>NC_081424.1:47320894-47920894 GCF_949786415.1 Peromyscus eremicus | reverse complement strand
GCCTCGGTGTTTGAAGTTGGCATTTGTTTACATAATGCAACCAGCCAAGACTGCCAAACACAATAATTAAATGCTTTACAAGTGCAAATCTTGCCAGAATATGTAATTTGAGGGGAGAAAATAAGCAGAGAGAGTTGATATACAGCAGAAAGTGCTGAAATACTCCATTTGAGTTGCTCAGAAGCAGACACATTGGGAGACTGTACTGTAGGAATGCTGGAAGGGACATGTGCAAAGAGGCTCCTTATTCTAGTTAGTGCTGTCTCCTTCTGCGCATACACACAGCTCTTCTTTCTGAGCCTCACTTGGAAAATGGGGACTCCTTGGGCCAGGGAGATGGCTCAGTGGGTAAAATGCTTGCTACATGGCATGAGGATGTGAGTTCAGGTCCTCAGAACACTGGGTATAAACTGAGCATGGAGGTGACCACATGTATCCCCCGCCACCAAGGGGTGGAGACAAGGGGATCTCAGGGCTGGCTAGTCAGCCAGTTTAGCCCAAATTGCTGATCTTCAGATTGAGTAGAGACCTTTTCTAAAAAAATAGAGAAGAGATTGAAGAAAGGCCCCCTGATGTCAACCTCGGGCCTCCTCACGCCCCTTGCCCCACATGCACGTCCTTCCTCTCCACTGTGAATAACGCCATCTTCCTTTCACATTATAGTAGAAACCACCTGTGTAGCAATGAAATTAAACATCTATAAAGAAACAGTATATAACCACCTAGTATATAGCTACCAGGAATCTACAAAAAGCTGACCTGGACTCATTTCTCTCCTACTTGAAGCCTATAAGTATAGTCTCGCTGCCTTTCTGGTACAAGTGGAACACCTTAACATGGTCCACAAGGCCAGTCAATGGAGATTCCTTCTCTCTCCCCAACCCAAACACCAGGCTCTCTGGCCTCCCTGGTTTTTACTCCTCCATTCCTTCATTCTTTCACTGATGTCCCACAGGCTATCTCTAACCTCTTGCCAACCCAAATCTCTTAAGACTACCCCTGTGTTCTTCAGAACACTCACTGCAGTTAACCACACACTTATTATGGCTTTAAAGCCACCATCTTCTAGATCTACTAGGCTCTAAGCCCCCTGTGGGTTACATTTTTATGTGGCTCACTTGTCCTTAGCATCTACCACAGGACCCGGCTGATGGAGCCCTCATCCATGCTCTTGTGTGGAAGACTGACTGAACACATGAAGGCTTTGTCTGACTCCCAACTTGACCATTCATCTACAATTCATGGCTGTGGTTCCTCCTTCACGGGTTTCCTGCCCTTTCCTCTGCACAGGGGTATTCTTTAGACAGAGGAAAAAGGAACAGCAAGGGGAACTGTTTTCATTGTGCCATTTCCCCAGCCAAACAGAGCACTATTTCATACCCACAACTAAGAGGGTCATGATCTCTGTACACTTGCGTGATCCAGGGTTTCCCCACCATTCCTAGGATGAATAGGGAACCCCAAATTTTCACTCAACTTTTAATGCAGAAGTGTATTTTAACCCCCTTCGTTCTAGGGCTAACATGGTGATACAACTCCAAGGGGCACCATTCACAGGTCTGATGTCAGCAGCACTGTGCTATGAAACAGTCCTTCTGTACACTGTGTGAATATATGTTGCTATGATGGGTTTAATGAACAAGCTGACTGCCCAATAGCTGACTAGGATAAAGTTAGGTAGGAAAGCCAAATTGAGAATGATAGGATGAGGAAGGGCAGAGTAGGAGAGGACGCCAGCCAGCTGCCAAGGAAGCAGAACATATAGAAAATGAGGTAATAAGTCATAAGCCATGTAGCAAATCATAGATAAGAAATATGGGTTAATTTAAATGTAAGAGTTAGCTAGTAACAAGCCTGAGCTATTGGCTGATCATTTATAATTTATATTAAGTCTCCAAGGCAGCAGGTAGTTGGGACAGGAAAACTCCACCACAGCACTGTGTACAAAAGGTGCTTACACTTTTAATAATGGCTGGGGGTAGTTCTGCTTGGTGTTTCATGGTTGCCCTTTCTGGATTATTCACCCAGCTGCTCTAAGGTTTTATTATTTATTACAAATCCAGCATTTATTCTAGACATCTTAAGAGCATGATTTAAGGGATCACATTCCTTATGAAGTCAGTAGAAGAAACGTGAGAATCTATGAAAATAGGATCTACTTAAGTCAATTTTTTCATTAGCGCCTTCCCCCATAATACTGCTGACTTTTGAAACCAGGTTTCTTTTCTTCGTTGTTTATTTATTTTGGATATATAAATACATGCAAAAATACAAGTGAAAAACCAGCAGTTTTCTTCTATCAAAATCTATGAGACATATGAACAAAAATAAATATCTCATTAAGGGATCAGGGGTAAAAAATAATGTCAATGTTTTCTTTGAATGCAAAACCCTTCGGTTATTCCAGGAATGGTTTGAGAGGAAACCAGAAGCAAGTCTTAAGATCACAACCTGGGTTAGAGCCATATCCACATGACAGGCAAAGGGTAAGAGGTTGCCTACAGGCTGAGAGTCTCTGGACTTCATGAGATTGTTGCTAAGAAGACTAAGTAAGTAACAGATCTTGATATCAAGGAAGGTGGTGGAAACTGGTAAATGTTTAGCTTGAAGCCAGACATGGTGATTCATGAATGATCCCTACACTCAAGGCTGAGGTAGGAGGATCGTCAGAGGTTCAAGGATAGCCTGGGATATATAACAAGACCTTGTCTCAAGACAACAACAAATTTGATCCAGGAGAGTATTTCACGATTTTTTGTTTTTACACATTAGTTAAGGGCTTAATGGTCCCCATAGCCCAAGGCCTCTGGATTCCTGTATATGCAGTTAAAAGGGAGCCAGGCATCTAACCATCACAGAATGACTTTTGTAGACATCAAAGGTCATCACCAAAGCCTTCAGCTTCAGTCCACTCAGGCAAAAATCATCTTTTCTCCTGGCCCCTGTTTAAACTGTACAATACAAACACTGCCTGCTTATTGACAACCTCTCTCTCTCTCTCTCTCTCTCTCTCTCTCTCTCTCTCTCTCTCTCTCTCTCTCTCTTTTGTGGAGACTCTCTTTCCCCTGTGTCAGAGGGTAAGCTGTCATTAGGAACCTCTGCCTGTCCTTCCTGAGTCCATAGCCTGGCTGTGCAAGCGTGTGAGTTTAATCACAGCCATTGGGGCTGGGGCTGGCAACCATCTTGGGCAGGCTATTCTGCAGAACTGGGTGAGAGAGAAGCCCAAAGAAGAAGGCTCAGCTTAAAATGTCTAAAAATAAGTTGGGATTAACAATTGCTTTGAGAAAAGAGTATTGCCAGATGTAGGGAATATATTGGTCACAATAATTTGGCTTTCATTTTATTTACATTTAAGGTCAAACAAGACAAAGTCTGTTTTGCATTACTTTGTACAAAATAGGAATATTGGCAAAATGCGTATTCTGTGTCATCAAAAGATTAAAATACTTTTTTTCTAGAAATAAGCTAACATTTAGATAAATGAAACAAATTTTGAATGCTTTGCCGTACTTTCACCCTCAAATAATCAACTTATTTTCAGCACTCCCATCCAAACGTCATGGTTTTAAAGTCTTTATGCAAATACTTCAGGCAGGCCTGGTTAGGAACACAGAACCCAGCTCACTGGAATGCTGAACTCCAGTTTGGTCATGAGCCAGCACAGCTCCATGGAAACCACTGTTTCTACAGATCAAAGGACAGTTTAGTGCTTAAGAATTGCCTCAGACTCCCCAATAATAGAAACTAGGCTGAATATGGGTACTATTTCTCAAAAGGACCATTAAAGTTTATTGGAGAAGATCTCAAAATATCACGCATGTGCAGGCACACATAGATACTCCAGCAACTCACAAAAGGGCTCTCCAAGAAAGCTATAATATTGTGTGTGTGTGTGTGTGTGTGTGTGTGTGTGTGTGTGTGTTTCTCTCTGTCTCTCTCTCTGTATCTCTGACTCTGTCTCCTCTCTCTCTCTCTCTCTCTCTCTCTCTCTCTCTCTCTCTCACACACACACACACACACACACACACACACACGCATGCACGCACACGTGCGCGCGCGCACACACACACACACTTTTTCTTTTTGTTTGCAAAAGATATAGATAGGCCAGCCAATGCTTTACATCTGTCCTTAGCAGATGCAAACAGCAATGAGGACTGACCAGTCTATTGATGGGCTCCAAGACACAGCACTACCTGGGCATATGGAGCTTTTCTCATGCATAGGGAGCTCTCACACCCAATCAGAACTCACTTGAAAACCAGAAGTTAGGTCTTCAGCATCAGTCTTTACTCTCCCTCCCTGGAAAGCATTGTGACATCCTTGTGTACAAGCAGTCTTCAAGAGTTTCCTTTTACTTCTCTTTATACTACAGAAACAGACAATGGTTGTGGTGGCTTAATCTTTACTGCCAATTTGATGGGATTAACAATCACCATGGTAGCACTCATTTGGATGTGTTGATGAAAGTGTTAGATTGTATGCTGTAAACAGAAGCTCATTATATTTCAAACTCCCTTGAAGCATTCTATTTAGACAACATGACACCACCCATCACCACTTGTTGATCATTGGTCATAAGAATTTCACGTGTAGAAATTCTGTTTTGAAAAAAATGTGTTGATAGAAACGCATAGTCCTGAAATCTTTGGGGGAAATGAGAAGCCTAAAATCTAGGAGTTAGGCAACCAAAGGTAACATAAACCAGCCCCAAAGTGTGTTTAACCAGGCCCCATTTTTATGCTACATGACTTAAATGCTTGGAGTCCAAGTTTACTACATATTGATGAGGTCAATCAATTTTTCAATAACCCACGGTGATGGTTAGCTTTAATTGTCCATTTGACACAACCTAGCATCACTTGAGAAGAGTCTCCATGAGGGATGATCTACATTGGATTGGCCTGTGGATGTGTCTGTTGGGGGATGGGCTGACTGAAGTTAATTGATGTGGGTGACACCATTCCCTAGGAAGAGATCCTGAACAATGTAAGCGGAAAATTCAAGCTGAGCACAACCAACAAGTGAGCAGGAGTTCATTTCATCTCTGCCCTTGACTGTGGCTCTCACGTGACAAGCTGTCTCGGGATAGGTGACTTGCTGCTGTAATTCCCAAAGTGATAGAATGTGATTTGGAATTGTGAGCTAAAGTGAACCCTTTCTCCCTTAAGCTGCTTTTTGTCAGGGTATTTTTTTTTTTATCAACACTTTATAAATGAAACTAAAATACTGTTTTTTTTTTATTTCTCACTACTAAATAATATGTGTGATAGGGGTGTGCGTATGTACATGGCCATATACATATTACAAGCATTGTATGTATATTCCCTTTATGGAGAATACAAAGGATCTTATAATATACATGCAGTTATACCATGACAAGTGTCCTAGGTTAGAAATGATGTCTTCAAGTTCAGGGTATTTTTTTTTAGACAGAGTCTCATGTAGCACAGCCTTGCCTCGAACTGGCTATCTAGCTGAGGCTGGCCTTGAATTCTTCCTGCCTCCACCTGCTGAGTGCTGGAATCACAGGCGCAGGTCACCACACTACTTGTGGAGCACTAGGGATTGAACCCAGAGCTTTATGCACACTAGGCAAGCGCTCTACTAACTGAGCTGCATGCTCCCCTCCCCACAGCATCACTGATCTTCTTAGACCTCAGTTCTCCCACAGGTAGCACAAGATGCTTAGGAGCAGGTCTTTTCTGTGTTGGAAACTAGAACCAAGGCTAAGGCTAAGGTGAGCATAGACACATTAGCTCACAGGTTGCCCCGGGAAGGAAGACACTGCAAGATGGCTAACAGCCACAGATGAGGAGGAAGTGCTCTAGGAAGGCACGTGGGAGGGGGAGACAGAAGAAGGAGGCACAGCCAGTGAGAGCGAGACCACAGAAGCCCTTCAAGCTGGAAGCCGGTGTTAGCCTGTGATGACCTTGGCTTGCTAGAAGGTCAAATTTACCCTTGTTCCTCAACTCTCTTCCCTGGGCACCATTCCAACTTGAGTGTATTGGTTGATTTCAGATGACCACAACTCCATCAACTTGCAGAATGTAGACCATCTGACCTACATTTTATTCAGGAAGCGACATGATATTTATATAACTTGCTGGGGGTTTTTTTGTTATTTTTTTTTTTTTACTCAGAGTCCAGACTAGGGGACAGACTCCGAATAAGCCACAGATCCCTGCTGCACTGTTTGCTTTCTAACAATTTATTTCATTTTATGCATATGAATGTCTTGCTTGCGTGTTTGTATGTATACCAGATGTGGGCAGGTGCCCACAGAGGTCAGAAGGCAGCACTGGACCCCTTAGAACTGGAATTACAGATGCTTGTGAGCTGCCATGTGGGTGCTGGGAACCAAACACAGGTTCTTAACTGCTCTTAGCTACTGAATCATCTCTGGCCCTTGTATTTGCTTTACAATAGAAGTTTGTGTTCAATAGTTTAAAAAAAAAAAAAAACAATAGTTTTTGTTCAAATAAGATGGTTTCCAACTTTAAAAAAAGGTAGGTGGGTGGTTCTGATCACCTATTGGAGAACCATTCTGCCCAGGATTTGGAAGCAGACAGGCTCCTGGGATGTCTGTATTGAATGTCCTTCAGCCTGAATTGCGCTTTCTTCCTATTCAGCGAACACCAAGGTAGGACTCGCCATGCTACTTTGGTCCATGTCCCTTTGCCTAACGTTTAAATACCAGAAGCATCAGATAGTTTATCCCCTATTTTATAACTAAGAGCAACAATAGCCTTTTTGCAGCGGCCTGTGCGAGTCCATTCAGGAAATTAAGAACAACACATGGTCCAACAGGAGGAAAGCTAAATCCCCAACCTCAACTTAGTCACTAAATCAAAGTGTTATAGCTTTAATAGTGCTTTTTCTTCTAATAGTATGCATTGTTGGGAAAGGGAGACAACAAGGATTTTTGTCCTCCCGTGGAGGAGTGTGAAGGACTGCTGCTTTGTTAAATAACTTGTAACCTGCGAGACCGTATCCCACATCACTCAGAGCCCGGACTTGAAGTCTGGAGTCTGGAATGGATCTTCTCATCAGCAGAGCATTAGACAGGATAGATAGGGTCCCAAGCTGCTGATACTGGTCTGTTGGACTCGGTCACTAGATACCACAAAGTGTCTGTCCTGGGCTGCAGCCCAGTTCTACCTGGTGATCTGAGCCAGTAGCCTCCAACCAACCTCAGCTGCTTCATGATGTGCCTCCTGCTTTGATCCCGGTCCCCACAGCCTATGCCCAAATCCTAAAAATAGATGAATAGAGAGCATTTCTGATGGTGATTTTCCTTTAGAACTCCCTATAAAAGAAGCATCGCAGTTGTATGCAAGGTATATAGGTTGGCTCTGGCACAGACTGCAAAGAACAAAACACTACTGGCCTGGGCCAGGCTCTTGGCACAATTGGTTCTGGATATAGCAACAGCTAGATCTGGGATACCATCTGTTCAAGGAGCCTGCAGCTACTTTGATCATGAGATGAAAGTGACATCATACTTGTGCATAACAGGAGACATGCCCCTCCATCAAAGTATAAGGCATAACTTGGAGAGTCTGCAATAGTAGGTAGAGATGGGAGGTAGGCACTGACAGAGTGTATGAAGTATTATGTTTTATTTAGAAATAAAAGGAATGCAACAACTAAGTACAATGGCCATCATTGGTTGATCACAGGCATCAATGCTCCCCTTCTCCCTTCCTGACACGTGTTTTGTTGAGGTTTCCACCTGCTCATGCTTTCTTCACAGGCACACAGTGGAAGTTCAGCTAACACCATTCCCAGCTCTTCAAAAGTGTGTACCATGACTAGCTTAAGACAGTCTGCATGGCTTCTTTACTGTTACAGCTGCATTAGTTTCAAAGAAGAGTTACTACTTGGTGTCCAGGGTAAGGACTTTCTTTTTCCTGGTATAGATGGACTTGGGAACATGTTATTTCATTTGTGTTCTACAGCTATTGTATGGGCATTTAAGCGAGATGATCTGAAAAAGAGGTCAACTCCAGGCATGGCTTAACAGAAAAATGGGGAGAATCCTTAGTAATGTTTATGAGTCATTGAATCAATAAGCCTTACAATCCACCATCACCTTAGCAGTAGCTTAAATTTGCTCTGAATATTAGGCTAGAAAGTGATTTCCAGATTTCTAGTTCTTTCTTCCTGAACATATAGTGAACTACAAAAGTAAAATCTATTTGTGTGTGTGTGTGTGTGTGTGTGTGTGTGTGTGTGTGTCTGTGTGTGGTATTGTGATGGAACCCAGGCCTTTGTACATGCTAGGCAAGTATTCTATCACTGAATGACATCTCCAGCTCACAAAAACTCTTTAGGACACAAGTATTTCATATGCTCTAACTCCTGCTGGTTTACTTGTGAGTCACATTTTCCTGAATCAAGAGACCACATCATTTGGCCCATTTACTAAACATCTGCCCAGAGAATCATACATCGGTATTCATGGGGATTGGTTCTGGGACCTTTGAAAACACTCATATCTAAGGATGACCAAGTCCATTACATAAAAATGTCATAGGATTTACATATAACCTGTACAATTAGTCTATATACTTGAAATCATCTCTTAAGTATACTACCCAATACAATGTAAGTACTATACACATAGTTGCTATACTATATTATCAGTGGAATAACAACAAAAAGCTCTGTATAGTCCAATTAAAAACATATTTCAACCCATAGTTGGTTGAATCCATGCATTTAAACCTGGATGTGTATGGCCAACTGTATATGAGATTAAATAAAACTCGAAGGGTAAAGTCAAATAAATAAAGAATGAGTGGGTTAATTCTCCTCACATAAGCATTTGTGATGTTTAAAATTATATCAGTATTCCTAACGTGCAGATAATTTTTCTAATTGTAAATCTTAATTAGGCTTCTGAGAAGTTATCAAAATAACTGGAAGAAAAGATTTTACCATCTTTGAAGATCACCAGAAGAATGGTCACGAGAAAGAAAAATAAATGCCCATATTTAACATTTCACAGCAGGTTAGTGGATTGTGTCATCCCTTACCAACTATTTTCTGTTCTCTAAACTGACCCCATGAATGTCTTCTTCACAAGTGCTTCAGTTTCTCAGGTAGGAGAGCTCTCTTCATAAAAAGAAATCGTAAAGTTTGGAAAGTTGTAAAACATTTAGTCTAAAGAATACACATTTGGGACTTCTCTCTAGATATTCAGAGTAGGACAAGAGTTTGTTGAATTTCAAAGCAAAAAAGCTCAAACCTCCCATGAGGACTTGGCACTTCACAGTTCTCTTCTCAGATTCCCTTGACCAACAAACAGTACAGACAGCGTCATTGTGAAATGGAGGATGCTCCAAAGGATTCTTGGTAAATGGTTGTACAGAAAAATGTGTTCCAGATGGTGTGTGTGTGTGTGTGTGTGTGTGTGTGTGTGTGTGTGTGTGTGAGAGAGAGAAAGAGAGAGAGAGAGAGAGAGAGAGAGAGAGAGAGAGAGAGAGAGGGAAGATTCCTTGCTGACCACAGATTACCAATGTTTTTAGAACAATATACTTAAGCAGTTAACTAGAACCAGGAAGATTAGGAGTCCAAGAATGAAAAGGCAATGATCTCATCTTATCTCTCAAACTAACATTATCCCCAATTTACATATTCTCACTGGAATGCATGTTGGTTCACTCCTCACCTCTACAGAGGATACCTAACACTATCAAGTCACAGTGAGGCCAGGCTGGTATTGGCTAACGGTTTCAGAGGAGCCAGTGTGGCTTGATTTCACTCTTTTAGGCCTGTGGTGAGGTAGCTCGGGGCTGGGATGTCTCTATTCCTTCTACAGCACACCCCAAATATCTAAGGACCTCCTCTAGGCTTCACTTATGAAATTTCTGCACTGCTCCCTGTCCCCAGTGAATAGTACCTCCATAGAGACTGAGCCTTTACCACATAGACCTGTAAGGGACACTTAAAAGTCTCTGCTGTAGCAGGATTTGTGAATGGAGACTGTGCTAGCTAGTCTTATGTTGACTTGACACACAAACTAGAGTTATCTGAAAGGAGGGAACCTCAATTGAGAAAATGCCTCCATAAGATCTGGCTATAAGGCATTTTCTTAATTAATGATTGATGGGGGAGGGCTCTCCTGTGGCTGGTGCCATCCCTGGGCTGGTTGTCCAGGCTTCTATAAGAAAGCAGGCTGACAAAGCCATGAGGAGCAAGCCAGGAACCAGCCCTCCTCCATGGCCTCTGCAGCAGCTCCTGTCTCCAGGATCCTGCCCTGTTTGAGTTTCTGATTTCCTTTGATGATGAACAGAAATATGGAAGTGTAAGCCGAATAAACCCTTTCTTTCCAACTCGCTTTTTGGTCATGGTGTTTTGTCATAGCATAGAACCTCCACCTAAGCATAACTTACCCACGCAGTAAGCACAACGCTCCCCTGAACCGTATTTTTCTCCCCTAGGATGGATGGTCTCAGAGGCTGCCATTTGGCTATCCCTCATCTGCTTGTCAAGATTCATACTTTATTTTACTGTTGATTTCAAAGCATCTCATCTCAGCCTTTGTCCCTAAGTAAATAAACACGTTTGGGTCTGGATCCTAAGAGAGGTTCAGAATTAAAACTGGGACAACACACAAATATCTGTAAAACTTTAAAGTGCTATATAATTGGAAAGTGCTTCTGTTGTTGCTAGGACTTGTGGGTAAGGCTCTCCTGAATCATTTTTACATAGGATCACTCATTTCTACATTACTGTATTTCATAGATAGTTAAGTATATCTCTCAACTCCAATGGAAAGATCTAGAATCTAATACAAAATGTGTATGCCACACTCTGTAGAAGTCCACAAACGCCAGCATTTCAATTGCCCATAGAACAATGAGAGAGAGAGAGAGAGAGAGAGAGAGAGAGAGAGAGAGAGAGAGAGAGAGAGAGTATTAATAATAGGATACTCCAAGCCCTTTCATTCCCTTTCATGGGTCTACAACATTTCAGGTATGGCATGGTTAAATAGTCTTAATTTGTCTGAGAAATTCTTATGCACAGCTCTAATATACTCCAAGATGGTTTGCAAATGAACTTTTGGAAAACAGCCCTGGTTCACACTTGAAGATTGCTTACACGCAGTGGTACGTAAACACATGGTTTGAATGAGTGATTATTTCCCAGCTTTCCCTATACAATCCTCAAGGTGAATATGCCATCACTACTTTCTAAATGTCTGTATTTTTGAAATTTTGTTATTTATTTATTCATTCACTTACTCATGTGTGGGCACAGGCATACACATGCCATAGCTCACATGTGGATATGGAGGTACAGGCATGTACATGCCACAGTGGCTCAAATGTGGATATGTGAGTACAGGCATGCACAAGAGACAGTTCACATATGGATGTATGTGTTCAGGTATGCACATGGCACAGCTCACATGTCGATATGTGAGTACAGGCATGCACAAGAGACAGTTTACATGTGGATGTATGTGTTCAGGTATGCACATGCCACAGCTCATATGTGGATATGTGGGTACAGGCATGCACAAGCCACAGCTCACATGTGGAAGTCAGAAGACAACTCTTGGGAGTCAGTTCTCTCCTGCCACCTGGTGGGATCTGGGAATTGAACTCAGGTCTTCGGGCCTGTGTGCAAGCACCTTTACCCACCGAACCCTCTCACCCTAGGGTTTACTAAGAGAGATCTTTGCTGGAGTCTGATGATGGCGAGTGTCAGGGCATCCTGTAATCTGTACTCTGAGGCTTTATCTGCAAAAAGCACAGAGGCAGCCCTTCAGCTGAGGGCTCTATGCAAAGAATTCCCTCATCCTAGGAAGGTATCTTTCCACAGCTAGGGACTAGGGCTTCACTTTCTTCCTTGACCCTAATAAGAAAGGAAGCCGTACCCCAGGGAGAGGCTCCTTGAAGGATCTTGCAGCCCAGTTCAATTTAGCAATGTTAAGCCTGGCAGATCAAGGGGACATCTACTCTCCTCAGGCAAATATCTCAACAAATAACCTTTTCTATATAGACAAAATATTTTTAAGTTAATAAAAAGTATTTTGTTTAGACATAGACTTTGCTCAAATCCTTGTACTTCAGAAAGCAGCTAAGAGCATGGCATCTGAAACTTGGCTTCCGTTTGTCTCAGAGTTTTACAGTAAACCCCTACATCGATTATGAGGAGAGCCTCAGACCCTCTTGTTAGAATTATAAAGCTTGGAATTTTAAACATTGACTCTGAATGTAAGGACCCTAAAGAAAGCCAGGGACCTGCTAATGAATAACACTATTGTTTTAGTTTAAAAAATGCCACCACATTTTTATTAGAAGTAAAAAAGAGAAGCAGACCTTTGCAGGGGTGTGTCTTGTCAGACCCACCTCCCCGTCAGACTCTTCAAAAGAATTCTGGTAGGAAAGGAAGGAAGAAATATTTTCTGGTTTAAAGAGGCAAAAAAAGAGCTACAGAAATCCACTTGGGAAAAAATTGAATCCTGGGAGATAACCATTACAAAAAAAAATCAGAATATTATTTCACTTAGAATGGCTCTGAGAACCCACGCTACAAAGAGAGCCACATTTGATGGTCTCCCAGTACCTGAAAGATTGCTGGCTCAGAACTGCTGGGCAGTCCAGTTGCTGGGGCTTTCTATTTACTCTGCAGAATTCCCACTTGCAGGATGAAGAATGAGAAATTGGGCTAATCATACTTTCTATGGGCATCTTCCTGGGATGCCCCTGCACTTAAAACCAAACCAGTTTAACATTTTTGTATGGATACGAATGGAATTTAACATTTCAAAAAACAGGACACATCTGATCTTTAAAAATTTATTTTACAGAGACCCTAAAATGTAGAGTAATGCAGGTATGAATGCCTTTCTTAATTGGCAACTTCACTTCCAGGCTGTACAGGTGTTTACCTCTGACGGTCTTGGGACATCTGGCATTTTAAAATACATTTTATGTGCCAGGAATAGTTACGCAGAAGGTGCTAGGCTATATGCCCTACCCAGGGCCTCACTCCGCCATTCAGTGGCCTGAGCCCATTAGGACAGGAAGAAGAGAAGCCCCTCAAAGGCATTTCAAGAAGGATGTGTGAGCTCTTAAAAAGACAGGCAGCGACACATAATTAAAATTGCCAAATGAATCCTTCAGAGGCTAGTGATCCAGTACCTCGGAGATGGCAGATAAAATCAGGTCAGAGCAAACAGAGAAGGAAACTGATCAAGTTTGAAAGGAGGGATAAATTTTAGATACATTACAGCCCCTGTGGCCATTCTACAGATCCCATTGAAGCTGCCAAAGGCAGGCCCTCACCACAGCAGGCCCCGGCGGCGGCGCATGCTCTCTCTTCCCTGCTGTTGCTTGCAAAGGCAAGTTCATTATCAGGCTTTTGGGATTGAGAGTGGGCAATCATCATCTGAGGCTTCTCTGTGAGTTACAGAGGCAGACTCAGGTCCAGCTGCATCCAGAGCACCATCCCCCCCCACCTCCCCACCCCGGTGTTCCTGGCATGATGTGCCACCCCCCCATCCTCCCACCCCCCCACCCCGACCAGGCCAAGGGAGTACTTAGGGTGCAAAGGAGGAGACTACAGTAAGGGAATGCAGCTCCAGGCCAGCCTGGACTACACAGCATGACCCCGTCTCAAAAATAAAACAACAACAAACGCCAAACACTTCTCAAAACAGGTGACATAAAGATTTCAAACAAACAGACATGTTTTAATGAGTAACAACAGGTTGTTGTGAATTTCAGACCAGACATGTGAATTAATCAACACTGTACTTAGGATATACCAGGATGGTAGACAGAATGGCCAAGTGATGTGTTAGTTCAGAGCACTAGAGAGAAACAGAAACTACTTCTACCATGGATACGTGCAGCATCATGTCCTGGCTGCGATGGGACCACTCCAGGGCAAGAAGAGATCATGGATGCATGCAGCATCATATCCTAGCAACAACAGGACCACTCCAGGGCAAGAAGAGATCATAGATGCATGCAGCATCGTATCCTAGCGACAACAGGACCACTCCAGGGCAAGAAGAGGACTCTGGACTTGGAGTTAGATATGGTGATATTTTATTTGTATTAAAATGTTATTTGTATGTTAATAAATAAAGTTGCCTTGGGGTCAGAGCTATTAGCAAGCCATAGGAAAGCAGGGCAGTGGTGGCGTACACTTGTAATCCCAGCACTTGGTAGGTAGAGCTGGGTAAGTCTCTGTGTGTTCAGGGATACAGCCATTATTGGATACACATGCCTTTAATCTCAATACCAAGCATGGAAAACCTGGAGGCCTATACAGACAGGCTGTGACGAGGCGGTCATGTGGTTGGGTTTACAACCAATGAGAAGGCAGAACAGGAACACTATATAAAGACTTTAACACAGGGGTAGTTCTAGTTCGGAGAGGTAGGACCACTGCAGGAGGAAGGGTAAGGTTTTAGCTCTTAGCTCTGACCTCTTGGCTTTCTTCTTTGCATTGGTTCTGTGTTTCTTATTTAATAAGAAGGTTGGTTACATCTACAGTTAGACTTGCATATTTCCACCTCAAATTCCTTTCAAATTTACAAGCAAGGATCCTAGGGGTGGGACTGAGTGGTAAAACACTAGCCTAGAATATACTAGTTCTGGATTCTATCCCTTGTGTAATACACACACACATACACACACACACACACACACACTCATATTTACACTCACATATACTCACACACACATACTCACACACATTCAAACACACACACTCACATACACATTTACTCACACACACTCTCACACACACATTCACATACACTCATATTCACACACTTTATCACACTCACATCCCTACACACACTCATACACACATTTTCACACACACTCACATACACTCACACATTCACACACACACTCTTCATTTGATTTTAGAATGTTTACATACATCTCTGAAAAGCTTCAGTCCCCTATCCTGTAACCATTCAATTAATGACTAATGGCGCAAGGCTGCAAGACTCAGATGAGCTAACATACAGTGTGTAGCTTGTAGTGAGTGGCTACATGCTCACTTTATCCTTTAGGAAGGCGATGGAAATGGGAACCTTAGAAGGAAGAGGATGAAGAGGTAAACCTAGTAGGATTTAGTGGGAAAGTTGGTATTGGGGTCAGGGAGGAGGCATAGGAGGAGGCAGGGAGAGAAGAGGCCCACACTGGGCTTTGAGGGTATGCAAATTATCTTCACTCCCTCCAACAGGAGAGTGCGAGATTGAGGCAGTTGGAAGATGACATGATCCCAAAAGGTTCTGGGGGAAACTCCAGTGAAAAATACCCGGAAAAGCATTAGAAATGAACCAGGGGATTAGAGAGAAACGGGAAACCGGAGAAACGTGATTTGGTGACGGTTTGGCTAAGCGGCGGTTGCTCTGATATTCCATCCCTGAGAACCTTTGAAATGACTAAACTCCACTCCCCTCTGAATGAGCATGCTTCTTAAATCATGGGCCTATATATGAAGTTACAACATTTGGTGAAACCAGACCCCACATTTTAAAGAAACAAAGAATATTAAAAGAAAATAGTTGACTTAATACAGGGCTTGAGATCATTGCTTTGTGGTCTTTTGAACTTGGAGCACAGTGACGGCTGTAACCTTTGCTTTAACTCGACCAAGGCCTTATCACCCACTTAACCTTCCTCCAGCACAGACTTTCCCTCATTACTCAGAAAATACAGGGCGTTGAAAGGAACAAGGTACAGATTCCTAAAAGCTTATGCCCTGTGGACACTGGGAAGGGGTAGCTAGGTTCTCAAATAAGCAAAGAAAGGGGGCATGGCAGAGGAGGAGGAAGTGGATGTTGGCTTTGCTCAGCCAAAAACACAGGCTTTGATTCCCCCAAAGCCATGTCTGGTAATTTTGTTTTTATTGACTTTTAGAGCTGAGGGAATCTGGCCCAGGGCTTCCACAAAGTTTTCAAATATTGAAGCTAATTGTTGGAAGCCTGGATTCATTTGTTATCTCCAGCTACAGAGAGCAGATCTGGTACCAGCGAATGCATCTGGTCTTTTGACATTGGAGGTGATGACCTTCCCGTGCCTATTAGCGTGGCTATTCATCAAGGTCCTAGCAGGTCTGTGCAAGGTCACCGTCGTTTGCAGATGTCAAAAACAGGAAACTTCCAATGACCCACCACCATCCCATGTAGAGCAGAGCTATGACATTCTCTCTGGTTTTCTAAAATGCAGTGACCTGGTATCTAGCTAAAACAAGTGAGTAGTACATTTATTTTCAATTATAACACAGCTTTGCAGTACATTAAGGAAAAACAAATGAAAAGAAGAAAATCCATAATCCACTAATACAAGGTGAGGCCAAAAATGGCCTTTTCTTAATGACAAGTAAAATAGAGAAGGATTTCAATGTTTGGGATAAGAATAAAAATTCTGATTTAATCCACAGCTCTGTGCAGACCAACGGAAAATCAGTTTCATTCCCAAGGACATAAGTACATTCATAAGTAAACAATGCACACTGGTCCTTTTCTAACATCTTTGATGTTAACTTTTAATTTATTCTACTTCTTGTATTAATTTCTAATTTCTTTTATCACACACTGCTCCAACAGAAAGGTCACAAGTGGTCATGCTCTTCCTTCCCAGATTCACTTTCTAAGCTCACCAAGGATGGAAAATGTCATTCTTGCCTTTGGATCTTTCTCATACTTAACTAGGTGTTTAATACAAAGAAGGAATTTACGATTGTAAAGCAGGTTACTTCTAACACAGAATCCATAACAACTTACGCCAAGTAATTTTATGCCATTTCTACCTACGTGCTGAAGAAGAAATCATTTGGGCTTTATAAAATGGCATCAGATGGGAGGAAGTTCACTTGCAAGAAGATGCTCTCTCTCTTTAGAATCTGAGATGGCTAAATGCCACCCTTCACAGCTGCTGAAGCCAGTGGCTTAGCTAATTGCTTCCAGATGCTCCTCCCATTTTACATGTGGAGCCTAAGGTCAGTCTTAGGTAAAGGGTGTGGGCTCTGTCATTGGTCATCAAGGTAGACAGCAAAGGGAGCTGCTGAGTGGAGCTTGGTCATCCAAATGTCCAGTCCCCACCATTACAGCTTTGATTTAGCTGCATTTCTTCCTGGAGCCTGTTTCTTGGTCTGCTTCCAGCTTGACCTTGAATTGCACTCAGCACACCACTTCCTTGGAGCAGCAATGGGTTAAAAAGGAGGAGCTGTGGGGAGAAGTGCCTGAACTGAGGAATTCTGAGAAACCTTTTCTGTAATACCTTTCCCTGTTTAACCTGTGCGGTTCAGAGCAGCTCCGCAGCAGGCAAACGCATTGATTTTAACCTACATTTCACTCATCGGACGATGAAGTTCCTGCCCTCCCCCAGCCTGAGTTGCCTACAAACCTATCTCCATAATTCCTGATTCTCAAAGCAAAGGACAGAAGGACGCATTAGCATCTCCTTCCAGAGGACATCCCCTCATGGGAAGACAAGTGTTTTGTTTTTGGTGTTGCTGAGGTTCAAACTCGGGGCCTTGTGCATGCCAGCCGAATGCACTACCACTGAGCCACACCCTGAAGTCCCATGCATTTAAGAAAAACTTCTAATGATTGACTTACTCCCCCAAGTACAATGACAAGACAAGTATAAGACAAATGTCTCAGAGGATGGAAAGGGACAACAGAAAGGGGACAAGTGATCCAAATAAATTTAAGATCAAACACAGTGGAGAAGGTTAAACTTTAAGTCCCCATTTTCTTTTCTTTTCTTTTTTTTTTTTTGGTTTTTCGAGACAGGGTTTCTCTGTGTAGCTTTGTGCCTTTCCTGGAACACATTTGGTAGCCCAGGCTGGCCTCAAACTCACAGAGATCCGCCTGGCTCTGCCTCCCGATTGCTGGGATTAAAGGCGTGCGCCACCACCGCCCAGCAAATCCCCATTTTCAACTTAGATTTTGTTGCTGTAAAGACTTGTTGAGTGACCTCGTTGTACCCTCACCGGCCATAACTGAAGGGTCTACAATGGGTCAGCCTCAAGAGTGTGCACTCTCTACCCCAGCTTATGCAGGCAGTCTTCCAACAGGTACATGTCAAATAAAAGAGATATCCACTGTGTAGGCAAAGTCAAACCTGGATATTTTTCCGAATGATGTAATTCTGTGCTGGATTTTTGTAGCTACTACATTTACATTGTGCAATATTTACATATAGGTATTAAATCATCATCACTATGTATGTATGTATGTATATATACATGTGTATATATATATATATATGTATATATATATGTTTTTTTAAATCATCATCACAATGCTATCAGGTCAGATCAAGAGAAAGTCGGAAGATTTTGCAATGGGAACAACTGGAGGAAAGTGCTTCCATGGCCTTTTTTAATATTGCACACTGCATTCTGATTCCTGTTCTCCAGCACTCTGCCAAGAATTCCACAGGATGGTTGTATCGGCAATGTCTAGTCTGATACAATGGGTTACTTATTCATCATATGAATCATTAATGACGTAGACACTGATTATTGTTTTATTAGCTAACTTCCGACAAATCAATCAGCCCTGAGCCAGATACTCACAGGGCTCTGTGACACCCTAGCAAGGTCACTTACAAGACCTGTAAGGCATGGAGGGTTTATTTTTTCTCCCCAGCATACCTTCACGAAACTCTGCGTAAATTTTAGAAGTAAAAAGCTACAATTCTAATCCTGCAAAGCCTTCAGCTGCAGGGCTATTTGCTTCTGAGGTACCACAGTGGCGGCTACTGACTCGGCTCCTCTCATGATGGAGGAACACCTCAGACAGGGATGGGAAAAAAATGGCAGTGATGCTCCAGAGAGGAGCCCAGTGCGTGGTGGGATGCTGGGCACTGTGGATCACAGTCATACCTGTGCTTAAGTTTAACCAGCCAGTGTGGGAAACATACCATCTTGAAGCTTCGGCATCTTTACTGGAAAGTTCTCTGGCTTGTTACGCAACTCAATGGTATAAAGGGCCCAGAAAAGGCCAGCAGAAGAGTGAAGATCAAGATGCCTGGCATGGCCTTGCAACAATAATGGGCATGCTTCTATTCCTTAGGTCACCCTATAACCACATGCTCTTGGAGCATCTCCACTCCAGTGTCGTTTCATCAAAGGTCCAGGGTGGGGAAACCCTAGTTAAGAAGGCACAGGAGATAACACATAGGGATGCTTTCATTCAGAAAAATTTTTTTGTGGTACCTGAAAAAAATGTAATCTCCAAACTGACCACACACACACACACATCATGCCAACAGAAAGAGAAAGACCATGTATGTGTTCTGATTGCTCTCAAGAGAAAGAACCCCAAGTTTGTATATACCAGACCTACCCTCTGAAAATTGAAGTTTCTATAGGTTAGTTGCCTGACCTAATCTGGCTAATCATGTTCAGTTTTCCCATTTCCATCCCGTCATAGGTCTTCTGTAGCTAGAAAGAGGCAACACCTCTGCCTACAATTTTCTGGTCTTTTTTGCTCGGTCTATGGAAGTAGCAACCACTGGCTTTGTCAGACAGAACAAGCTGACATAAGTGTCGCCCTCAGGAGGACAGCACTGTGGCTTGCAAGTAAGTCCCTGGCTTCCAAGCTCTAGTTCTTTACCGAGGGACCACAAACACTTCTGCACGCGTGCCAAGGCCCTTTGGTACCAGAGAACAAAGGCTGAACATCGTTCTTCTCTATCCAGCTCAACAGCAGGCTATTTCAGAGCGGGGCCTGATTCTTCTAAAGGAGGAAATTAGCTCATTCTTCCAGGAAACATTTGAGCTTCTCTTATATGTCTGTTTTTTCCTAAGGTCTAGAGCAGTCAACACAACACATAAAGGCCTTGGTCTTCAGGGAGCTGATCTTTGAAAAGGAGATTCCCCAGACAGCCAATGAACTTACTTGGAGTCAACAAGTAGCTCTGAGGAGGTCTCTGCATCTTTGATAGTCACCAAAGTTGAGGACTAACAAAAATATTTTCTACAAAACCAGAACATGACTTTAAAAGTAAACGACACCAGGCGCGCCACAGACACTGAAAAGTACTTGCACTTAGTCAAATAGATCCACAACACCAGAACTGCCATTCTGGGCTCCCTTCCCCTGAATGGCATCGAGGAGACACAGTAGACCACAGTTCCCAAGGAGCACCAGCCTTCAGTGATGTATCGCTAAGTGGAATCAAGGGACCCCAAGTCAAGTCTCATTCTCTTTCCTTGCTGTCTGCATCATATCACAAAGTAAACAGAATATGTATGGGTATCCAGAAAGGAAAACAGTTATTTGATTTTAGGAAAACTGATTGAATAATCATAACTATCTAATGTATCAATGTGTCATTTTTTTCTTTCTTTGTAGACATAGTCATGTATTACTCTAAGAAGCAAATGTACAGATTCATTTATAAGAACATAATCCTTTCTTTAAAAAGAAAGACAAAGAAGAAGGGGCTGGAGATATGGTTCAGCAGTAAAGAATGCTCACCGCCTTTGGAGAGGACCTGCGTTCAGTTCCCAGCACCCACATCAGGTGGCTCCCAACTACTTGTAGGTCTCGTTCCAGGGGAATCTGCCCTCTTTTGGTCTCCACATGCACCTGGATGCACATGGTGCATGTAAACCCACATGGATATACACATACACATAAATAATAAATCTGTTTTTTAAAAAAGAAAATGTCTACTCTATGTCAAACAAAAACACAAATGACCAACTGTTACAAACACGTTGAGTGTTTAGTGTCACTCGGGAGTGGGGGGACGGACACATGGCTCTTGTGTGTATTGGTCCTTGTGCTCCTTCCTTCATAAAAAAATTATTAAAATTATGTATCTTAACTATGTTGATATCAGGATAAATGTAATTCAGATTCAATACTATATATTCATGAATATATTTATATTTTCCTTATACTTGAAAAATAAGTGAAAATTAAAATGTTTTCATAGGCCACTACTGGGCACTGTGCCTAATGGGTAAATCAGCTTTAGATCACAAATCCTTGGTCTTTAACCCAGTGAGCCTTCTGGATAGACACAATTAAGCAAAAGAAATTACAGGACTTTTCTTGGCAGTGTCAAAGACCTGCAGGGAGCAAACCATGTCTTGTTGGTTAATGGAACTCTCATGATTTCTGACGCACTGAGGAATCTTCACTTCATGGAAAGATGGTCTTTGTGGCAATTTTGAACTCTTCCAGAATAGCTCAGTACATCAAACATCTGCGACTCCAGCGAAGCATTATTACTTTGTGGGTTGAAGCTGTGAACCTCTAACCCAGTGGTTTTCAACCTGTGGGTTGTGACTCCTTTGGGGCCTGAATGACCCTTTCACAGGGGTCACCTAAGACCATTGGAAAATGCAAATATTTCCATTACAATTCATAAGACTAGCAAAATTATAGTTACGGAGTAGCAATGAAGATAATTTTATGGTTGGGGGTGATCACAACATGAGGAGCTGTATTAAAGGGTCACAGCATTAGGAAGGTTGAGAACCACCTCTCTAACTCATCCTTGGGCTTCAGTTTTCTTCTTTTGTTTTCCATTTTGTCATAAAATTGAGAATATAAACACACACACATACACACACACACACACACACACACACACACACACACACAAAGTGAGAACACTGTGCTTACCCAGTGGAGTTCCTCATACTTTCCTCTCACTTAATGAAACTTTGATATGGGATTGAGCAGTACTCACCACCCGACAAGCAGCCTCAATTGTGCTCAGAGTCTATTAATCTCCAACAGTATGGAAAGGAAGAGTCAGACAAGTGCCTGGACCTAACATGCATATCCCTTTCCTTTGCCTCTTATCACTACAGCATTCAGGTACCATCACTACAACATCCTAGCGGGGTTTTTAAACCTCGAGGAAAAGAAGCCAAGAGGGACAAACAGAACTTTGGCCAATGACAAGCATTTAAAAGGAACAGTAACTATGGGCTGGTAGCAGGCTAACCGGAAGAAGCAGGTCAGGCTAGGATAGGCTAACCAGAAGAAGTACATCAGGCTAGGATAGATCTTTTCTGAGCCCATGTTTACCCTGTGTGCATTATTGGGAAGCGAGCATTGTCTTTCAATTCACATATTTTCCTAACAATAGTTGTCATTCTGGATGGCAAAATAGCTAAGCACTATTTTAAAAATACTGTTTTCTTTAAAACCTACATAAAAATAAAAACAAAAGTGGCTTCAGTATATATTCATATAAAATATATAAATCTAATAAACATAAATTATAAACACATTAGCCTTTTGTCCTATATTTCATAGTCAAGTAGCAAAACAAACAAACAAAAAGAACAGGAAAGCAAGAAAAAGGAAAACAACTTACTTTCATAGTTGTTCACTTTTCTGATGTCTTTACCCACGACTCCTACCGCCAGTCCTCACCTATAGTGGAAACACAACAAATAAATTGATTTTACTAAAATACTTCTTTTTTAAAATTATGTCTATATATTTAGTTTGCATGTGTGCATGTTATGCATGCACAGGGATAGAGGATGGAGGAGGACACCGGATGTCCTGCCCTACCACTCTCCGTTTCATTGTTTTGAGAGAAGAACCCAGCAACTCTGAGTGATCCTGTTTCTGACCCCCATAGCTATGGGGTTATAGGCACATGTGGCCATATACCTAGCTTTTCACATGGATGCTAGAGATTTGAACTTAGGCCCTCACGCTTGTCCATGTGCTCTTACGTACTAGCCATCTCCTCAGGCCTGGAATTCTTTTAATGGAACATGGATGAGCTATCAGAGCTAACTTGAAGCAACAAGTGAAGATTAGCTGCCAAAAGGCCAGAATTTACCAAGAAAATGTCACAACCATTCTAAAATAATCATAAAAACAAGTACAAATCCACAGATCTTATAGGATGTTGTATTGAAAAGCTACTGATGCACACTTATCTTTGATTTTTTTTTTCTTGGCTCAAAAAATTCAAGACTTGAACTTTTGATAGTTCTGAAGACAAAGGATTCCAAAGATTTTCTATGAATCAGGAAATACGTTCCCCTAATGGAGGAAAGGTGAACTCAGAGGCCGTAATCAGGGAAGTGGAGATGGAGTAAGATGTCAGTCCATCTCAGTGGCAGCATCTCTAAGATCCAGCTTCCAAGGCCATGGCCAATGTCCCCTTGAATTTCTCTCCATGTCTCTATCTACAAACTCTTCTCAACTCCCATCTCTGTGAGGCAGTTGGAAGGTGGACTCTTCTAGCTTACCTCTGGAAGATTTGAATTTTTTTTCTCTTCATTGTGTTTGAAAAGAAGGAAGCTTAGACACCTCAGTGTTTTAAGTTTCAATATGTCTATTTTCCAAGTGAAGCCAGTGTTGTCAGCTTTTAAAAGAAAAACAAATGTGTTTAGAAACTTACCCATTGTGTATCTCTCTCTCTTTAATATTTTTATCTAACGCATATGGGTGTTTTGCCTGAGTATATCTATGTGCACTATGTGTGTGCAGTACCTGAAGACGCCAGAAGAGGGCATCATATCTCTTTAAACTGGAGTCAACAGAGGTTCTGAACAAACAATGTGGGTGTGGCTAATTGAACCTGGATCTTCCAGAAGAACAGCCACTTAACCACTGAGGCATTTCTCTAGCCCTCCAACTCCATGTCTTTATGAACATGCTACAAATTATCCTAGGTGACTGACGGAAGGGTCAAAGTAAAAACGGAAGAGTGAAAAAGTACTTGCTGAGTAATGTCATGAAAAGCAGGGGGTGGGGCAAAGGATGACAATTATTAGAACAGTTCAAAAAAGTGCAAACTTGTAAAACCTTTGAAAATAAAACCATCCAGTTAAAATCTTAATTATAATATTTAGTCCCACTCAAAGATGAAATCCTAGCTCACATCATTAAAAATGAAGAACGGGTAGATTAATTTTATTTCATATGTGGGGAGCCAAAACAAAGCCATTTTGTTTGTGACTCAAGTAATTGGTGATGTTTTATTTTTAAATTGGAGAAAGCAAAGAAATGAACTAAATGTTTAGTTTTAGTTAGGCTAGAAAAGAACCATGTGTATGTGTATACATATATCAGTAAGAATGCATAATCTAGATAGTTAAAATTAAAAGCTGCTTCTCTGCAAATTGCAAACCCATATAGACTTGCTTTCGGAAAATGTATCTTTAAAACCAAACATGAAAAGAGAATTATTTAAGGAATGCACCCCAGACATGGAAAAGATATAAAAATGAAGAGTATTGAAAAGTATCTTTGGGGACCAACGGGAAGATCTCAGCAAGAACAGTTTTCTAAGCTGATATTTAATGATAGAACTGAACCCCAAATATACATGCTGAAATATGGTTTATTTTAAAGATTTCCAAATTGCAGTTTTAAAAAAGCCATCTAATTGGCTTGATGAAGATAACAGAAGCCTCTTCACCAAAGCTAGTAGGAAGAAAGAAAAGTAAGACGCTTGTTTGATTTAAATAAGATGCAAAATCCTACACAGAGCATGCTGGCGCCCAATTTCCAATGAATCATTATAGCAATTATTCTACAGATATTTATAATAGAGATAATATGTGTTATCAGAAGGCAAGAAGAGATTCAATATCTCACACTGTGCTCCACCAATATCTACCACTGTGTTTTATAGCCTTACAAAACACTTTAAATACAGATAAATAAAAAAATAGATGACCACTATATAACAGTGGAAGGGAATGCACAGGCCAGTTACCACCACGAGCAGGGGACAAGACTGAACACTTAGACAGTACAATAGAATTTGTTTACCTTAAGGAACCCAGGGCCTCATGTATGGAACGTGGCTAATGCTCTACCACCAATCTAGCCTCAATCCTAAGATACATATTTTTTAAGAGGGAGGATGTTATGAGAAAGGGTCTGGTAGCCCAGGCTGGCTCAATTCACTATGTAACTGAGAATGACCTTGAACTGACCCTCTTGCCTCCACTTCCCAAGTGCTGGAATTATGGGGTTCATTCACCAAGCCTGACTTCCAAGAGAAATATCTTTACAAACAATAGGCAAGTGCAGAAATTTCACAAAATGATCTGAAGTACAATATGCAAAAAGAAAAAAACCCAAGGGGTTTTGTCCAATGACAGCAACGTCTGGTCACAAGCTATCGAGAATGGAGATCATCCCTGAGGAGACATCTTCCGAAAAATTACCCTCATAAAAGACACATAGAAGACAGGAACAGAGCTCTTTAGGGTCAATAATAATTTCTTCATGAGAAATGGAGGAAAGTACACACGCATTTGCTTTTTTCAAAAGAACAGCAACACTATACAGTCAGGAAATTCAATACGGGGTAAACCAGCACACTGGTATTTTTGGTCTGATAGGAATACAAGGCTAGTGGGGGAGGGGACATTTACAAGCAGCAGGGCTTATTTATAGCTGAACACCTGGGAACCTCATCGGTTGCTCTGTAAATTCAATATGGGATTTAAAAAAAAACATTAAAAATATTTGATTATCTGGCCTTAAGTGCAAAATCCACTAATGGAGTGTGCTCAGGGCATTAAATGCAAATAGAATTTGATGTAAAAACAAAAACGATCCTTCATTACACTTCAGAAGGAAGGTTAGGGAAATGCTATACAATAACCATCCACGTTATATATATGCCAAGAAAATGCTGGTCACCCTTAGTTGAATCATGGCAAACGGGTGTCATTTTATTGCTTTTGGCCAAAGCACAAGGCTAAGCTTACAGTCTGGGAGGCAAGCAGGGCTGTGTTTAAAGTAAGTTACAAAGGCAAAACCAGGTGATGTGAGTTCATGTATAAAAATAAATAAAATGTCAGGGTTAGTTTTATAAAGAGGAAATGTGAAGTCCAACATAGCACCATGTCCTTTTAACTCCAGTGTCTAAAATAAGCTCGCTCACCTTTGATTTTAGGTGACATTCAGACATGAGTTGAAAGGCTGTGTTGTAGCTGCTACAGGATCAAATCTAGATATTCCAGAATGAACGCTAACAAAATTGTCCAGGGAAGGAACCCACGTTGTTTTTTATATGTAGGACAGAATGAAAAGGATTGTTACATGGCTAGCTAGAAACATCTTCCAATGCATGCTCTTAAAAGGGACCAATTCTACTTGTTAGATAATTCACAGGAAAGCGCAAGGTCCTAAAGCATGCACGTTTCCCGTAAGATGTCACTCATTTGACATATAGCAGCCCCGCCCATGAATTTGTTACCTCCATGAGTAAAACACATGGGCTTCATAAAGAAGCGCAGCAAGGGTGGGTGCTCACACAACGACCTATGGGAAATGACAGGGCTTCAGGATAGTGTGTGACGGTGATAACGTCAATTAACCAACCAACCAAGCGAACAACCAACAACAAAAATCTCTCAATATCCCACGAAGTTTCTAGAAAATACTTTTTAAACCAATACCCTGGATGATCACGTAGACAAAGACAGTGCTTTTGAGGGGATACAAGATTGGAGGACAGAAAACTCCAAAGACTTTCTGTTTGAATTAGAGTCTTGCTTCTCCCTAGGCCTGCCATCTTGGGGTGCCATTCCACAAATGTGTCTCTGCCCCTACAGCTCTAAGAACGCTGCTAACGCATGTTGGAACTCTGGGTCTCCCGCATCATAGAAACATTTTCTTTTTTGTTTGGTCATTATTTTTATTGAAAATATTTTTTCATATAATATATCTGATCACAGTTTTCCTTCCTTCATCTCATCCCAGATCTTCCCCACTCCCCGACCCATGCAACACCACACTTTTTTTTCTTTCCTTAGAAAACAAACAGGTAAATAAACAAACAAATAGCCAAGCAGGATAAGAAATTTAAAAAAGCACAAACAATACATACATACAGAAATAGACACAGATGCACACATGTACACACACACAGACACAGATACACACACAAACACACACTCACACACATACATTCCATGAAACATAAAATCAGAAACCATAATACACAAGCAAAAGATCAGTAAAGTTTTTTTAAAAAAATACCCAAACAAAGCAACATGAGACAAAAATCTCCAAAAAATACCACTGAATTCATTTTGTGTTGGCCACCTAATGCTGAGTATGGAGCCTGACCTTAAGTGTGGTTTGTATACCCAGTGAGACTCCAATGCAGAAAACTAATTTTTTTCCTTTACAAGTTCATGTCAACTGGAGAAAGTTTCTTGGTTAGGCATGGGGGCTTGTGTCTACTCCTCTGTCATTGGTAGGACTCCATATTGCTAGGACATGTTTAGGCCCTACACATGCTAACACAGTCCCTGTGAGTTTGTATGTACGTACGTCAGTCCTGTTGTGTCTGGAAGACACTGTTGCCTTGGTGCCATCCATGTCCTCTGGCTCTTAGAACCTCTCTGCCTCCTCTTCTCAGTTTCTTGATCTCTAAGGGGAGTGTTTTGGTGAAGACATCTCATTTAGGACTGAGTGTTCCACTCTCTGCACATAGCAACACTTTTTTTGTATCTGTCCTTTGAATGGCTTTATTTCATTTTTAGGCTATAAAACAAGTAACAGTGTTCTCCCAAGTGGGTGGGATGACAATGCTTTGCTGTTATAGATGCCCAACCTCCAGCTATCCTCTTTATGGCCCTTGAATAAACGAGCATTTTCCTTTTCCTTGCTCTGATCTCAGCCCACGTGAGATGAAGTGTATTAAATACACTACGCCATTTGTTATGATCGATCCCCCTAACTGTACTGATTGGTTCATGGACAGCCATATTGTCCTAGCCAGATCAGTTAAGGCCAATGAGGCCTCACCTGGAAAACAGACATTCCCCTGCTCCTCACAGATGTGAACAAGAGAGAATTTAGAGTCTAGAACTCTTGCTAACATGAGGGACCTACAAAGGAGCCAATGTGGTAGAAGTTCACACTGATCTAATTTGTGAGCTGACAGGATAATTTCGTGCACACACACCTCAGACTTGCTTTTCCTTGCTCGGTGATCTGTTTGTGAGTAGCCTTCATGCAATTTTGTTAATTATGTGGTGTGACTGCTTGTGTGGGTGAATTATAACTCATTAGAAAAACTGTGACATATTCACAGGCACACTGAATAATGACATTTCTGTCTGTGATGAACCACATACACGACAGCGGTCCCACACAATCACGTCTGCTAGCAACATCATGGCTGTCTTATGATGGACATACACTCTCTGTTTTCACAATGATGAATGTACCTAATTATAGTTGGCAGACTCTATCCCAATGACATGACTGTGTATACCCTTTTCTCTGGGATCTTCAGATTGTTTTCAGGGTTTCTGCAATATAACCCACATCACCTGTGCCCTCTGGAGTCATAGGCAGGAGATCCCACAATGCATTTGCCTGGATGGAAGGGCTGGATTGCTCAACATGCACATGCTGAACGCCACCCTTTTCAAGACAGACTGTACTGGTTTACAATCCATGCAGAGTATGTGCAAGTTCTTATGCATCATATATTATAGCTAACACGTGATACCATAATGCTTCATTTATATCTACTTAGAGGAGTATAAAATGGTGTTATTTAAATTTGAATTTTCCCAATTGTTAATGAAGTTGGACATAACATACACAAGGCTCCAGGTTCAAACCTTAGTCACACACACACACACACACCACCTAAAAAGTCATCCTGCTTTTTCTACAAAGGTTATGACTAAAATAAATAAAACAAAACTACAAATAAGTAGAATTCAAGGAATATTCCCTTTTCCCATCTTTTTTTGGTCATTGTTGTAGATATTCACTGATATTAGTATTTTTTTCCATAGGAGGAATTTCTACTTCTGGACAATCTATGCCTACATCACTTGTATGTAAACAAGGAAACCCAGCAGCTACAGAACTCACAGTAGACCCTCACTGGCTGAGGGGGGAATGGAGTCAGGTAGGGAATTCAGATGACCATACTCTTTGGGATAAGAACATCTGGCAACTGCTTGAAGTTTTCATTCACGGAGATGATGAACTATGTCAGAATTGGTCATTAATCCCCTTTGTTGTGTGCTTAGGCTCTGTCATGCAGACACACATGTTTGTGCTCACACAGAGCCTTCCAGAAACATGCTCTATAGTTCCCCTTAAAACTTCAGTCTCAGTGTTTAATTTGATGTCTCTGGCTGGCTGATTCTTCTTGTGATGGAAACCTTGTGAGTTTCAATCACTTTAAAACTAACTAACAAACTAACTAGCTAACCAACTAACCAACCAATCAACTGTCTAGAACCCGGGAGTGGGGCTATGAAGAATGAAGAAACCCTTTAAGAGCTTGTATTTCCTCGTCTCCTCACTGGGATAACCATTGACTTCACCCACCATTTAATCCAATTATGCAGTGAATGCCTTATGTGTGTGCCAGGCCCAGGGAATTCCCAAGTGAGTGGGGCTGGGTGTCTGACTGAGGAGTCCATCTCCCCAGGACAGTGGATGTGTTCTTAGAAAAACTACATATATCAAGCAGTTTTTAATAAACTGGATTGTTTTCAGTGGCGTTTTGACAGATAGATTAGGAACAATTTGTCAAAGTGAAGGTTCTAGCCACTCAATTCAGATATTATGTGTCAGGTTGGCATGTCTCCCCAGGCCCTGCCTGCAATACATAAATAATGTTTACGAAATGAGTGGAGCTTTTAAGACAAGTTCAGCCTCTACTTTATACCAATTCCTGGCTTCCATGGGCTCATTCAGGAGCACTTGGTAGACCTGATGGAAGTTCTTTAAACGCCATTAAAAGGAGCTATAGAGGGTGCTCCCCAAATCTGGGCTAGATTTCATGGTACCCTGGCTGCAGATTTGTATAAAACAAAAGCAAAAGCAGACAGCTACAGTATTCATGAATTACGATGTTGTCATCTTGTATTTATTTTCCAGATAGACTAATCGTTAGCAAACTGACTTAACATGGGGTTTATTCCTTCAGATGCAGAGTCGAAGACTGAGGTTTCCGGTAAGGGATCCTCCCTCAGATTCTCTGCAGCAGGTTCCTCTCATTTTCACACTTCACAGGAAAGAAGGCTCTTAAAGGAAAAATCTCTCTCTCTCTCTCTCTCTCTCTCTCTCTCTCTCTCTCTCTCTCTCTCTCTCTCTGTGTGTGTGTGTGTGTGAGTGTGTGTGGTATGTGATCATGTGTGGTGTGCGTGAATGCACGCAAGAATGCATGTGCACATCTACTTATGTGTGTGAATGTCTGTGATCAAATTCCATGGCACACATGTCAAGATCTGAGAACAAGCTCAGATGTTTGAGACAGGGTTTCTTGTTCCCACTATGTATGTATGTATGGCAGGGTAGCTGGCTTGGGAACTTTCAATAATTCTCCAGTCTGTGATGTCTCTTCAATAAAATCATATTTAGGGAGCTAGCATTACTAATCTGCGTCTGTATCCGGCTGTGTATTGGATGGTGAGGACTTGGTTTGATTTTAAGCAGGCTTCTGTATAAACACTGCTCTTATTCATGCATCATATGGAAAACTCTACTCCATTACCCACAAACGTTACAGAAAGGAAAGCCATTTCCTTCTACTGGAGGCCTCCTCCAGCTCTCCACCTCAGTCAAGGAAAAAAAGCTTTGACATATCAGTGGTGAAAAAGTGAACTACCAAATACATCATGGAGTATTTATTTAACATCTGCCTTGAGGAGATTTCGGTGAGCTTTTGGGAGAAAAAAGAAACATGGATGTTAAAGGATGACTTCCGGTAACACATTTCACAGCGACTCCTCGGTCACTATTCATTCCCATGGCCCTCGGCTGCACAGTCACCCAGACATCCTGCAAATCTCTGGTTCTGTAAATGTAGGTTTTTCACTTCCAAAAACAGAGGAAATGTTCAATTTGAATAATTTCACTCCCAGGGAAGGGAGAGGGTAAGAAGGGCCTCAATGCAAGGAAACCCTGCCATTTTTTTTTTTTTTTTCCGAGACAGGGTTTCTCTGTGTAGCTTTGCGCCTTTCCTGGAACTCACTTTGGAGACCAGGCTGGCCTCGAACTCACAGAGATCCGCCTGGCTCTGCCTCCCGAGTGCTGGGATTAAAGGCGTGCGCCACCACCGCCCGACTAAACCCTGCCATTTTTAAGCTGCCCTGGAGCTCAGTATCTTTACCTCTACTGAGCACTGCATCCGGCATGCGAGCACACCATGGTTTCTTAGTAAGGCTTCACGTTTAATATGATTATCATTTCAAAAATACTTCAGGGAGCCCCAACTTCATGGGTCATTCTTTCTGCAAAAAGCTGTTAATTTCTTTCATAGGAAACTGGTAGAACTGCCTGTCTGTCTAGCCAGTTTAGGTAGGCTATGTAAAATGTGGTTGATTTATTGTAGAGACAGTGTGTGTACACGTGTACATGATGTATGTGTGCATGTGGGGGGGGAGGGTCAGAGGACAACATTAGGGGTGTCTTTCCTCAGGTACCATTCACCTTGTTTTTTGAAACAGAGTCTCTTGGGGACTTGGCGTAGAGTTTGCCAAGCAGGCCAGGCTGGCTGGCCAGCGAACCACAGGGATCCACCTGTCTCTGCCTCCCTAGTACTGAAGTTACACTCATGCTCCAAGGCCTAGATTTGTTTCCTTTCCCCCAGTATACAATTACCCTTGTAAGACACCGTAGGTCCTTCTGCGGAAGGAATGGAGAAAGAAAGGCTAACGGTAAGACTCTCAGATATTTTATAAAGGTCCTTCCTCAGGAGGACCTGGCCGCTCCTTCATTCACAAGATTCTGGGTCTGCAAGCTGGCTCCAGCCTGGAAATGGGTTCACAGGCCGAGATTCCCTTCTGCCGCGATCCAATGCAGACTTTCATTTGTTTGAGAATTTTTCTGTTTATACAGATCAAACCAAAGGAGTAGGCTTCTGACCTATTCCATGTCTGGAAACACCATGACTGATTAGCCAGTACTGAAAATCTCTACAAGTCATGCCACCATAAAAATCAGAACTTGCAAGCCGGGTGGTGGTGGTGCACGCCTTTAATCCCAGCACTTGGGAGGCAGAGCCAGGCGGATCTCTGTGAGTTTGAGGCCAGCCTGGGCTACCAAGTGAGTTCCAGGAAAGGTGCAAAGCTACACAGAGAAACACTGTCTCGAAGGGGGGGAAAAAATCAGAGCTTGCCTGTGCTGACCACTCTGTCAGGCCATTATGGACATTGCTTTGCCTACGCTGCCTATTACAATACCTATGCTCACCTTGCCTGTGGGATTCAGTGCTGCCGCCTGGCCCCCACTACTTCAGGGCCAACTTAAACCCATCACATTCAATTCATCCAACTGGGCAGCGGCAATGCTAACTGTAAGGTCTGGCACAAGGAAAAGGGCCACAGCAAAGCTCTTCAGATGTGCTGGTGCCCCCTCGCCATTTTGGGTTTTATAGCATTAGTGAAGGGCCTGTCTTCTGGGCCTTCCCATTGTGGGCAATTAGGTTCGACACGGTGGACCCTCTAGCAATGTGGTCTGAGAGTCAATAGCGAGAAATTTGTGGCTCAGTTAAAATAGACTTGAGTGAATGCCTTTGACTTTTCAGGGTGAGTAAAATGCAAGTTTAAGCCTTCCCAGAAAACACGGGCTTACCAGAGGGAACGAAGAAAGAAAATAGTGTCCCCCATTCACAAAGAGAATGGTATTCAGTGATGTTTACACACGAGGCTCCCACGCTTAAAACTAAGTCTAAATATATTGTTTAAGCTGCAGCTCAAGTAGTAATTTGCTGAAGCCAAACCACAGTGAAATTTCAGGAATGTATCCAGGTTGTATAATTCTATTTCCTGCTATATTTTTTTTTCATAGCTTCTATTTTGGTCACTTATTAACTAATTCTTAGTTGGGAGAATTTTGGGAACATAAAATAATTTCAGAAATTGAGTTTCAATCCAATTAAATTAAACTTCCAGGTAAGAGGCAGACACTTAAGCTCCCAAACATCGAGTCCGTTCTTACACGTAACTACCTGGCAAGAGGGGGATGTTCTCCTTGTTGCTTTCATTCTCCCTAATTTCAGGAATCCAAACTAGCTGGGGTGGCCCTCAGCAAGAGGGAGGAGCAAAGACAAGGCAGCTTCAAGCAAAGGTCAGTCAACGGATGTTGAGGGAGATGGAAGAGTGCTTCCTGCTGAAAAGCATATTCCCGAATCTTCTGTGGGAAGGAGGTGTGAATCAGAACAGCTTGTAGGAGAGGTGTGACAGAAAGAATATAGTAACACAGCAACAAAGAGCACAGTAGGGCAGAAAAGTGCTCTTATGAGGAACCATGTGGTGACCGACTTAATGGGAGCTGGGGGCTTGGGGGCAACGGAAGGGCATTTTATGTATAAGACAACAGGTTAAACAAAGCGCTTTTGATATTGGAAAAATCATATACATATCCCACCGTGAAACTGTAAAACGTGATAGTCTAACAAACTGACGAGTCACAGGTAGAACGCCTGACTGTCCTGGGGACAGGGGGTTCCCAGATATGGGACTTTCAGGGGAGGAATTGGGAAAGTCCTGTGCAAACCAGGGAAGAAGAGATAAGTGAACAATGTTAATGTTCTCCTTTGTCCCACCCGGCGATCAAAAGATGCTTCAGAGAAGAAATAATTGATGGCACCGATATTAACGCAGGAGAATGTGCCTGGAGAATGAGGTTTTTTTATTTGGTTTCATCTCTTCCCAAAGCATTTTGAGCTTTAAAGCAATGCATCCGTTTAGAGTAGACAACTCCTATTCATGAGGCATCTAACTTCTAACGAAGAGAATACTCCAAAACTGGAGCAATGCTCTGCTCCAAACATGTGGAGTTAATTAAAAGTATTAAATGGGGAATTAAAAAAAATACCCAAACCCCATTCAAAAACAAGATTAGAAACAAAACTGAGGAAGATCCGTTCCCTTGTGTGGTGTGGGGGCAGCATTTGTAAGTGTCGACAGTGGGTGCTTACAGGAAAGGGTAGGGTCAAGCCGCTGCTAACCTCTAGAGGCATGTTAATCCTTACAACAGGCCACTGGCCTTACGGTCCCTAGATCACGCTACCATCAGCTACTGCTAGGAAAACCTGAGTAGTTTGAGTAGAAGCTGCTCAGATGTGTATGTGACTCCTTTCCCTCTCTACGTGACTTTCAGACTGTTGCACATTAACCTGATTTTTAAAAAGACAGCCATTAAACATGCTGTTTTGGGCCAAAACTGTTACTTTTTTTTTTTTTTTATCCAAAATAATGATTCTTTTCATGAGCTTTAACTCTTTGAAGTCTAATGACCCCGAAGAGGGACTCATATCTGCAGATAAATTTTTGGGTGTCTTTAACAGAGAGCTTAAATCTAGGTGTGCTGACTCCGAAGTCATTTGCACAGGAAGTCATCAGCTTATCTATAAATGATAACTCTGACCTAAAGATAATAACTGTTTCATGCCTTCGCCCTAAGCTTGCCCTCTGTTAATATCTAAAGATATGTTCATTTTCAATCTCATCGAGACAATGTTACAGTTCTGCCTTTTGTAAATCGCAGACTACGGAGCATATAATCAAAATCCATTCTGGCGTCCTTCATTGCATGAAAGGAGGGGCCTTTCATACATTTAACAACCTGATGGGTCTCTGCCAAATCACTGCACATCTATCACACTTCCTTATTTTAAGGTACATCTACATCTTAAAAGCATACCTGAAATCAGTGTGTAGCTTATAATTAAATTTAACATGACTGAATGCCTTCTGCTTCCTGTAAAGCTGTTAAATCAACTGTGTATCTTAAATGTCCTGTGTTTAATCACCAACAAAAGGGGAAAAAAACCCCCACAATGCAGTTCCTTGGAAATGAGTGGTGATGACTCAGATATTTGAGCTCCTGAAGCAGTAGATGGGGTAAGTGTGAGATGTCAGCCCTATGAGTGAAGAGAGCTCAGACTATAGACATTTTAAAAAGGAGAAGAGGGGGTCTGCAAGAGGCTGGAGAGGTGGCTCAGTGGTTAGGAGCGCTTGTTGCTTTTTGGAGGACTGTAGTTTGGTTCACAGCACCCACATGGCGGCTCACAACTGCCTGTAACTCCAGCGCCAGGAAATCCAGCGCCCTCTTCTGGCCTCTGAAAGTCCCTACTCACATGCACATATACACGCTCAGATACACAAATGTGCATATGTACTATATTAATATGTTTAATATATAAATGTATAATTATAGTTATATATTCAATATATTATATATAAACATAATAAAATCAAAATAAATCTCTGAAAAACAGTGTGGTGGGAACTGGTGAGATGGCTCAGCCAGTGAGGGGGCTTGCCTGGAAGCCAAGTCCTGAATTTCATCCCACAGGGCGAAAGGAGAGAAGTGGCCCCCACAAGTTGTCCTCTGGTCTCCAGGAGTAAGCTGTGGCACATGCACCCGCCCCATCATAAACAAACAAAGAAACAAAGAAGTAAATATCATTAAAAACAGAATGAGAAACAAGACAAAGCGAGCACTTGTTTCTGAGTGTGTAGAGCTACAAAACCACATCTAATCGAGTCACCGTTTCCAGACTTCTAAGAACCAACAGAAGGATGATTCTGCTAGAATGTCCATCCATGGATACCATGTTAGTAATTTTAATGAACGAGACTACTAAAAATCCCATGCAGTTATTTCAGGGAGTTAAGACACTGTACTGGTATGTGTTTTAAGCAAAATTTACAGCTTCCACAGCCCTGAAAGAAAAATTAAGAAGGAAAAAAAAAAAGCCAGTGAAAGTTACAATTTACTAGCTTTCCAGGAAACCAATTGGAAGGTACTGGAGCAAGCTTGATGAGACCATGTAAAACGTCTGTGTGAATCTGAGCCCTCAGGTAGAAGGGCTGGAAGGGTAGGCGCCACACACACCCATTTTTGTTCTCTTTGGCTCTCAGTGACAGCTCTATTGAACATTGAAATCAGAAGGATTTTGAACTAATTATCTTTCCAGGGAAGTGTCCTTCAATTACTCTAAAACCTGGATTGTTTTACGTTTTTGCTTTCCCCTTCCACTCACCCAATGCTATACTAACTGCTCTTGGAAGGATAATATTCAACAAATCCCATCCACTCTCTGAAACCAGTTATAGACCACAGCCTGCCTATAACTCGTGGGCAAAGACACGGGTGTTTGGATTAACCTGAGAGCACCAAAAGGATGGTGTACCTCCAGGCATTTTCTGTGTTCTCCACAAAAAAAACCAAAAACCCAAGATTTATTTTTCAATTGTTTCATTACTTCATTACTGTAATAAATGGGTTTCTCCCAAAAGTAGGCTTAGCGTCAGGGATTGAAAGTTAAACCTTTCCATATGTCTGAATTTAAACCATTTGCTCTAGTGACAGGGAAATGATTTATTTTTTTGTTGTAGGTTAAATGTTTATTTTTATTCACTTCAGTTTTTGAAGCTTTCTCCCAGTGCCATTCTTGCCTTGATGTATTTTTCAAGCTAGCCTTGGATACGGTGCCAGATAGCTGATGGAGGTCACACTATGTGTTTGGGTGTACCAGATAGCTGATGGAGGTCACACTATGTGTTTGGGTGTACCAGATAGCTGATGGAGGTCACACTATGTGCTTGGGTGTACCAGATAGCTGATGGAGGTCACACTATGTGTTTGGGTGTACTAGATAGCTGATGGAGGTCATACTATGTGCCCTTTGAACTTTACACCCTTCACTAAGTCCACCAAGTCCTCCGCCACCCTAGGCCACAAATTTTACCATTGTTACTCTTACCGTGACTATTACCAAATTGACTATTTCTAAACCCAAATGACAAAATCCAAAACTGAGCATCTGTGCACACACACACACACACACACACACACACACACACACACACACACCCCTACACATGTAAAGCCACTGCTTTGAAAAGTAGAGCTTCCCATCTGGACACATAAAGCCAAGTGGTCTAAAGTTCAGGGTAGCCAGTATTTTTCCAGTGTGCGTAAGCTGCTCCTCAGCAAATAATGCACTCTTTATACTCCCAGATTGACGCTCCCCCAACAGAAGTGTTACTATTCAGCAAAATAATAGAGGTTCAATGCAGAAGCCAGCTAAAGTCAACGAGCTGTACTGTGAGACATCTAGAAAAAGAAATAAACCAGAGCTGGGGTGAAGAATGTGAACATTAAGATGTTCTCCCAACTTCCACATCAGAGCCAAGTGTGTTGTTGCCAGGCTCGGTTACCAGGGAAGGGCTCTTGCTGGCATCCTGTACCTGGAGATTTCTTCATCCCAACTCCAGCCCTTCTTCTCCGTCAGAGAGGGGAAACAGGTGAGACCGAGGCTCTTGCTGCAGCCCAGGCTGGCTTTAAACTCATGGTACTTGTCCTGCTTCAGCCTCACAATGCCTGGCCTCTAGCCATCCTTCCTGAATGACTTAGCTTTTGCCATGAAGACCCCTCTCCTGTGCTGTCTAGTTTTTCTTTTCTTTTTTTTTTTCTTTTTTGACAGGGGAGAGCGCAAACGCAGTCCCCCACTCCCACAAATTATGCAGTCAAGTTTCCCGCATTTGGGGAAATCGCAGGGGTCAGCACATCCGGAGTGCAATGGATAAGCCTCGCCCTGGGAAAACCACCTTCGTGATCATGGTATCTCCCCTGCCAGGTAAGTATGCTGTCTAGTTTTATGTCAACTTGACACAAGCTAGAGTCATCAGAAAGGAGGGAATCTCAATTAAGAAAATGCCCCCAGATGATCAGGCTGTAGGAGCCTGAAGCCTATGGAACATTTTCTTAATCAGTGGTGGATGGCAGAGGGCCCAGCCTTTTAATGGTGATGCCATCCATGGGCAGGTGGGTCTAGGTTCTATAAGAAAGCAGGCTGAGCAAGCCAAGAGGAGCAAGCCACTAAGTAGCGCTCCTTCATAGCTTTTGCATCAGCTCTTGACTCCAGGTTCCTGCCCTGCTTGAGTTCCTGTCCTGATTTCCTTTGATGATGAACTGTGCTGTGGGAATGGAAGCCAAATAAGCCCTTTCCCTCCCCAAGTTCCTTTGGTCATGGTGCTTCATTACAGCAATAGTACCTCTAATCTTATTTAGACAACTCCTAGACACACCCTGTTCTCAGCAGTCATCTTCTCTCACAGTCCAGGGCATGTCTGTCCTACAGAGCTTGGCTACTCACAGGGCCACCCAACCACAAGCATCACTGGCATCCCTTGGAAGCTTTCAAGACATATACAACTCAGCCCTGCCACAGCCAGACAGAAGTAACACCTACTTCTCTGGGTGATACCCATGAAGAATCAAGGTGACTCAGAGCCCTGTACCAGCTTGCACCATAGTAATGCTGGCCTGCATTTGTGGCCTCTGGATCTGAAGCAGCGTCTTATAGCTTCCTTATAGATTCCACCCACCACATACACCCCAAACACTGATTTCTTTTTCTTTTCCCTCTCTTTATAATCAATCAATTAATTCTGTGTGTGTGAGTATATGTATGTGTGGTGTGTATATGTGTGAGTGTGTCTGTATGTGTATGTAAGTATGTGTGTACGGTGTGTGTGTGTGTGTTTCTAAACATGCACACGTGTTGGAGTCAGAGGACAACTTGTAGGAATCAGTTCTGTCTTTCCACCATACGGGTTCCAGAACTCAAACTCAGGTTGTCAGAGCTGGTGGCAAGTGCCTTTACCTGCTGAACCATCTCTTCAACCTTCCTTCACCATTTTTTCCCTTTCTTTAGAGACACGGTCTTACCCTATAGCCCAGGCTGATAGGAACTCACTACTTAGCCTCGGTTGGTCTTGAAGTCACAGCCATCCTCCTGCCTCTGAGCGATGAGATGCCAGGCATAAGCTACCGTGCCTAGTTCACTGCTGCTTTCTTTGTTAGAACTTGAGAGCAACAGCCACTGAGATGCTGTCCTAGCTCTGCTGTTCTCAGTCACTTTTTCTTTCCCTTTCTGTGAAGCTGCCCTTGGCTCTTGCCCTTCGTCCACTTCCAGGCCTCGGAGCCCCAGAGGTTGCCTCAGAAGAGCTCATCAAGCTCTCCCTGGTGTCCAGGCGACAGCAGCAGTTCACACTCAGGATGGAGGACTAGCAAGAGCTGAGAAGCCAAGTGCTATGAAGACAGCGGCACAGACAGGAAGTCACCAGGTTAACATGAGAGTTAAGAAACGGATAGCTTTTGAAATCTAGAGAGCCAAGGGTTTCAGCACACATATGAGACTCAATATGTATGCATGCCTACTGGAATATACAAGCCCATGACACACACAAACCATATATGGGGATCAGCTCTTAAGGTTCACACACAAACACACCATCTTCCACCTCAGATTCCAGACATACTATGGAAGAGGTGGTAGTTCCTGTGACCAATGAGAAGCTGTGGGAATTGTACATAAATTCTTCTTGTTGAGAGGATGGGGAAAACTGTTAGACAGACAGATAAAGAAATGTCTGTTGTGTATTGATGTGTATGTATTTAGAAATGGAGGTGACTGGGTCATGATGATGGAGCCCCAAATGAGTGGAACCCCTTGTGGTAGTTTGAATGTAAATGGCCCCTGTAAACTCATAGGGAGTGGCATTATTAGGAGGTGTGGCTTTGTTGGAGTGGACATGGCCTTGTTAGAGGAAGTGTGTCACTGTGGGGGTGGGCTTTGAGGTTTCCTATGCTCAGGATACCACCAAGTATTTCAATTGACTTCTTGTGGCCTGCATGATGTAGGCCTCTCAGCAACTTTGCCAGTACCATGTCTGCCTGCTCGCTGCCATGATAATAATGGAACCTCTGAGCTGTAAGTGAGCCACCCCAATTAAATGTTTTCCTTAGAAGAGTTGCCATGGCCATGGTATCTCTTCACAGCAATAGAAACCCTAAGACAGACCTCATGAGAAAGGAAGAGACATGTGCTTACACACCTCCCTACCCTCCTCCACATCATTAGAGGTCCAAGTGTGAAAGGAAGGAAGAGACCTTCACTGGAAGCTGATGGTGTTGGGTCCCTGCTCTCAGGCTGCCATCATCCTGAACAATGAGAAATAAATTTCCCTTGCTGAAGCTACCAAATCCATGGTATTTTCGATGGCCACCAAAGGAGAGAAATCCAATGTCCCAACACATGGAAGAAGCTTGGTCTTCAGTACCTGCCTGCTTCCTCCTCTGTGCTAGCCTTCCATCAATGTGCTCACTTCTGCGTTAAGATAAGGTGATGGCCATCAGCTGAGCTCCCTGGACTTTGCCTCAACAAAGCTTCTGGTTATTCTCTTATCGCCACACACCCTCTCAGAGGAAGGGCTTTCTCTCTTCAATAGAGTGGTTCCGAAAGCACGGGAATTTGCATATACTCTTAGTTTTGTTTCTGTTGCTGTGATAATATATCACCACCCCAGGGCAGCTTGTAGGTGGGGCAGGGGGGTGGGTGGGGGAGGAGGAATTACTATCGCTCACAGTTATAGTCCATCACTGTGAAGAAATCCCAGAGATAGGCACTCAAGACAACTGGTGCCTAGACAACATTATACCTGTAGTCAAGAAACAAAGATCAAGGAATGCATGCTTGTGCTCGGCTCACTTTCTGTACTCTCACACAGAAGCCTACAGAATGGTGCCACTCACAGTAGGCATGGCTTCCCATCCCAACGAACTCAATGGACAAGCCCACACAGACATGCTCACTGGCCACTCTGATTTAGATAATCCCTCACTGAGACACCCTAGCAAGGTGATTCTAGACTGTGTCAAGATGACAATTACAACTATCACTCTCTCATTTCCCTTTTCACTCCCATTAAGCAGCTCAACCAGTATTCTTCCTGAGTTTCCTCTTTATCATTTCCCGGCTAGGACTCACTCTTCTAATGCCTACTAAACCTTCTGGCTAATTGTTTCCCTTCCTTTTCAAAAGAAAATACATACAGGGCAAAGGTTCCTAAGTCCACAGGCTCCTCTGCATCAGTTTCCTTAAGCAGAGTGCCCTTCTATCCCAGACCATTCCAGAACTCACATTGACCTCTTTAAGGTTTTTAAATTTGAGTTGATTTGATGTGTATGGATGTTTTGCCCGCATGTATGTCTGTGCTCTCCATGTGTGCCTGGTGCCTGCAGAGGTCAGGAGAAAGTGTTGGGTGCCCCAGGACTAGAGTTACAGATGGTTGTGAACTACCATGTAGGTGCTGAGAATCAACCCCGGGTTTTCTAGAAGAACAACCATTGTTCTTAACCACTGAGCAATCTCAAGCACCTTACCCTGGCCTCTTTTTGTTCCAAGTTCATACTGTATTTGGTCCTTACGCTCTTTACCTCTCTGCAATGTTTGACAATGCTGAACTTTGCCAAGGCTGTTGACAGTTATCAGGCACTGAGACCAAACTTGTCTCACGACCCCTGTCTTCGCTTGCTTTGCCCACACACTTCACTACCTTTGATTTACTCTTTCTATTCCTTCTAGTGGAGTGTGGATTGAATCAGTAGGCTCCATCTTTAAAGCATTGGCAAACAATAGGAGTCTTCCATCTCATTTTTTTACTTTTTATCTCTGTCTCAAACTGTTCGACTTGATTTTTGAAATCTGTGTATATTTTCTCATATAGAATTCGGTTTCAACATGGAGTTGATGGATGAGAAAGCCTGGAAACCCATCATTGATAAGCATAAATGTGGTGATATTGTGTTCCCCAATGAAGTGTGCACCCTAATAAATTTATCTGGGGTCAGAGAACAGAACAGCCACTAGATAGACATAGAGGCCAGAAAATAGTGACACTCACACCTTTAATACTATCACTTGGGAGGCAGAGATCCATCTGGATCTCTGTGAGTTCAAAGCCACACTGGAAACAGCCAGGCATGGTGACACATGCCTTTAATCCCAGGAAGTGATGGCAGAAAGCAGAAAGGTATATAAGGCGTGAGGACCAGGAACTAGGCTGGTTAAGCTTTTAGGCTTTTGAGCAGCACAGTTCAGCTGAGATTCATTCTGGATGAGGACTCAGAGGTATCCAGTCTGAGGAAACCAGATCAGCTGAGGAACTGGCGAGGTAAGGAAGCTGTGGCTTGTTCTGCTTCTCTGATCTTCCAGCATTCACCCCAATACCTGGCTTCAGGTTTGTTTTTATTAATAAGACCATTCAAGATTCGTGCTACACGTAGACATAAAAGGGGTCAGAATGTTTGTCTCTGCTTTGAGTTTACAATAGGTAGTACCCTTGTATGTCAGTTTTCTTATAACTGAGAGGCAGGAGCATCCTTGTCTACCTCATAGGGCTACTGGAAGGTAGAATGAGAAATTCCATTCAAGTCCTGACTTTCATGTCCCTGATGAAAAATGGCCCCAGGACGTTCTTCTACATCAGTCAGTACATGCTCCTGTTATGCTGTTGTGAGTAAGACATGGATGAGCCAGGCAGACAGTCATAGGGGTCCTGGGCAGTAGTATCTCTGAGTCTGAAGCTGCCTTTTATTTATTTATCCAGCTTTTTATTTTTCTAACCCTCACAGCCCAGTTCATACTCATGCTTGATTGCCTACCCAGCACTTGAGACTCGCAAGAGCTGCCCTTGGCATACAGTTTGTCAAGGCAGATAGATGGTAGGGGGATAAAGGGAATCACATTGTGCAAGAAATCTTTAATGGTTCCATTTCACATAAAAGAAAAAAAACAATAAATGTACCCTCTAAAAGATCAAGAGAATAGAAAACCCAGGAAACCCCATCACAACCTAGAAATGCTATGGCTGTGGTTAATCCCTGGGTAATTTCCTTGTTTGTTTATAAGGGAAATTAAAATGTTAGCCCTCTCTGACCTTTTCCCCCTACTGGACATTATAACACAGGCATTTTTACAAGAGAGCTTTCAACTGTTGACCTTTTGCTACTTGCAACAAAAATTCATCAAGAATGTCAGAAATACCACACGCTTCTTTTAGGAACCAGAGTCCTAGAAGTTGTGTGGTATACTTGTCTTGCGAGCCAGAAAGTTCTGGAAGCTGTGGAACTGTCTTGATTCTCAGAGCCAGGAGAGCAGAGCAACTCCAGAGGCAGTGTGGCCAGGAAAGCAGACAGACCACCCCTGGGACAAGTGGGGCAGGAACACTCTCCCCTCCCCCCCGCAAAGCTTTGTTTTAGAGAGTTCCAGTCCCTGTTTCCTGGTGCTCTCCTGCTATGTGCACCCTTGGCACAGCCCACACCTTCCATGCTCTTTTTCCTCTGGCCTTGTCCCCCCGCACCCACTTCGCTATGGTTTGGCTCTGTAATGACCAGTGGGTACTATGTGCTAAAGAGTTGGTCCCAGGTTGGCACTATTGAGAGGAGGTGACAACATTAAGATGTAGGGCAAAGTGGGAAGTTATTAGCTCACTGGGGATGCTCTTGAGGGAGGCTGTAGTGTAGTTTTTTTTTTTAAACTCTTTGGGGGCCGCCACCCAGCTCCCAAATAAATGCACGGAGACTTATTCTTACTTAGGAATGCCCGGCCTTAGTTTGGCTTGTTTCTAGCCAGCTTTTCTTAACTTAAATTATCCCATCTACCTTTCACCTTGGGGCTTTTACCTTTCTCTATTCTACATACCTCTCTTCCTTTCTTACTTTGGGGCTGGCTGGGTGGCTGTGTGGCTGGCCCCTGGCATCCTCCTCTCCTCCTTTTCTTATTCCACCACGTGATCTTCTGTTTCTATTTATTCTCTCTCCTGTCTAGCTATTGGCTGCTCAGCTATTTATTAGACCAATCAGGTATTTTAGACAGGCAAAGTAACACAGCTTTACAGAGCTAAGCACATGCAATGTAAAAGAATGTGATACGTTGGGCGGTGGTGGCACACGCCTTTAATCCCAGCACTCGGGAGGCAGAGCCAGGCAGATCTCTGTGAGTTCGAGGCCAGCCTGGGCTACCAAGTGAGTTCCAGGAAAGGTGCAAAGCTGCACAGAGAAACCCTGTCTCGAAAAACCAAAAAAAAAAAAAAAAGAATGTGATACATCTTTGCATTATTAAACAAATATTCCACAGCATAAACATATGTAACACATCTTAAACTAATCCCACAACACTGTAGGATCCTGTCTCCCTTCTTAACTCTCTCTTTCTCCCTGGCTATGTGATAAGGGGTTTCTCTTGGCTGCATGCTCTGAACACTCATATCATGCTGCTTTATCCAAAGAAACAGAGCCAACCAATCATGGGCTGAAACACATAAAGGTTTGAAACTGTGTGAAGCTTTTCTCTATGTCAGTTAATTATCACAGATATTTGTTAGAGTAACAGAAAGCCAGAGGATGAGATCCTCTCCGGGGTCCTCTAGCCAAGCTTTGAGTATCTAGAAGTGGAGGAGATGGGGTGAGCAGGGGGGGAGGAATGGACAGACAGACAGACGGACTGGAATCCATCACAGCAGGAGAAGAGGTTCTGAAATGCTGGCTTAGGACTTGCATTTTCCTGGAACTCTTACAGTCCATGGTTCTCCAGGTACATTGTGTATCCCATGGTGCTTTGTCAGACCACATGAAGTATAAGTTGTGGCTGTTATGTGGGGCCTTTTTCGCTCCAGCATTCCTTGTGTGTAGGGGATGGAACACCCAAAGGGGCAATCACATCCATCGCATCACTCTTTATAGTCTTCTGTATCACCCAGAAGCATCTCAGGAAGCAGCCCTGGCAGGCAGGTGGCTGATGCAGGGCAGGTATGGTGACCAGCCACCACCGTGTCACAGAGGCAGGTATCTACAAATTTGGAGCTTATATAGACATTTATTTCAAGCACGCTGGACCAAGACCTGAGCCTAGGACCCTGGAGATGATGTCGCCACTGAAGAGTTGTAGCTAGAGTTTTCCTGCCTGGCCCACAGTCAGGACAAATCTCTCTCACCTGCCAGTCCCACAGCCACTCAGACCCAACTAAGTAAACACAGAGACTTATATTGCTTACAAACTGTATGGCCGTGGCAGGCTTCTTGCTAACTGTTCTTACAGCTTAAATTAATCCATTTCTATAAATCTGTACCTTGCCACATGGCTTGTGGCTTACAGGCATCTTCACATGCTGTTTCTCATCGTGGCGGCTGGCAGTGTCTCTCTGACTCAGCTTTCCACTTCCCAGCTTTATTCTCCTCCTTGTCCCACCTATACTTCCTGCCTAGTCAATGGCCAATCAGTGTTTTATTTATCAACTAATTAGCAACACATTTGCCATACAGAACTTCCCACAGCAAAGAGTCAAAGTGGAATCTAACTCTTTTATACTTTGGACATGTGAGATTTTCTTTGCCACTTACTCTATGCCATAGTATTTAGTTGGGTTTTGAGTTTCTACATTCTCTTCTGAGCAAGAGGAAGGGTCAGCCTTTTTTTCTCTCCCCTACTTCTTTGAAATGGTTTATCCAGGTCATCAATGACCTCATCACTGCAAAGCACGTAGCTGGCTCTCTGCACCTTTCTCCCTCTTTCAGCTGCTACTGGGTGTTCTCCTGGGCTCCTGCAGTTCCACACGCTCCTGAGTTCCTTTCTTGCTGGCTGTTCCTTCCCTCTCTGCTGAGCAAGGTCTTCCCTCTCATACCATTCTGGAGTGCTGAGGTACCGTAGGACCAGCCTATCTCCATGCTGAATCTCAGAGATACCATCACCAGAGTTACAGGAAACACCACTCTGCTGACAGTTTCCTGGGTACCTCCTGCCCGGACTCTTCCGAATCCCAGGTTCATACATCCAAGGCCTGTTTGAGAGCCAACGTGACTAAGTCAGACTCCTAATTCCTGGTCCTTGCCAGTCTGTCTCCCACATTTACAGCCTCCGCAAACAGCACAAACCACAGTGCCATCGACACTCGGGTGTTCAGGCTAGCACCTGTGGCTTCATCCCTTATGTTTTCTCTCTCTCTCCAATTCTCTCTCTCCAGCTGAACTATGGACCAGTCCTGTTGGCTCCACTCTCGGTAAATACTCTACCATCACTGATCTGAGCTCCCATAATTGCCCATCTGGACTGTGACACCCACCTTCCGCTTCCTGGGATCGCCCCTGGGGGATCCCTGTGTGCGCGTCTTTGACATGGAGTCTCCACACAGAAGCCAGTGGCGTTCTGTTCCTATTCAAGATCATGATCCCTGCTGGGTTCCAGATCCTCTGGGAGTCTTCCTGCCACTCCCAGAGCAACGCCGAGGTGCTAAGCAGGACCCGTTCCCTGGGTTCCCCTCTTCCACTGGTCACCCAGCTATAGATTACACATGAGGAAAGGTACCACCCGTGACTCTCTCAGATGGCCTATGGTGCCAACCACTGTTGCTAGGAAAAGGCTGCTCAGAGAGTAACTTTAATTTGTATTGAACAAATAAATACGTTTTCCTTGACTGTAAAAGTCTTGAACAATATGCAAATCCTGAAAAAAGTAGAAAAGAATACATAAAAAAAAGTGTTAAATTCCAAAGACAACCATTATTCTAGGTCAATTTTCTACCATCATTTTCTTTATTGTATTGACTTTCTATGTAATATTGACTTTTTTTTTTTTAAATTGTGGGCTAGTCACTATTGATTTTGCACTTTCTCACACACTTTAAACGTTTCCTTTTAGTATTGCCATCTCCTGGGAAATCTCCATTATATATAACCAACTTGTGCACGAGTGTGCCGAACATTTGTCCTATCCTCTCGTGTTGATACTTTGGGTTATTTTAATGTTGTGGTGGTTTAAACCCATAGGTAGGGTCAAGTGTATCGAAAGTTTTCTTTGTTTAGTGTGCTTCCCGAAATAGAAACACTGGGTCAAAGGGCACCACACTCGAGGCTTTAAACAAGTCATTAAATGGCTTTTCAGAAGGATTTACTTCAAGCACCAGTGCAGTCTCTGTGTGATCCTTATTTTCAGATTGGCCATACTAAACTAAGCACTGCTCACGTGTATGGAAGGACAAGCTCCAAACTGGTGCTGGCAAATCCTACCCATCACATCCAAATGAGCTCTGAGGCCAGTGTTCCAGAATGCCTGAGAGCAGGGTCATCTTCCGGCTTCTTCACTCGGTGTCTCAGTAGGAACGTCTTCCGTCCTTCCGCGTCTGTTCTTTCCCCTGCTCTCCTCCCCTCTGCTCCCCTCTCCTCTCCTCACTTCTCTCTTCCTCTTGCACGGACTGCCCTCCAGCCCTCCAGGCATCACCAGCTCTGAGCAGAGATGATGGTGCTCCGTCTCTGTTCCGCACCTGGGGCATAGCTTCTCTCTCACCAGGGTGCTTGTCAACCACCTGGGGTTACTGTCACAGTGCATATGCCTATCCTTCAGGATAAAATGATAAATGATCTGCGAGCTGCTTTCTTCTCCCTGAAAAATTATAATATCATCAATAGTAGGGGCAGAAATTTACCTAACACCATTGAACCACACGGATTCAATCCTGAGTTCCTCTTATCTAGTCAATATATAATTCTGATTTAGAGGAGATTACATAATAGAGCTGGGTAAAGGCCTGCATGTGAGGTGTGTGTGTGTGTGTGTGTGTGTGTGTGTGTGTGTGTGTCTCTGCATCTGTGTTTACATGTTTTCTCACCTACATACCATCCTCAAACAAATGTCCATTTGCTGCGAGCGCTTTGAAAGGTGATCTCAACGGACTGTAAAGCGAAGCCAGGATTAAACACTTAGCCGCATAAAAGCCGCCGCTCCGCACTCTTCTCACAACCAGGGGCTTTCTACTAGCTTTACAGCCTTTCTGAAACGGATCCCAAGAAAACACACACGTATTAAGAAGTAGTGACAATTTGCTGCAAAACAGAATAATCCCACTCTGGGGAGAATATGACCAGAACCATATTCCATTCAAGCTCTGAAGTGGCGGCTCAGATGCCTGAGTCATTACCTCAGCAACAGCATTCTCCCCGATGGTCACTGCAGGATTACCGGGCCATTAAAGTATTTATTTTTGGGTTCAGTCTGCTGTCCATATGGCAGACAGAGGAGGAGTTCAACTTACAACACTCACTCTTATAAGAACAGGTTCTCTATAAAAATTCCATCGTCGTGCGGTTACATAGACATTGCATACTATTTCGTAGAACATAGGCTAGAGTTGTGCATCCCATAAAACTCCCTGATGTTACACAGGAACACAGTTGAAAAGCGAGAGGACAACAGTTGTTTATTATTATCTCTGTAAGCATGGATTTAAGTTTCTAATGATCACAGATGGCAATAAACACTAATAACGCTCAAGGCATGTGGGCTGGGGAATCTTTCCTAACTGCAAGATCAGATGTTGATACAGATTGTTACAAGGAGTTATCCAGGCAAGCCACATGTACTTCCTGTAGTCCTAACAGACGAAATCTATATGTCAGTGTAGGATGCAGTAAATCTAAGTTCATACTTGCAGGCCTGTAAAGGCCTTTTTTTATATTATTATTATTATTGTTTCCTTTATGAGTGGTGATAGGCTTATTCCCTGAGGCAGGTAGGGAGAACATGAGAGTTCTTTCAAAGCAGTGTTTGTCCTTCAACATGGAAAGTATGGAGATTTTATGGAGGGAGCCTATAAATATTTATATAGGGACACACTGTAGGAGCCAGACCATTCCTAAGCACGCTGAGTAAAAGAGTGTATTCCCAAGCACGTTCAGTCGCAAGTCATGGTCCAAGAATGAAAGGTGTTAGTTGCATTCTGGGTTGTGCTTGGCTCAGGGCTGTGGAACATGTGTTTGGAAGGTTAGAACGGCAGGCAGGAACACTCCGGGGCATGTACAGACTGTGTCAAAAGATGGAGGACAGGAACACCTCCAGGCATGCTCAGATTTCATCAACCTTTCACTGAAGAGAAGGACAGGACTCTTCAGAGGTGTGTTAACTTTAGAGTGTGCTCCTAAAAGTGCCTGCCTCACTTAGGGGCTCACAAATTTCCTCTAAGGAAGAGTGCACAGACATCCACCACTGTCAACATGGTAATGACCATAAAATAACTTGCCAGTGTTGGATAGAGTATATTTTCTTACGTGTAGGATAATAAAGACTTTTAGTGTGTGTGTGTGTGTGTGTGTGTGTGTGTGTGTGTGTGTGTGTGTTTGTGTATGTATGTGCATATATATATATATATATATATATATATATATATATATATATATATACATACATATGTGTGGGTGCCCACGGGGACCTGAAGAAGGTGTTATAGAGCTGGAGTTATAGGTAGTCATGAGTTGCCTGATATGTATTCTAGGAATTGAACTTGGATCTTCTGCAAGAACAACAAAGCATTCTTAAAGGCTGAGCCATCTTTCCAGCCTCTAAGAAAGATCTTTAAAAAAAAAAATTAAGATAAAGGTTTTAAAAAACAAAACAGTGAAGTTTCCTGAAGGAAACTAAATATTTAAGTTTTCTTCTAAAAATTATGTCGGTATTAATTTATAAAAATGGTGGGGGCGGGGCTGGAGAAATGGCTCAGCAGTTAGGAGCAGGTATTACTCTCACAGAGGACCTGAGTTTGATTCCCAACATCCATATCATGCAACTCAGAACTGCCTATAACTCTAGCTCCAGGGGATCTGATATCTCTGGCCTCTTTGGGTACCTCAACACATATGGCATAAACATACATACATACACACGATTTAAAATAAGCAAATAATGTTTAAAAACAACAGAGGCCACTGTTATTTGTTAGCTTGAATTTCACTTCTCTTCACCATATGACTGGCAACCCCACAGACTGTGGGAGCGTTCACTCTTCTTAACAGAACAAACCCTCATATTCTAATTTGGGGACAAAGAAAAAATTCAGTGACAACAGAGAATGGTACAAAGCTGGAAAAAAGCAGAAGCGAGTGAGACCTGGAGCCCATCGCAAACACATGCCCCTTAAGGAGCAGATTTTGAAGCTTATAAATAGAGTATAGGAAGAAAGATGATCAAGAAGTCTCCATCTCTGACTGCTACAAAAACACCTTTCAAGATGTAAATACCTTTTATCTTTCAAATAAATGTTTTGTCCTAGTTTTGACATGTTAAAGGTAAGTGGTAGAGGCTTGCAGACTTAGCCTGTTTTATCACAGTTCTAGAAGGAAGGCCTGAGAGCAAACTCTTCCCTTGATCTATTACAAGAAACTGGCCATGCCCCAGGGTCTAGACAGTGGCTTTTCATCTTTCCTTCTCAGAGTGCCCCATTCACTGGAAAGAATGGTTATTCATTACTTTTTCTTTCATAAGCTTTCCTGGGTTTACTGATAGTCAAGTGCAAAGATTGTTAGCTTCACATAGCTCTATATAGCCTTGACCTACATTGGGGTAAAATATAAACACATGCAGATACCTACAGCTTCAGGAAACACAGAATTATCTTTAATACTTGGTGGGATATTGCTCCTTAGGAGCCTAAGCTAAGGACTTGCATCCTTCATGTACCGCTGAGCCTTTTGGAATGGAGTTGATAAGCACCCCCTGGAGCCCTGCTTACCTATCCCATCATGCTTGGCTGGCGCCACAACAAAAGCACCGAATAAGAAAACACAAACCAGTAAAGCACATGTGCAGCCCCGTGGGGTCAGAAGTGGATGTTAATGGTGCCCTTCACCCGAGAGCTCCAGGGAGCAACAGACACAGGCACACAAACACACACTGACTGCTGATGACAGATACTAGTGCCGCTTCGCAGAGCAGCACGGACAGCCTGCCTTCAAGAGAGATCCCAGCCACGCCAAGGACCTCTGAACCTCTGCCCAGAGCCCCTGAAGCAGCCACGCCCCTTTCAGCAAATCAAGTGTCTCTGTGCATGCTTCCTTCCTGGAAGTGCATATGAACTTCCCCTCGCCCATAATTTCTGTCTGTTGCCTCTGTTGTATTACCATCCCCCATCGCTTCAGTTTTTCTCTATCCCCACAAATAGTTCTGCTGATAGAGAGCATTTGGAGTTAAGGGGCAGTTCCCCACCTCCCTCCCCTACACATGTCACTACGATCCCCACAAATGACATTTTCTTACTGAACCACAATCCACTATTACACATAGAAAAATTAACAAGAAGTCCATATTACCATCTAATATCTAGTGTGTTCAGAGTTCACCAGTGATCTGTCCTGTGTCTCCCAACATTTATATGTGACATCTTCACCCCCAATATGTGAGCAAGTGGCTCTAGGTCAATGTAGGCTCTTTAAAGAATGACTCCATTGAAATGGGGTCATTAGGGTGGACCCCAGTCAGCACAGGTGGGGTCTTGACAGGGAGATGTTGGGACACAGAGACGAGGCCCCTGGAAGACGGGAGGAAAAGACAAGATCTAAGTTAAGCAGAGGGGTGTGCAAGGAGACAGGCCCTGCCAGCACCTTCTCTTAGAGCGCCAGTCTCCAGAAAGATGAGAAAGAAACATCCATTGTTTACGCCATCCTTCCTCTGGTCCTTTTTGGTGATGGTTCTAGTGAACTAATAGCAAACTGGTGGTGGTACTTCACAGGTGTGGTGATGATGGTTTGGGTCTGAGATTCAGTAAAGTTCATCTACTACATTAGTTTTATTAAAAAGGGGGGCTTTCGTTTCATTCAAGATGGAGTTTGATGACAATAAAATGTCGGTCGTGTCTTAAATGGAATGACAAAAGCCAGGAGTCACAGGTGGGGAGACAAGGGGAGCCAACAAGAGACTTCCACAGTCCCCAAAGTATGCTGACACTTTACTTAATCCCAGTGACAATCAGGGTCACCGACGTGCATCTATACTGCCAACCCCAGTAAGCCAGAGGCATCAAGACCCTCTCACTTATGGGTGGCTGCCCTTTCCCAAAGCTTCCCCTTGTCCCTCGCTCACAGCGGGCATGGGGCCAGCATTAGATCATGTCTTCCTTCCTCAAATGTTCATTAAAGAAATACATTTTTTCCTACTACTATCTAGCCTTATGTTGGTAACCCTGGAGGAATGTGTCTCCAAAACTGGTCCTTTCTAGTCTAGCATCTGTGATGGCTCAATGGCCCCTTTCATGTCAGAGAACTCTCCATCTGGAGAATTTTGACCTAAACATTTCATATAGTGAGTCCTTCCTTGGGGCAAGGTACTTGGAAGAGAGTCCCTTTTTCTCAGCTTTGGTGTTCTCCTTAGGGACCAGGTAACCCAGCTGGCCACTGAGGAAGTGAGGCTGATGGTGACAGAGAAGGCAGAGGAAAAATACAAGCATATGGAAGTGTTAGTGCGGGGAACACTTTTGCTAACTGCCTGTCCTATTCCTTAACCTAAACATCAACCCAAAAACGTGTTTGAAGTCACCGTGAAGCATCGATCACTCTGCCCGTCAGCAGCATCACGATTGTACCCATTTTTATTTGCAAAGTAAAAGTGCCCTTCACAGACACTGGCCTGACCGCAGCCACACTGTGGTGCCGTGAGGTGGGTAAGACTTCTTCTATGCACGAAGAGTTGGGGGAGAGAGGAAAATCATTAAGTGCTTTTATTTCTCGTGATGGAGGGCGATGCTTGGCACTCACTTTGGGTTAGGTCTTGTGTCAGTGACTTATGTCATTGCGGTGACGTATCTGAAAACAGGAGCTTAAGAAAGCCTGGGTTCATTTGGCTTACAGTCTGAGGGAGAGTCCATGATGGCAGGGAAAGCATGATGGTAGGAGCGTGAGGTGACTGGTCACATTGCATCCACAGTCAGGAAGCAGAGAGAGATGAATGCTCAGCTCCCTCTCTCCTTTTTAGTTAGCTCTAGACCTGAATCCAGGGGATGGTATAGCCCACATTTACGGTAGGTCTTCCCATCTCAATTAACTTAATGTGGGAACTTCCTCAGAGATATGCCCAGGGATTCGTTTCCCTGGTGATTCTGAATTCTTTCCCGGTTGACGATGAAGATTAACCCTCGCAGGTCCTGTGTACTTTAGCAACTCATTTGTTCTCCACAGTAATGCTATGAGAACCTCACAAAGAGGGGAAACTGAGGCCCAGGTGTCAGGACGAGAGACTAGAAGAGGACTTGTCAGGAGTGGGGACAAGAGGAAGAGGTGGGCAAATCGAGAGAGCGTCTGAGTGAAGGCACCAGCCTGCCCAAGACTTGAGCATCCATCGGCAGTCTGCCAGGGATATACACAGGGCCGTGATGGGGCAGGACTGGGAGAAAGTTCTGGAAGAAGAGGCTGGGTCTCTTCACAGGGATTAAGATTCAAGTGAGAAATTTGTCAGAAATTCTGTAGCCACTAGTTGTGCCCTGAGGGGCTTTGTGTGGGCAGCACACTGGCATAGACGACCTCTTGGATGGTAAACTGCTGGGGTGTTCTTTGTCTCCTCCACTTCAACACCTGGGGCAGTTTGCACGGACTTTAGAAGAAGTTTAAAAATCTGCTTTTGTCCTTGAGTCAATGTCTTTATGTTGATATAAACATCACACACGCACGCACGCACGCACAATCAAAGTGGGCAGGACGGAAAACAGTTCACCTCCCAGACAAGAGCGTCAGGAGACGCAGGCGGGGCTGGAGAGCAAGCCGGAGGTAATGGCAGATGAGATCAGCACACACACACACACCCAAACAGGAAAGGCCTGCGGTGACTCTGGCTTGAAAGAACCATCTATTCCCAAGTGGAGCCAGGCCCACACTCTAGGTGATAAGTGAAGATAATCCTCTGCTGATGCTGCTCTTCCTCCCCCTCCATGTCCCTTCCCCATCCTTCTCCATCCTTCCCCCTCTCCTTCCCCCACCCCGTCCTCCTTCCCCATCCTTCTCCCTCTTCCTCCTCCTCCTCCTTCTTCCTCCTTCTCCCCCCTTTGCTTATTTATTTGTATTGATTAAACTTGTTCTTTGATGTTTAATTAATGGTTTCATATAAACCTCCCGTTTACTCCACCCCTTCCCCTCTTTGAACCCCCTTGGACCCCTGTCAGCTCCACCCCCTCCCCACAGGATCCTTTCTCCATTCACGCCCTTTTGCTTTGTTTTGTGACCTTTAATCATGACAGTCTGTGTGGCAATAGGTTTGGAACTACCCACTGGAGCCTGGTGGGCTCACTACTGTTTGGTTCACGACCGAGGGTAACGACTCTCCCTCCCTGGAATCTACTCATTGCCAATAATCCTCAATCCATGATTAGCTGTTGACAGGCTCGGTCTGGTGCAGGGCCAGTGCAGGCAAATAAAGATGCTATTGACACGTGTTTGCAACGGCTGTCATGCCCTGAAGACAACTGATGTGGAGACACTCTGTCCCAGCTTACCTCTCTCCTCCCAAGACCACCGGAGGAACATGAGGTAGACAAGCCAGATACCTGCCAAGCATGTAATACTTGTTAGGCATGTGATGAGCTTCCAGCTTCCATTTACGGGGAGGCAGACAGGTAATGGAGGAACTCCACTACCCACTTCTCTGCACTCCTGCTAAAGAATGGGACCGTCGTCGGGCCCGCAACACAGCCTTAACTTGTCATGTGATCTCTTCAAGGTCATTTAACTCGAAAAACAGAAGAGAAAAAAAAAAAGCCTCCCCATCTGTTTTCCTCTCTTTGTCTGCACCTGTGTGGCTAAGAGGATGATGGCATCATGGGATCTGACTTCCGAGTCATCTGTCAAGCGGGTGCTACGGTCTGGGGTCAAGAAAAGCGAAACTGCGAGAATGTGTTCTGACACGTGGGATATCTCACACAAACAGCTGATGTGCTCTCAGCAAGGTGCTTGCTCATTTCCCACAGGAAAAATAGAGATGTTAATTAATAATCCGCGTCTACTGGACACAAAAGGAACAATGCGTGGTAGCCTGGCTTTCCTCTTTGAGAGAATCAGGTGCACCTATAAAATTCCCCTTTTGTTTTCTATCCCTTAAAAGGCCGGAGCATAGTCTTGGGCACCGAGGTGTGTGCACATGTATGGGTCCCTTGAAATCAACACTGATTTCTTATTTCAATCCAAAGGAAAAGTAAAAACACCTGCAACATGAGTGACGATGGACTGTAGACAGACAGAGGGTCGGCACGGCACATGTCCTAGGTGCAGATCTTCCTGAAGGAAACTAGTTGGGAGGGACTAGGGGACAGATCAGAGAGTCTCATGCTCATTTTATACAGGAGGTGGGGGTAGCCGGGAATGCCGATGGCCTGTCTGAGAGTGGGCCCTTGGCTCCCGCCCTCCCTTGTCTCAAACAGCAGTACGGCAGGAATATCCTTGGGTACCACTCTGGGGCCTGACGAGCTTTGGTTCTGGTAATTGTCCCATGAGATGTGGCTGAGCAGGGGACAGAGCACAGGAAGGGTTACCCATTGAGCCGCCCACATGCTGGAGCACAACTTGGCATCTCTGCTCATTTTGATTTTTTATAAATTTCAACAACAAGTCTGTCACTAGGAATGCTTTTTGGGGGGATGTTGAGTGGTCCAACACCCTAACTGGTTATTCTTTACCTTTGGGTTGAAATGGACAACTCATTTCACATCTGAAATAGAGCCTAGAAGGTAATGTTCCCAGGGTGCTCTGCTTTGATCAAGATGTGTTCCTTTGAAAAAATGCCCAATTCTGACCACGTGATACTCTCACCCCACGCCCCTGCTCATCTTCAAATAATTGGAAACTTTGGCTGGCTCATGCAAACAGATAGGTGGGCAGAATTGTAGAAAGGGAGTTGTGTCCTGGTGGGCAGTGAGGCAAGGAGATGGAAATGTGAGTTCGATTCTAATCTGCCCCTGTTATCAGGTACATGAAGTCAACCACAGGAACAGGGCAAAATGGGATGCGGCATGGCAAGACACCACGAATCAAATCACAATGTGTTCCTGATAACAAGATGCCACAGGAACAGAAATAGACATCATAGCAAAGAGGAACACTCAAAATTAGACTCTTCGAATAGCTTGGTTTGAGTCCTTGCTGTTACCAGATCACACCCTCTTTATTCAAATAGCATTTCCTAGTTCTCAAATTGTGCTCTTTTTTTGTGGGGCGCCATCCCTCACCCCCACATTTCCCCAGAGTGCTCTTGAGTAGGAGCAGCAGTTAGAAGTATAGAGGGAAGAGAAAAAGATAGAAAATACAGGATAGCCTTGAGAGGGCCTGGAACCTAATCCATCAAGCCCTGACTGTCTCTGTCAATGGGATTTTAAAGGAATGCCAAGGGGTGGAGCAAAAGACATCCCCAGCACAGCCAAGTGCAGACCATCTCAGACATCTGGTACTCAGGCCCGTGATCCAATCATCCTCTTTATGCAGACCTGCTGGGTAAAGCCACTAGAAACCTAAATGGGTTCCAACATTTCTTCAAACTGATTTGTACATGAGAGTGTATGTACACACACACACACACACACTGAGGCTAGGTGGGCTAATATGATCCCATTTTTCAGAGGGAAGCTGATGTTTCGAGAGACTGTCATGCTCTTCCGATCCCACAACAAGAATTGGCCATTCTGGAGCAGGGCGTCTGCATAAGCCAAAGGCACCAGCCACCATCATCACTCATAACTAGAGTTAATGTGTGACGATCGCTTATCAGGCACTGGCTGCACATCTTGCAAGTGTTGACTCCATTGCTCTTCCTTGTGCCTCCATAAATTCATTACTGCAGACTGAGAATCCCTTATCTGCCATGCTTTGGATCAAAACCGCTCGAGATTTGGGAGGGTTTTTTTTTTGTTGCTGTTTGTATTTTTGGATTTTGCATGGCATGGCCTCTACTGGCTGTGCATCCCTAATCTGGAAATATGGAAGCCCAAATCTCAAATGCTCCAAAATCAGAAACATTTTGAGCATCATGAGTGATCTGTGACATTTGGAACTCAGAATTATTAATTTATTTTAAAGTTTAAAAACTAAGGGATAGGGACTTGAAGTCAGAGGCTTTAGAGATCCAATCCACAGGGCCTGAGGAGTTCCCTTTTTTTTGCAGAAGCAGAACAAATGGGCGGTTAACTACCTTGCACACCAACCAACAGATGAGATTTGGCATTGCTGGGGACGGGGGTGGGACTGGTAAAGCAAAGAGCTCTCTTTTTTTAATCATTGTTGCTTCTGTTTTGTTTTGAGAGTAGGATTCACTATGCAGCCTTGGCTGGTCTAGAGCTCTCTATGTAGGCCAACCAGGCTAGCCTCCAAGTCACAAGGATCCACCTGCCTCTGACTCCTGAGTGCTGGGCTTAAAGGCGTGGACCACCACACCTGGCTTTCTCTTCCCTAATCTTGACTTATTTTCTCTCCATTCTTCTCTGCACTCATTATTCCTGCTCTGTCTCCTGCAGAGCATAAGCCTCACAACGGCAGGATCTCAGTTTCAATCAGCCCTACAGCCCACCAAAAGGAGTGGGTTCATCAAGGCATGAGAAAGCATATGGCAATTTAATGAGCAAAAACACGCATCTATATCTCTAGAGCAGAACCCAGTGGGGGAGAGGGGGAAGAAAACTCACAGGGAAGTCAACTAGAAAAAGAGATGGCTGTTTTAAAGATGATCAAAAGCCAGCTGTGTGGTATATGCCTCTAGACCCATTGACTTGGGACACTGAGACAGGAGGGTTGTGAGTTCACTCTCAGCCTGGGCAACCTAGTCAGATGCTGTGGAGCAATCCTTTTCTACACTATGAATATGCATTACTCGTACTGGTTAATTAAAAGCTGACAGGCTGGTAGCTGGGCAGGAAGTTAGGCGGGACAGCCAAACTGAGAACGATGGGAAGAAGGAGGGCGGAGTGAAGAGACACCAGCCAGCCACTGAGCAAGCAGGACATGTAAAAAAAATGTGATGATAAACCATGAGCCGTGTGGCAAAGCATAAATAGAAATATGGCTTAATTTAAATGTAAGAGTTAGCTAGTAACAAGCCTGAGCTATCGGCTGAGCATTTATAGTTCATATTCAGTCTCTGACTCGGTTATTTGGTACTGGGCAGTTGGGACAGAAAATGTCCATTTACAGCCAGACTAGCATATATATATATATATATATATATATATATATATATATATATATATGCAAATGTATGTATATATACGTATATGTGTATATAAATCAAATAAAAATGCATGAAACAGGATACAGAATTGGTTTTCCCCACTCCCCTGCATTAAGAAGGACTGGGTGGACACAATGGTCACCAAGGGGATGACAGTATTGATGCAGAACCCTTCCAGTCCTGCACAAATACTGGAGGTGCTTGGAGGCTGGAGATGAAGGACAGCCCAGGTTGCTGCAGCAATCTTCTGTCCAATTAGGACCCTCCAGAGCTGGCTTGAGTATGCCCAGGAGACATAGAAACAAGCCACTCCCGAGTCCAGCATTTTTTCTAGGCTGTGAATGCCATCAGTTGTCTGGCATCTGGGGCTCCCTGGCTAAGGCCAGTAAAGGACCTGGGTGAGCATAGGTCTGCCTCCTCCCCTTTCTTCATGTCCCAGTAAGCAATAGTATAAATAACAATACAGATTAAATATAAACAAGGTAGTATGTGCAGTTGTTACATTGAAGAAACCAAGCACTGTATTGGACACTAATGATCTGAGTCAAAACAGCCACAATGGCTGATGAATGAGAGACACACTAACACTTATCTCCCTTTGCTTTTTTTTTTTTTTTTTTTTTGAGATGGGGTCCTATGTATTCCAGCTAGCCTTGAATTCATGATACATCAGAGGAGGACTTCGAACTTCTGGTCCTACTGCATTAACCTCCTGAGTGCTAGGATTGTAGTGCCAGGTTTATACAGCACTGGGGATCAAACCCAGACCTTTGTGCATAGTACTCGAGTACTCTACCAACTGAGCTATGCCCCCAACTCCTTGTCTTACTTATTAATGTAAAAGAAAATATCGAGCAGCATTCATGCTGGAGTTACATTCACTTATATATGTTGAATGCAGATATAAGCTGGGCAAGCATCAGTAGAAGTATCCATAAAAATCACTACCTTTTTGTTATTATTTCCAAATTGTGATATGTGTCAATGTAATTTACAGTAAACCTTATGTAAGTACATGTATGTCTCCTGTGTGTACACGCACATACCCCATCACACACAGAGATCTCATTCCCACCCCAGCTGCACGCTGTATCCACTTTCTTCTGCTCCAGTGTTTGAATGCATTTCCTCTCCCTTGTAGACCTGTTCCCACACCCCAGGCCTTCCATGAAACAATGCTTGCTGATATGGCCATCATTTAGCTGCAATGGGCTTGTCTGTGCCCAGAGAATGGAAGGAAATCCCCTGCATTTATAAGCTCGGGGGAGGGCTCTTTTGCCTGGCTTCACAAGCTGACTTAGACCAGCCTGGTAGTTGTATTCACAGCTCCCCATCAGCATTCAACATTGCTATTTGCAACTTCCTCAGACAACTCAGAAAGAAATAACCTTTAAACCAGACCAAACCTTCCTGAATTCTATGGGAAATACTGTCAAAGAAATACAGCATTCTGTATAGAGGTTCAAGATGTAGACACAGACCACAGTCTCCCAAGGGCCATTTGAGGTACTTAAGTACATCTAAAAGCATGAGTCAATTTTATCAAGCCAGCAATTAACTGGTTAACTAGTCATTGAGTCCTTTTAAATTTCACTGGAACATCAAGTTGGGTTTTGAAATTCCAGGAGTGGCAACAATTTTGGTGAGGATAAAAGTGCTATTTTAGCACAAACTTTTTTTTTTTTTAAAGGAAGTCTCTTAATTCTTCTGTGGGCCACCATGAAAACAAGTGTGATTAAATGGATTGTTATTCTTCAGAATCAGTGAAGCATAATGGAGTCTATAATCTTCACCAAAAGCATACCACCAAATGAGTGTTTTTCTAACTAACAAGCCCTCCAAACTCAGGATACCCCGTTACACGGATTTCCTGCAATTCACCGGGAATGTGCAATAGAAAAAAAAAAAAAAAAAAAAAAAAAAGACAGAACTAGCATTTCTGAAAATACACAAGCGAAATTTCCATTCTTTCATCTTGGCTATTTGCTTTCTTACCTTCTCAATAATATTCAAATCGCACCTCCCTCCATTCAAGCCAGAGATTCCAAACATCAGCATTTACCAGCACTTCAACTATATCATAGTAGGTTGAGACTGTTCCGTCACTGCCTCCGATTCGTCAAGCCAATGTGAATGTGGCATTACTGGGGCTACTGTCTGGGAATTGCACTGCTATGTCAGGTGAACTTGTCCTGACCTTACCCAAATGGGGAGTCCCCATTGGTTTCCAAGTGTTTCTTGTTGTCACCATGAATGACTGGCAGGCTGTGATAACGGACATCATCAATTATTTCCCCTCCAGACTGAATTTGGCAATAGAGACCCCTTGTCACAATGAAGTGCTGGCTGGAAATGTCCAGCTCTTAGCTCAACACAAGCATGTACTATTCATTTGTCCCCAAGCATGGCATCCCAACAGCTGTTAAACATTTCAGACATGGATTTAACCCCAGGAGAAAACACCTCAGAAGTCAGCCAAGTCCTGAGGACTTCTGTGAGGCCCAGCTCAAAAGAACCTGGAGAGGACAGCCTAATGACTCTGGCCACAGGCTCTCCTGGCCTCGTGACTGCCATATCTTACACCATACTTTGCTCTTCTAAACCAGGCAAACTGTCTCCCCAAATGGTCACTCTTTCCATCTGCAATAACACAACTCTTAATTTTAACTAGGCTTCTGTCTGCCCATAATCAAGATGTCATCTCTCAGGACAGGATATTAGGGGTTTGGATCTTTAGGTGGAGAAAGTCAGTTGCTAGCCCTGAGCTAATTCAGACCTGTGATGAAATGTTAATTTCTCCTTTTCATACCTCCGGACCTCCCCCTCTTTGCCTGCTGTCTTAACTCCCAACCCCGCGTCTACTAAGATCTTAGGACCAATCTGATAGGTGTAGCTATCAATACTGCCATAGATCATTCGCGGGGTTTTTTTGTGAATTCATTTTTGTGTCTCAATTTTTAATAGCAGTAAAAACCCTTCAGACTTCAGATGGGCAGTGTGCTGACCTGACAGAAAAGCACAGCACTGCTCTTCATCCCACAGCAGACCTCCACAACCGTGGGAAACCCTGAAGTGCCACCCTAGAAGCAAAGAGTTTGGGTGCAAGAACAAGGAGACCATGAAAGGACACTGCTGGGGGACAGCTTCCACCAGGGCTCCTTCCCTCTGTCTCAACAACTCTTGCCTTGGATGCTGCCAAGCACGTGTTGAGATAAGAGAATACCCATAATAGTCCACTAGGCAGCTGCTTAAGCCAAGCCCCAGGGTAGAACACCTCCACTGCTATAAGTAAGTGTCCATAACAATCTTATCCCGTAGTCTAATTATCCCCCACTCGGTGGTGATGAAACAGTCAGTAACAGCTAGTTCAGAGCCAAACACAGCTTGTCCAACTCAAAAGCAAGAGCTGGGGGAACCTGTGTTCCCCATTCAAGAAGGGGAAAATAGATGGGACTTCATGCCTGAGTCAAGAACGAGGTACAAGGATGGTATATCCCAAGGTGGCATTCTGAAAGTACCTGCTTACTGGGTGACGGTGATATCTGTAGGATGTTCACCAACACAAGGCAGTTGTGCCCCGGGGACTATATGAGTCTTACGGCCTACATTATCAATCAGTTCAGCATCAGTCAAGCTTGATCTCTGTCAAAGAGCCAAAAAGCAATAGCCAAAGACCACAAGCATCAATTAAACTCCTTTTTAAATAGAGCTACCTCCTAATATTCATTTTGAATACAACTGTTCATTCGTTCATTTAAGCATTGGTTTGCCTGTTATCTGCCTGGGGTGCAGCAGTGAGCTAAACACACAAGCAATCCTGCTCTAACAGGATTTGAATAGACTGTAGCAGGGTAGAGGTGGGCATTAAGGAGTTGTGTTATTTTCATTAGAGCTGTGCGGTGGTGGTAACATCTGTCAGTCAGAAACTGACGTATCTGTGGGCAAAATAACATGATACTGGGAACTGCTTGTTGGAAGCAGCTCAGCACAGAATCTAGACCATACATTCACCAGGCACGCACTGGCAATGAGTCTACACCTCAGTCTTGGTATTTACTTTTAATAATTTCAAGTGGGAGAGGGAAAACAGATGAACTAGGGCTGGCACTATGTTTATAACTGCTGAATCTTGAAGATGGGAATGTGGGGGTTCATTACAGTATGTTCCTTACTTACCTCTGTTTGGAAATTTCCCTAATTAGAGGGCTCATTCCTCCCTCCAAGGAACTCAGAAAGATAATAAACAAATAGCAATTTATGGCACGTCAATTAGATCACAGAAGGGATGCGAGAGGTGGGTAGATCAGCATAATCTTCACATATCCATATAATATTTATTTTGTATAGTAGTCAAATACAAGTCGTGGATAAGTTAACAGTCAATATTAGGGTAAGGAGCTAATACCCATGAAACAATAAAACCAAAATCATCTGTTTTTGAAAAATAAGAGGATTATTTTCATTTTATGAAATTTGCTTTAAAGAAATTTGGTGGAAAAAAACTGGCTAACATTTACCTAACTTTCTTCTATGCGTTAGGATTGGGCTCTGCAAGCATGTTAAAGCTGGATCCAATCTTTATTATAACACCAGGAAGCCGTTATTCATTTATTATGTGTAAGATGAGGGTCTAAGCTGATGGGCTGAACACTCTGTCCAAGGTTAGTAAAGCTCTAAGTGATGAAGCTGGTTTGGAACCCAGGTCTAGCTCCAGAGTTGAAATGTTTAACTATCACACACCTTATGCCACACTGATTATTTTGATAAGGACCTAGAAGGCAGAGCCTGAATGGAGCAGAGGGCAGAGCTGGGGCGCAGTGATGCAGAAAATCTCCATAAGATGGCGCTAGAAAGCAGGCTCTCCTGGGAAGAGTCAGGTGTTCCTCTGGACACTTCTCCAGGAGCCTTGGGAAGGGAGAGCAAGAACAGAAAAAGGGGAGTTATGGGAGGGGGGGTTCTCGGTCTTCTTTTTCACATCTAAACCTATCTACTTACCATCACCATCACCACCACCACCATCACCATCACCATTACCAATTCCACCACCTTTACCATCATTATTACCATCACCACCACCACCATGATCATCACCACTATTCAGCCACTCATAATATTTTGGGCTGCTAGCATCTGTTTTAGAACATGATGTAAAAGAACTGGTCACCAGAACATACCAAACAGAGGAAGAGGTGGCAATTGACAAAGCAACATCAACTCAATTAAACTCAACATCAACTCAATGAGCAAACATTTAACCTTCTCTCCATGATTGAAACATTTAGCCTTCTCTCCATGATCAGCGCTGCACTTAGGTATTGGAATCACAGCAACAAACAACCCAAGACCTCTGCTCTGGTAACGGCGGGGAGGACAGACAATAGGCAATGTGGTAGGTGTTGATCAAAGATAGCCATAAAAATGAAGTGGGGCAGGAAGGATGCGCTTGCAAGGATTCTATGGATTCCAATTCTATAGAAGGTACTAGGTACTTCTTTAGTAAGGGGACATTTGAGCAGGAAACCAATAAGGGAGAGGGGCAATAAAGGCCCTGGTAGGTAGGCAAGAATGTTCCAGGCAGTGGTCATGAAAACGGGGTGAGGCTGGAGCTTGGGATATCTGGGAATCACAAAAAGGCCAGTGGGCTAATGAAGGGTGAGTCCTGGGGAGGGTCAGGAGATGAGGAGATGAGAACAATACAGGAGCAAGGTCAGGGAGCATCTTCTAGGACACTCCATGAAAGAGCTTCTGACCAGATAAGATGGGGGGGCGGTCACAGGGGTCAACATAACTAGCAATGAAGAGGTGCTGTATAGAAAACGAGTTGGGGGGGTCAAGATGTAAGCAAAGGGACAGAATTAGACCTATGGCAATAACCCAGGGAGAGGTGACAGTGACTGGACCAAATGAAATCACTGAAGCCTAGATGAAGTAGCTGGATTCTGGGTGCTTTGGAAAGAAAGCCTATGTGTTTGCCTATGATCCTGAGATATAAGAGAGGGATGTGACAAAGAAGCCCTACATGCCTTATATCTCCACCTTATGTTTCCCAGCAGCCTTCATTGGAATTAAGCAAACAGAAGAGGCCCCTGAAAATGCACTCAGTGTTCAAATTTGTTCTTGGTAGATCCATCAGTGCTGCCTCAGAGGGTAGTCTAATAGTCCAGGCAAGAGGCAGGATTCTAGAAGGATGGGAAAGAGGCACAGGTAGGTGAATACTGACTGAGGCCCATTCAAGAAGTTGTTTAACTGGCCAGGGCATGCAGAAATGGAAGGAAAATGCTTTACTGCAACCAGTGAATTGTGGTGCTGTTAACAAGAATTGGAAAAGGATTAGAGGGGGGAACCCTGGAAGTATGTGCAATATGTCTGGAAATAGAGATTGTGAGTCCAGTTCTGGCTGGGTGACTTTGAGTCAGCTGTGCAAAAGCTGGATAGATGAACCCCAGAACTGATCAGAATAGGAGTGGGAGGCTCAGACTAACCTACTGCATCATGGAGTTCCCCCCTTTTATTGACTTATTTTGAGACACAAATGGGCCTTATGATTGGAGTCAGAAAATTTTAAGTTAGAAATTCCAGGAGAAGTGTCATTTGACCATTTTTTTAATCAACATAATCATTTAAACTAGGCTACTAGAATTCCATTTTCCTTTAATATGAAGGGGCCTTTCGGACACGTCTTTGAAAACTGAGATTGTATATCACAGGGCAATTACTGCACCATTTAACATTCCCCAGTTTGAACATCCCTACAGTAAGACTGATTCATTCTGATCCTGAGAATAATAAAAACACATGTTTCAAATTTGGTATTGCATTCACACACACCTACTAACCCAGTTTCTTCTCCAGAACTCATACACTAGCATTGAACACACTTCAAGAGAGAACTGGATGACAATTCAAGTCAAACCATTGATTCAAGGTCAACAGGGTAACCATTCTCTTTGGTGTGAGTAGAAGGATGATTTTGGAGTGATCTCTATGTCCCAAAGAACGCACACCTTACTGAAGGTCCAAGATGCTTCTTCCATACACAAGAGGGAATGCATAATCTTGGGACATAGTTGGTAATTCACTTAGAAGTGTACAAAAGTCACTTACTTAGTTCATTTGGGGTATGAGAAATATTTCTTATCACTACAGTATCTCTGGTAGTTACTTCTGTTCCAGAATGAACACAATCTCTGTTGAGTTTGCAAGTTTATAGCAAGATAGGGAAAGACAGGATTGTATGACTGCCTGGGTAGTGATGAATGAAGGCCCCAGAAGGGGTACCAATGGTAGACCAAAGACAAGACTTCATTCACGGCTGGTCTGGGGAACCAATGGGTTTAATTGGGATTGTTTACTTACAGAATTATGAGCATGGGATTGCTTATAGGATCGTGTGCAATTTTTATGGGCAGCTACACCACTGAGGAAGTCCTCCCCAACCCCGGTGACTGTTAACTGTTACATCACTAGGGAAAAGAAGTCGTGTGTGGCTCATGGCTCCTCTCCCCATCTCCACTAGGGAACCTGATCTTCAAAGGGTCTCCTGTGGGTAAATGGCAATGGTCTTGCCATGCCCAGACAGCAGAGTTCTATAAGAGACAGGCAGTGAGCGCATACACTTTTAAAACACAGCCTTTATTACAAACTCCCAAAATGCCTGAACTGAGAGAGCATGCCCATGAGAGAACATTGCTGGACCAAAACACTTTCTAAGGAACCATTAATGAACTGTTAGCTCTGATCTTCCTGGTGGGTTTTCTTTCCACCTTTTTTCTTTACTCTCATTTTCTACCTCTCTTCTCTTATTTGAACCTATCCCTCCTCCCCTCTCTTATTTATATCTTTAGCTACCTGCCCAGAATTCTATTTCTCAACTGGATCTGTGGAATGGAAATTGTGTTTCTGTTTGTTTGTTTTACTTCTAATTTTTAAAGCCAGTTTCCCCAGTAGGAGGAAAAGTGATTTGGTTTATATGTGCCCCTGAGAATCTGAACATCTGGAGCGGGAGGATGGACAACCAAATGGGCACCAAGATGAAGACATCCCGGGGCTGCAGAGACGGTTCAGTAAGTAAAGCATCGACCTCACAAACGTGACCATCTGAGTGTGGATCCCAAGAACCCATGTGAAAAAGCTGGGTGCAGTGGTGGGCCCCCGTGACCCCATAGACAGGAGATGGGAGAGCAGAGATGGGAGGAGCCCTGGAAGCTCACAGGCTGGCTAACTTAGGCTGCCTGGCACAGTTCTAGGCCAATGAGAGAGCCAATATCAAACAAAAGATAGAAGGCACCCAAGGACTGACACCAGAACGCCTCTTCTGACTGCTATATGCATGCTGTGCACATGAAACGTGTACTTATCTACTCAACTACGTACACCTACACACATGCACACATACAACCGCATCTTAAGTGATGGACCAGAGGGAGCTAAGAGCTGAAAGGAAGGGTACTGGGCCTGGGAATAGATGGGGAGGTGAGCTTGCTTACGGCTTCATGGAGAGCTTCACGCACAGCCATGTGCTACTCTCATTACTTTGTATGGAGGAAACAGAGAGATTAACAGAATAAAACATGGAGTTGGATAAGCAAAGCGAATCCTAGTGACAGCACAGCTCGCCACCCCACGACGCTCTCCAGAGCTGTACCATCTCGGCCAACATTCAGTTCTGAATCCGCCTGCTCTTCACTAGTTCCTCTGCTACCGACCTCTCTCTGTATCACTGCAGCTCTGCCTGTTTCCAGAACTTTCTAATACAGTTCTCTTCATAGCAGCCAGAAAAATAACTAGCCATTAACTACAGCATGTGACTCCTCGGCTTCAGACCCTCTCCTCTCATAGCCTGATGTCACACGCTGAACCATGGCAAAGACCTTCAACATCCCAAAGACCCACACAACTTAGCCTCTGCCTCCTCAGCATGGTCTCTCTAACATAACTTATAACTCACCATGTACACACATAGCGCTGTGTTTTCCTCAATCATGATTCTTCACACTTCTCTTTTCTTCTACCTAGATGGCTCTTCCTTCAGATCTCCTCAAGATCACTCATTTGCTATGACTCAGCCTTGACCAGAAGGTTACTCTCTGCTGTGGTTTAGCTCTAGAAGGTCCCTGTTATCAATTGGATAAGTGTCCTGCCAAACGCCATGTATTAGATGCTTAATCCCTCCAATACTGGGTCTGTACATCTCCCAGCAGTCCTCTGATGCCACTGGGAGACAGTAGGACCTTTAAGAACTAGGACCTGGCTAGAGGAAGTGAAGTCACTGGGAGCATGCCCTTCAAGCTGATTTGGGGCACTCTCCCTCTCTACTTCCCGGCCACCGTGATGTGAGCAGCTTCCCCTGTTGTGGCTTCCATCATGATACGTTGCCTTGTCACGTGTGAAAAACAACAGGCCAATCACAGAGCGCCAAAACAAACCCCTCCTCCTGTCTGTCCGTAGGTATTTTGTCACAGTGATGGAGAGCGGACTAACACAGGGCTCCAAAGGGCTTGTGGGTTACAGGTGTGGTCCCTAGCTTGGCACTACTGGGAAGTGATGGGCACTTTATGTGGGAAGGCTTAGTGGGAGGTTTCTAGGTAACTAGGAGTCATGTTCTCAAAGGAAATGGATAGACCCCTGAACCTTCTTCACTCATTTGGCGTCATGATTCCTGGTGAGATGAGTGGTTGTGCACCACAGACATGTTCCTGTGATTTCCTACCTCATCAGAAGCCCCAAAGGAATGGGCTGACCAATCATGGACCAGGTCCTCTACAACAGTGAGCCAAATAGACATTTATCCTTAGGAGGCATCTGTCTCGGGCTTTAGGTACAGTCCCAGCTGTGTAACATGCATCTTCCGATCGAGCCTTCTCACCAGCAGGTCAAACACTGGGCTCCCCAGCTCCATCAAACTGTCTGCTCAACTTCCTTTAAAGCACTTGGATGGAGTCGACTCTTTCACTCCAGGCTTGCCCAGCTTGGCTCTTCACTGTGCACCCAGAACTAGGAAAGCATAGTTGTCGAGCAAACGAGTAACCTGAAGTACCAACCTGCATATTGGGTCTCCACCACAGCAAACCAAATGCACTATGGTCCTCTTCCTTATCTTGAATGGTGGCCTGTTGCCTCAGGAAACTCAAGGCACAATCTTGTAACACCTAGATAAACCTGCCCAGGTACTTTCATGTTGGTTTTATTGCTCCAGCTACCTAGTAACAGAGCATAAAACTAAACACAACGTGCAGAAAACACAGTTGGATTGTCACTCGTTACCATGGGCTTCTTAGGCACTAAAAGCTCATAACATTGTTTTTTTTTCCCTTTTGGTATTTTTGAGCCAGGATCTTGCCATGTATCCCAGGCTAGCTTTGAACTATTGATTCTTCCTGCCTCAGCCTCCAGAGTGCTGGGATTTCAAGTGTCTACCACTATGTCCAGCTTCATAAAATCTTTATTACATAGTTGTAAACCTCTAGTTTAGGTGGCATTTATCCTCCCAGTGACATATGTGCCCTTCTCAGTTCCATACTATCCCCTTATTTCAACTGACTACTGAGACCTTAGGAAAACACACATGTCTTTTCCATGTACACAATTTTCCACGGTGAATGACTCCAAAGCAGCATTTGAATTTGGATAATAATAAAGAAGGGGAAAAAGCAAGATGATATTAGATGTGAGTGCTGTGAATATTCATTATGCACATTGAGGTAACAAATTTTCTCACGGAAGAATCACTTCTGGGCATTCACCAAATATCTTTGGCATACATGAGTAATCTAAAACTAAGTCGAGTTTTGGAGCAGTTGTGGCTGGTATGTCTCTAGCTAGTGCAGAAATGGTTCTGTGTGTGTGTGTGTGTGTGTGTGTGTGTGTGTGTGTGTGTGTTTGTGCGTGTGCACGTATGTATGCATGGATGGACATACCTGTGTGTACAGGGGCCAGAGGTTGGTATTGTATGTCATCTGGAATCACTGTCTACATTATTATTATTATCATCATTATTATTAATTATCATCATCATCACCATCATCATTATTGCTATTATTATCTTAGGGTCACACACTGAACCTAGTGCTCACTGATTTGCTAGACTGGTTGGTCACGAAGTGCCAGGGACCCACCTGTCTATGCATTCCCTCCCTCCCCCAGCACTAGGGTTAGAAGTGTGCACTGCCACGCCTATATTTTATGTGGGTACTGGGGACCCGAACTCAGATTCAGCAAGCACTTAACCCATGGAGCCATCTCTCCAGCCCTCTTATTTCTGTAAGACATTAGGGGCAAAGAAATGTGAGCTTCCAGTTTAGAAATTCTTGAAGCAGCTGAACCGGGCTGGACAAGATCATGACACATGACAGATCACAACATAGAATGAGTCTTCCTTTTTTTCCCCTCAGGGACATTGTGGAACTCATCCCGGCTGTTTTAAGAACCTCCTAGTATCTGCTTCCACTTCAGGTAAGTTCATAAAGGAAGCGGTTACAGGGAAGAGTTCTCATGTCAAGAGTGCTGTTGAGGAGCCGCCTGGGTTCTGTGCTTCACTGCGGCGGGGCACACCTGTGGGACATGAAATCATTATTTTCATATTCCTCTCATCGCTCTAGTAACTTAGAGGTCAGCTATCATGAAGGACCGGGATTAAACAGCCTTCTTTACGGTCGAATCCAAGCCCTCGGTTGCTAATGGCACATGTGTGTGGTGTGGGAGTGGATTATCTTTCACAGATAGTGAGGAAAGGTGGACAAAGGCCAAGACCACCAAGAGTTTCCTCCGTAATCACGCCCCAGAAGCTTCCAAATAACTCCTAATGCACTTTTCTCGGTGGAGCTAATACTAGCCAACCCCTCCACGGCACGTCCCCACGTCCCATCTGTTGCCAGACTATCTCATTACTCTTACAGCCCCACCCTTACCATTCCTCACTGAGCCTCCCATATAGGGTAAGAAAGGTCCTGATGTAATCTGTTCAAGTTTAAAAAGCCCACATCTCCCCGCCATCATCCCCTACGTATCTCCTCCTCCGTGATGCCAAATCTCTGAGTTAGACTCACTCTCAGGCTCCGTCATTCGTGAGCTCAGTCTTTTCAGAGGTTAGGAAGTGTGAGGCACCGGGATATTTTCACAGTAAGTCATTTCAGGAAAGGAGCCCTGTCCTCCTTTGAGGCAGCTATAACCTGTTAGCACCACAGAGATACTTAAACTAATAACAGGGTTATGCGGTTCAAGAGAACGAACACAGGATGGTATATTTACGCCTCCAATTACAGTCTTCCTCTCTCGCAGCACATCACAGACGCGCAGATGTCAGGGTTTGGGGCTGCCTGTAATCACGCCGCCACGGGAGCTGAACTCGGCTAGCCCCCTTCCCTTTTCCTGGTGGCCCCAGCTCTTCACCAGCAGCTTTCTCATCACAGGCTGGTGACAGCTTTAAATCACCTCGATCCAAGCTGGACCGTGGTGCACACGCATCCTCGGAATGCCTGGGGATGACTTCTGCTCTGTAGCTACTTGTTTCCAAAGACTCGGATTTCAGTCCGACTGGGTGTCTGTTCTGAAGACCTCCAGGGACGTGGGGACCTTTAATCACATGGAAGGTGGAGGGAGGAGGGCCAGGGTGGCTCAGGAAGGGGAAAGGCCTGCACTTGGTTTCCTTCTAGGCCAGGTATTGATCTGTCCTCCCTGTCAGACTGGGTACAGAAGAGGACTTGGCTCTGGCATCCTCAGTTAGGTTGGGAGAGAGTGGCAGGAGGGCCGTTGAGGGCTAGGGACTTGGGTGATGTGTTGAGATGAAAAGCAAAACAGCAGGAAGGTACATTTGATCACAGCCGGAAGTAAACACGCATGCTCACTGAGGGGTTAAAGACACAGGAGAGCAGGGGAGAGAGCTTGGGAAGCCAGAAGGCTCCAAGAAAGGATACCAAGCCAAGGTCCTGACCAGGGCTGGGAATTCAGAGGGTGCTCAGAGAAACAAGCACTTCAGCGGCCCTTCACTCCTTCACCAGGAGGAGGGTGGGGCTCTATTGGAAGGAAGTCAGCCTGGTGTGAAAACCCAGAGGCTTGCCAGAGCAGCCAAGGAGTCCTGACTGATGTGGAGCCTCCGCGGCTCGATTGTCCAAAGAAACCTCCTCCATCAGAGGGCCAGTCGGCCTCCTGGGACAGGGAGGGGCAAAAGCACATTGGTGTTAAGTAAAATCTAGAAAACAGAAGGAAGCCAGCTTGTAGCTAACGCCTTTGCTCTAGAGAGGCAGCTCCACTGTAGTGAAGATTCACAGACCTCACAGACATCTGCCAAAGGAATTGGCTGACTGTAGGAACTGCTCGACTTCACCCTTTACAAGTCATGTGTAGGCCAAGTTCACTTAAGTAGGATTCCCTGAGACCCTTTGGCCAGACCCGAGTGAATTGTTAAAGTATTTAAAAAAGTACATCAGGTCATAGATGTATTGAAATATTTTTTAAATTATTATGCTAATATTTAATTAAACTCTTCCTCAAATCCAAGTCAGTATCTGAGAGCTAAGAGACAGGAAAGAAGGTTCCATCCCAGTACAAGGCTTCAGTGGGACCCTGTGCAGCCATGGATGTACATGGAGTACAAATAAAAACATACTTCACTGCAGAATTCTGGAGGTGGATGTAGGAGGGTGCAGAGTCTGAGGCTGCCTTGGGCTACAAAGTGAGACCCAAACCACAGACAACGATTTTTTAAAAGATAGAAAATGGTATATTTGGAGTTGGAGAATCCAGCTCGGTGGAGGAGTGCTTGCCTAACAGTTTGATTTCCAGCAGATAATACAGTGTATTTCAAAGGTACCTTAGAACTCATTATCATTACGGCCCCAAGTAAATATTGCCTCCTCTAGAGGATTCCTAGAGTACCAGTGAAGAGTAGCTCATCCATCACTCTGATTTTCCCATCACCCTCATCATATCTCTATGGAGACCATCTCTCAGGTTAGTCAGGCATTATTCTCGGCATGGTAGGTTCTCAATAAATGGACACGAGCTGAATAAAATTTAACATTCAGTGATCAATTACTAATGTGAGATTGATAAATTACTAATGGAAGAACTAATGTTTTACAGCAGGAAATCTTATTCATTCCTAGAAATTAAGAGTTCATTGTTAGTTACTTTAAAGACAGAGAGAACTGGGGGCTGGAGATGTAGCTCAGTTGGGAGCATGACTCACAAGCATGTGCAAAACCCGGGTCTGCACCCAGGACTGCATAAAACCAGTGTGTGGTGAATGCCTGAAATCCTAGCACTTGGAAAGTGGAGACAGAGGATAAGAAGTTCAAGGTCACCCTTAGCTACATAGCCAGTTAAAGGCCAGCCTGGGCTTCATGAAATCTTGTCTTAAAAGAAAAGAAAAAAAAAAAAGATAGGTATGTTACAGAGGGTGAAGGGAGAGTCAGGACTATTCTCTTAGCTTGAAATGAAACGCCTATCCACAGAATCACCACATTTTTTTCTGGCCTCTTAACAGCTTCAGCTACAAGCTTCTGTGTGAGCATGGAGATGTATACACCTGCCTCTTTGCCCAGTGTGATGAACAAGGTCTCTGGAGAGGCAACCCGTCCTTACACTGTGTATGAAAAGATGTAGTAGATGAGAAACGGCATGGCCCACTCAGGGCTGTGCCAGTGATGTTGGCTAAATGGGACACAGGAGTCCACGGAAGACGCCAAAAGAGGAGCAGGCGTACAAATGGTGAGCGTCACGCTCAGGGGCTCGGTCCTCATTCCATATGTAGTCACTGATGATAAGTTTCGACGTAGCTTTTATTTCAACCCAGCCAAGCCTCTCCCGCCTCTATGTCTAACTCCAGGCTGAGTGTGGAAATGTGGCCATTTCCATGGGAACCGACAGCAACGTCCAGCAGGGACTTCCAACCCCAGTGTAAAGAGAAGCTAGAGTGACAGAGAAAAGACAAGCTTTCAATTTCACACTGGTCAGCACGGCATCAACTCAGATGGGGCCAGTGAAATCTCTTATTTGGGGTCTCCATGGAAATACTGAAGGATATTGTGCCATTACTCTTGGCATTTTTTTTTATTTTCAATGGATATATACAAACTCCAGTCCTGGTGTTTGCAAGAAAACCTTACCAATGAAGCCATCTCCCCATCCTGACATCCTATTTTGATAAGGCTGATGACAAGAGTCTATTTTTACACGTTTTAAAGTGTGTCTATTGATTCATTTACTGTCTTTACACAGACTTTCACACTGTAGCCCAGGCTGGCCTGGAATTCCCTCTGCAGTAGCCAAGACTCATGGCAGTCTTTCTGTATGGGCCTCCTCTGAGCTGGGAGTACAGTCATGAACCCATACGCCCACTAGTTTTTACATTTTAAAGTAATTGCAAACCAAATAGCACGTGACATAGATACGTATGAACCCCAAAGCCCCAAATGCTTAAAACCTAGCTTTTTGTAGGTTTGCCAGTGCAAAGGGGAATTCACACATTTGTTTCTCTTTTGTGCCTGTCTAGCCACAGGTCACTTACCTGTGACCCATGTGACTCCCCAACATAGTATTGCAACTACGATAGCTAACTCAATAGCATGATGGTTTATGACTCTGAATTTTCATGCTGAAGTTTCAGCTCTTATGAGATCCACACTCACCTATTTTTTTCCCTTTGACATTTTCAAAGGATGCCCCCCCCCATCTGTCAAAAGGATGCTTAGCTTTTAGCCAAATCCCATAGCCAGGCTGGCTTCGGCTGATAAGCTCCTTCTGTGGCCTCTGTAGCACCATGGTTATTAAAGCTACCAAAACAGCACTCTTAATTAAAGGCTCAGGGAAAACCCCAGCTCTCCCCCCACCACCATCACATTATTACAAGTGGGCGTAGCCAGGATTTGTTTTAAAAATTCACCCTAACATTAACACTCTTCATATTGACTTTCCTCTTGGATTGTATGGGGAGGGAGAAAGAGAAGGGTTATGGAATTGTGGATCTAGCAGGCTTTAGTGTCCTATCACTTGGTATTCTGATGAGATCATTCTATGGATATTCAAATCCTTTATAGAAGAAGATGGAATGGAACTTTCAGTTTAAACAGATTCTCCTAATGTTCATTTTAGGGCCCAGGGTACTGGGGGATTGAACCCAGGCTAGTATGAGAACTTAGCATGTGCTCTACCCCTGAGCTACATCTTCAATGCTTCCTATATACTTTAGGGACGTGTGTGTGTGTGTGTGTGTGTGTGTGTGTGTGTGTGTGTCCTTACATGCACATGGGCCTGAGGAGGCCAGAAAAGAATGTGAGATCCCCTGAATCTGAAGTTACAACCAACCATATGTGGGTGCTGGGAACCAAACTCCACTTCTTTGAGATAGCAGCAAGTGTCCTTAATCACCAATCCAGCTCTGTGGTTCCCTATATACTTTAAATTGCTCTCACATATCTTAATTTAAATTACTTATAATACCTAAGGCTACAAAGTCATTGTGGCCCTAGGTATTTTGGAAATAAAGACCAATTCTTTCGGTGAATAGCAGGTTTAATCAGGATCGCAGAATGCACAGGTCCAGAGGCCCTCTGCTTACCCAAGGAAGATGTTGTGGTCTGGAAATTTTAACTTGGCCTAGAGCTCATTGGGGAAAAAATATATTCAGGAAAATATATACATGGGTCGAAGAGATACTCAGACTCCAACATGAAAGCTATTCTGGAGTTCCACTGAACTCCTAATCACTGGCAAGGGGGTTAGCCAGGCACATCTGATGTTGTTCTGCAGCATTTAGGGTCCCCGGAGCCAAGCCCTTCAGCAGTGAACCAGGGCAGAAGACCAGCAGGCATGCCTAGCATCCTGCCTGAGGCATCCATTGCTAGCGATGTAGTCAGCCAGATCCTAATCACGTGCGGCTCCCTCTTCTGTCCGTGAGTTCTACTTGGCACAGCTGCCCCTGACTCTGAACGGGCCAACGGATTGGGGTCAACTTTTCATTTCATTCATTGAGATTGACGCAGGCCTCAGATAAAGCATGAACATCTCAAACGCCTGCTACATACAAGTCTAAGTTTACTTCGAGAGACTTTGCCTAAAAAATGGTTGCTTTTTTCCATCTGTGCCTGAATATGTTAAATGCCTTGCATTAGAAATCATGTTTTTTTTCCTATGTCAAAAGATAAGTGTTTTTTTTTTTCTTTAAAGAGTGAACCACAGCCTGGCATGGTGACTCCCTTGTAAACTTGTAATCCCAACAAAGGTGGGAGAATTGTGAGTTCAAGGCCAATCTGGCCTCCATAGTAAGACGCTACTTAAGAAAAGTGAAGAGAAAACCCCCAAAAGAAACAAATAAATAGTTTATAAATGTGAAAATTTGTCTCCATGCACCATCACTTTGAGGTAGTGGAGGCCCAGGGGTCAGTCACAGCTGAGTTAGACCACAGTTCTGCCAATGGAGAGTGTAGATTACCTCCAGCAAAACCTTTTCCCCCAGGGATCAGCTTATCAGCAACTACCATCTTCAAAGCACACCACATGTGCAGAAGATTTAATATGGATTACTTCATTCAATCCTCAGTCCAGCTCCGGAGCTAAGGGGCATTCTTTCTGAAATGTATGGAGGAAGGGGGTGGGATGGGGGAGGAAAGACAAGAAAAACCAAAAAATGGTCTAATATAAATGTTACTTTCCTTGATTATAAAATCATTCCGGTCAGATCAGAACCCGGTCTGCAAGCTCCCAGGGCACAGAGGGGGAGCTTCATACTCATCAGCTAATCCTAGAATCCTAGAATACTTGCCCCTAATCACTCTAAGTCTCAAAGACCCAGAGGCTGGGCCACATCATCCAAGAGCCATCCTGCTTGAATAGCCTGGAGATCTAATCACCTCTGAGGCAGGATTACAAGGTGACAATTGTTTGAAACACCCAACTACCAGCAGTGAAAGGACGAAAAACCCACAAAGCGGGGAGGGGAGACTGCAGCATGGAGAATAAAAGTACAGAGCAGAAACTGTTTTTAACTTAATAAAGGCTCAGAAGACTTGTGGTTTCTCAGTTTTTCCATTTTTTTTTTTTCATGTCAGAATACAAACCAGTAAAACTGAATTAAATCCCCAAAAGAAATAACCACAAAGCAGGAGAGTGAAGTTGTCTTTGGTTTTGAAAAATTAGGCTGCCGATTTCTATGGTTTGCAATGTGATCATTTAACCTCTTTGAATGACAGCTGGAATCTCCCACGGAAAGTTTAGAAGGTATTTTATTTATTTATTTATTTATTTATTTATTTATTTATTTATTTATTTATTTATTTATTTATTTATTTATTTATTTTGGGAGGGTAACAATCATCTATACTAAAGGCACTGAGAAAAGGTGGACTCCCAGGGAAAGTAGAGGAACAGACAAATTCTACCAAAGAAAGGCAGATTTCAGGCACAAATTTGACTACTAAACAGCTGTTTGTTCTCACTCTGTTTAGTCTTTTTGCAGAAGAGGGCCTTTGGGGGATCTGCCATGCAAAAGAAATTAAAGGAAGGTCACGCAAGGATTGCTGGTGGGGACCCACTTCGGGAGGAAGCCTGGGAGGTCGGTGAACTCCGGAGAAGAAAGTTTCTTCCTGGTTGGTTTTAGTGGCTTGGGCATGGTGGGATCCCAAGAGGACAAAAAGCTAAGTCAGGAGCCAGGAAGCCAGATTCAAAGATGTTAAAGGGTCAAACAGCAACCCAATCACTTTTGTATAGAAGTGTTAGCTACTGTAGAACAAATAAATACCCTCCTCTGGGAGCAATGAAGCCAGTTAAAACTATCTGGTTCACATCCACACACCGCTTTATCAGGGAGGAAGTCGAAGCTACCAGCATGGCTTGTTCGCACGTCCCACAGTGCAAGGCTAAAGTTGAGAGGTTTTAGATCCCCGATGATAGGCTTAGATAAGTTTTTATAGCAGTTTAACCAAACACAACAAAACAAAACAAAAAAAAAACCCATCTGTTCTTTGAAAATCTGTGAACTCCAGAAACTGAGAATTCAAACAGGCTGACTTTAACCCTTGACCACTGGTTTTACAGAGTTAACGCAATCTAAAGCCTGGAATTCAGTTAAATGGTAAATCTGACCCATACTTAACATTCTGGCACCCTGCTGGGTTTGTAGCCAGGGCATATCCAGTTTGTATCCAGTGTGCCCCAAATCCCCAAAACAACTCTCCCTCGGGGAGATGGGAACTTTCTGAGATGATGCCCTGCCAAGCCAAACTCGCTTTCCCTAGGGGCGTCAAAAATAGGTGCAGTAGCTCCAGCTACCTGAGGGTGGTACAAAGAGAGCGCAAAGGACCAGCCAGAGCTTAATGAAATTCCAGCGATGCACACACGGTCAGCTTTACACATACCAACTTCATACAGCACATCCAAAGCAAATCATCTACCTCATTGTTTCTCACGAACGTTGTGAAACCGAGCAAGCCCTCTCCTCCTTAGGGCGTCCCGACTTTTCTGACTGCAGAGCGAGACTCCACCCGGGACACAAAGAGGGGACCTGCTCCGGCCGTCAACCTGGGGCCTGCTGCGCAACCCCATCTCCCATCCCCCTCACTCCCTTACCCCCAAACCCACCCCCTCATCCCCCGCCAACAGCCCACACAGTCGTAGCGGGCTAGATATTACCGTTTATTCGGGTGACAGAGGGGACACAGGTTCTCAACTCTCTCGCTCACTTCTAAAATCGCTGACTTGCTGATCTGGGGAGCCCATGAGAGTTTCTGCTCTCGCAGGGTTGCTCCTAGTTGGGACTCGCAGCACACTCCCCGTCCGCGCGCGCGTCCGCGCACCGCTGTTGGGGTGTGGGCCCCGAGGGTCCTAGGTGGGGACAGTTCCGCTGGACTTGGGGAGTGGGGTAGCACCCGGCGGCGCTTGAGCAAACTCCACGGAGCTGCAAACTGCAGCTGCGGGGGCTGCAGCGAGGGGCGGGAGAACGTAGGCTGAGCCCGGACTTGGGGACTCCAAGGACGGCGAGCGGTACCGCCAGCTACTTTCAGTCCCCTCCCAGTTGTAGCGCTCTCAGTGACCCCCCCCCCTCCGCCGCCGCCTCCTCCTCAGGAGCGGACACCGTGCTCTGCCTGTCCCACCTGCAGATTCGGGGTGCGTGGCCGAGGTCCCCGGCTTCCCTGGTCCGGTCCCTGGAGTAGTCCTGGCCGCGCTTACCGGAGAGGGGCGGCTCCCGAGCGCCGGCTCGGCGATGTGCTGCGCTCCAGCGCCGGCTCCGGCGGCCCCGAGCCCTGCAGCCCGCCCAGCTCCACTTCCTCTTTCCTACTCCGCGCCCGGCGGCGCGCCCCGCCCCGCCCCGCTCCTCCGGCCGCCGCCGCGGGTCGCGGTCCCCGCCCGCCTCCTCGGGGGCCCTGCGGGCGGAGAGGAGGAGGCGGCTCAGAAAGAGATTAAGCTTGCTCTCTGGAGTTTTGCCAAAGACAGCAGTCAAATTACAGCCTCTAGGGGCAAAAGTTTTTTTTTTTTTTTTAAATCCCTGCTACTGTTTTCGCAGACGCATCGCTTCCCCGCCCCCTCCCCCCCCCCCCCCCCCAACCCCCAGCCCCTTCCTATGGGCTGCTCAGGTTTAGTTAGCTAAGCCTCGGACGTGGCCATTTCCTAGCGCGCCCTGAAATCGGATGCAAAGCGATTGCTTTGCGTCCGCACTCGAGTTTCACGCTGAAGCTTATGAGGTCATAACACTAAAAAGTGGGAGAAGGAGGCTTCCTGGGTTCAGGCATCCCATCGTCCCAGTAAACGTACCGGATGACCTTTGATTAGAGAAAGCAAAAGTGGAAAAGGTGGCAGAGACCTTTGAGACAGCCAGATGTTTAAAGGCACCGATGCGGTAGGACAATAAAAGCAAGACCTCTATCAAAGGTGCCTTGGAGGTGACGTCCTTAACACTTGGCACCTTTCAAACAGGTGTGTCAGACATGCCTGGGCTCCATCAGGCCTAGTAAGGTGCACCCATGCACTCTTGACTCGTTTCTAAAGACTTCAGCTCACAGCGTGTGTAGTTTTGAAGGAATTAGTTAATCTCTCTGTGCCTGTTTCCTCATTGGTGACGATGGTAATGTCTACCCCCATAGAATTGTGCAGGAGATTTAAATAAAACGGTGGATTTGGAACCTTAGGAGACTACCCTTGCATTTACCAAATCCTGAGTATGCATTAGCTGTTACTATTTTTGAATATGCAGGTGTATATAGTTGTGAAAATTATAGAAAATATTTGAGATGTAGTACAATTTTATGCAGTAAGGACACACATTGTTACAGCTGCCTCTGTGACATAGACTTTGTTTTCTGTTTTATAACTAAACTGCATCTCTGAAACTATGGGCCTGAGCTCTGCTTGAGATACATTTACACAGTAGATTTGCCATGGGGCTAAAATAGATGCCACCCCCGTCTTCAAAGCAGTCCTGCATTAACATTGGAGGTCTCTAGGACAGGTGCTGGATGCCTGTTATAGACAGGACACCCATCCTCAGGAGGCTTGATCAGGACCTTCCTGGTATCTAGGACTTACAGAAAGCCTTCCCTACCCCTGAGTCCATGCTGTTTGCAACAGATGTGAGCGGCAGCATCTCCCTGGAGTGTGCCACATTTTATGAACTCTTATGGTACCAGGTGAAATTTTTCGTAAATAAACAATTTATGTTTCAACTTGTCCACCATTCTGACTATCATAACGAACCCCAGCCCTCCTGCTTGGTGCCCCTTGGGATGAGTCATTCCTTTGTCCAGTATGACAGTGTATCTACCTCCTTACTTAGAGTTACTATTGCGGTGATGAAACCCTGTGACTAAAAGTGGAGAGGAAAGGGTTTATTTGTCACACTTCCACATCACTATTCATCATTGGAGGAAGTCAGGGCAGGAACTCAAGCAGGGCAGGGACCTGGAGGCAGGTATTGATGCAGAAGCCCTGGAACGGGGGCTGGTTACTGGCTTGCTCAGCCTGCTTTCTTACACAGCCCAGGACCACCAGCCCAGGGGTGGCCCCACCCACAATGGGCTGGGCCCTCTTCCACCAATTACTAATTAAGAAAATGTCCTACAGGCTTGCCTACAGCCAGATCTTATGGAGGCATTTTATCAGTTGAGGCTTCCTCCTCTCTGAGGACTCTAGCATGTGTTAAGTTGATATAAAACTAGCCAGCACATAATATGCGGTATACTGTATTATTCACTAGTAGGTGTCCCATGCATCAGATCAACTGCCGTAGTGTCCCAAGGACTGTGTTTCAGTGACCCCCTACTTTACTCTTTGATGGGCCCGAAGTCCAAAAGTAGTGATACTTAGCTTTTTCTCCTACACTCCATTGTTAGAATTGTTCTATCTTATTAACGGCTCTTGCTATTCTCTTAATATACTTAGTTTATAAATTATAGTTTATCATCAGTAAGTACAAAGGGAAACGTTACATTGTGTGCAGTTGGCTTCATGAGCTGACTCAGAGTTTTAGAACATAACCATCCAGGATGCGAGGAGGCTGTACCACATCTGTGGTTTCTGTCAATTCTGTGAGTTGGTACCAAGCCTTCTATAAAGATCCAGGATTCGGAGGAGTCATTGGTGAGTATGTTTGTGGCTGATGAGTGGGTATTGAGGAGGCATTTGGAGAAGAAGGGAGGAAAGCTGAGGATCCCCACTTTCTGTGATTCTTTCCTCTCAAGCCCTTGTAGCTCTGGGCCTAGTGTCTTAGTGGGACAGCACGATCTGTTGATGAAAAAACTCTGCTTGCCAACTCTGCATCTAGCTGCTCCACACGGGCAGGTGACAGTTCTGAGCTGTGGGGCTGTGTTGTTCGAATCTTAGATGGTCTTTTAATAAAAAAAACCCAGAGCCAGATACCAGGGTGAAAGCTGAAAGATCAGAGAAGCAGAACAGCCAGTCACTAGTTCTTACCTCTACGAAATCCTCAGCCTAAAGAGAGTGAGTTCCTGTTTCCTCACGCCTTATATACCTTTCTCTGCCCTGCCATGTCACTTCCGGGGATTAAAGGCATGTGTGCTTCCCAAGCCAAGGCATGAGATCTCAAGTGCTGGGATTAAAAGTGTGTGCCACCACTGCCTGGCTGTTTCTCTCCTATATTGGATCAATCTTATGTAGCCCAGTGTGGCCTGGAACTCACAGAGACAGGATTAAAGGTGTGTGCCACCACTGCCTGACCTCTATATCTAATCTAGTAGCTGGCTCTGTCCTCTGATCCTCAGACAAGTTTATTAAGGTACAAGATATCACCACAGGGCTATATCTTTGGAGTGGTTATAATATTTGCTTGCCAGTCTTCTTCTTTTCTGGTTGCCTCAGTTTACCAATGAGGTGGAATGTAGGAAAGAATAACAAAGCCTCATTGATTCTGTGTGCCAAAGCAGAGTAGGAACCCAACTCATCTTTGCTTCCCAAGCAAGTGTTCCTTTGGTTCCCCTATGCTGTCTTTAGTGGGTCTAGGTCATTCATGTGTGCCCAGCAGTGAATCTCCCCTCCCCACACTCAAAGATTAATGATAATAGATGGATGAATGGGGAGCGGGGAGGATGGACAGATCAGTGGGTATGATGGAACAGAAAGTAGGAGCTGTGAAAATCCCATCATGTAACACTTTCTATTAGCAATCTGGAACTCTTCCCCCTTTAAGGAAAAGGATTTCTCAGAGCATTTCTGGTATCAGGACAATTCTTTTGCTAAGAAGTCCTCTTAATATTCTGGTATCCGTCAAGGTCGAAAGGGAGAAACAGAAGTCACTTAAAGTCTTTATGAAGGAAAGACTTTAATAAAAAAATAAAAGAAAAGAAGGGAGATGATAAGGAAGAAGAGGAGAAGGAGGAGGAGGAAGAAGAAAAGAAGGAAGACTCAAATGCAGGAACAAACTGTCTCTACATATGAGAGTCTAAAAGGAGACAGCGAGGCACTCCAGAGGTCAAACACAGCCGAGAACCACCCCACCCTTAGACTGGAGGGGTGGGGGAATGAGTGTGCTGGAGATGGAAGCCCTCTGTGAGACTGGCAGGTGCTTCTAAGCTGTCACAGACCCTGGTGGAGAGGAGAAATGTACTGGTTTTTTCATTCCCGTCACTCTCCCAGTCAGGGTCCTCCTTGACTGAACCCTACTGACAGGGGAACTTGGGGTGCAGTCTGCAGTCTCTTGCCCCCAGTCAGGTGAAACTGAGCAAGAAGAAAGAAGGAAGGAGATCTGGGGAGATGGTTCAGCGCGTAAAGTATTTGCTGTGCAATCATGGGGACCTGAGTTCCCACCCTCAACACCCTCATAAGTGCTGGGCACAGTGACTGGCATTTGTCATCCCAGTCTTAGGGAGGTGGGGACAGGATTTCCTAAAGCTCACTGGACGGCTAGTTTAGCTGAATTAGTGAGTTACAGGTGTAGTGAGAGTCCACATCTCCAAAATATGGTGGAGTGTCATTGAGGAAGACATCCAACATTCACCCCTTACTTCCATATTCAGGTGCACACCTGCCCACACACCCCCACAGAAAAACTCACACACGTCCACACAAACATGTACACAGACCCACACAGAAAGGGAGGGGAACAGAAAGCATAGAGCAGGGAGGATCTGAGGGTGACAGGCCCAGGCCTGGTCTACATTCAAATCATACCTTGTTCCCTCTCAACAAAGGCTGGGTCTGTCAATTAGATGTCTGTAGAAGAAACCCGTTTGCTTTCTGAGATTATCAAATGTCTCCCATAGCATCTTATTTATTCCTCAGACAGGGCCATTAAGGTAGACAGACACTGTAATCCAGGAGGTGGCAGAGCTCTGAGGAAGTAAGTGCAGGGGTTTGCTGGTGGCCACACAGCTACACCATGCAAAGTAGAATGCAAGCACAGCCCTGCAGGTGCTTCCCAGCCGCCAGCCCACTAACTCAGCTGTTCTGAGGAGAGGCAGCCCAGCATGACATCCGCTTCAGATTCTCCCATCCAGGCACATGGGGGAGTTAATGTTTGCAAAGCTCACAGGTTTAATGGCTCCATCACACCCTGCTTTAATTTTATGACTTCAGATGATAGCATTTATGGTGTTGATGATGACTGTACTGAATTTATGATTTTACAAGATCAGAAAAATCATGTCTACTGGAATATAGAACCCCCCTCAAAGGCCCAGGTACTACTTTTTTTTTTTAATGGGAAAAGTTATTTTAATTTTATATTTAGATTTGTGAGGCTTAAAAAAATTTTTTTTTCTTTAAATAAAATCCCCTAAATGAGTAACACCTGCAATTCCAGCACTAGGAAGGCTGAGATGGGAATATTGCTAGTTCAAGCCCAGCCTGGATTCTGCAATGAGACCCCAAAGATAATTAAACTCTAAATATCGTGGCCATGTAAAAGGTTATGGCAAGTGTCCTGTGGTGACACTTTAGGAATAGGTCCTGTGATGTTTAATGTCAACTTCATCACAGGATCAAGAATCATGGACAATGTCTCTGGTGTGTCTGTGGGGGGTTGTCTAGCCTAGGTTAGTTGGGGTGGGAAAATTCATTTTAACTGTAGGGGCACCATTCCACGGGCTGGGAACCTGCCCTGAAATAAAGGAGAAAGGAAGCGGCATACCTTCACTCTTTGCTGTTTCTGGAGGGCAGATACAGTATGCTGCCTCAAGCCCTGCTGCCATGATAGATTGTGTATCCTTGAACAGTGAACTAAAACAAACAAACCTTTCTTTCTTTAAGTTGGTTGCTCTTGTTACATTGCGTGACCAGAAGGAAAGTATCCAGTACAAGTCTCCTGTCCATAATGTAAACAACTGTATGTAAGATGATGTGCATTCAAATTCTCTGCACCCATGAGTAGCCAACTGAGTGTACATTCAGGCTGATCGTCCTTTCTCTCCAGACTCTGGCTGCCTATAAGATTTACAAGCTGAGTTATCCTCAAAGAGCGAAAGAAAGATAAAATAAGAGCTGTTTATAATTCTTACGTTCTTGCTGGGTTGAACCTAAGAGCAAGTAAAGGAATTTGGAATCTGGGAGGAATCTGAATTCTAGAGGAACCTGGAAATCCTAAAACATCTGAGTCCTCTCCATCGTTAGCCTGCCCTTGGAAGAACTTTAACTCCGCATCACTGGTAACCAGGAGGGTGAAGGCCTGGTCTCCAGAAACACGGGCACCTACAGAAACAAGGAAGGAACGATTTTGTTTTGTTTTGTTTTGTTTGCTTTTGTTTACAGACTCAGGGTCTCAGTCCATCATGGTGGAGAAGGCAAGGAGGAAGGCGTGATTGGGTCCAGAGCATTGAGGGTCTGTGATGGAGGCTTGCTCACATCATGCAGGACAAGGTCAGAACTGGGTAGAGCTCTCAAAGGCCTGCCCTTAGGGACCCACTTCCAGCAGCCAGGCCCCACCTCCTAAAACTCCACAGCCTCCCAAGACAGTGCCACCAGCCAGGGACTAACACTCAAAATGCAAACTTCTCAGGGACATTTTATATTTAAACCATGACAAGATCTTGAAGTATATTCTATTAAAGCAGTGCTGGAAAGTTTATACTTGTACTTCACAATTAATGTTTTGTCCCCAAGGTGATTCATTTGGAAGATATTGACAGTCTGTTTAGGGAGCTATTTCCTCTATTATCTGTGTAAAAACGAGTCACTAACTCTGTTTATATATATGCCTACACATGTGTGTGTGTGTGTGTGTGTGTGTGTGTGTGTGTGTGTGTGTGTGTATTTAGGAAAGTCCCGTGGCTGGGCAGCACACCTTTAATCCAGCACTCAGAAAGCAGGTGGATCTCTGGGTTCAAGGCCAGCTTGGTCTACAGAGTAAATTCCAGGACAGCCAGGGATATACAGAGAAACTCTGTCTCAGAAAATAAAAAATAAAAAAAAAAATTGCAGGGGAGCTGGCCCTTCCCCTCCCCTGAGGGGTTTGGTCCCAGCAGAGGCCTGGACTGATGAACTCAGGTACCACCCAGGCCTACATCCAGTGTTTTGAGTTGGCCCACCCCAACATCTACCCCATCTATGACCTGCTGGAGCCCTGATCCTGTGGAACCAGAGCAGCAGGATCTCCATGACTCAGGGCAACAGCAGGATATCCAAGAGGAGTTTCGGTGAGGATCCAGGAGTGATGGTGTCCCAAAAGCCAGAGGCCTTGACCCAGACGAACAACTCATGACAATGGACAATTGCAAGGAAAGCTGTTTGGACAAAATGGCGTACTGTGCAACACACTGCAGCTCCCAGTGCCACTAAGGCGAAAGAAGAGGTGATGGAGAGGTGGGAAAGACGGAGGAGTGAGGTGAGGTTTTTTTATTAATGTTTTTATTTTCTGTTCTTTTCCTTGGGGTGGGAGAATACTGCAAGAGTGAAGGGCAGATATGGAGGGACTAGGAGATGATTGCATTGGGGTGCATGATGTGAAATTCCTCAAGAACCAATAAAAAATTATGTTTAAAAATAAAAAGAAGAAGAAGGGGCTGGAGAGATGGCTCAGCGATTAAGAGCACTGGCTGCTCTTCCTGAGTTCCTGAGTTCAATTCCCAGCAACCACATGGTGGCTCACAACCATCTTTAGTGAGATCTGAAGCCTTCTTCTGGCATAAGGTATACATGCAGATAGAGCACTCATATACACTAAATAAATAAATTTTTTTTAAAAAAGGAAAAGCCCCACAGAATATCAAATACACCCATATACCCCTGTAGTGCCAACTGGCCAATTGAAAATGTGGGGTCAGCTATCCCATGGAAGAGAGTGTCCACTGTTGTTTGGTGATAGGAGAAGAGGGTCCTTGAACTTTTTATGTTGTTTAGACCCTCCTTCAAGACAGAGAAATGTTCCACCCAAACTCTAGAAGCATCCATCTCCTTTTATACATGCTGAGCATCCCTTTAAATGGGCATCTCAGATGTAAAAGCTATCAGAGGCCAGAACAGTAAGAACCAAGTGTCTGCTCCACAGTTCAGGGTATGGTGCATACATGAAGGCGTGGCAGCTTAAATGTCCCCAAACACTGTTTCAGCTTTAAAAAAAAAAAAAGAAAAAAGAAAGATACCCCTTTTATGTCAACTCTTCAGTGTGTTACTTCTCTTTCACTCCCAATTGCTTTGAGGTGAGTTTTCAAACAAAGACACAAGAACGTTTCACAGCAACACCCCCCCACCCCCACTTCCTTTTTTCTTAAAAACGTACAGTCCAGGTGGCCGAGGGAGATGAGTTTTTCTCTCCTCTACGAATTCAATGTCATGATGCTGGAGTAAGGATAATAAAATGAAAAACAGGGAATACAAGACTGCTTTTATCCGTGAAAACTTTAAATTAACTTTGGTCTTCGGTTCTAAAAGCCAATGACCTGCAAATGGGATGAGGTTGTTTTTTTTGTTTTGTTTTGTTTTTTGTTTTTTGTTTTTCAGCAAATAGTTTGTGGTAAATTCACCTTTGGTAACTCGTTTGCAATAAAGTTTCACCTGCAGTGGGGACTGCTATGGTTGGGATAAGTGTTCCCTAAAGATCCAGATGTTAAAAGTTTGGTCCTAGGCCCCTGGCACTTTTGAGAGGACTTTTAATAGATGGTAACTAATGGGAGATCTTTAGGGCACTGGGCATCATCTCGAAGGGGTGGTGTGACCCTGTCCCAGTGTAGGCATTTGGAAGACTAGGGCATCAGGAGCTGTCAAATTGAGATGCACGTTGCTGTTGCCTACATACCAGGAGGCCCTGGAGTACCATGTTGGAAAGCCTGTTCAGGTCCTCACCTGAGAGTTAAGTGCTGCAAAAATGATTATTACCATGACAAGCCTGTATCCATTGCAACAGAGTTGTATGCAGTTTTTCCTCACTCTTTCTTGTCTTCATTCTAAGAGATAAAAAAAGTGTGCAATTAAGGTTTTTAGTGTACAAAGGTAGGTCACCAGAGGCCACTGGAAGCCCAGTCTCCTTAGGACATGGGCAGAGACAGTGCAAGCCCAGTGAGCAGCGTCCTATTCAGTGGTCTATCCATGAAGATTCCTGGGCTCCCAGTTGCCTTATTTAAACCAGACAAGAGGGACAGACCTTATTTCCTAGCCAGCGTGCAGGAATGGAAGGAAAAAAACATATGTAGGGCCTGGTTGTACTTTGACTAATGCAAATATGGAGAGAAAAAGGTTTAGCCCATAGACCCCTCATATGTGGTCCCTTCAAATAGATTTTGAGGTTTCCTAGTTCTCTATTCTGTCTTCAGACAGCCCCACGAAAGAAGGAAGTTCACACTCAAGATCTGACTCTGAGTGCTGCAGACCAAAATGAAAAGGGCCCGAGACACTACCGGGGGAGGAAGTGACCAGCCCCGTGCTCAGCCTCACTCAAGACCACCAAAAAACGAGGTCTTGGCGACTTTGTAAGTTAGCAGCATCCTTCTAGTCACATCTTAGAAATAATGATCCAAGGCTGTCACTAAGGTCGCTGTGATAACTTATTAACTAGAGGAAACTCCAGATGGAGAGATGCCAGAGGCACCAGGCTTTCAAGGTTGTTCTTTCACTGACTGCAAACTGTTTAATGTTTGGAACCAGGAAAGAAATGGCCCAGAATATGCTACATATAGCAAATAAAAATGCAAAGCTTTCAAATGTAGTTTAGTGCCGTTCAACCCTGCAAGAAAATGTCAAAAAAAAATTTCAAAGAAAACTTTAAAAAACTCAAATGTTCACATTTGTGGTGCATGAGTGTATGCAGACACATACATACATGTGGATGTATGTGTGGAGGCCAGAGGTCAATGTTGGCCATCCTTCCGAGCAGCTTTCCACGTGGGATCTGAGGCTCACTGATGAGGCTAGGTTAGCTGGCCAGCAAGCATCTCTGGGGCTCACGGATGTGGCTGTCTCTGCCCCCCGCCCTACTACCATGCCCAGTGTTTTACTTGAGTGGTAAGGATGTGAACTCAGGTCGTCTTGCGTGTGCAGTGAGTACTTGCTAACTAAGTCATTTCATCAACCGACACCTGCCCGGCAGTTTACTCTGGATGGAGAAATACTGGGATGGAAAAATGTAAGGGCCTGGAACTTCAAGAGTTTAATAATGAAGGAAGAGTTGATTTACTGGCAGCCGTGTGGAGCTTGGTATTGGAAGAATAGCGTGGCCACAGGGGAGTAGAAGTGAACTGAGTAGGGAGGGGAGAAAGATCCAGTTTCCCTGTCACGGTTGGAGGCTCTTGTTGTGAGAACTGAGGGGACCAACCCTGACATTCTTTCTTCAGACCACATGATCACACTCTCTGATTGGCTAAAATACTCTAGGGAACCCAATTTTGTCCTAGAGGCTCATTTATAATAAAATATCTCAAACTCATTTTTCCTCTAAATTTCATTATTAGTAAATCCAGGAAAAATTTATTCATAAATCACTGATAGTAGTCAGACTTTTCTAAAGTAGAGTATCTGATACACTTAGGAATTATTAAGAATAATGATTTGTAAATATTACGAATTTTCTTTCATTTGTGATTCCTAGGTTTTGCACAGTCACATGAAATCATATATATAAGTGTGTGTGTATATGTGTGTGTGTGTGTGTGTGTGTGTGTGTGTGTACATTAAATGCAAGTAGAAATGATAATGCTAGGGAGCACAGGGGACTAACAGTATACACCTGTAAGAATATTTAAAAATAAATAAGTACTATGTATAATTTATGAAATAAATTTTATAGAAAATAAAAAGAATAATGACTTCTCTGTTTTGTTTTTGGAGATACAGTCTCACTGTGCAGCTCAGGATGGTCTCGAACTTGTAATCCCTTCTGTTTCAGCTTCCCAAGCGCTGACATCATCATCATGCACTGCAAGGTCCAACAAAGTATCTTCGGTATACATTGGTTCTTCAGTGTGTGCTCGGTGAACTCACCCTAAATATTCCCAATTACCTTTTATGTCAACTAAGGGCTGGCGGAGTTACCTGTATCAGTGGTATGCATCTCTCTTGTAAAGGACAGGAATACAATCCCTCAGGGCTATAGTCACATGTGCGCATGTCTGCTGCCTCCAGACAGGCTATATTCTTCCAGCTTTCCTTCCTGGATTTAAATTTCTGGGCCCTCCTTCCCCATCCCCCTAAGACAACTTCATTCTGAGTACCAAATCTTTCATCTTATTATTAACAATTCTCTTCCAGCCTCATTCAGCAAAGCCGATTCTGTAACTTTGACACACTGTTTGTGCCTATGGTGCCAAGAGGCACATTACTTTCTTTGGGGATTTTGTAATAAATTAAGCCAAAAGAAATGTAATCCCGCCCCTGCCCCCCACCCCTGAATTTGTTGCCTTGAAAACACAAGCTCTCTTGGAAACAGCTGATTTCCTTGTTTTTGTGACTCGATAGTGGAACTAGTGACTGGATTACTGACATAAACCGCCTACCAAAGATCTAGTCAGGAACACGAGGGAAGATGGATGGCCCTGCAAACGGCACAGCCCCAGCTGCCTCTGTAGGTTGAATTTCTTTGTGATGCCATTAGCCAAAGACCCCCCCCAGCACACTGGTTTCAAAGTAACTTTTTTTCTGTAATTACAGAAAGACTCGGGTCCTGAAGAATCCAAGCACACGATCAGTTTCCAGCAACCCAATACTTGCCTGAGCTGACTGCCACATTCCTAACAAGATGTTTGATCTCCTCTTTCCTCTAGGACATGGATCCTTTCAATTTTCAAGAACAGAGGCGTCTTTTAAAACTTATTGTGCCAGTTTAAAAAAAAAGAAAAAAGAAAATAAAAAGTAAAAAGAATGAAAAAAAATCTGGATATGGATTAATGAAATTAACAAACACATCGGTAACCACATAATTCAAAATGTAATACCCAAAATGAAATGACCACAGACTTCCTCAAGTGCTGCCATGTATTCCTTTCATTCTCTTTCTCTTCGTACAGCTTTGAGGTTCCAGGTCCCTACCTGGAATATGCTTGCATAAGTAATAGCTAGCACGCATAGGAGTCCAAATGGTTCAGAGCAAATCCAATCTGTGTTGTGAACAGGGCTAGGAGAGTAAACAGGGAACCATGGACTTCTCCATGGCCAGACTGGCCAAGTGGTCTGCCACCTCCTCCACATCCTTTGTCCCCGTGAAAAACTCTGGTCACAGCCCTTTCGTGTTGTATAACCCTTCTAGTTAATTCGGCAGTGGCCAGAAAGGAAGCTATTCCTAGCCAGTCACACCGAGCCAGGCAGGTGCTTTATCAGGGTGTGCATTGGGAAAGAACACACCTAATTAAATGGTAGCATTGTTCAGGCTTGCTCAGGTGTTAAGTGGAAAAAATGTAGCTGAGTTTAAAATCACCATTGGGGAAGACTCTTAACACAGTTTGAGGAGATGCAGACTTGACTGGGAATTAATTCTCTCAATTATAACCTCTTTTAAATCTGTTGTGAGGAAATAATCCCTTGCAGATTAGAGTAGAATATGACCCAGCTGGATATACATATATACACACACACACACACACACACACACACACACACACACACACACACACATATGAAGCCACATTATCCAAGCTCAAACAGAAAGATGAGTTTGACAGGTCAGGGACAAAGATATTGCCTTTAAGAGGTCACATCTCTGAAGTTATTTGTTTCACAAATTTCTTATAATAAATGTGCAAACACTTGCTGGCCTATCTATCATGCTACACTGTTTTCAAGAGTGTATTCATTGATGTACAAAGTGTATCTCAGAAGCCATCCCACATTCCATAATGCAGCTGCATTAACTTTCAATTGATTTCTTCTTTAATGGCTTCTCAATGTTGTGTGTTTAAAGGGCCCACTATGATTGTTAATGAAAGCTACATGAACATAGGAAAACTCACTCTTGAGTTGACACTCAGAGGGTGCTAAAAAGGTAAGATATGCCTAACTGCTCTTGTGCAGAAAGTGGGCTGAGGTGGATCTCATGAATGCATGCGTTAACTACCCTTGGCACAAATTCCTGGGGCCTTCTAGTGTTGAAGAAAGTTCAAACCCATCAGCCTTATATTCTAAGTCTATTAATCTAGCAGATATCTTGCTGCAGTGCCTTTCATTATTAATTTCCTCCTCATCATTTCTCTGTCACCCAAACATCAAACCAAACCTGCTAGCGTGGAGTTAGTCTTCTCCAGACATATCACATGTGTTTTTGCGCCTGAGGGTGGAACGGCCTTTCCCAGGATCTATGCATGAGTCAAGCCTTTCTTCCAGGAGATGCTGCAATTCCAAGGAACCATGGCAGGTTTTCTCCAAATACCACCAGAATGCCCAAACTGTACAACGACTACACATCTTCTCTTGTAATGACAGCAAGGACAAAGGGGCGTGGCCTCCTGTGCTCTCCCCGGGTGATTATTGGCAGTGCTACAGAGGCAGGTGAGACCTAGTCAATTTCATAATGGCAAGACTTGTAAGTACACGAATTTGTGTTTTTGCAAAGGCTCAGCAAACAAAATTGATGTAATTGAAGGTAGTTATTCATAAAACAAAGTGATTCATTGATGGATTTGTTAGTTACAGCCTTTCTGCGAAAGTGTTTTCCACGACGAGACTGCTGGCCAACTGGCAAACGTTTAGAGGTTAAATAAGCTTAAACTAGATTGAAAGAAACACCTTCTTTATGTCTGTTTTCTAGAGAAGCGGTTCCTCTGTGCTTGGTGATTTTGCTGCCTAGTCTCTCCCCCACCCTGTTGAGCTGAGCCTAAGTGACAGTGGCTGTATCTCCAAGGCAAAGCCCAGAAAACCCAGACCATCTAGTGTCCCTTTTCAAACCTTTTTCCGAGTAATTCTTTCCAAGGAGAGAAAAGAAAAAAAAGAGGGAAGAAAAGAAAGGATTAGAAAAAGGAAAGAAAAGGGAAAAGCAGAGAAGTGTTTATTTATTCATGGGTGGCTAGTCAGTGGCCTTTTTAGAATTTATCTTGATTTTCAACATACAAAGACATTTTAGTTGCCTTACCTTTTAAATTAGCATACAGGCAGCAGGTTTCCTGTCGGCATTGAGTAGGATGTTTTTGCTGGCTGAATTCTGCTAGGGGAAGCATCTTGGGAGTGTTGGCTTCTCTTGGCTGACTTGGATGCAACTGCCACCTAGGAGCAGATGGGTCAGCAGGGCCCTCTGTGTGAGGAGGGGCGGAATAATGTCCATGCAGGGCTTGAAGTGAGATGTGGAGGTAGCATGATGGTGGTCCATGGTGCTTTCCAGGCGGGATCTTGGAGGGCTTTTCAGTGGACAGGAATGTCATGATCGTTGGTCACTTCTTGGGCTTGGTGTAGGGATGATGGAATCAGAAGTGTGTCACCTAGAGTTGCCAAGGGCACTCACACAGGTTGGCTGCTTGAAGAAGTCCTCGATTGCCTACCTGGGGGACAGCTAGACTGCCTCACACAGCAATGGCAGAAGGGCTCCCATTAACAACCTGACATTTGCCGAGTCCCACCTATGTGCCAGGACCATTTGAGGCACGGGAGACACGACACGAGCAAAGGGAACACTGTCCCTCTCCTCATGGATTCTCCACATAACGGAGGAAGCAGACCTGAGTGAGGTAATGTCTGAGTCATTATAAATTAGTAACCGGAGAAAGTAAAGGATGATACGAGACACTAGGCAGAAAATTAACCCAGCGCTGTGACGGAAGTTGCCCTTGAAACTACACTTGGACGGGGGACCTCCAGGAGAAGTAAAGTTAACATGGCAAAGGAGAAGGGGAGAGCCGGGGCGTGCATGTTTCCTCTACACTGCTGTGAGGCCGTGGAAACAGCCCTCCAGCCCTTGCAGGAAGAGGGCCTGGGTCAGAGGCTCCTACTGGGAAGGAGGCTATGGCTGCTTGGTTGGAGTGATTGGTTACAACAGGCTGAGCCGCTGGGGTGAGATGATGATTCAGGTAGAGTTCCAGGTCAGTGTGCTGTAGAAACCTGCAGTCACCAGGCCAGTGGAGCTGTGACCTGCTGTGCATTGCTCCATCTTGCTGACTTTCAGTTTCTTAATCTCTACGAGGAGACTGCACTTGGCTAAAAGCCAGGGCTGGCTCCGGCTCTCCTACCTATCCACTGGGTGACTGTTAGAAAAACTGGTTAGCTTCTTAGCTCTAAATTTCATTTAGAGAGTGTGGATAACTATCCCTGTCTAATCCCCAAATTATGAAAAACAGTTTAAGACAAAGAACATGGAGCTAGAGATGACTCGATGGTTAAGAGGGCTTGCTGCTTTTCCAGAAGATCAGGGTTTGATTCCCAGCACCTACATGACAGCTGACAACCTTTTGTAATTGCTGTCCAAGGGGATCTAATGCCCTCTTCTGGCCTCTATGGCCACTGCATGCATGTGGTGCACAGATATACATGCAAACACATTTATGCACATAAATTATAATAATAAAATAATAAATAATGATATAAATAATTCATTTTAAAGGATCAAGAACATGGTCTAAAACACTGGGAAGTGTGATATGAGACACTCATAACAAAACTACACACCCAACAACAATCAGTGAGCATCTTCTGCAGGACCATGAGCATCTAAGGATAGAGTCCGGGGTATGGTGGCAGCTAATAATAAATCAGGAGCTAGTTTTTCTAGTTTGTTCTGGAAACGAATTTCTTCTTTGTTCTGCATTCACCTATTTAAACCAGTTCTGTGATTAGACCAAAGTTTTCCTACCTACTTGGTTAAAGACTAATACAGCTGAGTGAGTCTCCACCTGCTCCCTGTATTTGTTCCTATATCACGGTACTGTAGAGGACCACAAATTCAGTGGCCCAGCTGAGCAACCAGAGCATGTTCCTGCCTCCTCCTGGGATGCCTGCTGTGGTGTTAAGATACAGCAGAAGGCCTATGCCCCTTGCTAGCTCCATGTGTTGCTCTTCCCGGGCTCCAGAACTGTCTGGAATTGACCTCCGATCTTTACCAATCCAATTGAGCAGCATTTCCACAGGCCCAGGTTCTGGTATGGTTCATCTGGCTTCTCTGCCGGGGATCGTGAGTTTAAGGTATTGACTAACCGTGCCCTCATATGAGGGTCTTGGAGGGAAGGATTCTCTGCCAGGGACCATAAGTTCAAGGTGTTGACTAACCGTGCCCCCATATGAGGGTCTGGGAGGGAAGGATTCTCTGCCAGGGACCATAAGTTCAAGGTGTTGACTAACCGTGCCCCCATATGAGGGTCTGGGAGGGAACCGTGTCATTCCCTGGACTTTCCAAGCTCATTTACATGGCTAGCAGAGTTTTCTCGGCTGCTGTTACAGGACTCAGTTCCCTGTCTTCCTTGCTGGGGTCTGTTGCAGGATGCCGTCCTCTGGGCATGCCTGCTGTCATCTTTGTTGGAGCAGCAGTGGCTACTTGTAGGAGACTCCCAGGGCTGGGCCTGTTGGTTGTTGACTCCCTTTTAGGAGGAGAGGGTGGGGAGGGTCACTGGACACTCACCTGATGTCTCTGTGACTACCCCTGCATCTCCCAGCTACCTGTTAATTGCGCATGGCCTCCCAGTCTCAGGAGGTGCTTGAGAACATAGCCTGAGGCCTGAACTGAAGGAGAGTGGCCCTCTATACAGCTGTGGGGAAGTTGCCTTCCATGCTGGAACAGGACTTTTGGGCTGCTTTAGGGGTCACCCTGCTCCTGTAAAGAACCCCTCATCTATGTTCTGTAAGTAAGCCCCCCAACCTCCTGACTTCTGTAACAGGCTTTCTCAGACCAGCAGCCCCTAAACCACGACTTGGAGACTTCTTATTAGTTATGAATGTTCAGCTTCGCTTAGATTCCTTTCTGGCTAGCTCTCTTTAACTTAACCTGTTTTTCTTTAACTACCTTTCATCTTGGGGCTTTTTACCTTTCTTTCTTTTTGTATGTCTTACTTTCTTGCTTCTTCCACTGGCTGGCTGACTGGCAGCTGCTGGACTTCTGCCCCTCCTCCTCCATGTGTCCCTCTCTTTCTCCCTTGTTCTCTTCTCTTGTTCTCTCCTACTTATTCTCTCTGCCTAGAAGCCCCGCCTATCCCTCTTCTGCCTAGCTATTGGCCGTTCAGCTTTTTATTAGACCAATCAGGTGCCTTAGGCAGGCAAGGTGAAATAGCAACACATCTTTACAAAATTAAACAAATGCAGCATAAACAAATGTAACACATCTTTACATCATTTACAAAGGCAGCAGAAACAAATGTAACACATCTTTGCCTAGTTAAAGTAATATTCCACAACATTTTCCAAGCTGGACTTTGGAGGAACCATACTTGGGTTTGTCCTTGGTGCCTATGCGGAGGGGATAAATGCTTGTTTACATCTCCCAGGAAAAGACTTCCTGAAATCGGATCATTCTCAGGTCTTACAGGTCCCACTCTTCTTTCTTCATCCGTTTTGTTTGTTTGTTTGTTTTTTCGAGACAGGGTTTCTCTGCATAGCTTTGGAGCCTTTCCTGGAACTCACTTTGTAGACCAGGCTGGCCTTGAACTCACAGAGATCCGCCTGCCTCTACCTCCTGAGTGCTGGGATTAAAGGCATGCACCACTGCCTCCCGGCCATCCTCCATCTTTGAAGCCAAGCATGGAATGCCAGTACTTTCAAATCTCTCTGGCTTCTTCCAGTCACAGAGAGTGTCCTGTCTGCTTTTAAGGACTTCTGTGATGAAGTTTGGCTTCTTGAATAGTCTCTTTTATCTAAGGCTCAGCAAGGCCATGTATCACAATAAAGTCACGGAACTGATGTCACATTCACAAGCTCTGGGGATTAGGTCATGGAGTCTTCAGAGCCATTTGTAGATTTCTGCCGAAGTGCTCAAGGTGACCTTGATGACAATGTTGCTCAACCTCTTTGCATTGGAGTTTCCTTATCAATTATAGCTTGATGCACAATTGTATTATAAATTAAACAAAGCAGCCTTTGTGTGTAGATCAGTGGTTCTCAATCTGTAGGACACGACCCCTTGAGGGTTGAACAGACTTTTCACAAGGGTCTCATGGGAATACCCAGATATTTACATTATGATTCATAACAGTAGTGAAGTTTATACAGTTATGAAGTAACAACAAAAATCGTTTTATGGTGGAGGGGTCACTACAACATGAGGAACTGTATTAAAGGGTCCAAGCATTAGGAAGGTTGGGAACCAATAGTCTAGATCATAGCAAATGCACTACGAATGTGAATGCACATTTCCTGCCTTCTCCTATTGAGTTTTGTGTACTGGGAGCCCAGTTAGTTCACCCAGCACCAGCCCAGGTCTATTAAAGGAAGGAGTAAATCCTGCCCCTCGCATGACCCATGCTCTTTCAGAGTTCCATACTACTATATTGCCTCTCAGCAGTTGCTAGAGTGTGTTATTTATGTCTAGGTCTATACCAAGAATCTGAAGAAAAGGAGACTTTTCCAGAATTCACTTCAACCCTGGAGAAGAGTGTTTATATCTTGCCTTTAACACACATACACACACACACACACACACACACACACACACACACACTATCTTGGCAGTAATAGTAACTTCTTGGTGGCAATAGTGGACGAGAAGAAAAGGGGCTTAAATCTAATTACTGGAGTTGAGTTTCTTCTGCAGATTTTATGGGTAAATTCTGACAAAGCCTACTTACTTTTAAGAATGCAGAAACTGATGAGAGGAAACGCACTGTACCTACTTCTTTAGCCATAATAATCCTTGTGTTGTGATCTCCTGTGGACCCCCTGTATGCAACAGTAAGTTTTCATAAAGCCCCCTTCTTTATTAATATGAATTTCAACAAAGAACCAACAGCCCTTAAATCCATCAACTGGCCCTAAATCTAAGCAGCTGCTTTATGAGTCACTCCAGGATCAGCTCAGTGAATGGGCTACTGTGCTTCCAGCCAGGGGGACTCAGTACTGCCTCCCCAAAGTGATCACTCTCCCCTAAATCAGTCATATGCCCACTGAGGTCAGAACCTCAGTTCTTCGGTAACTCTTCAAAGGCTATGCAGGAGGGGAGGTGGGGGCGGGGTGTCAGCAGAGACCTGCACACTGCCATTAAGGAGGGAGGTACCTCCTGCTGAAGGTGTCCATAGCCTTCCAGGTACTTGCTGTCTGTCCCTCATCAACAGACAGAGCCATTCCTGCATCTAATAGTTGCCTCAAAGGCATACTTTTAGGGTTAAAGTACAAACAAGAATGCTTTGAGTAGAGTGCATTATTTGATGATTATATCATCCAAGACCTAAACCATGGATAATGACTAATGCCATGGTCTCCTCAGAAGACAGAGAAAACTGAAATGTAATGTATGCTAGTTCAACCACACACAGCCAGAGATCTTCCAGTCCACAGGCATTCTTCACTCAATTCAATAAAGCCTGGAGGAAATAAGACTTTGTGAAAAGGGGTGTCATATCTTACTGAACTTGGAGGAGTTGCTAGATTTCACTTTCCTCTGCCATATGTAGGAAAGATCATTAGACACACCTGTTCATCTTTCCAAGGTAACTGGGTCTTTTTCTCCATCAATATAGACTTCATAGCATCTCAGGCTCACCTTTAAGCAAATCCATTCTTATTACAATGTTAAAAACGGTCATGATGAGGATAGGTCTTTTTAAAAAATACATGCCACGTCTCTGAAAGCATTCCATTGCTTGTTGCTTTCTCCTAGAGGAACATACATGATTCTTCTATGTGACTGACTTCTTTTTAGTATCTAGATGGTTGGCACGTGGTCTAACACGTTGTTGTCAAGTATAGTTTTAAAAGTTGAAAAGTGGGGACAACAGAGATGTCTTGGCAGTTTAGTGTGTTTGTGGTTCTTGCAAAGGACCCACTTTCAGTTCCCACGACCTACACCAGGCAGCTCACCGGCACCTGTTACTCCACCTCCAGGAGGTTCATTCCCCTTTCCTGGCATCTTCAGGAACCCACATACACACAAACGAAAATAACTTTTATTGAAGTTGAAAACTGTGTAAAAAGCCTATTAGTATTACAGGATATACAACATGGGAATGAAAAGGAAAATTGAAAGGCAACTATTTATTTTGAGATTTCTGTATTGTTAATGAGAACTTCGCTTGTGTCATTTCCATTAGGGCAACATACACTAGGCAAATGACATAACTTGTCAGCATTAGCACCACCCTACCTCAGCTTTATGGGTAAAAATATGGAGTATGAGGGAGGCTGTGTAAATGGCCCAGGGTCACCCAGCAGGAGGGGGATAAATTTGAATACACACATCTCAACACTGAACCAATGAGCCCCTCTGTGCTACGCAGTGGCATGTTGCAAGCTCCTTGAGCTTTGAAAGCCAACAAGGCTGAAAGGCCTTTTTCTTTGGAAAAGGAAAACTTCATCAGGCAAACAAGGCATGCACAGAGACCCTTTGGTTGGGCTTGGTTGGGGCCTAGCTCCTGACAGGGTGTGACTCCACAGCCCTGTCACCACTGGCTGCGGACACTTCAGAGGGCCTGTCAGAAGCCACTTAGGGTAAGCTTTGGGGAACAGGCCTCTGATTCTTCCCTTTAGGTGGGCAAGGGGTGGGGTGGAGAGGAGGAGCCTGGGCGAAGGGTGAGAGCGTGGTTGTACTGTCTAGAAAGAACTGCAGAGCTGAAGGGTGGTGTTCCCCGAGGCCCCGAGTCTGTGCCCCCTGTTCTGAGAGTTACAGTGAGAATTAACAGAGTTCTGCCGTCAGGTCTGTGAGACACTCATGGGTGGTGCTGTCTGTCACTCTCCAGCATGACACAGGCAACATAAACTCATTTTCCCATTCTCTTCCCTCTTCAGGGTTTTCATCCCCTAGAGACAAATATTTTATATGCATCTTCAACATTTTAATATGAACTTTAAAGATGAGCAGAAATTAAGTGAAATTGGTACGTTGTTATTTGCAAGACTGGAATAATAATAGAAAAGACTATTTTTATCTCAGCGTTATGTTTTTTCTTTTACAACTGATTTCCTTGATGCCGTCCTGTGAGGTCACAGCCTAGAGTCCCAAACCTGAAGACAGCTTCATTCACTCTTACATGGAGACGATGGTCTTGGGAGGCCAAGAACTGTCTCACACCCAGGGCCAGGTGCCTTTAGCATGTTGTTAGAATGCTGTCACAAAATGTGATCCATGTGTTGACGAGAAATCAGGCTCCGTTATAGGCACAGATGTGTCACCACCTCATTGGACTAGCAAGGCAGTGGAAGAAGCTGATCTTGAGGATTCTAAGTCATCTCAAAAAGAAAAACTTAGAAGAAGGTTGGAAAGTGCAATTCTTTCCCTGTTGCTCAGTTACGTTTGGCATGTAAGACCCTCATATTTCAATGGAAGTCATTCCGAAGACATGGGAGAAGAAAAACATCAGCACACCTGTTCTGTCAATATGTCTGAACTATGCTAATAGCCATGCAATGACCAGAGGGTGGTCTCAGGGTCAATGGGATCTATCACCTGGAACCCATTCATGGGGATTTTGACCATCCCCATAAAATCTGACCCCAAGGCAATTTATCTTTGTTCTTTACAGCAAAGGCAAAAGAATTTGTATAGTGTTTGATAATCACCAATAAATCTGATTGAAATTTTATAAAAAGAAGACAAACTATCAGAGGGAAATAACATCTCTTCAGCTCACACTCAGATGATGCTCTCATAGGTTCAGTTAGCCATGTCTCTTTAAGGAGCAGAATAAGAGCCAGTAGTTAATTTTCCCAGAATGAGAGTTCATCCTTAGCGACAAATAACAGGAAAATACAGTGGAACCTTCTGTTCCCTACACTTTCAGAAGCCTTACTTTATTCTTCCAAGTGAAGAAATCATTACTGTTGAATTAATCCATAATTCACTTCAACTTTCCCAGCCTATGAGTTATCTAAGCAAACAACTTGTCTGTCTTGATGGAGTGTCTCTGTTTTCAAGGTCCTGTGTCTCCTCATATATTCGAGTTAAAAGGAAGACAAGAGAGCTTGCCCCAAATCACTATTAAACCAAGAAATATGCAAGCCATGAGGGTAAATTCCCATCCTTTTGGACTTTGGAACAAATTCCTCTTCATAGGAATGGTGGGGCTATGACAACCAGGGTATCCTGTCACAGTTGGTGGTGGGTCAAAGAAGACTCTACCCCGCTATGAGTACAGTGGAGGCAGCATGTCAGCTCTTGGGGTTCTCTAGCTGCAAAATCCTGTTAGATGTGTCAGTCAGTGATTGTGTAGGGTGGGCATCTAGCAGAGATTTCCACAAAGGGACAGGTAATCCAAGTGGGAAACTATAGAGATGACTTTGTTCTTCTGTGTCTTCAGAGCACGGAAAGAAAAATCCAAGCTTAAGCAGACACATATTTCTGTTTGTAGAATACAAAGAGAGCCCCACCCCATTTCTACCTCAGCATGCACTGAGTGTTCTGTTCATATCCCATCCTCAGACCTTTAATCCAAAACTGCATCACAATGCATTTAAGGCATATGGACATATGGCACAGATACATATGTTTAGATATGTAAAAATACAGTAAAGAATTCCGGAAATGTATACAGCATCATGCTAATTACAAATGACTCAGTAGAGCGAGTGGGAAGATGGATGGAGAACACACCTGCATCATAGCTATATCATCAAAGGGGCTTCAGCTTTCTTTGTTTTGTGTTCACATTTTACATAGAGAAGAGTTTGTACCCATTTTGACTTGTTTGTAGAAACTTCTGCAGGCTTGTCAATTATTCTTACCCCCAACAAGGAGCCCAGCTGAATAATTCCGATTTTGCAGGGCTGCATGTATGTATCCCCTACAAAGTATTATATCAATAACAAAAGAAAGCGGTCTGCAGGAGCTGGTTATAATTAGAAGCATTACGCTCTGTGTGGAGCCCTTCCACAAATAGATAACAATACGCTCCCTTCCTCCGCTATGGAGAATGCTATCCCCAAGCCTGAGTTCTGGCTCTCGATTGAAAGCCATTGTTGTAGGCTCCAGGCAGTCTAGCTGCTGTCCAGATAGGAGGCTAGGAAAGTCCCTCCATCCACTTCGAAGGAGGAGCTGATTCTCAGAACCACAGGAAGAGGAGAGGGGGAGAAAACGGAAGCTGCCAGCCCCTCCTCCCTGCTCCCAAGCCTTCCTGCTTCCCAACTAGTCCAGTGCAGCTAGAGGTGGCCTGCATCCTTCAAACTCCAGCTGAAGGAGCTGTCCTCCAGTTTCCTGAGGGCTCCATACCACCCCAGAGCTCAGCCTGTCTGTTCTTCTGCCTGCTGTAATCATGCATGTCCTTAAAGGCACAGCTCTGATACCGGAAGCCTCACTCAGCTTCCCTCCACAGTCCTGGCCAGTTGACATTATTGTCTGGATGACCCCCTTATCACTCAGCAGTTCCCACGTTTAGGTATGTTCAAGTGGCTCTGAAGAGAAGTGACAATTGTAAGCCCATGCTGCTCATGCATTCTTCCCACAGATGGGAAGGGCCTGGCTCTGGACATGGAGCCTTGGCATCCTGTTGGACTTTTCCTGTGGTGGCTCTAGGAATTGGCTCTCTGTCAGGCTGAGGAGAGGTGGGGGAACCGGCCCTTTGTGACTAGCTCTTGCTGTAGACTCTCCTGAAAGCCTCTTTGGTCTTCAGACTAGGAAAGGAAGTGGGCGGTGCTCTGCAGGGAGAGGCTCCAGGGGCAAGGATCTACTTCTGGCTTTGGCAGGGTCCCGAAAGTAGGAAAAGCCTCCCTTGGCCTCAGGCAAGCTCCAGGGGCACCAGCATCTGGCTAGGAGGGGAGCCTAGTGTCCAGGCACCTGGGTACAAATCCTGGATTCTCTTATCTGCAGGTTGAGAAGCCTGGGCTACTAGTTTAAAGGCTTTAGTCTTCAGTATCCTCCCCCATCTATGAAGTAGGGGGCCAACTGGCTCTGTGGGATGATGATTAAAGGCACAGAGTTTCAACTTGCATGGGACTCAGTATTAAAGAAACACTAGCTTTTTATTAGAGTAGTGTATTAGTCAGGGTTCTCTAGAGGAATAGAACTTATAGAATGAATCTATCTGTCTGTCTGTCCATCTGTCCATCCATCCACCTGTCCATCATCTATCTATCTGTCTGTCTATCTATCTATCTATCTATCTATCTATCTATCTATCTATCTATCATCTAGAATGGAGATTTATTAGCCTGGCTTACAGGCACTGGTCCAGTTAGTCTAACAATGGCTGTCTACTAACTGAAAGTCCAAGAATCCAGTAGTTGTTCAGTCCACGAGGCTAGATGTCTCAGCCGGTCTTCAGTATATGCCAGAATCCCAAAGAAGTGGGCTCTAATGCCAGTGAGCAAATAGACTTGCGAGCGAGAGCTAGAGAGAATGGCAAAAAGAGCAAGATTCTTCCTTCCATGTCCTTTATATAGGCTGCCAGCAGAAGATGTGGCCCAGATTACAGGTAGATCTTCCCACATCAGAGATACGGATTAGGAGTAGATCTTCCCACTTCAAATTATTTAATTAAGAAAAAAAATCCCTCACAGGTGTACCCCATGATTTGGGTTTTAGTTAATTCCAGATGTAGTCAGGTTAACAACCAAGAATAGCCATCACAAATAGGATTAAAAAAACACAAGGTGGCTTCTCTCTTGTCCCTCTGTTCGTGTGTGTGTATGTGTTGAACAATTCTGGTATATGACAGATATACATACTGTGACTCATTCAAGTGAAAGTTGTTACTAGTGGGAAATGACTCAGTTAAAACAGAAATAACTAAACAGAATTTCTCATGTTAGTTTAGAACACTCACTTTAACTGAGAGCAACCTTTTAGGTATCACTAGTTGGCTAGACAGAGAAGTTTGGAGCAGAAGGCATTGGCCTAGCCCAAACTGCTCCTGCTGGCACTTGGAACTACCTTGCAAAGCAACTCGATACTCCGTGTTCGAAAATCCCCTCCTTTATGCTGTGAGATACGGAACAAGTTTAATTTTCTGCACCCTACAGAGATTTCAAATGCCATTAGCAGGACTCATTTCTAACCAATTTTCAGTGACTTCTGTAATATCCTGGAATTTTGAACAAAAATAATATTTTGCTTTTGATTGGTATTCTTAAATTCAAAGCTTGCTTTTCAGTAGCTTTGATATCTTTCTATTTGATTAAATTACACCTCTCCAGCATTGTTTGCTTACATTGGAAAAGATTTGTAGAGGGACAGATAAGAAGAGACAAAGACAATACTAACTGAAGAGCCTAGGAGGGCAAAGGGCACTACGTGTACCAGCAGCAGCTTGTTCACCAGTAAATTTAGGGGGATTTTTGGTGAGGCATTAAGCATAGTCTCCTACCCATTTGGTAGATGGGAAAGTTGGGGTGAATCTTTTGTTATAGATGTCATGCTTGGTTCTTATTTATGCTGCCTCTAATTGGGGGAAGTGAAGGGAGAGGGTTCTAGAAACTGGAGTAGGTGAGCTGGAGGTGAAGGCAGAAGATGACCGGCATCGGATCTATAGGGATGAAGCTGGAACAGCTGCTGGCTAACTGCCAGGACAGCTGTTGCCACCAGCAGCACCCATCCACTGTGCCAGCCGAACCCTCTGGGATGCTGTGCCAAAGCCAACTGGAAGGCTCCCTCTGCTAGAGCTTTGGCTTTCCTCTGAGAGGCTACTCTGTCCCACTCCTGCTGGGGACACCACTGCCCACTGGCCTCTGTGCTGGGTCAGTGCACAACCCAGAATGATCTCTAATGACACACAGAAAGGACATGTGACCCATGCTAGTCAGGGGTCAGTGCACTCTCTGGCGAAGCGCAGGTTATCCGGACAATGTGAACAGGGCTTGCTGGAAAGTGCTGACAGTCATGGGCCCTGGCGGAGCAGCCCCCTCACATGGGAAGACAGATAGACATCTCTCATTAGCTCGACTCTCCCAGCTCCCACACAGCAAGCCATGACTCTGAATGGGCACATGGAAATCCAGGTCATCCGGAGCCAGCCACGGAAAGTCTACAAGTCATTTTCTCAGGGGAAGGGTTTGACTAGCTAAAAATGGGTGTGTGCTGGGGGGGGGGTAAGAAATCTCCACGGCTTTTTTATTTCTCCCACTTTCTGCTTCACTATATGTCCACTTCTAGGGCCTGAGTCCCTCTCCTTCCCATTGCGTGTCTGCTTCTATGTCTGGGCAAATTCACGCTGGTAGTTTCCTATTTTATTTACAAATCCAGTCGAGTATCCTTAACCAACTTGTTTGTTTTGTCAGATTTTCTGAATATTTGAAAGTACGTCACAGGTTGTCTTGGTGACAGGACCCAAGTCTAAAGGTGAAATTCATCTGTGTCTCATGTATACATTATACACATAGTCCAATGTTAGCTTTTTTTTAAAAGGTTTCTTTTTATGTCCATGAGTGTTTTACCTGTATATATGTATGTAGATCACATGCCTGGCACCTAAGGAGGCAAGGGTAGAGCGTTGGATCCCCTGCAAATGGAGTTACAGACTGTTATGAGCCACCATGTGGGTGCTGGGGATGGACCCAGGTCTTCTGCAAGACCAGCAAGTGCTCTTAACCCCTGAGCCATCTCTCCAGTACCCTAAGGTAGTTATGTACCATACTTTAAATAATTTTGTGAATGAAGTAAGGTTTCATTTTACGGAATTTCCCCTGTGGTGGGTGTTCCATTGATGTTCAAATAATTTTGGATTTTGGACCATTTCACTTTTAATTAGAAATTCTGTCTGTCTCTCTCTCTCTCTCTCCTTCCCTCCCTCTCTTGCTCCCCACTATTTCTTTAAAATTTTGGGACAGATTCTCTCTGCATACACCAGGCCTGCCCAGAACTTGTAGTGATCCCCCTGCCTCTGCTTCCTGGGTGCTGGGGTTACTGGTGAGCACCACCAGGCTGAGCTGCTTTCTTATGCTTGTGGGAGATCACTGAGCTCAGATGATGGAACAGGCTGCAGCTGGCAGATCAGCTGCACAGACACTTTCCCCGACGGACGATGTACAGCCATCATACGTGAGGGAATTAGTGTTCCTTCCCAGGAAATACTCCAGGATACACAACTGGATCAAAGGAATTATACCTTGAACGGCAGACCAAGGACGCCAGGTTCTCAGGCTAGAGAGATGGCTCCTCAGGTAAGGGTGCTTACAGCCAAGCCTGATGACCTGAGTTTGATCCCTAGTCCCCACAGGATGGAAGGACAGAGCTAGCTCTCACAAGTTGTCCTCTGACCCCCACTCACGGACTGGGGCATTTCATGTGCGCCCCCATGAAATAAATGTGATTAATTTTAAAAGAAAAGCAATTAACCCCTATGTTGCAGACAATGAGAGACTATGGAGAGCCTTCACCAAATCAACTATATGTTTGTTGTTTGTCTGAAGAATGTGGCAAGAAGACACATGGTCCAGAGCCTGGGATTGGGGTGTGGCATCTGCTTCCCCAGGTCACCGTCCCTGAAATTCTGGGCGACCGGTGAGCCATCCTAGACTTTACCTTTGTTGTCTGTAGTTGACCCATCTGCCCCTGTGTTCCCTACACAGCACAGCATTGTGGTGAGGATGATAGGACAGAAATATGCACAGATAAGAAAAGCTTCTGGTAACCCACAACCCAGAGTTAGACTTCAGACGCTGGCCAATCAGATGTTCCCTGTACCCACAGCCTGGACAATGCCAAGGCATCTTGTTGAAGCAAGAGGCACAACAGCTTGGGTAGCAGTACTGCAGATGAGGAACTTGAAGTCGGTGGCTGTAGCTTCAAAGACAGGAAGCGTGATGAGTAGTACCATGTGGACATCGGGGGAAGGGAGGTAGTATTAGGAGGAAGATGCCACATTTAGGCATTTTTAGTCCATAGCATGTGTGGGACAAACCTTGTAGGCACCTGGGCACTGGAGATGAGGCCCACTCCACGCTGAGCTGAGTTGAATTGCCATGGGCACATGAGGGTTTTATTCCGGGAGAGACATTTTAGGTAGCGCTGCCCGCTAAATGAGAGTCCTGGGAAGAAGATGAGGAGAAGGGATAATATGAAATGTCGTCATTTGGAGACATCGTAAGGCATGGCAGACATCAGGGGAGACATGGGATTAGGAAGCAGGACCAAGAATGGGTAAGACAAAGGTGTTTTGTCGGTTTAAGTAAAAGTATCTGTGATGGTTATTCTTGGGTGTCAACTTGACTGCGTCTGAAACCAACTGAGAGATAAGCTGCTGGGCATGCCTGCAATGGATTCCCTTCATTGGGTATAATTGAGATGGGAAGATCCACCCTAAGTGGGGGGTGGCAGCCTAGATATAAAGAAGCCCAGCATGGTGTGAGGGGTAGGGGGGCTTTGCTTCTCACTTTCTTACCTTCACATGGTGCTGGATAGTTCATCCACTCTGTTGTTGCTGCTGCTGGTACAATTGTGATGACTGCTGCTGCATTCTCTTGCTGATATCAGAACCCAGCTTCCTCGGCCTTCCCACATAGACTGAAGACTAATGGCTCTCTAGGAATCCTCCAGGCTTTCAGCATCGGATTTGGGATGCTCAGATACCCAGCCTCGGGTTCTCAGCTTCCCCAGTGTGAAGACAGCCACTGTTGGAATACCCCAGCCATATTGTGTAAGCTAATGTAATAAGTCCCCTTTGTAACATATAGTCACTTTATCAGTTCTGTTCCTCTAGAGAACCCAGGTGAGTATAACGTCCAAGGCCGAAGAAGGGCTAAGAAAGAATCCAGGTAAGTGTAACGCCCAAGGCCGAAGAAGGGCTAAGAACACCCTGAATTTGTGAGTCTGGATGAGAGAGAGAGAGAGAGAGAGAGAATGCCAGGTGTAGAGAAAGAGGAAGAAGATGATGGAGAGGAGAGTGGGGACCACTGTGGAAGAGCCCAGGTCCATGTGGAAGTGGAAATGGGAAACTCAAGGGTTGAGGAAGGACAGATGGACAAAAGCATGGTGACTGGTCTTGGACACAGCCTGGGAGACTTAGGAAGGAAAATGACAGGGGCTAGGTGGCAGGAGGTAGCTGAGGTGCAGGTTTAAGCAGGATGCAGTTGGAGGACCCCTAACACCTTGCTGAAGGAAGGGAGGAAGTGACTGGAGACTGGCTCGGATATTGACAGTGAGTGATGCCATGTTAAACGAGGATTCGTTCTGCCTTTTATCGTTGGCTGTCTTCTGATGCTGCTAGAGCAATTATAAATCACTTTTTAAAAGTCTCCTATGACTAACTTTTCCTTTTAAGGTACATTGGCATAAACAAGTCGATTTATGACCAGAAAATGAAAACTTCAACTTTATAATCTTTTTGCATTCTGGTAGTCACGGCAACTGCTGACAATTCCCAGGACTTTATAAAAGGACTTACATCCTAGTCACTCATTTTAAAGGGCTGCAGCTAGGCACCCCATCCTTCAGAGCTGTGATGCATTGACGCTCTTGACATCTCTTGACTGTTTGGCTGCATAGATGCCCCGCTGACAGACACAAGGCTTCTTGTTTGCAAGATTAACTGGCAACGGACTTGTCCTTGTCTTTTGCAGGCCTGAGGGGTGGAGACTGAGCCCTCGTGCATATGAGACACGTTCTCTGTCACTAGGCTACCTCCATAGCCCTAGGAGTTGACTTCTAAACAGGAGTCACCCCCCCCACCCCCCCACCCCCGACATTCACTCTGCATCCACATCTGTTGAGACTCAACAGGCTCTCCCGCTTATGTCAAGGGAAAGGAGACTCTTTCAGAGTCTTAGACAGGGAGTGTAATTCAGTCTGTAGCTTGCTTTCCTTGCAGGCTTCAGGCATGAAGCCCTGGGTTTGCTTTTTAGCATTAGGCAAGAAGCAGATATATTAGTGTATGTCTGTAATCCCAGAATGTGGGAGATAGAGGCAAAATAGTCAGAAGTTCAAAGCAAAAAAGAATCGAGTCTCCTGGGGTCTGAATAGCTACAACTTCCCCTTCAGTCATGGGAGGTCTTTTTAGAATAGCCTGGCCTCTGTCGTTTTCAGAAAACTGGCATATGGGTAAGCATGATAGAACTAAACACTAATGTATTTTGCATGTATGTGCCTTTTCTTCACTGTGGTCCTTCCTCCTGAGAAGAAGCCCATCTCAGTGTGCATATCATTTTAAAAGACATCCCCAAGGTCCTTTATAGTTTAGTAAAAAGGACAAACAGCCATGAAAAGATGGGTGGCGTGGATCACGTGCCAAAGGTCACAGTTTCCCTTATACCAATAAAAGCATGAGGGGATGAATGAGTCCTCCACACCCTTGGATCAACACAAGCCACAAAGAGTGTGCACTCAGCATTGGAGCCCTCAGGAGGCCCCTGCAAAGCATCCAGGGACTCCGCGTCCTCAACTTGGAAGGCTCCCTGCCACTCCTTGGTGCAGACAGCAGCATCTCAGCCCTGCTGGATGGTACAAGAAACCTGCCATTCTTTCCTCGGCTGGAATAGGACATCACCTCCCTCCTCCCCCATCCCCAGGACTGTCAACACACCCTGTGATAAGAGCAAGCAGGCCACAGGTGAATTGCCTTCCTGCCTATTGGATGACAGCTCCTGTCAGATCCCCAGGCCTCTGCCAGCATCTCTGCTCTTCAAGACTGGAGGATGGTGAGACAGGATGTCCCGATCTGGGTAAACTCTGACTTCCCAGGTAAACTATATTTTTTGCCTGTGAAGCCATATATGGGGATTGTACAGGGTGAGATTTTGTAGGTACGTATGCGTAAGAATAAAGTAGAGAAATAAGCAATTGATTTCAATGTGAGGGGAAGGTACTTTCTGCTGAGATGTTCAGTAATTCAAGCCAAACTGTATATGTGGGGAGGGAAGGGTTCCCTGGGACTGGAAGGATAATTGCCTTAATTTACTGCTCGGCTTTGCATATGTCGACGCATAGTGTACAGTATTTAAAGTATCTCATATCCTGCCAGATGCGAGCCCGGCCTTTGTGAGCGTGCTTTAGGTTGAGGAGCGGTGTCCAGAAACCCTGGCCTGAGCCAATGCCATTGTTTGCCGCCCAGTTTTGTGTCACCCAAGTCAGAGAGAATTTCGTTTAAGAATAATGCACTATGTTTTCAGAGAGGGCTTCCTCCCTGGTGTGGGAGAAAGTTGAGATTGGGTGCCATTCAGGACCAGCCTTCTGAGACATGTCTCGAGGGAGAAAAGAAGATTAAATGACATAGCAACCCCTGTAAAAAACCTCAGCTTTCAAACGCTCACAGTGGTTGAGTTTGCAGAATGCTAGCATCCAGTTTGACCCGAAGAACTCCCCTAAGTGGTAAACACTATTCCAACTAGAAAAGGTTTTTTTTTTTTAAATCTACATTGGTATCTTAAGAGTGCCTCAGATACCACAGAAAAGGCTGTTGCCTCCTCTTGCTTGCTAAAAATAATCCTAGGTAGAATATTTTAGTAGAGGAAAATGCTGGAGGTGTGGCTTTTCAGAAAGGGAAAACAAATGTCCTGGGGGTAAGTAAACCAAAGCTTTAACATTTTTCTCTTCAAGTAATGATTTCTTTAAAAAGGGGTGGGGGTACACTGTTTGTGGGTGGTGTGTAGTGGGAAAGATCGTGTGTGCAGTGCTGGGAAGTGATATGTGCACATAGTGAAGAGATTATGTGTGCATGTAACAGGGAGATGATGTGTGCATGTAGTAGGGAGATTATGAAAGCACACAGTAGGGAGATTATTGTACATGTGATGGTATGTAGAGTGGTGGGGAGATTGTGTGCATGCTGTGAGGAGATTATGTGTGCATGTATCAGGAAGATGATGTATGCATGTAGTAGGGAGATTATGAATGCACACAGTAAGGAGATTATTGTATATGTGATGAGGAGATAATGGATGGTGTGTGGAGTGGTAGGGAGATTGTGTGCATGTGGTGAGGAGATTATGTGTGCATGTAGTAGAGAGATTATGAATGCACACAGTAGGGAGATTATTGTATATGTGATGGTGTGTGGAATGGTGGGGAGATTGTGTGCATGTGGTGAAGAGATTATGTGTGCATGTAGTAGAGAGATTATACACATGGGGTAGGGAGACTATTGTGTATGTGATGGGGAGGTGTTGTGTGTAGTGGTGGAGAGATGATGCATGTGTGTCGTGGGGAGATGATGTGTGTGTGTAGTGGGGAGATGATGTGTACAATGATTGGGAGAGTGTTTGCATGCAATGAAAAGATTGTGTGTGCAGTGGTAGGGAGCTATGTAGGAACTCTGTGTATGTCATAGTTGCATGACATTTAGCCAGGGAGATGCGGACAAATGTCTACTCATTGTACATAGAACACCAACGATAGGCCAAAGGAACAATTCTACCACAGTCCAACTCGGTGAGCCAGTGAGTTGAGTTGGGTTTCCTTGCAGAGCATGGATAACAGGTTACTGACCAAAGTGTGGGTGGCTCTAAAGCAACCATGTCACTGAAAAGTCTCCCCTCACCTTGGGTGATGACTGTGCCATAGCTGCATAGATGGTGTCTACCTCCAGCTAGCCTTCTCCCTATCGTTGGTGTCCTACCTGAGACCACGGGAACGCAGGCAGCTGGGGCAGAATTACACACAGATCAGAGGGAGGTGTGTAGGAAGGCATAGCTAGCCCCTAAGATGAGGCTCTAATGACCCTGCCCATCTGCTTCTTCGATGGGGAGTGTCAACAAGTCTGTGAATCGATTGCAGGTAGTCACAGCTGCCCTGTGAAGATGGCAATGGCTGAGGTGCATGGAGGACACATTTCTACAACATTCAATCTTGCTATAACCCCCCACCCCTACTGCTTTATTTTTTAAGTCTGCTAAAAGAACTCATAAAGGATTAGATTTGTTTTAGGATCTAGATTTTGGAAATGTCTCAGAGTTCTTGCTATAGTTTGGAACTTCCTAGACCTATGCGTTGAAATCTTGGTCCCCAAAGACCAAAGTTGAGACCCAGAGTGAGGTCATGGGGACACTAGGATTGTGCCTCTGATGAAGCTTCCAAGACTCCAGCCTATTCCTTTTCTTGATGGTTCCTTGGCTAGTAGGGGAGTTGCTCCTCTATACCCTCCCCTCCATGTGTGCCCTTATCACAGGCCCCAAGCTACAGGGTCACCTGACCATGGACAAGAACCGTCCCCCAAACCATCAGGCAGAACAGACTTTGTCTCTTCAGATTAATTTCCTCAGGGATTTTCCCGTAGTGACAGATAACTAACCCAGTTTTCAAATCTTGCCTAAAAGTTCCTTGTCATTCCCAACTCTTACACAAATGATTTTGTCGTAAGTTTCAAAAAGCCAGCAAGAGTGGCTCTAATATCAGGTGACAATTGGCACCAAGGGTTCTTGAGACTAGAAGTGAAGAAAAAGCCAGCTTTAGGAGTGTACTTGCCGTAGGCTACGCTGAAGCAACTACATGCCTATGGCCTTACAGGTCTTCTGACCCCTTTAATACAGGGGATGCCCAGCAAAGCCCTCTGGACCATATTTTCCATGCAGTCTCCTAATCTGTGAGCTTTTCTGAGGCACCTTTCCTTTCAGTCTCTCTCCCTGGCCTGTCAGGATGCCATGCTGCTGAGTAGATCAACCACGTGGCCCAGTTGCTAAAATTCCTCCATGGGAGAGACAAACAATATTTACCCCCTTCTCCCAAGGTCCCAATGACAGACCAAGGCACAATGCCACCAGAGTTAACTCTGGACAACCAGTGAGTTTCTTGGGCTTACTTACAGAGCCTAGGTGAGGGCTTCCCTACAGGGGTGTGGGTGCTCTCTACCTGAGTCTTTACCCAGCAGGAACGAGAGCTTTCTCATAGCCATAGATGGAGCCACTTCTCAGTTTTCCCTGGCTCCTCTGAGGCCATGTGAAATTAAGGCAGCATTACATACAACAGGAGTTGTGGAGAGGTTGGATATTCAGGTGAGGGTCTTGTGACCCCTCCCAGCCCTCCATGAGGAGATGCAAACTGCAAGCCCAGCTAGAATAATCCTTTTGCAAGAGGGTAAAGCTGAACTCTAACAAGATAGCAATTGTTTGTCTAGGAGGCTAGAGAGGCACAACAGACCCCCAAGCCACTTGTCTTCAGCAAGTGCCTACTACTTTGGTTTTGGGGAGGATTTACAATTCTTGGTCTGGTTTCAGAAAAATCTGACTATTCCTTCCAAAGTAGGTTGTGCCCTAATTTCCCTCGGAATGCATCCAATCTGGCTGGGAATTTCACAGGACTTTCTGGAAGACTCTAAAATAATGGGAGGGAATGAGAATACAGAAAATGACTCAAAACCACTAGTAATGGCTGTCACCACTAGTCATGGCTGTCAACATCAAATTTAATATCCTGTGTAAAAGCCCAAATCCCACCGGGGCACCTTGACGTCGGGTGTGCTGAGGTGTAGAGCTGGCTCTCCTGCATTCCTGTCTACACAAACACCACCCCTTCTGCAAAGAGACCTCCAATAGTGCGCAGAGCAGGGAGGGGCATAGCAACCAGGAGAAGCTTGGGTGAGGCCAGGCCCAGGAGACTCACACACAGGCTTTATTTCCTTAACCAGTCTCTCTATGCCTGTAGGTTCCTTTGCTGAGAGAGCTCTTGGCTTGGGAAATCTTCTCTTTTTTTTCCCATCATAAACTAGCCTGACCCTCTTTTCATTTCTTTGTTCTTTACTTTCCGTGAACAATGAAACCTAGTTAAACATTTGTTTGGCTCTTTGTGGATTGCATTTCTGTAGTGCAAGCTTTGACGTGGTGAGTCTGTCTTCTGCTCTCTCAACCATGTTGTCAATGGGCAATAACAGTTGAGTGATTGGACAAGTGATCTAATAAAAGAGTCATTCTTCCTGGGTTTTGAAATCAAGCCTTCAAATTAAAAGAAGTATCTGTTTGGAAATTCCAAGGGAACGATTTGGTTTAGCTTCAGAAAAACAACCTTAAACATCACTCTCTCTATACGATACCTTGCTATCTTGGGAAATGAAAGAAGACAATTTCTTGCCTTCAGGCCATGAAAACTTTCTTGCCTGGAGTCATTGGCCAGATTACTCTTCTCTGGTAGCAATGACCATTATCAATTAGGCTTGAGGAAGGAGTCCCTAGCCCACTCAGACTGTAAGAGTGACATAGTGAATGAACTATGCACCAAAAGGCTTCTCCTGCCTAAATGGCTTTGTCTCATATCAGCTTCTTTGAGTTTCTGCCCTTCTGGCTTGAAGGAAATGCAATTAGAATCCCTTCTCTGGGAAAACAACAAAATGAACAGGTGAGTCTTACAGCAATAGCTGGTCACTTGATCAAGGGGGCCTTGGGATGCATGCCTGCATGTCTACGGATGTGCGTGTAGTAGTGCCCTTAGCAGACTCACTTTTTGATTCATGAACATGAGAGCCAGAAAGAATTTGGAGGCCAACAAAGGCAATCTATTGATGGATTAGAGGTCAAAGTCTAGTTTTTAAGGAACAGGCTGTATTCAGCAAAGGGAAAGGCTTAGAAAAACGAAGTGACCAAGGGCACCCGGCCTGGGAAACAAGCCATGACAAAGGAGAGGGGTCCAGCATTGGGTGATGTCACTGAGGCATCTGTGTGGCTTATCATTTCTTGTCTTTCCAATCCCTTTCTCCTGTCTTCCAGACTTGTCTACCAGGGAGATATGGAAAGTCTAGAAGAATTTCCCAAGGCAGGGAACTAAACAGAATACTGCACTAAAGAAAGCGCCCAGCCGGGTCTTTTAGCTCTAGAAATGTTGAAAACTCTACTGAAGAATCACAGAAACTGCCCCCCACCACACACACACACACACAGAGATTCGCCGGGGAATGAGGTGAGGTCACAATTCAGAATTTGAAAACACACAATAACAACTTAGAAAAAGGATCAGGTATCTCATTCTTCCCATTCCCTGGAATCTCGTGTTCTTTACGTTTCTCGCTCCCCACCTTTTGACATTCTCTCCCAGCACGTGGAAGAGAGGAGCTGAGACAGGAAGAAAGATATCAAGAAATAATTCCTGGGAGCACTTGCCCTGACTTCCCTTGGTGATGGAGCGTGACAGGGACATGGGAGCTAAATAAACCCCCTCCATCCTGAGTTGCTTTTGGTCAGAGTGTTTTATCACAGCAGTGGAAAGCAAATTAATACGGTCTCCAATACATTAAAATTTCCCTCAAGAATCTGAGGCAAGAAGGGATAGGCTGATGCCTGGTGCCAGCTAGAGCAGGAATTTATCTCCTAGGAAAAGATTTCACACAGTTCTGATGACCTGTCAAATTTCCTTGCAGAAGAAATCTGAGCTTAGACAAGATGTTTCAAAAATGGGCAGGAACATACCTTGTCCAGGACTGCTTAGTTATGCACACCTCTTGCCACTCCCAACTTGAAACCTAAGCCTCATGGCAGGACCCTGAAGGAAGACTTGAGGCAGTCATTGATTATAGTGACACCGTTCTCCTCCAGGGTGGCCCCACTGAATAAATGTCCTTTCTTTGCTAGAACCCAGGCTTTGACTTTGACCGTTCCGTAGCCGTTTGGAGATTCTTGGTTCGGCATGAACTTTGCAGGGACTCAAGCACAGATGCACCCCTCCGCTGGTGAGTCAGCCTGTTCATTTCCGACTCACCCACCCTCCAGGCTGAGCAGACAGCTAGCAACACATTTTCACATCTAAGCATAGACACAGGAAAAGAAGTACAATGGAATGCTTAATGTTGGCTTGTAAACGCCAGCATGAGAAGCTGCTGTCCAAGTATGTGAGACCCAAGGAAGGCAATGATGCTGAAATCCAGCTGCTGGGGGGTGGGGTTCTGACTTGGTCAGATACATGCCAGAGAACCTCAGAAACATCTTTCAGGTGATCAGGGGGCCCACAGGTACAATTCTGATGTTCCCTATTTAGGGGAACTCTTCTCTAAGGGGAGACTTCTCTTCTGGTAGCTCATGCTAGGAGGATCAATGTCAGGGGGAAAAAAACAGCTGGTTTCCTTTGTATTTTAAGATTTCCTGTTGTTGGCATCCTTCCTTGAGGATAGCTTTATCTCATGCAGGGGCCAGGAAGTTGATTGTGTTGATGGGAGCATCCTCCTGGCTGAGCCAAAAGCCAGCTCAGGCTTTTCCCAAAGTCCGAATGGGAAGTTCATGAGCTGCCAATCTTGTTCGTAAGGTATTATTTGCCTTCTGCAAATGAGAAGATTCAACTTCCCCATAACTCAGATCCATTTAGATGTGTCTCCATTTCTGCAGCTATCCTAGCCACATGTGGGTGAACTCTACTGTTCATGCCCCTGTAAGCAAATACTACTCACTCATTCATCCATTCATTAGATAATTATTGCTCAGGGTGTTTAGCTCTATTTGAGTCACCAAGGTTATAGACTCATTTGCCGAGGTGTCACTACTTTCTAGTGCAAGATGATGGGAAATTCACCTGCAGCATAAAAGCACAGATCTATTGGCCATGAGTGTCACAGAGAGAAATAAAGCACCCTAAAGATGGGACTGCTACAAAGACTGATGGGGTCAATGGCACAGGGAAGGTGTTATGTATATTAGTTTTGTATTGTGTGTGCATGCACATATGCCATGGTGTATGTGTAGAAGTCTGAGGACAGGTTGTAGGAATCAATTCTCTGCTTCCACTATAGGAGTCCCAGGAATTCAACTCAGGTTATCAGACTTGGCAGCAAGTGCCTTTACCCACTGAGTCTTTGTGACAGCCTCGCTGTTTATCGTTTTTGTTGTTGTTTTTTTATTTTGTTTTGTTTTGTTTCAAGACAGGGTTTCTCTGTGTATAGCACTGGGATTAAAGGTGTGCACTGCCACTGTCCAGCTATTATTATTTTTTTTTAAAAAAAATAGGGATTGTCTTAGTGTTCTATTGCTGTCAAAAGACACCATGACCAAAGCGACTGTTACAAAAGGAAGCATTTAACTTTCTTCCAGTTTCAGAGGTTCAGTCCATTATCAACATGGTAGGGAGAATCACAGCATATAGGCATGGCACTTGAGAAGTAGCTGTGAGTTCTACATCCAGATCTACAGGAAGCAGGAAGAGAGAGAGCCACTGGGCCTGGTTTAGGCTTTTGAAACCTCAAAGCCCACCCACAGTGACACACTTCCTCCAACAAGGCCATACCTCCTAATCCTTCAAAGTAGTGCCCCTCCTAGGTGATGAAGTATTCAAATCTACGAGCCTATGGTGGCCATTCTTATTCAAACCACCACAGAGGATAAGTTAGGGCTGAGCGATAAAGAGTTCTAAGTAGCCCAGAATCATTGCAAAGGCCCTACAGTGGAAGCATCCTGTGTGCTTGGAGAATATCAAGAAGGCTAGTGTGGCTGGCATGGAGTGCATATGAGGAGAGCAGATGATATCTCAGAGCAGGAAAGAATGATTAGGGTGAGTCAGGTCCTAGGGGACACTGAGAACACTCTGCCTTGCTTGACTCTGAACTTCAGAAGAAGCCATTTGTGCTTCTCAAGTTTGGGATATTTCAGAAGTTGTCAGAAACACATAGTTAAGTGGCAGAGTTCAGCTGACACCACTACTTCTGCCTCCAGTATTCTTCCATGTTGGGGAATATTAAGGTGTGTTACTTTTGTTTATGTTGCATTTATTTAACTCTGTGAAGCTGTGTTACTGTGCCTGTCTAAAGCACCTGATGGTCTAATAAAGAACTGAATGGCCCATAGCAAGGCAGGAGAAAGGATAGGCGGGGCTGGCAGGCAGAGAGAAGATAAATAGATGGAGAAAACTGGAGGAAGGAAGGAGAGAGAAGTAGCCAGAGAAGAAGGAGGATTCCAGGGGCAGCTACACAGCAAGCCACCGAGTAAGAGTAAGATTTACAGAAGTAAGAGAATGGCAAAAGGTAGTTGGGATAATTTAAAGTTAAGAAAAGCTGACAAGAAACAAGCCAAGCTAAGGCCAGACATTCATAATTAAGAATAAGCCTCCGTGTGTGTGATTTATTTGGGAGCTGGGTGGCAGGCCCCCCAAAAGACCAAAACCAAACAACAGCACTTCCATCACAGACTAGCTGTCTGGAGTCCCCATGCCTTTTTCTTCATGACAGGGAGAAACCAAGTGCAGAAAGCCCATCCGAAGAAGGAACATCTACTTGGTTCACTGTTGTGGTTTGGATCCCAAATGTTTGACCCCTAAAGACCCTCCTCGTATAAGTCACTTTTCTGTGGCTGTGATAAAGCACCATGATCAAGGCAACTTATAAAAGAAAGTTTAGCTGGTCTTACAGTTCCAGAGGGTTAGAGTCCATGAGGGCTGAGTGAAGGCATGGCAGCAGACACAGCTGAACGCTCACGTCTCAAACTGCAGGCAGGAGGCAGAGGCACTCTGGGGATGACAGAAAGCTTTTTACCAACTGGAGACCAAATAGTCTACCCTATGGCAGCCATTTGTATTCAAACCACCACAGCCACTGTGTGAAGGGCTTTGTCTCAGCTTGGTGCTGTGAGGAGGTGGTCAAGCCTTTAGCAGTGAGGTCTGGTGAGATGTTTTAAGCCACTGGAACATGCCACAAAGGAGGTAGAAGGAATCCAGATTCCTCTCCTCTCTCACTTCCCAGTCAATCATGAAGTAAGCCTTTTGCTCCATCAAATGTTCCCCACCAGGATGAGCCCACAGCCATGGGACCAAGTGACTGTTCGATGATACCTTTGAAACAGTGAGTTGAATAACCATTTTTCCTCTTCTGTGAGTTGAATTCCCCTTTTAATGAATTTGTATGGGTTATGAGGGTTAACCAGGAAGTGGCACTGGTTAATGTTAGATTATCTTGGGTTATTGTAATGAACAGTGGCTAACTGTCCTGGTTGATGGGGCCTGAGGACTTGAGGTACTGACCGTGGGACAGTCCTGCACAAAATAGGATAGCAAGTCACTACACATTTGGCTGAAAACAAAGTTGCATATGCTAGTTAGCTGGGTGAACTCCTGGTGTCTCTGGTGGGTGTCTGCCTTTCACAGAGGCTGCCCTACCCCTGGGAACTTGCCAGAAAGACATGGGGTCACTGCTGGGATTACTACTTAGATTTCATTGAAATAATGAGAGTGTTATGTCTAGGGTGTGTGTGTGTAATCACATGTATTTCCCCCCTTCCTATTTACGCACCTTTTCATATTTAAAAAGCTTTACTACAAATCTACGATACTGATGCTAAGTGGGAATACATCACATTGAACTATTACTTCATGTTCTGAGTCTCTACTTCAGTTCTTAGTGCTTAATGAGAAAAAGAGTTTGAGACAAGGTCTCATGAAACCCAGGCTGACCTCAAATTTACTATGTAGCTGAGATAACCTTGAACTTCTGGTCTTCCAGCCTCTACCTTCTGATTACTGGGAGTACAGGCATTCACCATCGATGGTTTAGGAAGTGATGGGGACTGAACCTGGAGCTTCATGCATGCTAAGCCATCAATCTACTAACTGAGCTACATCCCCCCAAATCAATGACATATTTTCGAGCCACATACTACATGGATTGAGACAAGCACATTTATCAAACACCAGTAGTGTGTAAGGCCTTTGAAAGACCCCATTAGTGTCTCTCAAGCATCCATGTGTTTACATGGATGGCATAGTAAGCCATAGATGGCCATAGGTAGCTTGACTACCCTCAGAGTTTCTGAGTCAATTCATCTGAGGTGGGGCTGTATAATTTGCATTTTAATAAGTATCCAGGTAATGCTATTGCTGTTATAGGTAGGAAGGAAAAATCACATTTGAGATTTGTGGATCGATACTGATGATTGGTTAAATTGGTGCTGGTGTTCATGTAGTCATTTAACCATGAAGTGGAATGTCGCTTCATTAGAAAGTTTAGTCAAGTGTCTGAGCAAATTTAGACATGAGGTCATCCCTTTGTCCCCACCTTCGGCAATCACTCTGCTGTCTCATTGAGGCATGAGTGGGGACCCCGGATGCCGACTGGAACACAGCCCTCACCCTTCAGATACCCTGAGCCTATAAGAAACACACACAGTTGTTTATTATTGCTGTCGTTGCTTTGGTTCCTAAATTTTCAATGAAAAAGTGAAACTCAGGAAGAAAGTAGGAAACTTTGAGAAAATGTGTTGTTCATTACCCATGCCTGAAAGCTGACTGACTCCTGGTTACCCCAGCTTAAAGGACCGGCCCTCCTTTATGAATTCAGCTGCTGAGAGCATAGGGCAAATGGGGCCAGCGTCATGGATACGGGCCAACCAATCAGATGGCACCCGGGGTGGAAACAAAGATCAATGTAAAGTTCTGTGTTTGAGTTTGAAAAAAAAAAATCAATAACTCAAGTGCAGTTTATGTGAAGAAGACAGGGAGTTGTGCTTGGCTTCTGTCCAATACCCACGTATAGAAACTCAGCTTGTGTCACTTGCTAGGGGTGCATTTACAGCCTGTTTAGATTGGAGGGATGACCAGGAAGTGGTGCTGCTTTAGGTTAGATTTCTGTGGACTCGTGTGTGTGTGTGTGTGTGTGTGTGTGTGTGTGTGTGTGTTTTCTTCGTACACTATGTGCTTAGTCCATTTTTCTTTGCACATTTTCCTGGACAGAATTCTTACAGCCATGCTTTGGTGTGGTATTTTCAAGGGGTAATCTGGGGATGTCCAGAATCAGCTTGTTACACCTAGCTAAGCTCACTGAAAACACTGCTTTCTGTAAACCCACCATCAGTCTCCGTAGATGGGCCCTATGGTGTTGTTTTGAGTACAAAAGCTCTAGAACCCCCAACTCTATACCAAGAAGGAAAAAGAGATAAGAAAATATTGGGATTAGTCATAGGTGTACTTTCAGTATCCTGTGGCTGTGCTGCATTTAATCAGCATTCTTAATCTCCTTAAGACATGCCGACTGCGTTCCTTCCCTCTTCCCTGCCATTAAGGAATATGGTCTTGCTAGAAAGTATTAATGTGCAAGGCTACTTTCCTTACTTGCTTTTGCTGCCAGGAAGCTCTGCTTCAAAATTGGTATATATTGCAGGTGATTGTCCTGGTATCTCTGACAATATTTTGTGGCTTATTTGTGGCTTTATCTTCTTTCCTAATATCTTTTTCCTTTTCCTGATTTAAGTTAAAATTCTGTTGTCCTATCTGTATTTCGGTAAACCACCTCGAACACTTTTGCTTGGAACAAGTTAGGAACAAAAAATTAAGTATTAGCATTTGTATTGTTTTCAGGAGACATTATTAAATGAAATAAAGGCCAATTATTGTCAAAAGCGTAAAGCATAGCATTTAAAACATAAAGCTAAGGAAGACTGTGTTCACAGAACTAGTTCATCCTTCTCATCTGGGGCTAGAGAGAGACAATAGAAACTAAAGAAAATTAGAAACTATTATGAATCCCAGCAATGACTTGATGCTTTTTGGTGTGTGTACGCATACACAAATGGTTGTGAGTATATTCACCTATCCACCTGTGAGTATACGTGGGGAGGGGTATGGAGGCCAGAGGACAACCTGATGAGCTGTTGACTTGTGTGTGTGTGTGTGTGTGTGTGTGTGTGTGTGTGTGTGTGTGTGTGTGACAGAGTTTCTCACTGGCCTGGAACTCACCATTAGGCTAGGCTTGCTGGCTCATCAGTGAGTGAGTCCCAGGGACACACCTGTCTCTGGTTCTCCAGTGCTAGGATTACAAGCCTGGGCCACCATGTCTGGCTTCCTTTATTTATTTCTCTTTTTTCTACCCATGGTTTGGGGATTGTACTCAGGTCCTTTTGCTTGCAAAGTAAGTGCTTTGCTCACTGAGGTCTCCATGTCCTCTCTTTCTTGGTGTTTCTTACTGATGATATTACACAGAGGTACACACACACTCTCACACACCTATATGAGAGAGAGGAGGGAAGAGAGGAGAGGAGAAATGGAGAGAGAGGAAAGAGAGAAGGAGGAGGAGGAGGAGGAGGAGGAGGAGGAGGAGGAGGAGGAGGAGGAGGAGGAGAGAGGGTGTGTTATAGTTATGGACTGAATGTTTGTGTCTACCCTAAAATCTGCATGTTAAAGACCTATCCTCTCTCTCGTGTGACTGTATTTGGTGACAGGGTCTTTGCTGAAGTAATAAAGGTTAAATGAAGTCATAAAGGTGGAGTCTTGTGATTGGATAACATTAATGTTCTTATAAGTCACAGCAGAGTCCTGCTTTCTCTGTCCTCACCCTATGAGGACACAGTGAGAAAACAGCTGTCTGCAGGAAGAAGACCTTCAACAGAACCAACCGCACTGGACCCATAGCCTCCAGGCACTGATGATATAAATTTCTATTGCTTAAGCCTTATGTATATACATACATACATACATACATACATACATATATATACATATACATATATATATATATATTCCAGAAATAAAATAATTTAAAAAATCAGACTCAAGTTTCTGAACTTTGCCTTTATCTTTTGACAAAAGAAACAAGCAGTTACTAAGAGAAAATAATATCAGGAGACAAAAACATAGCTATTTCCAATAACATTATAGAGTTCTGGGTTTAGAGGGTTTGGACACAAATTCAGTTCTGCATATGCAAACTTGTCCATGGCACATTCATGAAGAAATGAATCCAGCAGGAACATTAGAGTGTGGCTTCTGGCTATGATACGCAGAGAAAAAAGCAGCCCGAAGCGTTTCGGTGTGGTCAAAAGCTCTTCGACAGGGCAGCGCTCGGAGCTGGGGAGACGGCTCAGCTGGCAGAGTGCTTGCCCCCCAAGCACGAGGACCCAAGTTTGACCCTGAGAACCCATATAACTATCATGGTGGGGAGGGGTGTACCTGTGATCCCTGCACTGGTGAGACAGATACAGGCAGATCCCTGGAAGCTAGTTTAGCTTATCAGTGAACTCCAGGCCAGTGAGAGACCCTGCCATCCTGTCTAAAAATCAAAACCAAAAAACCAACAGACTTGCACGCACGTACACACACACACACACACACACACACACACACACACACACACAGTGCAGCAGAGCTCAGCCAGTGAGGGCAGCAAGGATCAAGGACATTAGTCTCTTTCAAGCCAACTCTACATTGGTTTGTGGCGATGGTCAGAAATATTAAAGTAATGAATGGATTATCAGGTTCCCAGGGCTACAGTTTAGATGGAGTTTGTCTCCCAAGGCTCTTAAGTCCTTGAATGAGAGTGTTAAGGTAATAGAACTTTTAAGAGATGGAGCCTTCCTGCTGGAGGAACCAGATATTGTTTCGCTAAGTGGTCCCAATGCCCAAGTGCCTTCTAAAGGTCTGTTTACACCATAGATTCACGTTGCTCTCTCCCAACCATGCTCAGAGAAGCAGCAGTTAATACAGAGACTAATAACTGGCCAATATGCAGAGGATAAGTGACCGTGAGTGTTCAATCCTAAAGGGGGCATCTATAGCAAAGCCACCCCACCCCCACCCCATCCTCGCCCCATGCAAGGCTCAGGGGACATCAAGGAAGAGGGGGTTGGAAGAATGTAAGATCTGGGGATGGAGAGGCGTTCTGTGAGATGCCGTCTTCTGAGCACGACAGAGTCCTTGCACTTAAGAACTCACAGTAGCTGTGCTTGCAAGGTCTCCATCTACTGAGCCTTCCAGCATGAAAGGGGGAGGAACCCATGAGGCTCCACCCCTAGGTGGGGAGTCATTGATAGTTAATGGCTATTGTGGGAGAGAGAGACATTTTTTTTTCCTGTGAAGATGTGGCCATCAGTAGGTTGTCCATGCTCCAGTGGACAGACCTGCCCATGCACAGGAGAGCAGTACTAATCAGACTCTGTGGGTTATTTGCAAAATAAAGAGGAGGACATGAGTTGGTATGGAAACATATTGGGAGGGCCTGGGGGGTGATTTGGAGAGAGGGAATTGAGGGGTGGATATGATAAAGATGTATTATATACATGAAATTCTCAAACAATAAATACAAATATTATGAAAGTACACATGAAAATGTTTTCTCCCCCTTAATTTTATTATGGACAAAACTGTATGTATTTATGAAAAGAGAGAGGCAACGCCTTATGAGAGGTCATTGGGTCTTAGGGGCTCTACCCTCAGGTGCATTGGTGATGTCTTGTGGAATAGGTCAGGGCTCATAGGAGTGGGTTAGTTCTCACAAGGGCAGTTATAAAGTGAGGCCACCCTACATGCCTGTCCCTTGTGCATGTGGCCATTTCCCTTGGCACTTCTCCACTATATTGTGACAAAACTGGGGCCCTTTGCCAGGATATCAGCACCATGCTGTTTGGACTCTCCAGCCGCCAGAATCATGACCCAAGTAAGCTCCTTTTCTCTCTAAGTTGCTAAACCTCGGGCATTTTGATATAGCAATACAAAATGGACTAAGATACATATATGGTTTTGAAAACCATTTAAAAAGGCAATGAAAAATAAATGCTTGGGGGGATGAATTAATGAAGTCCAGTAATGATGAGTGAGAAGTCAGGAAGGCCAGGACACACTGCTGTAGCTACACGAAATCTCAAACTCTTGGAGGCGTTTACGATAGGTTAACAGCTGCGAGGTCATCCTTTGAGATGGGCCCTTGCTGAGAGTAGCCAGTGTACCCTCCCTCTGGCCCTGGGGATTTCTGGGACACAGCAGAGTTCTCTGGCATGGGATCCTCTGTTTCCTGGCTACAGTTGGGTTCTGGGCCATCTTTTGTTTCAGACGAGAGGATCTTTTGGATGCTGGCTCTGGGCTGGGAAATGGAAACTATTTGTGCTGCCATGAGGAAGCTTTCGGCATCTGGCAAGGGACTCTGGGCTGGAACCAGCATAAAGAGACCATTAGGAAATCATCGTGCAGTCTGCACTCATGGTGTGCTTTCATTGTTAGGGTTCCAGTTCCTGGGAGGATGTCTACAGCTTTTCCTGGTTTATCGCCTTGGAGATAGAGAAAAGAAAAGAAAAAAAAAAAAAAAACAATAAAAAAGGAAAGCCCACGACACTGTATACGGCCGGAGCTCCTCACCACAAGCATCCCAGGAAGAAAGTCTGCGTATGTGTCTGTGAACAACTCAAGATGGTGTGGGTGATAAACAAGGCATGCTGGGACCCTTTTTCCATTCTCTCATTGCTCTTCTGGCTCAGGCTTGCAACATCAGACAAAGTCTGCTTGTCCTTCAGAAGTGCCTGCTGTACTTTCGAGGGTTTTCTCTCTGCAACCCCCGCCCCCCGAAAAAAAGAAGGCTTCTTGAGGGATATTTAGCTTGTTTCTTCAGAGCATGAAATGGTCACTGTTTTGCTGGCATTTGGTATAATGAAGGGCATCTCCTTTGGATCCTTAGTTTTGCCACATGCAGAAGTAGAAAAGGGCTACTCTTTAAGAAACAGAGCTCCCTCCTCCTCTTCAGCGTCCCAGCACAATGTCAAACCCAGCCCAAAGCATCTGAAACGGTATTAGGATACTTTTCCAAAGGAGAGGCTCATCTCTTCTGCCTCTCCTGTTTCTCAGCCTCCTCTCTGTTGCCTTCAGTGAGCTGTGATCTGATCTGGCCTAAAGACTCCCAGGAACACGATGTGGGCCCAGGAGGCAGCCTCCTGCATGCACAAACAGTGCTCATTCTTTTGAAAGTCTCAGCTCCCACTGAATTTAAATCTGTTTGATGCTTATTACACACAGCCCTTGAAATGTTTGGAGAGGACCAGGGTGCCTGCATTTGCCAAATGGAATATCTTCAGATGTTCTCCACTGGTCATGATTACCAGCACACGTTAAAGCCGATACTCTCCCTTCCCGTCTTCCTCCCTCCCACTCCTATTTTTTTTCTTTCCACAAATATTTCTGCATCTAAGTGCCAGAAATGGTGCTAGACACGCTTTCTCTCCATCATACAGTCAGAGGACTTGAATATTAAAGGGAAATACAGAATTTATGCAGTGTGGTGAGGTTGTGAAAGACCATAGACCCTGGAGTTAAAGTTTTGTTTTCTTTTGTTTGGAACAGGATGGTGCTATGAATCCCAGGGTGGCCTTGAACTTTCAAATCCTCCTGCCTCAGCCTCCCAAGTGCTGGGCTTACAGGCATGTCCACCAAGCACATCCGATGTTGGTTCTCCTATTTTTCTTGGATCTGAAGTCCTTTCAACCTTCCTAAACACACTGAGCACCAATTTCTTTAGTCATGATAGAGAAGGCACTACATCTCTGCAGGGATGGCAGCAACGTGTGCAGCCTGCTTAGGCACATTCCTTGGACTGAGCGGGAACTCAGCCATTGAACAGTTTGGCCTGCCATGTAGTGTTATTAACCCCAATAAGAACATGGGATGGTCTTTGTCATCAAAGTGCATCCACTACAAATCAACTATCAGAGAGCATGTTCAGCCAGCCTGGTATCTGTGTTTTCGTTGAAGTTATTGATAAAAAACATTGACCAGGATGTGGCCTGGATAAGGGCCCTGTGACCCTATCCAAGGACACCAAGCCCTTGTATCCTTATTCTGTTGATAAACATTTTTTTTTTTATGCCAGGGATATTGAGTTGGTTATAAATAGAACTGTACTCTTTTCTGGTGTATGATTTCTCCAGATGGAAGTTTGGAGAGCCTTTGTCAACTCCCCCGCTGAAATCCAGATATCTGTCTATAGCTTTCTTCTGGTCCAGTCGTTAGAAGAGTCCTTGTCTTTTCTCTGTCTTTCTGTGTTTCAGAATGAAAACCCTCCCATGCAGTTGAACATGTGGCGTTAGTCGGAACTGAAACATTAGTGATCCAGCAGACTCTTTTCTATCTGGGTCAGGTGGGAGTGAGAGAGTTGCTGGATCCTGGGAAAGGCAAAGAAGGGTTGTTAATAGAAGTGTAAAAAGTGCAGCTGGGGCTAGAGAGATGGTTCAGAGGTTAAGAGCACTGTTTTTTCTTCCAGAGGTCCAGAGTTCAATTCCCAGCAACCACATGGTGGCTTACAACCATCTATAATGAGATCTGATTATTTCTTCTGGTGTGCAGGCATACGTGCAGACAGAACACTGTATACATAATAAATAAATAAATCTTTAAAAAAGTGTGTAGGCACCATTGTATGGGGAATAAAAACAGGTTATACAGACTTAACAAACAAGCTTAGAAATGGATCTCTGCACAGAACCACATTTTGCACTGAGATCTCTGCAAACAAATACACACTAGGATCTCTGTGCCCATGCTTGCGCTTTCTCCCCATCTGTATGAGAAGCACCAAGATCAAAACATTCCAAATGTACCTTTCATCCTGTCCTAGCAGGCATCAGGAGTGGGAGACAGGTTCTTATAGTAGATATTCAAGTTCAGCACAACTTTAGCATCCTTGCTGATGGTAAGATGTCAGCTGACATTTCTGGCCACTGTGCTAAGCACAATAAGTCATAATTCTCCCAACAACCCCAGGAAAACAGGGACATTAGTTTCTTGTCTTAGAGACCAAGAGAGGCTGGTAAGTTTGCTTAAAACCACATAGATATGCAGGGAACAGAACCATGGCTAATTTAGTTCTTTACTGTACCAGGTGTGCTCAACATTTCAACATTTCGACATTTTGACCAACATTGTCATCTACCAAGTTCATACCTGAACTTTGCAATTGGTCACAAAAGCAATCACACACACACACACACACACACATCTTATGACATTTTAAATAAATTTTTGATTTTGTGTTGACCCGCATTCATAGCTACTCCAGGCCACAGGCTGCCCACAGGATTTGGATTGGACACACCCTCAAGCGTTTAAGCTTTAAATCAATGATTCTTCCTAGTCTGTTTTTCAGGATTAGTTGACAATTGTGCTGGCACTTGGGGATTCTGAACTCAGCCCTGACAGTGTGCCCTTTGTCCCCTTTATGATTTGCTGCCATGTGTTCTGGAGAAGCCCAGGCCCCTCGGGATTATATATTTCCATGTGTCCACCTATGTGGCCTGGCCACAGGGCCAAGGACCAGGGTAATCTGGAGTGGACTCTGCTCACTTCAACTCAAGGTTCACACCCAAGGAGCCATCTGCTTTCTGGAATTCATACTGCAGGGAGGACAGCCTCCGGATTGTTTGGGAAATAGGCGGTGGTGTCTTGGAACAGCTTGACTGGGGGCTGAATCTCATTACTGACAGAATTGTGACCTTTCAGCAGAATACAGAAAATGCCATTAATATAACATGCAAGAATGATGTCAGTGCTGTTACATGGGAGGGAGAGAGATAGGCCATGTGGGATATTTATTTTAATGATATCACCATCAGTTGTTATGTGGTTTGAATTAAATAGAAGTCTTTGAGTATAAATTCCGCCAATGATTTTTCAAGAACATTCTCTTGTTTTGTCTGGTGTCATTTAGCTCTCATTTTGCTGTGCTTCCTGGCTGAATGGAGCCCTTGATGTGATTTTTTGTTGTTGTTGTTCTGATGTCCTAAAACTCAGAAATAAGGGGGCCTTTATCTTCAATCTAATTGTGTCCACATTGATCTAAGATACAAGCATTTTTAAATAAAGAGTTGTAGACAGTGTGGTGGTTCAAATTAGTGAGATAGGAGGGATGGAGCCTGTCACACATGGCAACTGGGTCTGATCATATACTCATAATCTCTGTGTCTCCCTGTCTCTGTCTTTCTCTCTGTCTCTCTGTCTCTGTCTGTCTCTCTCTCCAACCTCAGGTTTCCCATTAAAAGTTCACGTTCAGTGAGTTGGTAGGCATCCCGTTCTTTTCAGCTTTCCTTTGGTCCTGGACACTTTTATTACAGCTATGTCTTTTAAAACATTATGCTGTTAACATTTTTAAATCATGTCTGTGTTCTTAGCCCTTTTCTTGGCCTGATCCTGCGCCGCCCGCCCTGTAGTTAGTTCTCTTCTGTGCCTGTTTCTTATCTGATAGACCTACAAGTATCTACTATTTGCCTTCATCCTCCTCCGTGTCTTCTGCCCAAGACCTTTCTTTCATCTGCTTGGCAGCTCCATCTAAATCATCACCCAGTGTTAATCCATCAAGTCTCCTGCTCAATTCAACTAAACTCAGCACAAACCAGATACCATTCTCTGTGCCCAGCTGTCTACAAGATGGCTCTCAATGTCCTGATGGTACTTGAGTCTGAAAATACCCGAATTTGGCATCTTCCTCCGAAAGCTAACTTCCTGCCCACCCACTGGAACCCACTCCCACCACTCTTATATAATTTGAAGTTGAGTAAAAAATGTAGAGTGACAAATAGATCATAAAAATACAGAGTTACATGACCCAATGACAAGTTTCCAGATGTGTGGCTGCCAGGTTGAATCTGGGGCCCGTGAGTTCTGCGAAGCGAAGGAGCAGAGGTTCCGCAATGGCTCCCTGATGCTGTTTTGTCCAAGCTATGTCTCTAGAGAAGGTTTGCTAGTGATGGCAATAATTAGTAATAATAAATAACAACAAGTCCACTGTGGTGGTTTAATTGAAAACATCTCCCATGGGTTCATGGGTTCGGACACTTGGTTCCCAGTGGTAATGTTGTCTGGGGACATGGTGCCACCTCCCAGGAGGAAGTACGTCACTGGAGGTTGGCCTTGAGTTTGTCGCTTTGTCTCACTTCCGTTTGCTGTCTTTGCTTCATGCCTGTGGTTAAAGATGTGGTCGGCTCCTACCACCACACCTATCTCTTGCTATCATGCCCTCACCCTTCCATGATGGACACTTATTCCTCTGGAACCATAAGCCCCAATACACTCTCCCTTTTATACGTTGCCTTTCTTACGGTGTTTTATCACAGCACCAGAAAGTAAGCGATCCAGCCACATGTTCACTTTTCATCTATAACGTATCTATAGTTCTCACATGTGCCACCTGATTTGATCTTGTTGATGTTGGTAAGGGGACTGTCAACATGCAGGTTGTTATGATCTCCATGTTACATGTAAAGCAACAAACTTAATTGAGTGAGGGCATTGTGGTAGACACAGATATAGTTAGTGGTAATGGATGAAGCCTGGGCTCCAGGGTGTTAGGCTGATAGGCCAAAGCTTCTTCTGGCTGTCAAGTCCTCCTTCCCAGAAAGATGGCAGAGTATGCAATAATACTCCTACTGGAGTCAGAACTAGGCTACCTGCTCCATACAGAGGACCCATAAGAGAAGGATTCATTAGACATTTCCTCTGCGAAGGTCAAGGAAGAGTTGTTGTAGGCAGTAGCAAGGAGTCTAGGCAGAGCTCGGTATGAAGCTCTGGTGTGTGAGGCCCGAGATGGGATCCTGTGTTCCTCTGCTGTGGCTGCCATAACAAAGTGCCACAGACTAGGGGGTGCTTGAATATCAGGAAACTTTCTTCATAGTTCATGTGGTTAGAAGTCAACAGCGTCGCTTTCTCCTAAGCCCCTCTGGCAATGGCTGTCTTCTCTTTTGGAAGGTCATGCCTATGCATGTGTCTGTGTCCTCCTGTCCTCTTCTTTTAGGGACTCAGTCATACTGTGTTAGTGTGCACAGTAATGACCTCATTTTAACTCAATTACCCTTTTAATGACCCTATCTCCGAACATGATCTCACAGAGAGGATTCCGGAGCCTCTGACTTCAACCCATGCATTTTGAGATGACACGACGCAGCCTGTAGCCCACTGAGGTGGTTTAATTGAAAATATTACTCAACTTTATTGTATTGGTGAGAGTGAAGCAGAAGGTGCCTGGAGATCACCAGCTTTATCCTTCTTGCTGCTGTGGAATGCTTGGTCTGCATTCAGCCCTAAGTTCAGCCAACCTACCGCCTCATCACAACCCATCAAGGCACCCTATCCAGGAGCCACCACCGCTGCTGACTGTCCAGTGCTTGGAGAAGGAAGATAAGCCTAGTCTCCATCTCCCAGGTACATAAAGTCACTTGGAAAACTTGCTGAAGCCTGGAACAATGGGTCTTATAAAGATTCTGGGGGTGAGTTGAGGATCTTCATTCTGACCACCTTCCAGGTGAGTCTAATGTCACAGGTCCAACGGCCACACTTGGAATGACACGAGCAAAAACACACTGGGCATTTGCCATCCTTAAGAATGGCTCTCCAGCTGTTGTTCAGCAGCCTCCGAGTTATGAGTTCTGTGTATTCTAGAAGCGGTCTTTTAGAATTCAGGTTAGGCTAATCCCATTGTTCATTTCACAGACCCAACTCCTCTGAGGACACAGAAAGCATGCCCAGTGCATTCTTGCTTCTCTTGAAATGTTCTTGATCCTCTTGCTCATGAGAAAAGAAGTTTCCATAAAAACAAAGAGCGTGTGCCCCACCTTGCTTTGCTGATCAACCTGTCTGCACTTCATCCTTTTCAATGAACAAAAAGAACATCCAGGGACTGGCAGGACACACTTCCTGAGTGCTTACTTTTGAGTATTCCTGGCCAAAAGAAGGGTCTGTGCTCTGAAATTTCATCCAAAAGCAGGTCATTTTGTACTCAGAACAGCTTTTCCAAAGACATGGCTATAAATAGTCATTTCACAAAAGCCCATTCAACCTGTAACGTAGTTGAAGTATTTACACCATTCCTCACCACTGTGACTTGCAGGAAAGTTCTTGCCAATGTCCTGATTACCCAAAGCAAACATTCCCATCATTGACTTTGGTGGGAGTGGGTGTTGGGTGGGGTGGGGGTTAGCTGGTAGGACAGGAATTACAAACTTGAAGAAAGCAGTAACAAGTTCAAAGTTGGGACTATAGACATCAGAACTAGTTGCACTTGACTTGTTAAATTGTTGATGGTGTTTACTGTACGTTATCTGCTAAGATGGATTCTATGTTTATATGATATATGTTTATTGTAAGTTATTTGCTAAGATGGCTTTAGTACACTGGCCCTCCACCTTCTAATGCTGCGACCCTTTAATATAGTTCCTCATATTGTGGCGACCCCCCCCAACCATAAAATTATTTTATTGCTACTTTATAACCATACTTTTGCTACTGTTATAAAGGGTAATGTACTAACTGATATGCAGGGTATCTGACATGCGACCCCCATGGGGGTTATGACCCACAGGTTGAGAACTGCTGCTTTAGTGTTCTCTAATTCATGAGTTCTAATCTTGTCACTTCAGGTAGATTATAGTCCCCCATACATGTACTACAAGTGCTTCCTCTGCTGTCTTCTGAAGCAGCCTCTTGACTATCAATTCATTATGTCCTCTTATGCTTACTTACTAGGTCCCGACAGGGCTCACCATCTGGTCCTGAGAAGCTGTGATGTCTAGTGGCAAAGCTGTGCTAAAGCTTACCAACAGGGACCAGAGCGACATGAGACACAGGGACCCCAGGTGCTGGTTAAAACGAGGACAGATAAAGTTACCCTGCTCATGTCCTGCCAGTAGTTGACCTGGAGGAAGAAAGGAGAAAAGAATAAAATAATTTCCTTGGATCTCATAGGAAATTAGACCAAAAATAAGAGGTGTTTAGAAATAGCTACATTCATCACTGATTGTTCTCAAGGCTGAAGAGAGATCATGGACAGGGGTCAGTGAGATTGCTAGAGATTCTACACTTGAAGAAAGCCTGTGCCTGCTCTGGAAGCCCCAATGCTTAGTGCAGCGGTTCTCAACCTGTGGGTTGAGATCCCTTGGAGGTCAAATGACCCTTTCACAGGGGTCGCCTAAGACCATCAGAAATATCAGATATTTACATTCCGATTCATAACAGTAGCAAAATTGCAGTTATGAAGTAGCAACAAAAATAATTTTATGGTCAGAGGTCACCACACTAGGAAGGCTGAGAAGCACTGTCTTAGTGGAATGAGTTGGGCTCTTCCCACTGAAGTGACCCTGTTTTTGTGGCCTTGTTAATGACATGGCCAGCAAGTTTATTCAAATGTCTTGAACTTCAGGCACTGTTTAATTTCAAGAGATAAAAACAATTGTTCTTGATGGTACTCCTTCTTGGGAAGATTTTTGTTTTGTTTTGTTTTGCTAAGGGAAAAAGAACTCTAAACCATGCAACAGAATGCAGCCTCAACTCCAACAGAATGTATGAAAAAGACAGATTGTAAAGATGTGCGTTTTTTGTGTGAAGATTTGTTTTAAGACTGGTATAAGCATATGCCAAATGGGCTCCACAGTGAGTACAGGCCAAGGACAGACACACATCTGCACTCCTGTCGACAGTGAAACCACTAAGCAGAGGATGAGTGATGGCCCTTTGTAAAATGGGCTGTGTCGATTACATATCCATTGAGAGAAGATGCAATTCTGCATTTTCCGGGATTGAGGAGACGGCTCACTTGTTAAAGTTCTTGCTTTGTAAGCACAAGGATGTGAGTTGAATCCCTAGGACTGGCTTTAAAAAAAAAAAAAAAGAACAAAAGTCAGGCATGGTGGCACATGCATGTAATCCCAGTGAAGGAGAGGCACAGACTACAGATGGATCCTTGGGGTAACTGGCCAGCCAGCCTGCTTGGTTAGTTCCAAGTCTTGGGAGAGACCTTGTTTCAAAATGGTGGATCGGGTCTGAAGAATGATGCATGCATGAGGTTGTCTTCCGGTCCCCACCTGCACGTGTATACCCTTGCATGTACACCATCCCATATACATATACACTGACAGGCATGAACATGCAAATGTGCAGCTGCAAACATGCATACAACACGTGAACATGCAAAGACACACCAACACAAATGAACATGCAAACACGTACATGCTCATATTTTCCGTTTTCTCTCATTTCACTGAAACCAGACATTCTAGTTGGATTGAGATTTAAATGCTAACCATTGAACAATAAAGCTGGCTAGAGTGATACAGAATAGCATCTTTGTGATGCCAAGGAAAAGACCAAAAGCAACAACTGTAAGAAGAGAACCTGCCAGAGGCCCCATGAATGCCAGCCGGATTACAAGAAATATATCAACAATTTGAACTGAGAAAAAAAAAAAGGGAATCGAGAGAATTTAAGACGTTAAAGAAGCCTGGAGCAGGAGGCTGAAGGAAGAGGCTGCTGGAAGGTGGAAGTGGTCACAGCATCAAATGCTGCCAGGAATTCCAGCAACATAAGACGGTCAAGTGTCCACTGGGCTTATGAGGGAAGGGATGCTGGGGAGAGCAGCTGGAGTGCCTGGAGACAGCTGCAGCGCAGACTGCCTGGATGAGGGACTCAGAGGAGTGAGGGAGGAACAGGGGAAAAGCTGCTGCTAATCTAAGCAGGTCATTGCTTTGTTTGTTTAATGAGAAAGTATGTCTAACGCTGTTGACAGAAGCACAGCGCACAGGGGTGGGGTTTGAGATATAGGAGAGGAGGGATGGGAGGGTAATTGCCCGAGGCTGCCAAGGAGGCAGGGTGCAGGGGAGGTATCTGAAGCAGTGTGTGGAGGAGGAGCCTCAGTCAACCTGAGACCTGCTCTTTGGGTAACAGGAGAGTAGAGGAAGGGACATCAATGAATATAAGTGACTACATTGTAGCTGGAGTTTTCCTGATCCTGCCTGGCCCATGGTCAGGACAAATCTCTCTCACCTGCCAGTCCCACCCACAGCCAAGTAAACACACAGAGACTTATATTACTTATAAACTGTATGGCTGTGGCAGGCTTCTTGCTATCTATTCTTATATCTTAAATTAATCCATTTGTATTAATCTATACCTTGCCACGTAGCTCGTGGCTTACCAGTGTCTTACATCATGCTTCTCCTCACAGTGGCTGGCCACGTCTCTCCGACTCTGCCTTCCTGTTCCCCTAATTCTCCTCTCTGCTAGTTCCACCTATACTTCCTGCCTGGCTACTGGCCAATCAGCATTTTATTTATCAATCAATCATAGCAATATATTCACAGCATAGAGACCATCCCACAGCACTACATAGTTTTCAGAAGTTGAGTGCGTTTTTCTTTTCAATAGAAAGAGTCTAGTTTTTCTAAATATTACTATTAGCCATCAGTAGAACTAGCGTGATGCTATTCCAAGCTTTTTGTCTATACTGATTTGTTTTTATCTCCAAACAGCCCACTGAGAAGCTGTTGGGTCATCTCCATTTCAGAATTTAGGAAAGGGAACATGGAAATAGATGAATGAGTTTTCCCAAGGCCACATGGAGCCAAGCCGTCCCCCAGGTGAGTCTGAAGCCCACTGTTATCACCACAATGGAAGTTGTCTTTACTCCCTGTGAAGAAGGGGGTTCCTTTGTGGGGAATCCACAAAGATGGGTTGTAATAAACAAGGAGGGCTCCCTAGGTGGACCAAAGGCTTCAGGGATACAGAGGCCCATGCACTGATGGCCCCAGCAAGAACGGAGAATGCTTAGGTTGAGAAAAGCCAAGAATCAGGTGACTCCAACAGCCAAAAGCCACTTAGTGCTGCCTCTTGGTGACTGTGTTGCTCATAATCTTCATATTTTTCCCCAAAGGAAAGAATATGTTCTTTTTAAGACATACCCTCAGAGAAAGAGCTTGGGATTCTAATATTATTTGGAATGGGCAAGTGGTGGATAAACAGACTGTAATAGAGCTATGGACAGCCACAGTGAGCTAAACCACAAGGAAGGGGTGAATCAAAATGGTACCTATTGACCAAACTATGCAACTTCAATTTTATAGGAACACTGTGTTTTCCCCCAAGAACTGCTGAACTGTCAGTGTTATTAATATCCCTTGGCCGGCACTCAGGGGTATCCTGTGATCCAAAAGAACATGACTCACACTTCCAGCCTTTACAAGGTGGTCAGGGATCCACATCCTCCTGGTCTCCACAGTCCCCTGAGCACTGATGCACATTCTGTATAAACTCCAGTTTACTGACTGGTTGATTAAATGACTGGAATCTGTCCCATATACAGGACAGATTTAAAAAATCCAAACAAGATGGTTACAACCCAAGAAATTTTTGTGTTGAGAAAATGTTCCCTGAGTCTCCATAGAGTGCAGATGGTACCAATCTTGTTTACAGGGCCAAATGTTTGTATGATGTTAATGAAACTTAGTGTCACTGGAGACTCACAGAGTGGCAGGAACTATTGAGTTTGTATGAGGTTAAATGCTTATGAATTCATATAGGAGAAATAAATCTATGCCATTAATTACCAGTGTTGAAAAAAAAAACCTGCCAGATCAGGAAAGGGTTAAATAGTCACCTATTAATTGTTCAGCCCACTGACCTGCTGGAACCAGGAAATCCATCCAAATTGTAAACATTATTAGGAAGCACATTGGCAAAACAGGAAGATTGCTATAGTCTGCATCATTTCTTAAACACTTGTAATTCAACAGTAAGTTCTATTAGCTCCAGAAAAGAGCCGAATGATGATGCAAACACATGTTTATAATTCCTATCAACTGATTTCTGCAGAAAGAGTAGTGTGCCTAAGCCGGGGAAGTCAAAAGTAGAGAGCTTGGGCAGGACTCCTTGAGAGGGCAGAGGTAAGGTAGAGAACCATAGACAATTGGAAACATGCAAGGAGAGGGCGGAGGTAAGGTAGAGAACTATAGACAATTGGAAACATGCAAGGCCTGGAACAGGAAGAATCCACGGAGGAATGGAAAGAAGGGTGGTCAGAGTGGAAGCAGGAAACTCAGGTGAGGTCAGAGTATGAAAGGAGGCTGCAGTGGTCTGAGCCCAAGAAAGTTGTTCAGAACCGACGGTGGAAATGCTGTGTCCCTGAGTCATTTCAAGACATAGATGTGGGTGAATGGAAAGACAGGTGTGTTGATGATATCAAGGCTGTGCTGGGTTATTAAGGAAACAGTGCTTTCAAAAATTTAACTTTTGAAAGATTATCTACATTTACATACATATATACATGTATACATATATATGTATATGCCTTTCTACAAGGTGTAACTTGTAGAGTTTTCAAACACAAAGCTCTAGACTGGAAGAAACAAGATTCTGTGTAAGTATGGGAATTATGATGATCTAAAATCTAAATTCTGGGGCTGGAGAAATGGTCCAGAAGTCAGAATCAAGGGCTGTTCTTGCATAGGACCCAGGTTCTCGGCCTGGCACCCACATGGCCACTCATAACCACATGTATCTCCAGTTCCAGCAGATCTGTACTCTCTTCTGGACTCCGCAGAAACCAGGAACATGTGTGGTGCACAGATATACAAGCAGGCAAAACACTCACAGACATGAAATAAAATAAAAATAATTAAAGTGTGAATTTCTGGAACCCACAGCACATCCTTATCTGAACAGAGAAGCAAAACATCCAGGAATGGTAAATGGTTCAGCATGTGTATAAGCTGCGTGTACTAACTCTTCCTTCCTAGGAGAGAAAACAAAATAGACTCAGAACTGTTCTTCCTTTCCAATGACTGCATTCAACTTCTATGAAGAGTGAACACCTGCTCTTTGACTCTAGTATGAAGTTGTGTGCCTTCCACTGTCTAGTCTGTGGGGGATTGTGTGTAGCAAGAACTGATGAAATGACCAAATTGGCCTCTGAGACCCTCTGCAAAAACTCCTTAGGCATCCTTAACTAGGGAAGCCTCTGGGTTACCACCATGTTGGGATTTTTCTTTCTAGTTTTGTTTGCCAACCAAGTATGTCATGGGATAACTATCATGTATTACGTTATTAAATTAGCTGTCCAAGGTCTCTGTCCTCATAGCCGATTTCTTCTCCGTGTTTTTATTTGCAAACATTTGAGCACAAACATCATAAGGAAATAATCTTGTTCTTCCTGGGATCTTCTCATTTCTCTCCATGCAATTGTGTTTGAGGGTCAGGGACTCTAGCCTGTATTCTATCTGGGTATAACAGCTAATCTAAGATTTTATGTTGAATCTTTCATGATAGAGTAAGAATACTATTTGGTGGTCTTTTGTGTATGTGTTGGAATGTTTGTGATGGGGTTTGAACATGCACGTGTGTATGTGTGCACCAAGGGCCAGATAACAATCTTGGGTGTCCTTCCTCAGGCACTGTCCAGTATTTTTTGAGATGAGGTTCCTCATTGTCCTAGAACTCACCAACTAGGCTAGACTGGCTGTCTAGCAGGTCCCAGAGATCTGCTTGTCTCCATTTCCCCAGCACTGGGATGACAAGCACATAACACCACACCCAGCATTTTAAATATATAAATATATATTATAATTTTTATATGTCTGTATATATGTGGGTATTATACACAAGTGCAGGTGACCACAGAAGCCAGAAGAAGATGGCAGATCCCTTGGAACTGGAGTTACGTGCAGTTGTGAGCCACCCAATGTGGATGGTGGGAACTGAGCTCAGCCTCCGCAAGAGCAGCAAGTCTCCGAACTTCTGAGTGGTCTCTTCAGCCCCGCACATATCATTTTTTAAAATGTAGTTTCTGGGGACAGAATCGAGGTGCTCATTTTTGCTGGGCACACTTTTTGGCCGGAGGTATCACCCCAGCCTCTGATGGTCTCTTATTTTTATACAAAGTATCTTTACTGTTTCCCCCCACCCACCCACCCAGAGGAAGGACGATTTCATCTATTCTCAGAAGGCCTATTATTCTTCAAATTGTGCCGATAGTATGTGTGGACATCGGTTTTCTAGTATCTCTCATCTTGAGAACTAGAGTTGCTGGATATCAGAATCTGGGGAAAAACGTGGGTGTTGGGATTAAAGGTATATGCCACCAGCCCTGGTATAGCATCACCCCTCAGGAATATTGTAAAAACAAACTTCCTGTGGTCCATGGAGATGAGAAAGGACCTGCCCCATATTTCAGTTCAAAATGGGATTGCTTGAGGTATAAGCAGTCACAAAATCCCCTGGGTTTCAATAGCATATACTAGTTATGCTCAAGTGGCCTTACCTCTTGCTTTAAATATGCATGTTTGAATTCCAGGGCCCCTTCTATATCTGTGGTGGCCACCTGAGAGTCTCTGCATCAGGCCATGGGTAACCCACTGTCCCTATTATTAGGGCCCCAAGTGAGATCTCTTTGGAAATGAAAGTCACATTGCTGGAGGTGCTGTTTGTGTGGAGGAAGAGGCACAAGGTCTCAGGGCCTCTTGCCAAGGTGGCAAGGAAGAGGAAAGCAAGTGCCCCTTGGAGACTATGAAGAACTATGGAGTTCTAGGGCTGCACTGTCTTGGATGGTAGAGGCCAGTGTAGCAAAGCCTGGAGCTGGATAATGAGGACCACATTCAGAAGTTAGCCCTGACTTGAGACTACAGATAGATGGATCGGGAAAAAGAAGACACTATGGTGTAGAGGGAGGGGGAGGGGAGCACATGTGAGCATGGGGGCGGGGCGGGTGTTGTCAACAGACACAGTCTAGGGTCTTGCTCCCAATGGGAGACAAAGGCTCATTAGGGAGCAGAGAACACAGATGTGTTTAAATGCCAAGTATTTAAACAGTACCTGACTAAGACTTGCCAGGTTGGCTTTTCAAAGCCATGTCCCCTGAGATACACAAATGGAGAAGGGGTACCCTATCCTGGCAGTGTCAGAATAAAAGCCACCCATTCCAAAAAAGATAGACTTCCTCCCAGACACAAACCTAGACATTTTTCCCACCAATGAGACATAATTGTTTGAAACTAAAACAAAACTTTGTTGAGACAACCAAGCACAAAGTTTGGGGAGGTTTATAATAATTATATTTAGCTTGATGATTCATGGAGGGGAAAATTTTTGAAGAAACACCCATCAAAGATAAGTTATGATGTAATCTTCTGATTTTCTGCTGTTTTCAATTACTACTCAATATAACCACTCCTAAGAATGTTTAATGAGTCCTAGAATCTTCTGCCACTCATTCCTAGCTCCTAAATATCTGGGACCTCCATGTAATTTTATTTCCAAAGTACCCTCAGAAGGCTTCAGTGGCCAGAGTTTGACCTAAGTCATGATAGACTTGTATACCAACATGTCTAGGGAGACCTCATTTACTCTGAGTCTCTTGTTTCCATGGATCCGAATCTTTGGGTCAAATATTCCCTTGTTTTGTTTCTGTTGCTGTGATAAAATACCCTGACCAAAAGTGACTTAGAGGATAGAGGGTGTGTTTTAGCTCACAATTCCAGGTTGGAGTTCATCACTGCAGAAAAGTCTCAAGAGCAGCTGCTCACATCTGCAGCCAAGAATAGAGAAGGAATTAACCCTCCCATGCTTTGTATTCTGCTAGTTTTCTATACTCTTATATAGTTGAGAGCCCCAAACCAGGAAATGGAGCCATCTACACACTTTTAGGCTGGGTCTTCCCATATTAATTAAGGAAGTCAGGACCATGTCCTTCAGATATACCCTAAGCCAACTTGATCTAGCCTGTCCCTCATTCAGACTCTTTTTTATCAGGTGATTCTAGATTGTGTCCAGTTGACAATTAAAAATAATCACTATAAACAGCAAGAGAATGTCAACCTTGGAAAGTATCTGTGTTCTCAGAAACATTTTATCTTTGTTCACAGTAGGTCTCTTCCATCCTAAAATTAGCTACCTAGGAACATTCCTGGTGTCCTTGACATTGGCTCATAGTAGGTCCTGGTTCTTAAAGACTTGGTCCAGTTAATCTGATTGATATTAGGATTTTAACTTTTCTTGATAGGAATATAAATCATTTAATGCATCCATTTAAAATGCACAGCTCAATGTACCCAGGCAAATGTACATTCCCAGGTTAGACAGCCTCCTGCGAAGAAACAGGCCATTAATCTCATTCCAAGATGTTCCATTGGCCTCTCGTATCATTCTGCAGCATCTAGACAGCCAGTGAGTTCTGTCATTGTGTTTTCTTTCCTGGAAATTTCTCATCAGTGTACAAGGCTAGGCAATTTGTCTGAAGTCTCATAAGTTCTATGGGGCTAATGTCTTAACCGATGGGTGACAGGGCTTCTCTAAAGTATTCTAAGAACAGAACTGAGGTTCTTAGAATATTTGAATGTTTGCTAAGGTGCAGAATCCCATTCCCTCAGCTAGAAGGTTGTTACGCTTAAGTTTCTCATTTCCCATAGCTAAGGGGTTTCCTTGCTGTTTCTTCATAGTACTCTCATGATGTTGTGTTTTATTTCCCACCTTCTCAGAGGATTTTGACACAACTATAGACTGCCCCTCTCTCCCAAGTCCTGACTCCATTCTTGGGTCACTGCAGTGTCTGTGTAGATGGGACCCACAAGGCTATCTACCTCCTCTGTGTCTTGACAATCCCCCATCCAGTGGTTTCTTTTTCTCCACATTCTTGCAACTCAATATCTCTTCATCATGACCATGTCTTCACCAAGAATGGTTTGCTCTCTGAAATCTTAAGTTCCATCAACACTCCATCTCCATTCTGGCCATGGCCTCCACCAACATCCCATCTCCATTCTGGCCATGGCCTCTACCAACATTCCATTTCCATTCTGGCCATGGCCTCTACCAACATCCCACCTCCATTCTGGTCATGGCCTCTACCAACATCCCATCTCCATTCTGGCCATGGCCTCTACCAACATCCCATCTCCATTCTGGTCATGGCCTCTACCAACATCCCATCTCTATTCTGGCCATGGCCTCCAGCTGTCTCAGCATGGTCCTTCCTCAACCTACCCTAGATTATACCTGTTCCATATTTTTAGCTCCACTCACTTCTACTAACACAGCATTCCTTTCCTTGTCTAGCATCCCAACCTAACTACAGCCACAGGATCAAACCCTCAAACCACATTCATTCTTACCAGAGTGCTCTAGGCCTCCATCATTCTTCTGACCCTACCCAGCTCATCCAAACTCATTGGTTGTGTGCCAACCTGACACCACAATGCTGTGTCTCACAGGAGGGTATTTTTGTATTTGCATAAATGCCTGCCTTTCTATTCCCCTGAACACCTTCCAAAAATCCTCTGGCTTGTTATTTTTCAGCCTCTTACATCTTGACATGTGGGTAGCATTTCAAAACATAGCATCTCTTTACAGATCTATTACCCAAACTCTATAATCTATGCCCTTTGTCAAAGACTTTCCCAGTTTCATCAAGAAAACCATAATCATCAGGTGTACATGACATCAGCTTTTGAATATTACAGCAATAGACTGATCACTTCCCTGCCACCTACCATCCATCCATCAGGCATGTGAGATGAGGCATTCTACCTCTGGGCCAAGGGTCCTGTCACCTACACTGTAAATCTCACTTCCTCACAAGTAGGGGGCTGGTAATGTCTTCCTCATATCATTCTTCCCAGACACTCATCAATATCTTCATCTCTTTCTTTTAAGCCTATACATATACACAAGCACCGTCTGTCCTGAAAAGGTGCTAGCTAGTTGACCTGTTGTCCCCCTCTGGGCATGGCTCTATCCCTCTGTCCCTCCATCAGTCAAGTACCTTGAAAGATAGTTCCATATTTGGAGCTCATTCTCAATGTCTCCTTACCCATCTTCTCCTCCACCCTCTGCAGTCCTGCTTCTACCCTGTCTTGCTTACTTTTCCCATCACTGTGACTAAATACACACCAGAAACAAGTTAAGGGAGAAAGACTTATTTGGGCTTCTATTTCTGGGGAAATGCTGTGATGACAGGGAATGCATGATGGTGGGAACTCACACCTGGGGTACCAGGAGGATGAGGCAGCTGGTCATAGTAGACAGAAAGCAGTGATCTTTTCCGGATGCAGGGGAAGGCTCTGACCTTCAGGGGCCTGCCTGAAGTGACCCACCCTTACCAGCTATGTCTGTCGCCCCAGATTTTCCACACACGGTGAGTGACACCAGCTGGGAACCAAATGTTGAAACACAGAAGCCTTCGTAGACATTTTCCATTCAGAGGTAAAGTAGCTCCATCACTTTACTGAAATGTCTCTGATGAAAAGCATCAATGATTTTCCGAACCAGGGGCTATTTCTTATCTATTATCCCAGTTTCTCCCCACATTTCATGCTGAGGACCACTGACTTCTTGGCCTCTACTCTTCTGAGCCCTGTGACACTGCTTTACTCTCCTGTCTTCTCTAAGAGTGTTTTCTGGGTCCCCAAACTCCTGGGTCCCCCCTTACACTCCAATATAGGGGAAAGTCCCATCACCATGTTCTGTCCCAAGCCAAAGTTACTGTTGGGTTCCTCCACCGCTGGCTCCATGGAACCCTGCCTGTGAGATGATTCTCCACCCGCTTTCTGTAGTATGGGTGCCCTGGCCTGGTGGTCTTCTTCATCTCTCCCAGACTTCAGTAGGAGCTTTCAGACTCCCACCCTACCTCTTCCATATTAAGTCTTTCTCCACCCAAAAGATGGCATGTTACAATGTTACAAAAAACTGTGTATACTTCTGGAGGGTCTCATCAGTGTGCTATAACTGATGACTGGCCTATAGAGCGGTACCAGGTTTCCCACAAACTATGAATACTATGTTCCAGATTTGACCTTTCCTGCAGCCTCTTTCTTACCATATGGTCCACACATGCAGCTGCCTATGGGTTCAGCAGGCTCCAATCCTGTTCTATCCCAAGGCCTTTGCTCTGGTACCCACTCGGCCTCTTGGGCTCACCTTGCATTCCCAAACAACAATGAAGTAAACATCAATCTATTTGATTTCTGCAGCAGGTTCTTGCTATGTAGACCAGGTGGGCTTTGAACCCATGACTGCCTTTCCTCCACCTCCCCAGTGCCAGAATTGCAGATATGAAATGAACCTCCATACCTCACTCTTAGACATTTTTTATGACTCAGCTCAGGCATCCTCCCTGTTCGGGACGTGCCTAACTGCCAGTTTGACTATCAAGTACCATTTCTCTCCACCCTGCTGCAGCTTGATCTTCATTTCTAGAAATAAGGATGCTTGGACTCATTCTTCAAAGCGGAAATGAGAAGCCTGTGGGGAGGCTTCTATATGGGGAGCTCCAGATCACTGGCCTTCCTAATGAGTAGTCCTCCACTCTGAGAACAAATTACACCCAGACTCAAAAGTTGTTTTCTGTCCTATCTCTTCTGCCTTATCATAGTTTACTGCCCAGTGTGACTATTTGTCATAAAACCAGAACTGGCTTGGGGCTGGGGGGTGGTCAGGGCTTGAACTAATTCATATCATTAACTGACAGAAATACTATGTCAGGAATGTTCTAGGCTTGCGGGCTAGATAGATGGTGATGGTACATGAGGCTTCTTTCCAGGATGGCTGGCTGCAGTGGTTCATCTCACTACCCTCTCCAGAGGCCCACACAACACCCTGTAACATGGTAAGATGACAATTCTAAGTCACACTTCATCTTGGGGGTTAAGAGTGGAGTGACCGAGAAAAACAGAAATACCTGGGGAGGTATTCCAGGTAAGGGGACAATATGTGTGTGGATATACAGGTGAGTGGTGGGAAGGGGAGAGAGAGACCAAGAGTCAAACAGGGAGGGACAGAGGAGACCTGTGCCAGCGGGAAGGAGGAACAAGGTGAGGAGGTGCTTGATGACAAGACAGAGTCAACTATGACTAGGTAGGGAATTGTTGGGAGCAGTCGTTAAAAGTGCTGAGTTTAGATGGTTGAGCTGTAGGATACTGCTGAAGGGCAGAGCAAGGATTTCTATGAAGTATTCTGGAATCTAGAGGTCAGGGGAAAGGTGTGGCCCATGGGGATTTGGAGGTCATCTCTAAACAACTTCTGTCTAAAGTCTGCTCAGGTTTCCATAGCACCAAGCCCTAAGCTGAGCTGAAACAATAGAGATTCATTGGTCATAGTTCAAGAGCCAGAAAGTTCAAGATCAAAGGGCCACACCTTTGATGTCTCATGTGTCCTTTCTTCTTGGCTCAAAGTTGGTATTTTATCTGTGTTTACACACCCACGGTGTCTCTTCAAAAGACACCAGTCTGGTTGGATTGAGTCCCCACACAGCAGGCCTCATTCTAATGACTGACTTTTAAATTTATTTATTTATTTTCTGTATATGAGTGACCTGTCTTCATGCACACCGGAAGAGGGAATCAGATCCCATAACAGATGGCTATGAGCTGCCATGTGGTTGCTGGGAATTGAACTCAGGACCTCTGGAAGAGCAACCAGTGCTCTTAACTGCTGAGCCATTTCTCCAGGCCCTGAGTGACTTTTTTGAAGGCAGTATCTCCAGATGCATGCACCATTAGATCCTAACCATAGCCTCATTTAATCTGAATTACTTCTTGTAATGCCCTCTCTCCAAATGTGGCTGCACAGAGGATTAAGGCTTCAGCATGTAAATGGCAAAGGACACACAATTCAGTCTATAACAAGTGGCCTCCAATGAAACGTCTGCTATAAATATAAAGCGAATACCATCCTTCCCTTAATTTTTGCAAAGTACCAGTTGACTGCTCGGCAGATCTGTGCATTTCTATAGGTTCTTCCTTGAATGTTCCCGAGGCTCCTTGGTGTTCCCTCTGTGTCCCATCAGCTCCTGCTTCCCATGATCACCTCCTGCTTGGGTATCTGCCCTAGGTTCTTCCCTTGCTACACAAGGTGCATTTTCCTCAAATTCTGTCTTACTTACTTTCTATTGTTGTGATAAGATACTATGATGAGGGATCAGTAGCTAAGAGCTCACATCTTGAAGACACAACCATGAGGCAGAGAGAGCTAACAGAAAATGAAATAAAACCTTAAAGCCTGCCCAGTGACACACTTCCTATAGGAAGTCCACGCCTCCTAATCCTTCCCAATCAGTTCCAACAACTGAGGACCAACTATTCAAATATATGAGCGTGTGTGTGTGTGTGTGTGTGTGTGCATTCTTACTCAAGCCAGCATATCACACTTCCCTGATTTACTCAAAGTATAGATACAGCTCCAACTTCAACTCCCCCAAACTTGTCAACCAGGAGAGTTGAGTGCTCAATGAAAATGTAACAAAATGCAGCAAATACATATCTGTGTAACCTTGAACATGTTACCTAATGTTTGTATATTGGTCTCCACACTCGGCAAAATAAGTGTACTTTTTAACTTATCCATTAAACTCCATGGAGGCCTACAAATGGGTCCAGATTTGTCCTTGAAGCTGAAATATCTTGTAGAGATCACTGTGACCAAGTGGAAGATGAAAAAGGAGGACCAGGACAAGGAGAAGCTTTTGGAGTGAGGGGAATGAACAAGAGAAAGAGTGTTGTCTGGACCAGCGCACCCTGTCCAGGGAGCCTTCAAGACGATACAGAGCAAAGGGGAAATATCCTTAAAAGAACATCCTAGAGGCTGTCTGCAGACACCTGGATGCACTCATGGAGTATTATAGCAGCCCCCAAATCAGCTAGACCGAGTGACCTCATGGCCCCAGCTGTGGAGCAGCATCTGGGGGAAGTAAGAAGCAAAGTCTTGTAACCGTCTCAGACTCTGATGTTTTCTACAAATAATCTGTGCACACTGAAGTATCTTTTGCCAAGACTGTGCCTTTAAAAATTGTGTCCCCTCCTTCTGGAACTTGATTGAATCTTATTCACCTGTTTAAAATACAAGTCCTCCATTTAACCACCTCAATTCCATCACCAATTCCTTCCAAGACTATGAGTCATATTAACAAAATACTAAGCTAATATAACGTTAATATGCAGTGTGTATGTGTGTGTGTATCTGACCAAGAATGTGTGATATGAACAACACATTTATAGAAAAATATACCTCACAGAACAGTAGCAATATACAAATAGTTCTTACATGGCTGGGATTAAGATCCCTATTATTTTTATAGTCATAAAGAATAAAAATCCTGGGTATTGCATGGTGGTGCATGCCTTCAATCCCAGCACTTGAGAGGTAGAGTCAGGCAGATCTCTGTGAGTTCAAGGCCAACAAAGCAAGTTCCAGAGTTCCAGGACAGCCATGAGTGTTATATGGAGAAAAAAAAAAATCACGGCTTCAAAGTGTTAGTTAACCTAATCTACTGTAGCCATTTATCTGGATTTATCCAGATTTTGGGCTTAGATAATTTAATTAAAGGGATAGTTTTATCATAGAATACCTCAGAACCATTCATTTCTTGAGAGATTCCTGGGTGTCAGCCAACAACTGCTTATAAGGTCTCTCAAATATGGAGAGTAAAAGAACTTTGATCTTACCCAGTTCAATAAGAATATTAACCTTGAAAGTGGACTATTTGAGAAGAGACTATTGGGGGGGTGGAGAAGGATGAGCTAATAATAAAGGGTGTTCATTATATTAGTGTATGACAATGTCATAATGAAGCCCATTGCTTTGTATACCTACAATATGCTAATTAGAAGGGAAGATGAGAAATAGATCTACATTAAAAAATAATTAATACTTTGTTAGATCCTAAGTGGCTTTAGTTTATATATTTTGTAAACACTTCACATTTAGTGATATAAACATATTTACTTACAAAGGTTCACTGAAAGAGTTTATGCCTTATGGGTCTTTGGTTTTGGTTATATTTGTTTGTGGTGCTGTGGATCAAACCTAAGCTAAATCCCGAGCCGTATTGCATCCAGTCTGTCAACTTAATATATGTTAGAATCGCTCCATTGCAATGTGCACGTGTCTCCACTTTCACGGCTGTATGGTCCTGCTCTATTTTGCAGACGCTTTATTTTAGCTAGTTTCTAGCTAATAGGACTTAATAATTTTTTGTGTATTATTATTACAGGTGGCTTTTCGGTGGATAGCCTCACATAAATGTCATTTATATTTTTCGTCAGTATGATTTAAAATACTTAGAACTTAAAGCTTCTAAGGTTGTGTGACTATCATATAAGGAATACAAAAAAGATTAGGATTGTAATCTTGACTCTCAAATACCTACTAACAAAAGAAATTCACAGTTGTATTTTGCAGAAATCCTCTTCATTGTCCCTAACCCTTCAGAAAGTCTTAATAAGTCAACATCACTTATAAACAAACAAGTGGAGGCAGGTCCTGGTCAGGGCCTCTGACGTCAGTACCTCCTTTGCCTTGAATGGCTTGTTTCCCTTGTGCCCACCACAGATGAGGCGCTGTGGGGTCACTGCAAGGAGAGTGGGCATGTGTGGGTAATAGCAGACACTCTTATATAATAACCTGTAGTTGTGTGGTGCTGTGACAGAGAAATATCTTGTTCCCAAACAAGCAAACTGGCTGGCCCAGGGGCGGGTCACTCTGTGAGCACATGAGGTTAGAGTGTGGGAGGTCCTGAGAGGTGAAACTGGACATATTAGAGCCTTGGGCTGCTGGGGTCTCAGCAAGACTTCCCATTGGCCATCATCACCACCCAAGCACTCCCTGTGCCAGGAATGGGTACCCCTTTGCCTCTGCTAAGACCAGCTCCTTTCAATCTGGTAGAATGAGCGCCATCCATCTTTTCCCTCATCAAACATTAAGCCCAGTTGTTTCCAGAGCCACCTGTCAACATGTAACCAGTGTTAGAACTACAGCAACACTTACACTAACAACCAGAGGGCAAACGGTGCTCTTCTTGAGACAGAAGAGTCCTTTGTAGAAACAAGACAGGCTTAATGAATCCCACAGTGTAGCATTCCCTAATTGTGTATCCTTCCAAATCAAAGACCACTTGAGTGTTTCTAAAATTTTCCACTCACAAGCTGAGTGCATGGGCTGGGGAGGAAATTTTGTGCCAGGCTTTCACTTCTTGTCACATTCACTCTAATCTCCCTTCAGGAGGCCATGCCGTTTTGAAGAAAGTGGGTGGTTGCTCCCAGCTACAGCATGGACAGCTCCCCTCCTGATTCATCTCCATGCTAAGCTTCAGAAAGTGCAGAAATGTGGTCCGGGGTGAAAGACGTTAATTCTGGAGAATGGTTTGGGATAAAGAAGTCCAGGGGGGAAACAGCTACCTTTATAATGCTAATTATGGTTAATAGTTGAAAGGAGGAGGCTATAAAAACAGTGCAAACTGGAAGACAGCCCACAAAGTAAAATTAGAAGTTATTCATTGACTTTGGGGTAGGTGGGGCTTTTTCTTTTTTTAGACTCTCCCCAGAAGGTCCTGAGCTTAGATTTATTTATGCATTTGTTTGTTTATATTTTCTCCCCATAGAATCTCAAACTGCCCAGGCTGGCCTAAACTCCCTATGTGGCCAAGGCTTGCCTTGAACCCCTGATATTCCCACCTTCACCGCCCAAATGCTTGGGTTACAGGGGTGTATCACTGTACCCACCTCCTGAGCTCAGATTTTTTTTTTTTTTTTTTTGGTTTTTTTGAGACAGGGTTTCTCTGTGTAGTTTTGGTGCCTGTTCTGGATCTTGCTCTATAGACCAGGCTGGCCTCGAACTCATAGAGATCCACCTGGCTCTGCTTCCAGAGTGCTGGGATTAAAGGCGTGTGCCACTGCCATTCTGCCTGAGCTCGATTTTAAAACAAGGCTTCCCAACATATTGCAGCTCTTCCCAACTCCCTCCTTGCAAAGCTATCATGGCCTCAAGCCACTATGGTTCTAGAGTTGGCAGGGAAATTCCCTTCTTCCCACCGTAGGATGATTTCAACTGACCTTGGAGTGAGATAGTTCTCCTGGATCCCAAGAAGATTGACACCAAGAAGATGGGCTTGGGCATGAGACCTGAGGTCAGCAGTTCCTGGCTCTAAATCTGAACTCTCAAGTGTCATCATCTTGAGAAAATCTGTATTTTGAATGACTTAGTGATCGATTCTTTCTTCCAAAAGGGCTCTGGGGAAAGAAAACGTTATAGAAGAATTGGACTATTAAGGCTTCTATTGCAAACTACTTAGTAAGTATGTTCAAAGCCAAGCGGACAATGTTAGCTTCCTGGCTTTATCTTGAGTGTTGTCAAAATCTGGCCAGAACCAAGAGTCACTATACACACCACCAAATTCCTTGGCTTCCTCAGCCAGAGGAATCCTGGGTAGATAGGTACAGTGATGACCTCTTTGAACATGCTTAGTCTGCAGAGGCCAACCATGGTAGATGTGCAGTAGATAATAGTTCTGTCTGTGCTACATGGAGGCTATGGACAATCTTAGCCAAGCAAAGACCACATTTGCATGATGGCGGTCTATGCAGCAAAGCCACCAGACCTCTGGGAAGTCCTCTGAGCAGGCTTTTGAAGCCTTCATCTACAGGAAATTTCTGAAAGGAATGGGTTTTGCCTCTTTAAGGTTTCCCCAGCAACTGAGTTCATGGACAGGTGGAGGCTAATGACGCTTTGGTCAGATTGTTGTCTAAGAATATGTCAGCAAAATGGCACCAGATCTCCATTCAATTGGGTTTCCCGTGTGGCAGAGCCCCTGTTTCTTGATAATATTTCTCAGCTGAACAATAAGAGCACACTCACTTCCTTATCTTGTGCTGACAGGATGAGGCTGTTCCAAGTCTTCCAACATATCCAGAATCTCTCTCTCTTCTTTCCAGAATCCAGTCCTAGGATTTTAGAAGAAATACCCAGAAAATACAGGTTTGGCAAAGATGCAATAACCCAACTTTGTGCTTTGGGAGTGACATCATACATAACATCAGGATGACCCTGTTGGACACATAATGTGCATTTTCATTGATGTATAAAATTTTGGGAAACCATAGATGCACCTGTTTAGTTAGGGTTCCCTTGTTAAAATGAAATCTCCAAGGACATGATCATGGGTTAATTCTCAGCTTTCTGTAATGCTTATGCCAAATAAAGGGCATAAAGTTTATGTGAATTGTTGCTATTCTGATTATAGCCCAGTATTGTTATTATTTCAATTGTAGTCCAAACCAGTTCCCATATTTGATCAGTATTAAACCTGGAGTAGCTTTGAAATACTGCTTCATGTCTGAAAATTATTATACCAGGCTTTTTTTTTGAGGGGGTGTGAGTGGGTGGGTGGGGCATCAATCAGCTCCCTAACCATGACACAGAAACTTCCTATTAGTTATGAATTCTTGGCCTAGCTTAGGCTCATTTCTGCCTCTTTTAACTTAAATTAACCCGTTTCTCTTTACCTTTCACCTCGGGGCTTTTTACCTTTCTTTCTATAAAGCTTACTTTCACTGCTTCTCTTGTCTGGCTGGCTGGCGGCTGCCTGGCTTCCAGCCCTGGGCATCTCCCTCATTCTCTCCTCCTTCTCTTGTTCCTCTTGAGCCTAGAGTTTCCCCTCCTATTTATTCTCTCTGCTTGTCAGCTCGGCCTGTCCCTCTCCTGCCTAGCTATTGGCCATTCAGCTTTTTATTGGACCAATCAGGTGCCTTAGGCAGGCAAGGTGAAACAAATGCAACACATCTTTACATAATTAAACACACATCCTTACATCGTTAAACAAATGCACACCTTTACACAGTTAACATAATATTCCACAGCATAAACAAATGTAACACATCTTTACATAGTTAAAGTAATGTTCCACAACAAATTGTCACGTTTCCACACAATAATTTTTTGGTTAAAAACAAAGTCACTTGCCACTGTTTCCTGGGTTCACAACTGGTGGCCAGAGGGAGAAGGACAGGGTTTAAAATTTAATTGCTGCATACAATGTGTTTCAAGGTGGGGTGATTTGGAAAGGATATTGGTAGATAGTTACACTTTAACAAAGTGTAAACACACATGCACAGCCCAGAATCCAGACAACTATGCCCTGCAACATGAGGAATATTCTATACTGTAAAGAGCACAGGCTCCCAAGCAGTTTCCATTTTTTCCCTTAGAGACACAGTTACTGGCTTTTCCCTCAAGTCCTTTTTCCTTTCATCTCTCCCTCCCTTCTTTCCATTCATGGTACAGCTGTACACAGAGGGCCAGGAAGAAGAAAGAAGGACATGGTCATGCCGCTGGGCAGGGGAAGCGCTGTCATCTGGGGTCTGCTCTGGATGGATTGTCACATAATTGTGTTTGGGAAGACCTGTAGCTGAGAAGAGCATTTCTACCCAGGAGGAAAAGCATGGGGGAAAGTTCTGGAATTTGAAACTCAATAGCTGCCTCCGTCTGCTTCGTGCTGCTGTAACTGAATACAGAGTGGGTTCTTTACGAGGACCTGAGGTTTTCTCAGCCCACATTCTAGAGGCTGGTGGGCTTAAGGAGGAGGGGCCATATCAAGTGAGGGTCTTCTTGCTACCACTGACGCCATGTAGCTCATTGTTTGCTCAGAGGGGCACACAAGAGATGGTCAAACTTGCTTTCAAAACAGACCACTCACATGGTAACCCACTGTGTCATTGGTCCATTAATCAATGATTTAATGACCCCAAGGTCTCACCACCAAATGCCATTGCCAGATAACTTTGGGGATTAAGCTTCTGATACAAGATTTCTGGGGTGCAAACATTCAAACCATAGCATGGCCTTCAACGAGATAGGATCATATGAGGCATACTGTCATTTTATCATGAGTGCCCTGTGTAAGAGACACAGATGTGTTTATATCTTTCTATAATGTCAGAGTTTGTTGCATAATAAGTCCACAAGCTATGTCAGTTTCACTGGCTACAACTTACCAAACATCCCAATTTCTCTTGACGGTTGGCTTTTGGTACCACTGGTTCTTTTATTCCAATATTAACTACTATTATTGACACTCATTTTTACATAGTTATGTGAGTATGTATATGTGTAAGTATGTATGTTATTTATATAGGTCACAGAATGGCTACTACAGGGTTAGAGAGACCACTGAAGTCCAAGATGTCTTATTGAAAGCAGAGGCAAGATGGCTGATGAAGATGCAGAGAGAGAGTTACTGAGGTGGTTAGACGGGCTAGTAAGGAGGTCATTGGAAGGTGCTGAAGTAGTCTAGCAGCTGGGCCAAGCTGTAGATCCACAGAGTCATAGGTCTGTTGGTGAGTAAAGGTTCTATTGGAAGGATGGATGGATGGATGGATGGATGGATGGTTAGATAGATGGACAGATGGACAGATGGATGGATGTATGGACAGACAGTTGTTTGAGTCATCTGTATTAAGCAGTTGGGACCATACTAAGCCAAACTACCCAGTACAGTCAGATGGTCAAGTGACAGGTTGGTCAAGCTGATGACCTCAAGGCACTTGGTGCCCTTCTTTTAAATGGGGTCCAGGTGAGGATGGTGCACTCTTCCTTGTCTGCTCAGTAAGTTTATAGACCAGGCTTTTCTAACATGGTTTTCATACGCCCACATGTGTAGTGGGAAGCTGTTCCAGCTTTGATCTGGAAGTACTACCCCCATTGAGGCTTCGGTAACTGTCAGGCCTGCAAGGTGGGGCCAAGACAGGAGTCCTTAAGACCTGAGATCCAGATGTGCCGGCTCGCTTGGTTCCTGGATCCTGGATGCTGGAGGTAGACCAAGTGGAGTTTTCCAGAGAACACTGCTGGACTACGCTACACCTTTCCCAGACCCTGTAACCTACCTATCCCTTCACTTGTAAGTTACCCCACAAAATAAATCTCCCTTTTAACTATGTGGAGTTGCCTTAATACTACAACCAATACACATGTCTATGGTTTTTCCATGTACTTCAATGGGTTTATAGGTGGTACCTTTTTATTATTATACACACATTGCTTATTAGTCTGTGCCTCACGGTTCATGTTAGACAGGTAGTTGTGCCTACTAATGCACGTGAGATGCCATGCTGTGCCATCCTGTCTCTGTGTTTGCTAGACAGAGCCAACTGATGCTTTGTAAAACGGAGACACCCAGGGCAAGGCACAAAGCCTGAAAGCCCCCGTCTACACAGCTTGGGGCAGCGCAACAACAGAAGAGCCACAGCCTGGTTTCCACACATTGTTTCACTTGACAGTCAGCCATGCTGCCTTTCCCCGACAGCTCATGGAGATCTGCTCTGCTCTCCCTAATAGCTCAAAATGGCGCTGGGTGGGTGTGCTGTCATTTGACCATCTCGTTCCCATTGCTGGATGCTTAGCTTGTTTTCCATCGCTATAAACAATGATCTGGTCGTTTCCTCGGGAAATATCCCTGGAAGGGAAGTTACTGAGGCAGAACACTGCATGTGTCTTAAATATACTGTGATTTGCATTGATGACTTCGCTTAAGGAGATTTACAAGTTCCCTGCTCCCTAAAGAGGACAGAGTCCTTTTCTTGGACCGCTGTGTCTCTGAATGCTGAATCATTTTTGTCTTTGCCAGCCCTTTCCATAATGATCATTATTTTGTGTTCCTTTAAATTTGCCTCCTTAGTTGTCAGAGATTAAACATCTTTTCTTAAAGTTATTAGCTATTTGCATTCTTCTTTTACAGCCTTGAGCATTTTGGACTTTTGCCTGGTTTGAAATTAGAATGTTATCTTTTTATTGATGAAGGGGAACATTTTGTCTGCCAGATACACTGCTCATATTTTTTCTCAATATTATATTCATTTTTAAACATCATTTATATCTTTTACTGTGCCTAGATCTTAAATTTTTATGAAGTCAATCCTGGAAATATAAAACTTAAAAGACAAACAAACCTCACTTCATATTGTGCAACGTTGCAGATGGCCATTGGTTTCATTTCTTGGATCTCTATGCTCTTGGCAATCCAATGTGGCTGCTATGGTATTTGCTTCCTTGCTGGGACCACTGTTCTGCCAATGGAAGTGACAAAGTCCACCATTCCTCCTCTTCTGTGAAGCCTTCCCTCTGTGTGTGAAAGAGCCTGACTGTCATATTAGGAGGTGAAACTGGGGACCCTTACTCATGCCAGCACCAAGTACGGTGGCACCAGAAGATGTGATGGGCAAAGCCATCCTAGACTCCCAGCCTTTGGCCCATGTGATGGCTGAGCAAGCCTCCTGGAGACAAGCCATACCTTGCCCAGATCAATGCAACTACCCAGACTCTCCAGAGACTTGTCAGCTAATGTCAGTCATCACAGCTTACATCCTCAAGCTTTTGGGCAGCTTACTCCAAGGCCATAAAGGACCAAGTCACCTACACTTTCTTCTGTACTGAGTTTTCCTTGGGGTTTAACTTTTGCTTACATCCTTTAACTCACATAAAATTCATTTTCATATACTGTGTGACATGAGCAGAGGAGCTTCGGGCTTTGTTATTTTTTTTTTCTTCTAAATGTATAACAGATTCTCCCAACACTATTTTTTGAACTTTCTTTTGTCACCCATTTGAAATCGTTCTCATTAGCTGAATTTTCATATGCACAGAGCTGTCTTTTAAGATATTCCTAATATGTTCTGCTGATTTCTTTCCATATTCATGCACCAGTAACACAGTACTTATTACTTAATTTTTGAGTACAACTTGTTGACTGGCATCATAGAGAATAGTGTAGGAAGCCAGTTATTAGGATTCAGGGGAGGCATACTGTCTTTAATCCTTTCACATTCCTCAAAGAATCTGCCCAGCTTTTCTGACATGGTGGTGATTACCAAATTAGCTTTTTGGAAGAGGAAACATTTAGTCTGCCAGCACAGCGGGAATGGCGGCATTCACTACACTAGAAATCCATTGAGAGCCTTGTGGTTTATGAGGACAATGTCAACAACTATCTCTTGTCCTCTCAGCTCTGTACAGTATAAGGCAACCCACCTGAGACAGGAGGGAAAAGAGAAGGAACTCTAACACTCACAGGGAGTCTGCTCTGAGAGGGCTCATGCCATTTGACTTCCCTAACAATCCAGTGTAGTGGGTGGGTGGTTGTACCATGCCCTGAAGCACTGCCCCTAGTGAGGCAGCAGGCAGCTGCTAGGTACCACCTGACCCTTGGGCATGGCCATGAGGGACCCTTAAGACCTAGAATGCATGTACATGTGCTCTCTTCTCTTTGCTACCTTGTGGTCTTGGATGCTCGTGCGGATCAAGGCAGAGCTCTGAGAACCGAGTTGGACCGAGCTCCACCCCTCCAGGATTCTGTGACCAACTCCTTTATTCTGGTTGTGAGTTAACCCCCAAATAAATTCCTTTGACCATCAAATAGATTCTGTGGATTTATCCCATTAATCTGGAGAGGTCTTACATCTGTTTTTCGGAAGAGAATGTGAGGTGCATGAAAGATCAAATAGCTACATACATCAATATCCCATAGTAAGTGAAGAAGTTAAAATTCCATATGTGTGTGATCACAAAACCACACTGTCCAGAACACAGAAAGAAAGTGTCCCTCAAGGCAAAGGGTGGTCTTCTCTGGAAATACAGTTATGGAAATATCTGGGTTGTTTTCTTTCTCCCCCCCCCCCCCCCCCCCCCGATACTTCTGATGCTCATCAGATCTTCTGTGTGGCTTGCCTTCTCGCTCTTGGCTTGGTCAGGGTTGCCAAGCTAGAAGGAAGAGGGGGCCTCTGTGGTGAACTTGCTTTCAGTCATATTGTTTTCTAACCTAACTCATCTTTCCCTCCTATGAGTGTGTGCGGTATGGTGATGATGGTGATGGTAATGGTGGTGGTGGTGGTGGTGGTGGTGGTGTGTGTGTGTGTGTGTGTATGTGTGTGTTTATATGTGTAGAGGTGCACATGTGCATACAGGTGCATGTGTACATGTATACATGATGTGCATGTGGAGGCCAGAGGACAACTTTAGGGGTCATTCCTCAGGTGCCATTTTGTTTTTCTTAAAGACAATGTCACTGGCCTGAAACTCCCCAAGTAGGCAAGACTGACTAACAGGCAGGCCCCAGGAAAACCCATATCTCTGCGTCTTCAGTGATGGGACTATATGCATGCACCACCACACTAAATTTTTGTTTTGTTTTGTTTGAGCAGTTTCTGGGAGACCAACCTCAGGCCCTCATGCTTGCAAGGCAAGAGTTTTACCAATGGAGCCCTACAGACAATTCTCATAGAAATCTGCTGTTCCCGCCTGGACTGGAACCTGATGAATGAAAGAACGTTTTCCAAAGAAACATTCACTATTCCGTGGCTGACAGAGATGGTTGGAAGAGACAGGTGGGCTTCACTCCCACCTTCCCGTCTTCTGCATGCATGAATGAGTGTGAGTTTCCATACTATCTGGCTATGTCTGTTTCATTGTGGTGGTAGAAAAGGATTGGGTTATGAGGCTAGGCATAAAAAGGATAACTTTTAGTTCAGTGGCAAAGCAAAGATAACTTCTGAAGGCAGAGTACAATTGGAAAGGACCGTTCATTTTGGCGGATCTAGGAAGAGAAAGAGAAGAGCAAATGGATAGACCAAAAAAGCAAAGTAGAGTCATAAACCAATACAATGGGATTAAGTTTGCCAGTGGTTCCACTGAGTAAAAAGCAGAGCATGACATTTTTTTTGTTTGTTGTTTTGTTTGTTTATGAAGAATGCACACGAAGTGTAAAGGAAGGCAAAAAGAGAAGTAAACAGAAAACACATGATTGCCCTATCCTGGAGGGATCACCGCCACAAAATGGAAATGGCTGCATGTTTATGAGAAAACAATCTGGCAAGATATATACATCCTGAATTTAAATGATTGACTCAGCAAGCAACTCTGTGTTTGTGAAGAGAACTTCAGGATATATACAAAAGTATCTGTAGCAGGAAAAGAGAGCTGAGAACTGAAGTCCCATTTGTGGGGAGACAGAATAAAAAAATGACATATCCAGGTGATTCAGGGCACAAAAGAGGAGCAGAACTAATTACACACACACACACACACACACACACACACACACACACTCAAATACACTACACGCTGGTATTGATTAGACTGACTTACACACTTGGAGGCTGGATAGTCTCTCAATAGCCACCTGCATGCTGGGAAGCAGAGAACACAGTAGCTTTTATATCCAAGGAGGTGGAAGCCTCTACATTCCCAGTCCAAGGCTAAAGGATCGAAGTTCCCTGAAGAACTCCTGGTGTGAGTCCTCACTAAAGCCCCAAAGAAGTGAGTCTGGTGCCCACAAGCAAGGCAGTAGCAATACACACACTTGTTCCACAGTAACCTCCTGCCTGGATTCTTCTTCCTAGCTTTGTTCCACCCCACCCTAGCCGACATGGCGATTCCAAGCATGTTCAGGGCAGGTCTTTTCCCGCTTAGCTGCTGTCCTATGTCAGTTGGATTTGGAAACACTACACATCTACATAAGTGTGCTCTGTTAATGTCCAGGCTACCTCTCATTCCTATCCACCTGGTAGGAATTCAACAAGATTAAACATTACACCATGTCATGGAATACTATGAGAATGACTCTCTGTTCAGTGCACCAAGAGGGCATCATGGAATATTATATGGCTGTTAAATAATTTGGCATTTGAAAAAGCAGACTAGAAAAGTGGAATATTATATAGCCGTTAAAGAAATTGGCACAGAAGAACACAGACTAGCAAACAGATAAGCACAGTGTATGTATTCATTGCTACTTCTTACTGTAAAACTTTTGGAAACATTTAGCTGTAGAGTTTTAGTTATGCATGACCATTGTATTAGTTATTCTTATTGCTATGACAAAGTACACGAGAAAAACAATTTAAAGAAGGAAAGCTCACAGTTTGAGGGGGAAAGTCTACCATGAAAGGCAATACGCAGGACAGAGAGAGCATTGCTAACGTTGGTCTCAGGAGTTGGAGGCAGCTTCCATCCTCATAGGAAGCACAGAATGCTGAGTTCTGGTGTCCCACTTACTTTTCTAGCCCCTACCTGAGCCCAAAGGACGATACCTTCACATCCCAGGTAAGCCTTCCCACTTTAGTTAAGCCCATCTGGAAATGGCATTAAAGACACCTGGAGCTGTGTTCCCATGGTGATTCTAATCTCATCAAATTTGACAGTCAAGGTTAACCATCATCATCATCAAATACTACGTGTAATATAGATTCATTTTCATAGTGTTTGAAGTGCTTACAGTCTAATGAAAAATGGCCTACAGAATGGCGGTCACCGAGAGCTACCAGCACTGACATCATAACTATCAAAGCCGAACACAGCTTTATGCCAGTCTCTGAGGAAAACAGTTCCAGTTAGAACCAGGCCATCAACAGAGGCGCTGCTTTGTCAAATAAATTCAAGGGTGCCTCTGGCAGTTCTTGCAAATTCAGGCAGACAATAGGAATTTATTGTTGAAAGTTAGCTGTTGGCTGATTTTTAAAGGATTTAAAAACTTATAAGGAAGAATACCTGATACCAGCCATGAAACTTTTGAACAGTAGCTCTTCCATCGATTACTAGAAAACAAATCCAACTGCAATCCAAACAAATACCCTCCCCCTGCAGAAATTAATCAACAGAGGCTGGACAGAGCGTTCAACAGTAAAGAGCACCCAAGTGTTGGGGCTCACCACTGCCTGTAACTCCAACTCTAGGGGCGCCCATGCCTTCTTCTGGCCTCCACAGGCACCAGCACACACATGCACATACCTGCAGGTTGCCCATATCCCCACACGGACACACAAATACAATATAAATAAAACAAATATTAAAGGAGGAATTAGTAAGCAGAGCACTGAGACAAAATGACAGCCTGGCCCATTTCTATTTATTTATTTATTTTTACTTATTTATTAAAATATTTTGAATATTTCACTCTTGCTGTAGCCTCCTGAGTAGTTGGGATTATAGACACGTGATCACACACATCCAAAAGGAAAGAAGAAGATTCTTAAGCAAGACCAGAAACCCAGAGACTAGAAATTAAAGAGAATAAATCTTAATCAGACACACATCACTGTACACTTTAACAAATAGAGCAGAGGCCTGGAGAGACAGCTCAGTGAGGAAAAGTACTCACTGTGCAAGCCTGAGAACCTGAGGTTGAATCTTAAACACCCCTATAAAAACGTTGGGCATGGCTGAATGTGCCCGCGACTCTAACATCGAAGGATGGAGATGGACAGATCTGGGAGCACACTGGACAGCCAGCCCACCCCAAATGTCAAGCTTTGGGTTCAGTCAGAGAGAGCCTGTTTTTAAGGGAGTAGGGGAGAGAGCAAAAGATGCCAGCATCCTCTTCTGGCCTTCCAATGTTTAGCAAGAGAGTGCACACCTGCACGTTTGTGGACATGGCTACTCCCATCCACCCGAGCTCTAAATAAACAATGGATCTGGACCAATGTTTGCAAGGCAAAGAACAATGCCTGACAGTGTTTGCGATGGATAAAGAGTTCTTAGAAATTGATGGAAAAGGGGGTGGGGGAGAATCGAATAGAAAAATGACCAAAGGAGATAATTAGGAATTTCACAAAGAGAAAAGTAAACCCACATAGCTAAGATGATTATGAAACATGACAAAAATCACTATGTAGCAGGCGAATGTAAATTACATTAATAGCAGATCACATTTAATCTGTGCACCTGCTTATACCTATGGAAACACTTGTAACAATGTGGAAAAATAAGAAGGTAGGTAGCAGGCTGTCTAAGTAGAGTATGTAGTGTGAGAGTGGAGTCGTATCTCAAGCCCAAATCTCATCTTTGCTTGATGAATTCAGGAAGATCCTTCTAGCATGAAAGAAATGCAGAGATCCCTACGGGAAGGGACTTAGGTCCTTGGCCAGGGAGAGGGAGAAGAATCTATTCCAGGCTTCACCCCTCCCATTGGCGCTGCTGAATTTGTGGGAGGTATTTCAAGACCGAGAAATTGATTTTAAAAAGGGGGAAGTCTTCATGGGAAGGTATGGCTGTGGCTTTTGAGGGAGCTTGACAGTGGAGTCCAGGACACACCCATGGAGAATAAACACACAGCTTTGCAAAGCCATTCCTGTGAAAGTCAGGAACTACAGAGGCCACCGACTGTGAGACTCCGCACGATTTTCTGCCTATTTTTACTCCTTGGAAATTGACTTCAGAATATTCTGGAAAGAACGTTTTTATGATCCGAAATAGTCTGGTGGAATAAATAGAGAAGTTCTGATGAGTGATCTGAAAGAATACATAAAGCCGGTCATTTTCAAAGGCACTGCGGACACTTTTACCACATCTTAGTCTTGGGCTGGGAAGACGGCTCTGTCGTTAGGAGAGCTTGCTGCTCTTGCAGAGACCTAAGTTTGGTTCTAAGTCCCTACATCAGGCAGCTGAACACCGCTCACCTACAGTTACAGGGACCACTTTGGCCGTCACAGGTCTCAGCAGAGGAAGGGGCTCAGTGTTTCTGAGATCAGGGGTCTGAGGCCTCGAGCCATCTTCTCGTGTAAATTACTTGAGGAAGCTCCCTTCTCTTGGTTTTATTATGGAACATGACTCCAAATGATACATTGTTTCTGCACCAATAAGACCTTACGAATTGATAATGACCTTATGACTTGGATAATGCCCAGCTCATTCATGGGCGGGGATTTCTGTTTATAGGATCCTTCTCTTTCCCACTGATTTTTTTTTCTTTAGTGTAAATACCTTTACATGAATCAAATGGTCTCCCCTTATTAAAGAAACAGCAAACACACACACCCCTGGCCAGGCAGAGTAAACCAAATGTTCTTATCAGGCAGGTCACAGAAGGAGTTTGTTCAGCTGTGTTGAGTGGGTTGAGCTCCAGCGTGATGGCTTTTGGGGATTCCTAAGCGGGCATAGAGATGCTCTCGGAGTCACCAAGAGTGAGCAGATGAGAGAGAATAGAAGGAGGAATCCTCATAGGATCAGAGAAGCAAGCGGTACCCTCCAGGGGAGGCGTGTGGTCCAGGTGAGTGATGGTGAACTTGGTTCTGCCTCACTGGGGACAACGAGCCGCGTGCTTTGACCCAAGGCTATTCTCTCCGTTCATTCCACTCACTCGTTGGCACTAATGTGACCCTGACATCTTTTGAAAGATTTATTTAATTAAAAAAAAATTACGTGTATGTACCGTGTCTGCGTGAGTGTAAGAGCACGGTGGGAGACCAGAGTGGGTCAGATGCCCTGGAACTGGAATCACAGGCAGTTTCAAGTTGCCTGAAGTGCATGCTGGGAACTGAACCAGGGGTCCTCTGCAAGAGCAATAAGCACTCTTAACTGCTGACCCATCTCTCCAGCCCCAAATAAATTTTTACACAAAATTATGTATTTTTTTCTTTTTTCTTTTTTTGTTTTTGAAAACAGGGTCTTATTCTGTAGCTTTGACTGGCCTAGAACTTGCTGTGTAGATCACAATGGCCTCCAACTCAACAATAGAGATGCATCCACCTCTGCCTCAGTCCCCTGACGACACACATTCCCTACACCCTGTGCCAGGATTAAAAACTTAGCTTACCTTTCAATGACATCTTTTAGGTGTGGCTTTTTTTTTTTAAACTCAGAATCCTGGGCAGAAAGAGAGTGTGTTAGTTACTTTTCTTGCTGCCGTAACAGAAAAGCCTGACAGACCAGCTTAAAGAGAGAAGGGTTTTGACTCCAGCTTAAGGGTATCTAGCTGTCAGTCATGGCAGCTAGGACCCAGCCTGTGGTAGTGGGAGCTGGTGGCATGGCTCCTTACATCAGAGCTGACCAGGAAGCAGAGAAAAGAACACAGAAGCAGGCCGGCTATAACCCTCCAGGCCTGCCTCTATGCTCCTACAACTCCCAGCTGGGCCCTGTATCTAAAGCCTGCCCAGCCTTTCACACCGAACCACCAGATGGGGACCGAGTGTTCCAACACAGGAGCCTGGAGGTGGGGGCGGGGGGTCACTTTTTATTCAAACCATAAGGAGGGGGAAGTCAGAGGGGGCAATCTGTTAAGGGGCAGCCGGTGTTACAGTGTGTCTCCATTCTCTGTGCCCAGGCAGCTGCACGCCCCATCCCCCACAATATGCCCTCTGTTCCCGGTTAAGTTGAAAGGGTAAGTTTTTTTTCTGTCCGCTGTCATTCCAGACCCCTCATGGGACAGTCTGGTGTTCAACTTTAGTTTACTCTGCCCTTGAGGGTGGAACCAGGATCACTAGGGTGAGTGGGTGGGGGCTTATTAAAATAGATTTCTGGGCTCCACCCAGAGACTACAGTTTCTGGGCTTGGGAAAGACCCTCCATTTGCATTTCAAACAAGGTTCCAGGTGAAGGGAACTGAGGAAGATCTGTGGGCCATGTGTTGGCAGCTAAAGAAAGGGGCTGCTCATTCAACTGGTATTTATTTGATTTTGCCTCTCTGCTACGTGATGTACAGGTGCTGGGGATAAAATAATGGAGAGAGAAGAGGAATGCATCCTGCAGTTGGCAACGTGGATGCTATGCAAATGGTTGCATAAATATTTATTAAGTTGATGAAAAGGACATTATTAGACATTAGGCCAGCAAATAACAGGGAAGGTGACTCCCCTGAAAAATGACATTTCAATTGAGTTCTTTATAGGGAATCGTTAGATTTTTCTACTCATTCGTTTACATTATCCAAGAAAACAAATATATTCCATACTTTGAAAATGTCTTCAAGAAACGTTCTAAAGCTCTAGACAGTATACCTACTTACTTGGTGCTTTCTTGATGTGGGTGGATAATCTGGAGAAAACAACTGTTTTTGTTTCAGAGTCAAGAGGTGATGAGAAGCTTGGAGTGCTGCTGTGTGTGAAACCCTTCGCTCCCCTCTCTGCCTCTATAGGGTCAAAGGCCAGGTTTACAGCAACTGAAGTAGCAAGGCCTCTCATCTCACAGTGGGAAACCAGATCCCGGGATCTCACAGGGTTTACCTTGTAACTACTAGCATGGTGCGGGATTCCAACCACACCCAGCAATTTCCTTGGGAGAGCATAGGCTGCCAGAGGGAAGATATGTCAAAACGAGAGCTTGGAAGGAGGCTGAAAGGCCTGGAGGGTCGAGCAGGCAGGGCCAGTGAGAGGAAGGAAGTGGTAATAAGATAAGAATGTCTAGAAGTGGGACCAGGGCACTTGGGAAAAACATGAGGGCTCTTGGGAAAAATATGGTCTGTGAGAATGTAGGTACTAAGAGATGGTGTGTCCTGTGAGAGGATGAGGTCCATGAGAAGGTGGTACCGGGAAACACTCGGTCTTAAGACATATGGAGAGATGCTGAGGAGTTTTAAGCACAGATACGCTGTTACTAGTGAGGATATGAGATGTGAAGGAAGATGCTTATTGTCCTCAGCATTATTTGGAGGAGAAAACATTTTCCATCTACTGAAGAGCTGGGATATTCGGAAGGGAATGTTCACATCGCCCGTGCCAGTAGTGTGAATCCTGCTGCTAATTTGCAAACCCCCTTTCTGGTGCCGTTTCTACACTCACCTACAGAAAATGAGTAATGGAGTCTTCTGTTCCAATCTAAATATTCTTCTTCTGAGGTAGGTTTAAAAGATAATTTAAGTCCATATACATATATATAAGTTCATATATATGGTTCTTTATAATATAACATTATATATGTAACATTCATATACATACATGAATATATATTAACAAAAGAATCAGGCCAGACAGCTACACATGAAAAATAGTGTCTAAAAATGTTTGGTGGATAAAGTGTTTCTGTTTAGTTTTTTTTCTTCTCCCTTTCCTGGTTTCTTTTGAAGTAGGATTTTGATATTTTGATATGATTTTTCATTTCTCCTCCCCATTGTATGTGTGTAGAGAAAGGGGGGGGGAGAGAGAGAGAGAGAGAGAGAGAGAGAGAGAGAGAGAGCTGTAGTGTGAGCATAGAATGAATGAACATTAATTTCTTGGGCTTTGTAAACATCTCAAATATACCAGTGTCCGGAACACCTGCTAAGAACTTGGGGTGGGGTAGGGTGGAAGGTTACAACCTTTCATACCTCTGAGACAACAAAGTTTCTTGTGCTTGGTATGACCATTAGTGACGTGACCTCAGCCTCACACATAAAGTACCTTTCAACAAAACCATGCATGCCCCCTGTCCAAATATGATTAGTGGTCTTCAAAGGCCCAGGAAAAGCCTGGGATAGAATTCAAAGAGCCACATTTACTCAGGGTTCCCACATGGTCCATATTGTTTCTATTAGGGAGCTAGTCTAAGCCCTTGGCAATCTGGGTTAATGATTAGCTGGGTTAAGTGACACTGATAAAAATCCCCATATCCTGACTTGTGGTCAACTGAGTGTTGCTCTTCTGAGGATGTGTTTGATCTTACGGCACATTGAGACCTTTGCCTACCTTTATCTCAGAGCTTAAATCTTTTGTTTCTCAGTGTGGTCTTTGTGAATTAGGGAGTAAATACAGAAAGATTTTACCCATTTGGGGATGGTGAAAGAGTTAGTAGAAGGTACTGTAAATGGTTTATTGTTTGAGCTGAACCCATCAGGTGTTGTTTGTTTTTTACTCTTTTTTTGGGGGGGAGCTGCCACCCAGCTCCCAAAGAAATCACACATGGAGGCTTATTCTTAATTATCAATGCCTGGTCTTAGCTTGGCTTGGTTTCTTGCCAGCTTTCCTTAACTTATTCCAACTACCTCTTTGTCTCTGGGCTTTTCCCGTTCTCTAATTTCTGTAAATCTTACTCCGTGGCTCGATGTGTAGCTGGATGGCTGGTCTCTGATATCCTCCTCCTTCTCTGGCTGCTAGCTCTCCAATATCTTCTGAGATTTCTCCATGTATTTATTCTCTCTGCCTGCCAGCCCCGCCTATCCTTTCTCCTGCCTTGCTATTGGCCGTTCAGCTCTTTATTAGATCATCAGGTGCTTTAGACAGGCACAGTAACACAGCCTCACTGAGTTAAACAAATGCAACATGAACAAAAGTAACACACCTTAAAGAAATATTCTACAACAATCAGGTGTGAGTCCAACCCCCAGCCCTCACTCAGTGGAACCTCTTGCCCTTCCTTCCTCAGGATGAAACCTTGCCATCATCACCTGGGACTGGGGTAGGGTGTAACACCGAGCTGTAGCACAGCCGGTATCAAGCCCCAAAGAGGCCTGAAGCTGAGATGACACTATGGTTGTCCCAAGTGGTGATGAGGGGTTGGAACCCTTCTTCTGTTTCAGTATCAGCCATTGGCTACTGCCTCCTCAGAAAGGAATATAGTCTCTAGGCAACTGGCAGCCCAGAATTCTGTGTGCTGCACTGGACCAGCAGGGGCCATGTACTTTATCCTGTGTCAGGGTATCTAGACCTGTACCACAGGGAGCTACAGAAAAAAAAAAAGGCATACACAGTCCTACCACACTGGAAATGGGCAACCTGCCATGGTGCCTTCTGGGAGATGTGTAAATAAAAAGTCATTACCAATGGGCGCTATGGGGGTTTCTTGCAGATACCCCCACTGAGGACCACCGGGTGCCATTCTTTGCTACAGAAATGTCTCTTACACTGCTTTGTCTGCAATTCCCTTACATTTGGGGGTTTGCCCCTCTGTGGAATCCCTTGTTTAGGGCCCTAATCTTGGTGGCCAACTCTCCAGATTTGTCCAGCATCACCATTGTTCTAACACACACACACACACACACACACACACACACACACACACACACACAAACAAAAACAAAAACAAATTCATGTCCCAGGAGATGTTTCAGTCCTGGATAAATGGGGGTCACCCTAGAATGTACGGACCAAAGACAAATGGACACACATTTAAATTTCTACAAGAAGGCATTATGCTGACAAATGTTTAGTAGCTGGCTTTTCCAAAATAAAGCCCTGATCTCTATTGCTGACACTTGCCGTGGTGTAAGTATTCCCACCATGGTCAGTACGTCACTGAACCTGGAGTAGGGAGAGATGCTGACGGTCAGCTCTTGAGAGGTGGTGTAAGCAGGTCCCACCTGCTCCAGCACCCTGCGGAAAACAACAGTCCTAAGCATCAGTGAGATGAAGGTTTCGGACAGAAGTCGATTCTAAAGATGCACAGACTAGGGGGGAAGGGAGGAGCCTTCAAAGGAAGCAGCTAGAGTGAAGGGAAGGAGAGGAAATGGGGAGAAAGTTCAAGAAGCCGAGACACGCGACAGTTAGTGGCTGTGCACCCAGAGCCTCAGTTTACTCAGCTGCAAAATCGCAGCTGCCTTGAAGAATTACATGACTCAGGCATGTTATTTGGTACCTAGTAGGTGCTAAAATGGTCGTTACTCTTAGAATTGAATTAAATATTTTCACAGTAGTATTTGTGTAGAGATATAATGGTAGGTAGGGTTACAAAGACACACACATATATATGCTTTTATATGTAAACACAGGGTATATACACACACCTGGAACACCATGTACACACACACACACACACACACACACACACACACACACACACACATTCCTCATGAGACAAAGCCACATGGCCAGAGAGAGGGAGCCATTTTAAGCTCCTTGAATGTCGATGAGAGCCATTAGAGAATGATGTCATTTCTGTTTGGTTGTTCAAGGACATCTGAGAGATGAGAAGCTTAGGAGAGAAACATCCTGCCCCAGCCTTTGAGGCTACAAACAACCACCGCAAGACCGGAAAAAGTGTTCACGTGAAGACGGGTTCCTTTCAGACTGACTAAAAGGATTTCAGGTCAATGTTTATCCTTCAGGAAATAACTGGGAAGCGGGAATAGTTCCATGTTCTGTCAAGGTGTGCGGCCACTTCAGAAACAAGAGAGTCAGAGGCATCCTGAGTGTGTCCTTTCTTCTGGACGAGTCCCTGGGTAGACAGAAAGAGTGACTGGGTAGCTTGTTTCTCATGCGACAAGTCAGTCTGAAATTAAATGATGTGGCTAAAAACTCAAGTGTGTTCCTGGGCTTGCTCGTCAGCCAGGCTGGACCACACCTCATTGCTTAAAATCACCATGAAGAAGGCAAGGAGAAGGCTGGGGAGATAGGTCAGTCAGGAAAACGCTTGCCTTACCAGCATGAGACCTGAGCTTGCCGGGAGGTGGTGGCACACGCCTTTAATCCCAGCACTCAGAGGCAGAGGCAGGCGGATCTCTGTGAGTTCCAGGCCAGCCTGGGCTACAGAGTGAGTTCCAGGAAAGGCGCAAAGCTACACAGAGAAACCCTGTCTTGAAAAAAACCAAAAACAAAAAAAGAAAAAAAAAAAAAGAAAAAAAGAAAAAGAGACCTGTGCTCTAGCCTCAGAACCCACATTTTAAAAACTAGGAACAGTGGTGCATGCTTGTAACCCCAGTCCTGGGGAAGTGGAGATAAGTGCATTGCTGGGGCCCCGTGGCCTGCCAGCCGGGCCCACTTGGCAATGCCATGCCAGTCAGAGATATTTTCTCAAAAATCAAGGTAGATGGCACTCGAGGAATGACCTGGGAGGTTGATCTCTGTCCTCCACATGGGAGTACATGCATGTGCACACACGTACTTACATTTCACATGAACATGGACATACATACATACAGACAGACACACACACACACACACACACACACACACACACACACACACACACGGCAAGAATCTTACACTTGCTGCCATATCTACTTACATTCCCCCTTGTCTGTTGCCACAGGGGTTGTAGAGAGAGACAGGGCCGAATCTTGTTTCCAGTGTAGGACGTGGAACAAACCGGGGCAGAAACTTTGCGTGGGGGAAACTGGATGAGATCTGTAGCATGGGACTGGAGTAGGTTCAGCCACAGATGGTAGGAGGCCTGAGGAGGAGCTGGAAAAGCTGTCAGGACGGAGAGTCCTGTTTCTTTTGTGCTGTTCTGCTAAAACTATTTCAAAGCGGTTCTGTGCTTCAGCTGAACTTTAGTGAGAACAGTTGAGGGCCTGATTTTGTTAATAACTATGGAAATAAATATGTCAGTGTGGACCTGTCTGCTGTCATGCAGAGACTGCCACGGCTTGGGAATCTTAAAGTTACCAGAAATTAAGTCTAACACAGCACAAAGCCTCTACTTTGGTTAAACATCTTCTTTATGGTAAAAATGCAGGTGTGCCAATGCATGCTGATTTGCGGTTCATAATTTTACACTAATATCGACTTGAACTTCTGCAGATAATCTTTCCATGAGCATTTGTACCTGGAAAGGGGTAAACATACGCCAAATTCATGCTTTTTTTTTTTTTTTTTTTTTTGCTTATTTGTTTTGTGGGAGTACGAAAATTAAGCTCCAATGAAGATTTTAAAAAGAATAAGGTTTGTACTAAAATGAAAACTCAGTTGTAATTTAAAACTATTTAAACAGAATATATTTGCTTTCTGCACTATTGGGATTACCTTCATTGTTCTTTGAAAAGGTTTAATAAAAAAATTTATGTGCGTGGGTGTTTCACCTGCAAGTATGTCTGTGAAACACGTGTGTACTTGGTGCCCACAGAGGCCAGAGGAGCATATTGGGTCACCTGGAACAGGAGTTAGAAATGATCAGGAGTTAGAGCTGCTTTAGGAGTCTCAGGAATTGAACATGGTTTAAGAGCAGAAAGTGTTCTTAACATTGAGCCATCTTTCCAGTCCCTGCTTTCAATACTCTGTCACTCACGCTTTGGAGGCAAAAATAGAAGAAATCAGAGTACCCAAAAGTCTCAAACCTCCTACACACACATATGTCCCCCAAAACACACACACACACACACACACACACACACACACACACACACACACACACTTTTTTGTGAGGTTAAATGGATTCAACTCAGATGGAAGGAAAAATAAAAGACTTAGGCTTACGACAGCTTGACTTTCCAGACTCGATGTGATGATTGTCACAAGCACGAATATTTGAGAACCCTGTATTGTGGCAGCAAACACCTGCTTTATGAGAGAACAAATGTTTGTGTGCCAGCCTTGGATATAGCCCCTTACACTAGAACCAGATTTGATTAGATAAAGCATTTAGTTCATTCGAACATTCTTTGAATGTCTACCAGTGTGAGCTCTGAGCAAACCTCTGGTGGCAAGCTCCTGGGACCTGCCTGGACATAAGGGAGTTCAGAGTGTGGTAGGGTAGCCATGAAGTAATACACGGATACTGCCTCTGTCGGAACACACTGGGGAAGGTGCTCTGGGGGACAGGACAAAACAGCAATCCTCCCCCAAGGGAGAGGAGACACCTACACAGTCTTTCAGGACAGAGGACATTTCTTGCGGCATGGGGAATGGAGACAACATTCCAGACAAGCAGTAGCAAAGGCAAAGAAGGTTGAAAGTACACATTATTCCTGGAATAGTGGTGGCTGGGACACAGCCATGAGGCTCCAGGAGCCGATACTTCCGGCAGCCGAAATATGTGTTCCGGTCCTGAAGGTAGGATGTGGGCAAGACCACCCACTCTTCCCAGTGAGTCAGGTTATTTGGAAGCTCTTGAAATGTTGGAAACCACTGCTTTCTGTTTGAGACTAGTGAGTGGGTAGAATACATTGCTTGTAAACCTGAAAGGGCCTCTGTCTGTGCTCCTTATAAAGTGGGATCCCGCTGGGAGCCTGTTAGCTCCATTCATGACCAGACACCATCCTACAACTCCAGGCTCACCTTCTACCACACACATGCTCTCTCCTTGCCCCAAATGCAGCTGCAGCACTAGAAGTGGGGTCTTGTAGGAACCAATTCCCACAATCTTAGGCTGAGGTTATAGCCATAAATCGATTTGGTGAGTGCTTTATTTCCCCCACCCCTGTTAGAAGAAGGCCCAGCAATAGATCTTATTCATTCAGGGTAGATGATACTATTTTTACAATGTTGTCTTAGAACTGTATGAACACCACTGACATTGATGTTATGTGTAGAGGGATATATTAAAAAAAATACAGGGATATATCATACTAGTTCATCCCAATGACATCATCAGATGTTATCATCATTATGTTAATCATCGTGTTAGTATGTAGGAAGATGTAACTAGTCCATTGAGGCCTTAGTGTGCGTGTACCATGAAAATGGAAGATAAATTCTGAAGATTTGGGGGCCTGCAACATCAGTGAAGTGTTTAGGAGCATGCTGGAACATCTCATCAAACTGAAGGACAAATTGTTACACCATTCTTCTCAGTACTGAAGGCAGTAACATTTTTAGTGGGCCTCCTTTCTTTGTGGGACGAGAATATTTCACACTGGAGAATGCCCTCTTTATTAAGTGCTGTGGACGTTACAAGATTTGAATCAGGCCAAGTCAGAGAATGCCTCAGTATAAGTCCAGTCAGAAATACAAGCACCCCTGCCACTTAGTCCATTTGACTCACCAGATACTATGTTATTAAAGTATCCAGGTGGGAAAGGCCATTAGAAGACTAAAGCAATCCCAATAGGAGAATTTAAATGTGGGATTCAGCTCTGAAGCATGACCATGGTTCTGCAAAAAAATATTCTACAGAATTTGGAAATCATCTCTTGGTGGGCTATTTGCCTAAGATAACGATACAGCTTTTGCCCATGAAACATTAGATGATCGTGTATTTAGAGCTATCTATCATGGGCTAAATCCTTTCAGATCCATTGACACAAAGGTTGGGTAGATTCAAGAGCAATTCATTGTAGGATGGAGTAGGCCCTCCAGGACTGCAAATAAGTGTGGATAAAGTGTGTGAATAAGCTACACTAGGAGCTAGCCCAAGTCCCCAACAGTAGTGACTGCAAGACTGTAGTATCCACTAGACCCATAAAGTACTAAGTGGAGGTAGGAATGGGCCTTTGGAACTTTGGGGGTGTTCCTATCATAAGCTCAGGGGTCACTCTAGGGGTTCTGATTATTAAGGGACCCTTCTCCATCAAGGAAGCAGCAAGAGTCCCTTTAAATCTCTTGCTATGGCAGTCAACTGACTGTCAGTGTCCTTGTTCCCAGACATCATACCACAAGACTAGTTCACAGCAGCAAAGGCCACGGAGGCCATGCATTCTGATCACCAGGGAGCAGCAGAGCTGTCAATAGAAAGGCCTCTTGGGAGGGAATGAGTGTAAGCATGTGATGATCTGTCAGCATGTAGCCCATCATTTTTCTTCCCCCAAATGAGAGAATAAGGGTAAATTTATACAGCAGCACCAATGGCCTGAGAAGGACATGGTGACCATATCTATGGTCAACTGCTTTCAGAGTGTCAACGGAGAAAATGGCAATCTTAAAAAAAAAAAAAAAAGTACTGGAAATTGACATGAAGAGAATGTGACCACTCAGACAGGCATGAGCCAAAGGACCTGTGGGAGTGTCCCCTTTCCCTGCCTGGGGCACAGGAATCAGTGAAAAAGATTCAGCTGCCACCATAGGGACAACTGAGCAGCAAAAAAAAAAAAAAATCAAGTGGTACCAGACTATAGCCCAAGGCATACAATAAATGCTCAGGCATCCATGCCGCTATAAACAAGTGACTGAAAAAGAGAAAAATATCCTTTACAGACTTCCAGATCAGAGCATTGTTCACCCAGAAAGCATGCCTAACTCTCATTCCTGCAGTGTGAGCAGCGCCTAGTCACTGCCGTCCAAAGAGCACAGTGTGGGAACTAGAGAAAGAACAATAGTGGACAATATGATACCTACTATTTGAGCAAAGTGACCAAGGCCAACGGTAATACACACCAATCACATGACTAGAATACACCCTTAGTACAATAAGATTAAAAATGGCACTTTCCCTCTGATGGTTTTTCCCCTGCCCCCAAATCTGACCTCGCTATTATCATGAGAAAACGATCAGACAAATCCAAATTTATGATAGCTCACGGAAGTCCCCGTTAGCACCGTTTAAAACCGTCAAGGTCATCAGAATTGGAGAAATTCTCACGGCCAAGAGGAGACAAAGGAGACCTGAGCTCATGCTATAGGATCTGGAGTAGGAGGGGAAAACAGGCAATAAAATTAAGGAGAACACAGTAGATAATAGACTGGGCAATGATAATATGTCAGCACTGTCTTCTTACCATGACACAGGTACCGTACATAGGAAAGGTGGTAGCGATAGGAAAACCCAGGCATGGGGGGATTCAAGGACCCTCAGCGTGCTTTATTCAGTTTTTCTGTAAGTCTAGAGCATTTCTAGAAACAAAAGTATTGATAAAATGAATGACATAAAAAAACCGAACTTTGGCCCTTATTTCACACTATATACTAAAGTTCATTCAAAACAGAACTACATGTAACATTAAAAGTGTAAAACTCTTAAAGGAAAAACTTTGTGATGTGTAAATTAGGCAAAGATTTCCTAGAACACAAAAATCACTAGTCATAAAGTGAAAGCTGGTGAATTGGACTCTGAAATTGTAAAATTCTGCTTTTTGAAAGACATTACTAAGAAAATGAAAGCAGGCAACAGAGTGAGTGGAAATGTTCTCAGTATGTTTGGCTGACCAAGTCTTGAGGTAAATTAAGAACTTTTGCAACTTCCAGTTATTTCTTTCTCAACTTGACCTACGGTCAACAGGGAAGAAGGAACCTCAGCTGAAGAACTGCCTTGATCAGATTGGCCTGTGGCATGTCTATGAGAGATTATCTTGGTGGATGATTAGTGTGAGATGGCTCAGCCCACTGTGGGCAGTACCATCCCTAAGCTGGTGGGCCCAGGCTGCATCAAACGTTAGTTGAGAAAAGCTCTGAGTAAGCCAGTATGCTACATTCCTCCTTGGTTTCCCCTTGAGTTTCTGCCCAGACTTCCCTCAATAATGGACTGTGACCTGATTATCTAAGATGAAATAAGCCCTTTCCTCCCCATGCTGCTTTTGGTTATGGGGTTTGTCACACCCATGATGGAAAGCAAAGTAGAACACAACTCAATGAAAAGAAAATGTACACTATAATTCAGCAGGTTTGAAAAAAAAAAGATCATTTATCTTTTTTTTTAATTAAGAGATTTTTCTACTCATTTTACATTCCAACCACAGATTCTTTTGTCCTCCCTCCTCCCATCCCCCATCATTCCCCCACCAATCCTCCCCCATTTCCACCTCCTCCAAGGCAAGGTCTCCTATGAGGAATCAGCAGAGCCTGGTACACTCAGTTGAGGCAGGTCCAAGCCCCTCCTCCCTGCACCAAGGCTTTCACAAAGTGTCCCACCATAGGCACTAGGCTCCAAAAAGCCAGCTCATGTGCCAGGGATGGGTCCCATTCTCACTCAGAATGCAACCCACAGCTCCAGGGAGGCTAGCTAGTAAGGAGGTCCCTAGGAAAGATGTAAGGATTGCCCAGCAATGGAGAAGTGGATGAGATCTACATGAGCAAACTGGGGGTAAGGGGGCGGTAATGGAGGGCAAGGGACGTGGGAAGAGAGCCTAGGGGAGCAGGAGGTTCCAGCTGGAATGGGAACAGAGTGGGAGAACAAGGAAAGAGATACCATGATAAATGAAGGCACCATGAGGGTAGGGAGATGAAGCAGAGTGCTAGGGAGGTTCCCAGGAATCCACAAAGAGGACTCCACCATAGACTACTGGCAATAGTCAAGAGGGTGCCTGAGCTGACCTACTCTGGTCATCAGATGGCTGAACACCCTAACTGTCATGATAGAACTCTCATCCAGTGACTGATGGAAGCAGATGCAGAGATCCATGGCCAGGTCCCAGGCGGAGCTCCGGGAGTTCAATCGATGAGAGAGAGGAGGGATTCTATGAGCAAGAGATATCAAGACCATGATTGGAAAAAGTACAGAGACAGCTAGCCAAACTAGTGGAGACACATGAACTGTGGACTAATAGCTGAGGAGCCCCCATGGTGCTGGGCTAGGCCCTCTGGATAAGCGAGACAGGTGTTTAGCTTGAACTGTTTAGGGATCATTTATCTTTTTTTTTTTTTTAAATAGTTTATTTAACATATATGAGTGACCTGTCTTCAGGGACACCAGAAGAGGGAATCAGATCCCATTATAGATGGTTGTGAGCATGTGGTTGCTGGGAATTGAACTCAGGACCTCTGGAAGAACAGCCAGTGCTCTTAACCACTGAGCCTTCTCTCCAGCCCTCATTTATCTTTTTAATGAATGGTTCTAGGTTGGTTCCTTACCCTTAAGGACCAGAAAAGGAACTGGGACCTTTGCCTTATATTGTACACAGATATCAATTCCAAGTAGTGTTCTGGTTTCATCCTGTTGCTGTGGAAAAACAAAAACCCCACTCTGAACAAGAGTAACTTAGGGGAGGGAAAGGGTTTATTTCAGTTTTTAGGTCACAGTCCATCTTTAGGGAAATCAAGGCAGCAGCTCAAAAAGGAACTTGGAGCAGAAATTATGGAGAGGCATGCTGTTTGCTGGCTTCCTCACAGGTCATAGTTAGCAAGCATATTCATACATCCCAGGCCCCAGGGGATGGTGGTGCCCACAGTGAACTGGGCCCTCTTACATGATTAACAAGAAAGACAGCTCCCCACAGACATAGCTACAGGAAATTTTTCCAGGAAATTCCTCAATTGAGGTTTTCCCCCCCAAAAGATTCTAGGCTACGACAGTTTTATGAGGACAGTGGTTAGATAAAAAATGTGAACAGTAAAACAATAAAGCTTTTAGAAGAACACAGAGGATATAAACCATACAGTTAAATAACACACATATATGTATGCATTTGTATATATGTGCATGTAAGGCTTTAATCAATGATTAAATAACCTAAGATTAAATTTCTTGTTTTAAAAAATTGAAAGACTAACTAAACAAATGAGATACAACTTGAGAGAAAATATTCTCAACATAAACTACTCAGAATGTAGAAAGAACTCTTAGTGAATTAATATTTCACAAAAGATGAATGAACAGCTAATGAGCATGTTAAATGGTGTCCAGCACATGTAGTCATCAGAGAAATTCACATAAAAACCATAGCAGGATCATATTTCCTGTCATTACCATTGCTGGTTGAAGTTTGAGGTAAGATAACCACACTGTAAACCAATTTGTCAATGTCTTATAACATACCATTGTCATGTGACGCATTCTTAGATTTTTATTTAAGATAAATGAAATTATACATCCATACAAAGGTTGTACACACATGCTCATGGCAGTTTTGTTCATAATATTCAATGCCCATTTCAAAGTGAGTGGTATATCTTGTGGCATATCTATATATCTTATGATGTGTCTATATACATTGTGGCATATCTATATAACTTGTAATATGTGTGTATGCATGTATATATGTATTATGATATGTGTGTGTGTGTGTGTATACCTTGTGGTGTATCTATACAAATACAAAACAATGAACTGGTCCACACAACAACACAATAGTGAGAACCTGAAAGAGTCAAGATACAAATAATACATGCAGTTCTAGAAAAGACAGGTTTAACCTATGGAGACAGAAAATAAGCTGTGGATTCCTGGGATGGGAGAATTGAAAACATTAACTGGAATGGAGCATGGGAGCTTTTGGGGGGGTGATGTGAATGACTTGTAAAATTGTTGTGGTGACTTGTGGTACATGACTTAAATTGCCCAAATCTCATGAAACACAAAAATCACTTAGCATGGGTATATGCACTGTAAATGAATTGTAGTGCAAAACAACAAAAATTTTTTAAAACACAATAGAAGCCATGCATATTCATACCATGATGTCGATGTCTATATCCTGATAGCCCAAATCGCCGGTGATTATTTCATGCTTGACTTCTCTGCCATTCTTGTGAACGAGATATATATTTTCCAGCTTTTTATCTCATCCTGTTGGACAATAGGTTTCTGTGGGAAAAGACAGAGCCTTAGAGCTTCAGCCCCTGAAAGTCATTGCTAACAACGTTATAGCTGACGAGGAATTTGTTTCTGTTTGTGGAGAGCCGGTAGAAAGACGGCAAGAGTCAGGGGACAGGGAGGAGCACAGTGAAACTCCAAAAGGACATGACGTGATAGGCTTGCTGCAATCATGAACTGACAGCAGCAGGTGTTGGAGGGTGGGGAGTTACCTGCACAAGCTCAGCACAGCACCCTCAGGAATAGGAGAGGGCTCATGAGGCTCCGCCATGATGGTTTCTGGAGGAGGGGTTGTCATGTTCTTCAGTGGTACAGCCACTGAAAATTCGTTCATGTTCCAGTAAGTAACACATCACCAATGTGCATGTACAATGTTCATGTCTTAGTTGCTTTTCTATTGCTGTGAAGAGACACCATGACCAAGACAACTTATAGAAGGAAACATTTAATTGGGGGCTCACTTACAGTTTCAGAGAGTGAGTCTGACAGTCATGGCTGAAATCCCAGCAGAAGGCAGGCAGGCATGGTTCTGGAGCAGTAGCTGAGAGCTCATATCTGATCTACCAGCAGGGAGAAACTGGGCCTGGCAAGGGCTTTTGAAAGCTCAAATCCCAACCCCAGTGACACACCTCCTCCAACAAGGCCACGCCTCTTAATCTTTTTCAAACAGTTATACCAACTGGGGACCAAACACTGAAACACATGAGCCTCTGGGGGCCATTTTCATTAAAACCACCACACTCAGTGAGTCATAAAACCAGAAAAGATATGAAAATAAGAGGGGGACCCCTCGAATGTGAAAATAAGAGGGGGATCCCTCGGAAGGCAGAGAGGGGGTAGAATGAGGGGTGAAAATGGCCAAAATATATTATGTGTGTATGAAATTGTCAACAAATAATTTTTTAGAAACCCACTCACTTAGCTACCAACGTTCTGGTTTTATCTGATATTTTAATACTGAAGACACATTACAATGTCGTGGCCAGTGTCCCCTTTGGTATTTTGTCCCTATGCTTATACATGATCTGAGTACTTCCATGCTGAATCCTGGAGGTAACAGTGCCAGACACTTTAGTCCCAGCACCTTTTCATCATCCTCCTCACTCCAGTTTTTACCTTGGTCTTAGGAGGAATTATGTCATGGAGCTTGAGAACAACTCCATCATTTCCACGCTGTCCTTCAGCCCCTCTACGGAGGCAACTATAGGCATTGGGGGTGATCGTCAAGATCACACGGTCCCCTCTCATGTTTCACAGAAAAAGAAAGTTTCTATCTGCACTGCTCTGAGTGGCCAAACTGGAACTAGAATTCTGTATTCCTAATTCCTAGCCTCTGAATCTTTCTACCCAATTCCAGTGCTTCGTGAACCAGCAACATTGAGTATCCAGCATCCAGATGTGGTACCCAAACACGCAGTGTTCACATGGCAACACTTCAGGGAAAATAAAACATGCGTGATACCCTGAGCTCATCCAAATGACTTTGTCTGATGAAAAGAAAATGTGCTCGTGACTTTTATGATTTAACGCGTGATGACACAATGCACTGGAAGATGCCTCTGTGGCAGCTGTGAGTGGAGACAAAGCGTCTCTGCATGTGTGTGTACACTCATTGCATGTTTGCTTGGGACAAACCCGGATTCTGACTATCTTGGCATAGTTTTTAATAGTTCCCTCTCACTCCCAAAATGTCCTTATTTGAAAGATAATTATACTATCACGATAATTACAAGGAATCTCTGGCTAATGGGCAATGTTGTACCATCTGCTTATTTTCTTATTACTAGAAATAAATGGGGAGTTTGGGGTAAATAGCTAATAATCAACTTCTAAATCATGCTACATTGGGGAAAAGGAACATCCTTTTCTCTCTTACCATTCTGGAGAAAAACCATCTCAGCTGACTCACTTGAAACATTCAAAAGGATTATCTCAAGAACACTACTTAACACAAGAAAGTGGGGTATCCTTTCCTTGTCCCCACTTTCCAGACACAGTGCTTTCAGCTACAGGTGTCCACGTAGATAATAATCCAGCCAGGAGCACTTTAAATGCCAAGTGTGTGGACACACACACTTGGGAGCCTGAGGCAGAACAATTGCAAGTTGGAGGCTAGCCTGGGTTACAGGGTGAAACTCCGCCTCAAAGACATGGGAACTTTCATATGATGTAGAAGAGTGGGGTAAGGTGGTCTCCGGGCTCATTGGAAACTCATATCCTCGCTCTGTGTCCTAATCTTCCATCCATATAATGATTCTCCTGATTGAATGAGGGCTGATGAGCTCACTTGGATGTAGCTCTTCAGGATTAGGGCATCCACAGTCACCCTGGGCAGAAGCAGGAGCTTGTCGCTAACCTATGTTGAAAAGTCCTGTACAGTGTCTCCTGGGACACTTCTCACTGGCCATGCTCAGGGGATGGGATTATAAAGAGAGAAACTGGAGCCAGATCTTGGGGCACAGACCTGGGATCCCAGCCACTCAGGAGGCTGAGACAGTTCAAGGCCCACCTGGGCTGTAAAGTGAGTTCAAAGCCATGCTGGATAAACTTAGTGAGATGCTATCTCTAAAGGTAATTAATACAAAGGGGTGTGTGTGTGTGGCTTAGGAGGAGAGTATATGCCTATGTGTGAGAGGTCAATACAAAGTGCAGGGGTGTGGAGTATAATCCCCACTTAACACCCCCCGCCCCGAGAGAGAGAGAGAGAGAGAGAGAGAGAGAGAGAGAGAGAGAGAGAGAGAGGAATTACAAACAATTCAATGTGCTCTTGTAAGAATCAAGATGAGAATAACACCCCACCCCATCCTGTTCTTCCAAAATCTCCCTCTCACAGCATCTGCTGTATCCCACAGGGGTGGGGGTGGGGTGGGGGAGGGGAGACCACAAAGCATCTTTCATCTTAGAGTTGTTATTACACTCGATGCGTTCCCTTGATCGCCTTCTCAACCAGACCAAGTTTGTCCTCTTCTGTATCCTGTTTGGGGTTTGGCTTGGTCTCAGAACTAGTGGGCAGTAGCTGAGTAAGTGAGCAGGTAACTCATCTGTCTGTCGTTTATCCAGAGAGGGAAGTAGATCACTCAGACGAAACTCCCTTGGGGGAAAAGTACGTCCAGCAGAGAGTTCTGTATCGATGCATGAGGTCACATGCAAAGCAGTGACGAGAATTGAAAAACAAACAAAAAACCAAGCTGATCCTGCTATGAACCACTGCTTGGCTGTGTCACACACAAATACTCACTGGAGAAGACACACCATCTAGCAGGTGGTCTATCTCATATGACGATTGTCCCAGCCGTAAAGACAGTTTCTTCAAACTGCAGCTCAAGGGGATGGAGGGATGGCTCAGTGGTTAAGAGCATTTGCTACATTTCCGGAGGACCTGAGTTCAACTCCTAGCACCCATATTAGGTAGCTCACAACTGTCTGTAGCTCCAGCTGCAGGGCATCTGTTGCCTTTGGCCTCTACAGGCACAAGTACTCAGGAGCACATACCCACGTGCACACACACACACACACACACCCCTATACATAACAAACAAACCCTTCAGCTCAAATTCTAGATAGGTTTCCTTATTGTGAGCTCCAGTTATTTGCCAATTCTGTGGCTTTGGGCAGGTGACTTGTCCCTCTGTGTGTCTTAGTTTCCTAATTTTCATAACAGATAGGAATAACAAAAACATGGGTACGTACCCATGCATTCAAATGTGTGTGTCTGCCATTAGGAGGCTGGGAGAAGTTAGTGTGTCTGACGGCCTTAGGCCAGCACCTGAAAGTAAAGTTAGTTTTGTATTGCCATATTTGTGTCACTGTCATCATTGATGACAAGAGAGTTTTAAGTTCAGTCCCATGCTCTTACTACAATCCCAACCAAGCGCTAGGATATGCTGTCCTGCTGAGGCCACTCATCTGTGCTTCCTCCTTTCTCTGCTAGTTGATGACTGTCTCTCTGGACATCCTCTGTCTGAGCTTCTGAAGTCCCGGCCATTCTCCTGCAGCTGCTTCGGGTGGAGGCTATGGGAGGCTGCCATCCCAGCCACAGACAGTGAATGGCTGACAGCATCCATTCCTTCTATTGCTGAGTCCTAGAGGGTCTGGGACAATAACTGTGACAGCTACCTCCTCCCTCAAGCCCTGAGTAAGAGGGGATGGGGGCATTGGCAAGGAAGGGCCATGCTTTTCCTCAATGAAGTGGCTGCAGAGGGAGGGGGGATGGAAAGAGGAAGGAGGGGTTGGGGAGGGGGAGGGGCAGGGGTTGTGGGTCCCACAGGAGCAAGGGGGACACTCCAGGACACCCTTGAAACCTTTCCAGTGACTCCCCCACATAAAAACAACCCTGCCTCCTCCCCTGCACAGGCCCAGCCAGCTGTTTCCACTTCCTTAGCATCTGGTCATTTACTGAACTGTTTACTAACTTCTCATCCAGAACTTTTTAAATAGAGGAAAACCCAGGGCTTGTCTGTACCAACCAGACGGCAGAGATAAGGGAGAATAAAGCAATAAACAAAACAAAAAGGCAGAGTTAGACCCTGGAATCCAGGCTTGACCAGGACAACCTATTGATGGCCCTTTGAGTCTGTGGCTTCCTGAGTCACTGAGGAGACTCAGCCCTCTCGAACCCCCTCAGTGATGCTGGAACTAAAGGACTTCTGAGTTGAACCAGAGATCCAGGACCAGGAGAACACAGCTACTAGAGAGTAGCCCAGAATGATAGGGAGAACAATATCACACTTGAAAGCCAACACCCTTGGAGCAGATAGATCTCCAAGATCAAATTCCAGCTCTGTCTCTCGGGAACCGTGTGATATTATGTGAATTACTTACACTCTCTGTACCATGGTTTCATCATTTACCAAGTGGGAAGAATAGTGTTAACCTCACAGGCTTGTAGTGGGGTTACATAAATTAATATACAGCACTTAGAAAAATAGTACTTGGCCTTTTCTAAGCATTTCAGAAGAATCTACTCTTTTTATTACAAGTACATGTAGGTTTTTACTGGTTGTATAACTATTATAGGGGGCACAAAGTGGTACAAATATTGTTTAATGCAATGTAGAATGATTAAATCAAGCTAATTAACATGCCCATCAAATGCACAACTTGTTTGTGAGGATTTTGAAACTTACTTTTTGGGAGACACAGAAATGTGTAGTGGTCAATTCCTCTATTTGTTCTACTGTATAGATTATCATCTCCATGTTGCTATAACAAAATACCTGAGACAATACACCAGCAAAGGAAAAAGGCTTAATTTGGCTCATATTTAGAAGACAGGAGCAAAGGACAGTCACATTGACCCATGTTCGTCTAGATGACATGTCCTCTCTCGCACCAATCCTCACCTGCTGAGAGGGAGCAGCCTGGAATTTTATTTTCTTCCCTGTTGTGATTTGAATGAGAAATGTCCCTTGTGGGCTCCCATGCTTAAATATTTGGTCCCCAGCTGTCTGGGAAGGTTTGAACCTTTCGGAGGTGGAGTGGTGATATTTTATTTGTGCTCTAACAAATAAAACTCATCTGGGGATCAGAGGACAGAGCCAGCCACTAGATTAGACATAGAGGCCAGACAGTGGTAGCACACACCCTTAATCTTATCACTCAGGGAGGCAGAGATCTGTCTGGATCTCTGTGAGTTCAAGGCCACACTGGAAACAGAGCCAGGCGTGATGGCACACACCATAAATCCCAGGACTTGAGATCTCATGTCTTTGCTTGGGAAGGACACATGTCTTTAATCCCAGGAAGTGATGGCAGGAAGCAGAAAGGTATATAAGCTGTGAGGAGCAGGAACTAGAAGCTTTTTAGCAGCAGTTCAACTGAGACCCTGAAGGGTGAGGACTCAGAGGCTTTCAGTCTGAGGATTCGTGGAAAGAGGATCGGCTGAGGAGTTGGTGAGGTGAGGTTGGCTGTGGCTTGTTCTGCTTCTCTGATCAGCTTTCACACCAATGTCTGGTTCCAGGTTTATTATTATTATTATTATTATTATTATTATTATTATCCAGGTTTATTATTATTATTATTAAGTTTTTTGTTTTGTTTTGTTTTTTGTTTATTTTTTTATTTTTTGAGTAAAACCAAAACTTATTGTAAGCCACAGTCATCCTAGGGTCCCCCCTGCCATATAGCCTCCCTGGTTCTGTGGGTTGCAGTCTGATTGTTCTTTGCTTTATATCTAGAATCCACTTATGAGTGAGTACATACCATGTTTGTCCTTCTGGGTTTGGGTTACCTCACTCAGGATGATATTTTCTAGTTCCATCCATTTGCCTGCAAATTTCATGGTGTCCTTGTTTTTTACTGCTGAGTAATACTCCATTGTGTATATGTACCACATTTTCTTAATCCATTCTTCGGTTGATGGGCATCTAGGTTGTTTCCAGGTTCTGGCTATTATTATAATTATTGTTGTTGTTGTTGTTGTTGTTATTATTATTATTATATGACATTTTAAAATTTGTAGTACAGGAGGAAGTGGGTCATGGGGGCGAGGCTTGAGGTTTTATGGCCCTGCCTGCTTTCTGTTTCCTGACTATTGATGCAAAGTGACCAGCTGCCTCCTGTTCCCGCTATCCTGTCCTCCCAGCCACCGAGGACAAATAAGCCTTCCCTCTTTCTGGTCAAATACTCGGTCACAGCAGTGAGAAGTTACTAATACACCCCAGTAAAATCTTGCTCATGCCAAGTAGGAGGGAAGGGGCAGTGATATGCAGGAAGTCCCTTTAAGGATGACATTGAAGACTGAGTGCACAGTTTCCACCTTGTCACGGTGGCAGTCATCCTCATGGGTTTCAATGGGTGGTGCTCTGGGCTCCTGTTCACATGCAGAGACGGTGTCTGCTCTGGGTGGCCTCTTACATAGCATGCCTTGGGGATTAGTACGCACTAAACTATAAAGATTTTGGTCCTTTGCACACACAGTCATCTAATCTGATTTTCACTGAAAACTTACATGAGTGGCTGAAGTTTTGGAGACCCCAATGAATATGGCCAACTACCCCCTGCCCCGCTAGTCCTGCCCCGACTCACCAGTGTCATAGTGAATTACATGTTATCATGAAAGCTTGCAAGGTTTCTGAAGCTAAATTTACCTCCTGCTCCACACTGAACTTTTGACACCTCTGGGGGGGGGGGCGGGGGGAGCATCCTTGTGGTTTCTAGCAAAGCCTGGAAATAAGGGAGAAATGTAGTTTTCTTAAATGGCTGATGTCTTCCAGCCCTGTCTTGTGTGAACATATAGTCCACAGCAGTGGTTCTCAACCTTCCTAATGCTGCAAACCCTTTAATCCAGTTCCTTATGTTTCGGTGACCCCCCAACCGTACAATTATTTCATTGCTACTTCATAACTGTAATTTTGATACTATTATGAATTGCAATGTAAATAGCTGATATGCCGTCCCTGTGGTGGGGGGGTCTCGACCCATAGGCTGAGAATCACTGGTCTACAGGCTCCTTTAGCCACCAGTCACAGCCTTGGCTCAGCCCTTTCCCCATGTGGTCAGCAAACACTGTATCAACTGAAGGAGCTTTCAAGTGTGTATCCAGGTGTCGATCTGTGTGGCCAGCTCTGTTATGCATGGTACAGGTTTACCACGCTCAGCCCAGCCCATGGCCGACCCCTCAGCTTGCCTGGAGCCTCCTTCCAATCTTCACAGTGCCTATGATTAGATAGATGTCTGGCTGCAGTTCCTATTGTTTCCCCTCTTGGGGCCAGCCACCGCTGGAGAGCAGACAATCTACGGGAACAGGGTATGGAAGGAAGGAAGAGACCAGAGCCAGGTGCTTACCCGCTTGGACGACTAACACGGTTTCTCTCCTTCCTCCCCATGGGTAATAGGAATGCAAACACCTTCCTCAACGTGTCTATATTCTTTTCATCCTTGAACCTGATGGACAACGGAACAGAAAGGTACATAACACAAGGCACACTTTATGGCTTGTTTAGGGAAAGCCACGTAAATGTGCCTGAATAACACCAAGTAGTGTGAGGTTGAGACAAGTGACTCATGCACTCAAAGCCATTCCCTAATTGCCCTTGGAGCAACCGTCAAGTGTGCTTGATGCTGAAAAGTGACCTTCACCTACCTGCGGGGGAGGGGTTGGCCCAGGCTGTCACTTTCTATCTAGGCAGCATGAACGGCTCCAGAGAATCCCGATTTCTTATGCGTGAACTGCTGACCCCGACCCTGGTTCTGGAGAGGGACAGGAAGGAAGGTGTCCTTCCACTGATTCAGGGACCTCCGGGCAGCCTTTTCCACCCCGTCAGCAGCCTTCACATCGCTTTCCTCCCCTCCCTCTTCCGCCCAACCATTAAGCCCTGTCCCTGGAAGCCCTTTGCGGTTGCCAGGAATCACAGACATTAGGAAACAATCCAAAAAAATGGGTGGCTACTTGGCATCCCACAGCCCCAGGGCCACACGTGGGCCCTGGTGTTGGCCCCGGGTCACAGGTATGGAGACAGCCTGGTGCAAAGGAAGGAACCCGTGCCAGCCAGAGGACTCCAGTGACTCTAGAACCAAGCAAAGGCTGACAGAGTGGCAGAAAAATGTCCTGCTGTGTTTCTAGGCCATTCTCTGCCTTATAGAGCTTAAAGCCACACTTTCCAGGCTTGAGCTGCTGGTCTAAGGGTTGTGCTTGCCAATGGAGCTCGTACAACAGGAACATGGCCCAGGACAAGGTCATTTCCCAGGAATGATAACAAAGCCAGGAGAAGTCCCGGCTGTCAACCTACCTGACAACTGAGGGTGACAGGAAACAACCTCTTTCTTTTCTTTTTACTTCATTGAGAATTTCGTACAATGCATACAACACATTTTGATCATATGTACCCCTCCCTCAACTCCTTCTAGATCTACTCACCATCTCCCTACTAGCCCAACTTTTGTCCTTCTTTTAAGCACCCCTTGTAATATTCTGACCCACCCCTTGGTGCTGCCCTGCATCCTGATGTAAAAGCATCATTCTAAGGAAAAACTCCTCCTCCTCCTCCTCCTCCTCCTTCTTCTTCTTCTTCTTCTTCTTCTTCTTCTCTCTCTCTCTCTCTCTCTCTCTCTCTCTCTCTCTCTCTCTCTCTCTCTCTCTCTCTCCTTTCTGTCTTTTCTGCCTCATTATCTCCTATTGTAATAAACCATTTCCATTCGGATGCAGTATCTGGGTGTAAATGACTTTCCACCGCCCCCCATCTGCCCAGCATGTTTTCCTGCATGTGTGGGATACTCTTGGGGTTCCCTGTGTAATATATCATAACACCCATCAAGACAAATTTGTACCACCTACAAATTCTTAGATATATGGCCTTGGTTGACTTTCCAGAGGCTACACCGAGAACACTGATTCTCCCTTTCCATGTAGCTCCTTGGCTAGAGGTGGAAAATCATAACCACATCACCTCCATGCTGGAATTTTGTCTGGCTTGACATTGCATAGGTCTCATGCACGCTGTCACAACCTCTGAATTCATATGTGCAACTGTCCTGCTGTGTCCAGAAAGTACTCTTTCCTGATGGTCATCCACGGTCTCTGGTTCATGCAGTCTTTTATACCGCCTCTTCTGCAATGATCCCTGAGTCCTGGAAGGAGGGGTGTGATACAGATGTCTCATTTAGAGCTGAGCATTCTTTTTGAATCCTCTGCGTCTTGACATGTTGTGAGTCTCTATATTAATCACTGTCTATTGCAAATAGAAGGTGCTCTGATGAGGGTTGAGAGGTGCACCAATCTATGGATATAATTATGAGTCATTAGGACTTGGTTTAATACTATAGTCACTTAGTCGAATAACAGTAGTAGGTTCTCCCTCTAGAGCCTAGCGCTGCTTAGCCACAGGTTCTTAGCAACATAGGGTCCTTTTTTTATTTATTTAAAAGAACATCACTGTTCCATGCTGCAAGAAATATTTTGAATGCCTCAGTTGAACAAACAGTTCCCAGGTCTGCTGTTCCTGCAGAGATGGGCTGGTGCGATTCATTAGCTCCCTGACGACAGATACCTGTAAAGCCACGTCAGGCCATGAGGGACCCAGCTATGCAAGCAAACAGCCTTCATTCTCATTTGTCAAAGGCTTCCCAGAGGACAAGGTGCTGAAATCCTCCCGAGCTGCCGAGCATCTTCCCCTCTCGGCTGCCTCTGGGCGTCTCCCCCTTCCCCCGCAGCTCACAGAGGCACAGGCTCGTGTTTGTTCTTAGTTAATCGTAGTTAATCGTGGATGCTCACGGCAGTCCACAAAGAGCTTTGTGTGCATCCACACGCTGTCGCCGATAAAGCCTGCGTGCGGTGAGCAGTTCTGTCCACAGTTCACATCCTTACGCTTATCCTGGGATTTGCGTGGGTGGCACCTGTCTACACCACCCAACCTTATCTGTGAGCCTTGGACACCTGGGCAGGTAAAAGCCCCCACTTTCCCCCCTTCGAGTCACATTCCTGAGCGTCCTGTGTCAAGTGGGTATGTTGACTCTGCTTCCTGGAGCTGGCCAATGACAAGCATGGCTTTTGAAAAGGAAAATCAACCATAAAACATCTCCCAGAATGTGTTGAGGCCAGTTTACGGATACAATGTCCTACATTTCCTATGCAACATGTCTTTAAAGTAAGGCTCCACACCAAACATCAGGACACCTGGTATTCAACCAGGGCGAGGGGTTGAGAAAACAGCAGCATTTAGGTGGTGAAAAATGCTCCATCAGTGGAATACTTGAGGTATTGGGAGGCAGTCTCATGGTTCTAGGGAGAGCCAGTATAGATATAAGGAATACTTCATTGGTCATTTAGACTGCTGTAAACGTACTGACCCTAGTGTCTAACAACACAAATTTATTTCTTACTGTTCTGAAGGTTGGGAGGTCCAAGTTCATGCTGCTTGCACTCTTGGTGACTGTGGAGAGACTCATCTTCAGGTTTATGGATTATATCTTCTCCTGTGTCCTTGCATGGGAGAAGGATCAAAGAAGCTTGCCCATCCTCTCTTGAATGTATGACAACTCCATTTATGAGAGCTTCAAACACATAACTTGCTCACCTCTGAAAGGCCCACCACCTTAGATCATCTATTGGGCAGTGAGCTACAACATATAAATGTGAAGACATAAACATTCAGGTACAGAAGTATTATTTGGTAAGTGTAATTCCTACCCTTTAAGAGGTATAGCCTAAAATGAATAATCCACAGTATGATTAAGTCTATCAATAGCCAAGGAAGAGGCCAATCAAAACACTACAGGAGAGAAGTTAATAAATAAATAAAAGCAAAATTAGCCACAGAAGAGAGATGCTGAAGTGGGAAATGCAATTCGTGAGTTCTTTCTTTCTCCTTGGGTAAACAAACCCACAGAGTGCTGAGGGAAGAAAGGAAACTTTGCAAATTACCGTTTCCCCTCATGGTGATCAACCCAAGGGTACTTGCTCATAAAATTAGAAGAAATAAAATTCAATTGGAAATAAGAGGGAGATCTCTCATTCTTCTTTTTTGAAAAATAAACATCGGCCAACAGAAATGGAAAGGAGACAGGAGTTGAGTGGCATTTTAAAGGAAAAGTTCACTTTCTGATCATATTGGTTAAGATTTTGTTTTCTAATCCTTACCATTAAGGCCTCCTTTCAACAGACATTTTATTTATTTATTTACTGTGTGTGTAAATAAATACACACACACACGAGGAAGGCAGAGGATAACTTTTCTCTTTCCATCATGAGGAAACTAGGGATCAAACTTGGGTCATCAGGCTTGGTGACAAGTGCCTTTACTCACCGAGTCACCTCACCAGCCCCTTAAAGTCTCCTCTTTATTGCAGCAGGTTCCCAGTCTCCATTCTCATTGTCCTCCCTGGCAGCTCTCAGTCCTGTTTATCACTCTCTGTTCATGCACAAGGGCACTGGAGACAGATGAACGACAGGGCTCTTGTTCCAGATGAGCCAGACAGACAGCACATTGTAGAGCAGTGTGCTTGACTCTGCAGGTGGTACTCTTGCTTCTGAATGAAGTCTCTAAAACAGATCTGCACTAAAAACAATTTTGGTTTTGCTTTGTAATTTTCATCTTTTTTTACTTTCAATGAACAGGTAGTTGTACCTATTTGTAAGGCACAGTGTGATATTTCAATTGTCTATAATGTGTAGTGATCAATGATTTCCATTTTCTAAACACATTCCCTTGTGTTTGCAGCTTTCAAGCTACTCTATGCCAGCTGCTCATGAAATGTGCATTGGGTTCTTGGGGACAGTAGTTCATGCTTCCCTGTTATAGACCCCTAGATTGTGTTTTTTCTATGCAACTGTGTTGGGTACTCATCAACCTACTTCTATGCTCTCCCCACACCGGCTTGCCTAGCCTCTGCCAACTATGACTGTGCTTCCATATCAATGTTTTAAACTTCCATGTGTGAGTAAGCACAGTATGATAGCTGTTTATCTGTGCCTGGCTTATCTCACTTGACATAGTTGCATCCAGGCACATCCATCTGCTTCAAATGACAGGGCCTTATTCATTGTATGTGGCAACAGTCCATTGTGCACACATAATATTTTCCTTATTGATTGTTTAATCTAGGAGCACTTTGGTTGATTCTGCCTTGGCTATTGGGAGCAGTACTGTAATAAACATGGGACTGTGCATATAATTTTAATAAGCTGGTTTAATTTTTCAGCAGAGATTTTCACCAATTCTTTTTTTTTAATTTTTGTGTGTACATGGTACATGTTTGTGTGTGCATCTGTCTTATGGAAGATGGAGCCAACTCAGCACTGCCCTCCAGGAGCAGCTCATCTTGGCACTCTTATTGGCCCAGAGCTTGCCAGGTAGTCTAGCTGGCTGGCCAACAAGCCCTAGGGATCCTCTGCTGTGGAATAATCCTTTTGTACACTGTGAAGTTGTGATTGGTTTAATGAAAAGCTAACTGGATGGTAGCTAGACAGGAAGTATAGGTGGGACAGTATAGAGGAGTCTTCAACTAGATGCAGAGAAGCAGGACATGTACAAAATGAGGTAACAAGCCATGAGACATGTGGCAACATGTAGATTAATAGAAATGGGTTAATTTAAGTTGTAAGAGCTAGTTAGTAACAAGCCTGAGCTACTGGCTGAGCATTTATAATTAATATAAGTCTCTGTGTTGATTTGGGAACTGCTGGAGGGACAGAGACTTCCACCCACAATCCTCTTGTCTCTGCCTCTCCACACTGAGATTACAATTCCACCACACCTGGCCTTTAAAAAAAATTTTTTTTTTTTTTAAAATATGGGTTCTGGTCCCCATTCTTGCATACAAGTGCTTTACTGCTGAGCCATCTCCTTGGCTCCTACAAATACCTTCTTTACTTTCAGAAACCTTTCCTGTTTAAACTTAGAATTTTCGACTGACTTGTTTTGTTAATTTTTTTTTGCCGCTCGATTGGCTATCAAAATGACAGTACCTACCGGATTGTGCTGTCTGTGTTTGTTCATGCATTTAATCCCCTGACTAATGAAAAACCTAATATTTCCTCCCAAATGGAGATGGAAAGCTCATTTCTTCTTGCATTGTGAAGAACTGATGTTTGGTTTCCCCTACACAAGTGTGCTACATTGAGATCATAATCAAGTGGTGCTATAGCCCCCAAGGTACTGCTTGTAGGTGGGTTGGAAAGTGACTTCTAAAATCCATCATTATATGTGCATAGCAGCAGTCGTGCTCCACAGTCCCATGACTAGAGCTGGTTGTGGGGGGCAAACTGCTTCATATTTCAGGTCATCAAAGATGAAGCCACTGTAGCTCGGATGAAGCCACTGTAGCTCAGAATAAATTCCCAGAAGAAATCAGTGAGCTAAAATTGTATATTTATGGACATTTTTTTTGTGTGTGTGTTGTTAGTCTGCTCAGAGCACCTGGTAATGGCCCTGGGGCAGGCCACATGGAGCATAGGAAGGTCATTGTTTATAAGCACTCCCTAGGATGTTTCTAGAATGTGCTTGTGTAGGGGAATAAAGGTGGATATTGTTGAGTCTCTCTTCACCAAAAAATAATAAAACTGATTTATTAGGCTGATTTGGAAAAGAGCCTAGAAAAATCTGTTGCAGAGCAAGGACCTGCTTTGAAAAGTTTCTCTGTCCTGTGAGGTGCATTGATGGAGTATTTTCTTCCCCACTGTGGTGTTTGCCATGTCACATTTGTTTTCAAACAAAGTTGGGAAAATTTAAAACTCATATAAAATAATTACACTTAAATGTCAAGTGACTCAGTAATGTTCATGTCCTCTAGTATCCAAAGGATTTAATGTATTAAAAATGTATTGGTAGTAACTATTTCTTGTGTGTGTGTGTGTGTGTGTGTGTGTGTGTGTGTGTGTGTATGTGTGTGTGTGTGCTCATGCATGTGTATGCTCATGCATGTGTGTGCTCATGTATGTGTGTATGTGTGTGTGTATGTGTGTATGTGTATGTGTGTGTGCATGTGGAAGTCAGAGATTGACACTGAATGTCTTTCTCAATGGCTTATCTACCTTATTTTTCTAAGGCAGGTTCTCATGCTAAACCCAGGCCCCTCCCCTCGGTAGCTTTTCCTTATGTTAATTTCTGATCTATTATAAATGAATTCAAAGAAATACTGGTTTCTACAGTGGTAGACTAAAAGTGCCTTCAGTGGAATTTAGGAAAATGTGTTCAACCAAAATCAGCCTTCGAGCACAACAGCAGGTGTGTACCTAGATGAAGAGCTGATTGACGTCACTATGGAACAATGCGCCCCTCCTTTGGCAAGCCTTAGGTGTGAGCCCAGTGTAATAGAGACATAAAGCCAGGAAGGCTTGAGGTGTCTCCATCAGAATGGTGAGCAGAGAGTGCACTATACTTACTTTGCAAAAACACGCACTCGGTTCTCTGTACCCACAGTGTCTCCTCTACAGATTCAATCAACACTAGATCGAAAATGTTTGGAAGGGTTCCGGAGAAAGTTCGGTTGGTAAAGCGCTTGCTTTGTATGCACAAAGGCTTGAATGCAATTCCCAGAAACCCCGTTTTTAACTAGAAGCTCAATGTGGTAGTACACATTTATAATCCCAGCACTGGGGAGGTAGAGACAAGTGGATCTCTGAGGCTTGCTAGCCAGCTACTCTAGCCCACTTGGGAAGTTTCAAGCCAGTCAGAAGCTCTGTCTCATAAAAATGGTAGAAAATGCCTGAGGAACAGCAGACTGAGGTTGTCCTCTGGTGTCTCTCTCTCTCTCTCTCTCTCTCTCTCTCTCTCTCTCTCTCTCTCTCTCTCGCACACACACACACACACACACAAATATTTATGGAAAAAATGTGTTTGCACTGCATATATACTTAATTTTTGCCATTACTTGCTAAAAAAGCAGTAGGACTATTTGCATTGTATTTATATCATGTCTAGTATTAGAAATAATCTAGAAGGCTGGAGGGATGGCTCTGTGGTTAAGAGTACTGGCTGCTCTTCCAGAAGACCCAGGTTCAATTCCCAGCACCTGCATGGCAGCTCACAACTGTCTGTAACTCCAGTTCTAGGAGTTCCAACACTCCCACATAGACATACATGCAAGCAAAACACCAATGCATACAAAATATAAATAAATAAATAAATAAATAAATAAATAAATAAATAAATAAATGAGGGAAGGAAGGAAGGAAGAAAGAAAAGAAAGAAAGAAAGAAAGAAAGAATGAATGAATCTAGAGATGGCTTAAAGTATACAGGAGAATAACCATGGGTCCTGTGCAAATACCATGGTACTTTATATAGAGGACATGAGTGTCTAGAATTGGGTATCTCAGAAGGTCCTGGACTCGATCCTTTGTGGACATGAGGGGATCACTGTACTTGGAGAGACTGAGTGCCAGCCTTGTTCTAAGGACTTTGCACTTACCTTGTACTTAGAGTTCGTAGCTCTTTATCTACTTCTAATGTAAGGAAACAGAAGCAGAGAGATTTGTTGTCCAAGGTCACAAACAACCAACGCAGGATCCCAGAGCCAAGGCCAAGCACTGGGCTCCCAGCTCTCGCCCAGCTGCTGTGCTTCAAGGCCTCCATGTATCCCAGATGTGTCTGTGATCTTTACCCCGGCTCAGTTTCTATGCAGCCAAGTGTCCTAGCTTTATTTCTGTTGCTGTGATAAAATAGCCAACAAAAAGCAACTTGCTGGGTAAAGTATACATTTTAGCTCACATTTCCAGGTTACAGTTTATCATTGCAGGGAACTCACATGGAAGCAGGACCCCGAGGCAGCTAGTTACCTCACACCCATGGTCAAAAGCAAAGAGGAATGCCTACTTACTGCTCATCTAGCTTTCTCTGTTCTTAAACAGTGTAGGTTCTCAAACCCAGGAATGGAATTCCTACTTTCCTGCTGGGTTTTCTCACAAGCAAGGCAATCCCCCACAGACATACCCATCCTGACACAGGAAATTCTTCATTGAGACTTTTTTTTTTTTTTTTTTTGCCAGATGATGCTAGACTGTGTCAAGGTGATAATTAAATTGAAGCATTGCATCATACTCACTTGCTGTCTCTGGTCTAAGACCACTCACCTGGCCTCCTGACTCTATCTTAGTTAGGGTTTTATTGCTGGGAATAAACACCATGACCATGGTAACTCTTATATTGGGGCTGGCTTACAGTTCAGAGGTTTAGTCCATTACCATCATGGTAGGAAGAATGAAGGCACACAGGGAGACATGGTGCTAGAGAAGCAGCTGAGAATTCTACATCTGGATCTGAAGGCAGCAGGAAGAAAAAGTAAACCACTAGGCCTGGCTTGAGCTTCTAAAACCTCAAAGCCTATCTCCCAGTGACATACTTCCTCCAAGAAGGACACACCTCCAATACTGCTACTCCCTATGGATCTACGGGGGCCATTTTCATTCAGACCACCACACTCACTTTTGAAAAGTTGATGTGTTGCTAGAAGTATGTGATGGCTTCCCTCCCAAATTACCACAGATTATAATGTTAAACAACAGAAATTACTATAACAGTTATATAACAGAAATAACTTCTTAGGCTGGAGGCTGCTTCAACCATCTCTCTCTTTATAGATGGCCAACCTCTCTTCATGTCCCTTCACATTGTTTCTCTCTGTGTTATTCTTTGTTTCCAACTTTCCCTTTGGTGGAGGCACTATTCATGTTGGGTCAGAATCCAGGCTAATGATATCATTTTTAACTCAATTATCTCTGTAAAGACCTCATTTTATCAGGTCATGTTCTGAGGTCCTGGGGATTAGGAATCTAGTGTATCTGTTGAGAAGGTCACAAGGCAAATCATAATGCATGCCTACCCCCAAGCCAGTCATAAGGACAGGGAGCTACCATGCATGGCTAATACCAATGAAATTCATCCATTAGGGCTTAAGGTGAGACCCACCTTCCGTGAGACTGTGGGCAACATACAAAGCAGCAGGAAAAGAAAGATGGTCATGAGGTAGGCAACTAACCATTCCTGGACATCCATTTATTTACTTGTGAGGAAACTGAAGACCAGAGAGGTACGACAGCACATTTAGACCACGTAGCGAGTTAGAGCAAGCCTTTGTTTACTTTTCTGGCACTGTGTTAGTGGGCTTACCCATGTGTTCTTTTCCTAGAAAACCGAGTTGATTATCCTTTCCTCTTGTAAGGATTCTCTACCCAGGATGCAGTGGGGGAAGAAAAGACCCAATAATACCTTAGGAATCTTCTACCCTTCTCCTGCTACAAAGGGTATTTTGGGTTCCCTTCTAGCTTCACTCACACTGGCCACTCCTTTGATGCTTCTTGGATGCAGCTAAATGTTTTGAGGCAAACCCAAAACTAAGGCAGGCCAATGTTACCTTTGAGTTTTTCCCCAGATGCATAAATCACAGATAATTGTGGCCATGGCTGCAATGAGCTAATAGACAGAGAGCAGGGATGGGGATGGGGGTGAGGACTGACCAGACTACAGTGTCCTGTGGCCAGAACAGCCTACAACAGGAATGACTGAAATCAACTCATGTCATACAGCCTTCTAAGCTCTTCTTAGACATGAAATCTTCAAGTTTAACTTCCCGATAGACCCCCATCACCCTTGCCAGGGCCTATTGCCAATGATACTCTTCAACTTTCCTATCTTTGGCTTCCTCTGTCTTGCAAAGTATAGGAAGCACATGCATGTGCAGTCCCCAGCCCACCAGGAAAACCAACCAGAACAGCCACACAGCATACATGTGCTCTGTATCTGTCTTTGCAAGTAGACACACTTAGGCAACATAAGGGTTGAAGGAGTGGTTGACGTTTCTCCTCTAGTTTGGTTTGATAAAATATATGGTGATTGGATACTAGCTCAAAAAGCTCATCATCAAATCTGTAGTATTTCTGTACATGGGATGGAGAGGTAGTTCTGGGGCAGAGCCATTGGTCTACAAATGTACAAGGCTCTGGGCTCAATCCCCAGGTCTACAAAACAAGACCTATGTGTATGAATACATTTGCAGACTATACTGTGTATAGCTTGAAATTACACATGCATAGGTGTACACATATTTTGAATATAAGAGTATCAAAGGAAGCATGCATCATTTGTATGCCTCCCATGAAGAAATGAATCTCAACCTTGATATCCAGAGTTTTTCCTTTCCTGCCTCACACTTGTTCTTCCATATCACACATCATACACACACACATACACACACACACACACACACACACACACACACACACACAGCATTTCTCACGATTCCCCACTTTGGTTCTGCCCCTCACCCCACCAACCCTGCTAGGTGATGAAGGAAGACTCCCCTCCCACCACACCTTCACTCTAGCCCACCATGTAGAGCAGCAAGTTGTGAGTGAATGAGTTGGGCTAGGCAGCTTGGGTTGTGAGGACCTAAACTAGGATTGGGAGTGAAGAGTGTCTAGCTCCTGGACACACGACATGAAATATTGGCTCTTCCGTGAGAGGTGCCTGAGACAGCAGCTCCAGGCCTTCTGCTCTCTCCAAGTGGAGATTTCCTGTGGGCATGAATCCCAACCAGAAGGCCCCAGATGGGGGATGGGGCACAGCAGAGGAGGATTTCCTCCTTTGCCCCCCTCTTCAGACTTGAGAAGACAAGGACAGAGGCTACCACTCTAAATATGGCAGAAGAGGGAGAATTGGAGGTCAGGGGTAAAGAAGAATCATAGCCATATGAAGAGGGGAAAATGCCAAGGCAAGTAAGGAGCCCAGGCTAGTTTCCATGGTTACAGCAGAGGTGGCCCCCAAAGCCTTCTGTTTTCTTTTGCCCTTGCTTCCTCTTCAGATCACATCCGGTCTAGCTCTCACCTCCCATTTGTCATGGGTCTGTCAAGCAAAGAGAACAGCTCGTTTCCTCAATCAGTAATGTTGGTAAGGCAGGTTGCAGGGTTTGGCCCTTTCTTGGACCTTACAAAGGAGCCTCTAGCATCTAATGTGAGGTCTTATCTAGAGGCAAAGAAGTGATGACAGCCCTTAGTGATGTCACACTTCCTCTGTTAATTGGTTTCTCTGACCCACTCCAAATTCCCTCACCACTGACAATTTTACTAGTAAGAATTGGGTGGGGTCATTTAAAGGACCATCCTCCACAGGAAAACAATGTCAAGAGTTTAGGTAATTTAAGAATCCAAAGGGGAAAAAAAGAGAATATATCTGACTTCCGTGAATGTCATTCACTTTATTTTCAAAAGCTCATTGAGAGATGACGTAAGCCAGTTATCTTGACATGTGGCTTCTCTTCGTCCATGCTATTTTATGGGGTGGTGTGGGGGAGGTTAGAAAGCTGAAATGTGAGTTCTTATTTTCTAAACACTCATCAAGATTCACATCTAAGGTTATTTTCAACTACTTGAAAGGCAAATGAGCCCAGTGATCAGTTTGGAGTGCTTTGAATCTGTGTGGAGACTGGTATGTGTGGGCCTAGTACACACTACCTAGGGTTTTTAATTTAAGCTGCCTTTTCAATATTAGAATTCTAGCTGGGGATGTAGCATAGTGGGTAGAGAGCTAGCCTCACAAACTAGAGATCCTGGGTTTGACTCCCAGCATTGCCTAAAACAAAGTGTTGGAGACACACACACGCACACACACACACACACTCACATGTCATCCCAGACACTCTGGAGGGAGAGTAGAAGTTAGAGGATCAGGGTTTAGAATTTAAGCTTGGCCCCAGCAGACTACAGGCCCACCTGGGCTACTTTAGGGGTTCATTTGTTGATCCAATCCCAGGTCTAGAAGTTCAGCCATCTTCCTGTCTACAGATGGCAGGCAAGAAGTCTGGCAAGGCAGAGAAGGAGGTCTTTAAATCCTTAGAAGATCCATATCTACCATATCTGGGTAAATGTCTACCCAGATAAGTGGAACCATGAAGACCTACAATGACAGTTTAAGTTTTCCACTTCCATCCATTCATAACTCATTCATATACTCTACTTGAGTGTCTACAGTTTGTTTCCTAAAATTAACCTTGACTCATTCTTTAGGTTAGACCATGGTTTTGCTTGTTTTATGTTGTTATAGAGTTTTGGTTGTTTTGTTTTGTTTATTTACCAGCAAGAAGACAGAAATTTTAAGACATTTAGATACAAAAGTTGAAGAAGGTTCTCATATCTAATGGACTGAAAAAGAAGGGGTAAGGATCTATAGGAAGGAAGCCTTCAGCAGTTCTGCTTGGCCATACCCAATTTGAGGTGTCCATGACGTGTCAGGTTGATAGTTAACCAAGACCATGGGGGAGGTAAGGACTGGAGCTGAGAGTTTGGAAACCATCAATGTATAAACATTTGCTCCCATGACAATGGCTGAACTTAACCTTAGAAATCCTAAGACTGAGCCCCAGAATACAACCAGGAAATCTGGGGAGATTAGGCCAGTGGGATAAGAGGAAAATAACAGTATTGGTGATCTGGAAAGCGCATGTTTTAAAACTGAGAATTGTCTAAATGCTGCTATTTGTTCAAGTGAGTCATGAGTTGAAAAGCAGCTGTTGTTCTGATTGGATGAGAATGGACCAGGACACTACAACCTGAATGTGACTGCAAAAGTCTAAATGCTGGAAACTTCATCCAGAAACTCCCACCTTAATGGCATTTGGACATAAGGTCTTTGGGAGGCAATCAGGGCTACATGAGGCCATGAGGTTTGGGTACCCATGATGGCCTTGGTGACTTTACAAGAAGAGACACACACTTGTTCTGTCTTCAGATGCCTTTCTCCATGTTTTGATGCACCATGGCCCTCACCAAGATACCAGAGTATGTTCATGGACTACCCAACTTCCAGCTTGTGAGCTAAAGAACCCCTATTCTGGATGAACTAATTACCCCACCTCTAGTATTTTGTTATAGCAGCAGACCAAGATAAGGGTGGTGTTGTAGCTAGTATCTGTGCAGACATATGGACGATTGGACATATGGACCCTGATTGGAAAATACTAAGAAGAGAAGGAGAGATGGAACAGATTCTGTCTCCAGGGAACCACTTCTCTTACTAGGGAATGTTCCTTTCATTTTCCCTTTGAATCCGAGCAGCTATTTTCTCTACCCAGCTTCTTGTGGTCTTTGCTGTGGCACACAATGATGCCCTCATTTTCGATGGGTATCCTCCAGATTGTCCCCAAACTAAACAATACATTCATCCCTCAACGTAGATCTAAGCAAAACACCATTCTCCGAAGAAAGACGTTTGTCCAGTGCCCCACTTTTCTGAAGGGTTGGACTGATGTCCTGTGCTATACTTATTGTCATACAATCCAAAGTAAAACAAGGTTAATTCTTAATGATCCTGATGCTATCAACAACCAGATTTTGTCCTATAAGAGTGTAAATTATTTCTAAAATGAAATTGGAGGTAGAAGTTTAATTCCATGTAATATCTAAATGTAGAGCTACTTCTAAAGATTTCATCATCTAGAAAAAGGGCAAGTTGTGGTTGTACTTTATTCTTCTATACAGGAAAGCATAATCCTAAAAGATGCTGGAATGCTTGATGGGGTTTCGGTGGGCTGTCCCGCATAGAGACAACAACAGCCCTGCATGAGACCGTCAGGTTTAGACAGTTCACCTGGAACCTGGCATGAAACACTGCAGAGATACATCATCCTGTGCTGTCCCCTCCCCAGCTCACTGGCATAGTTTAGGTCCAGAATGTTCTCCTAAGGACCGTGTCCTTGGTCCACAGGTTGGCACTGTTGGAAGATGGAACCTTGATGGAGGTCATTAGGTCATTGGAAGTGTACTCTTGAAGGAGATTCAGGACCCCCATGACAGCTGCTCCCTCTCTGGTTTTTACTTTCCAGAATATCAAGTGATAAATGGCTTTGTTCTACCGCGTACTTCTTCAGTGAGAGATATGTTCTCACTAGGAGCCCGAAAAGTTGATTGTGAATGCTGGAAACAGCCCTCCCTTAAATTAAACTCTCTTCTTTCTGTCTTATTCATTCATTTACTTATTTAGTTGTGACTTAAAGCAGAGAGGCTGAAATAAGGTGTGCATATCTTCATGAGTATGAAGGGTACATGGGTTGGCTGGTCATCAGGTATCTAGGTTTGCTATAGTCTACTTCTGTACACTAAGTAAGCTCCAAAATTCTGCATGGTCTTGAGTTCCTTGTGATGTGGATGGTTTCTCTGTTGCTACAGCCACTGAACTTGGATAGGAGCTGGCTTTAGTGAGTATATGACAAGTCAAACTTCGACTGGGAAGATTTGGGTCCTACATATGCAGACACTGACAGGGTGGTAAATTTCTGGTCCATCTGCTCAACCACACTGATTGCTGCATTCAGTCAACCCCTTCTTTTGGGTCTGAGCTGAGACGTACTATTGTTGGGTCAGATTTCCTGAGAACTTTCTCACTTAACACACAACAATCTCAATGGTCTATGAACTGCTGGCCTAGCAAACAGGGAGACTAAGATTGGATCACAACCTTGCAGCCCAACTTCAGAGGGAGCAAGCTCCAGTCTAGCATCTTTGGAGGGCTTCCTGACAACTTTCTCATACTACTCTGGGTCAATTACCTACCGCAAGGAATGGCTTTTGTGCTCACACGTTTCCTTTCTTTTTAAAATCATACTCAGGATCTCGCAGCCTCCTGGACTGTCTTTGGGGACTCATCTCTTTGTAAATGGATGTATTGGTCAACTGCAAGAATTGATCTGGTTTTTACCCTCCTAAGTATATGGACGGAAAGCCTCAACTAAAGCATTCATTGCTGCATCCGGCCCCGGGTGTTCATTTTCTTCATCCTGGTAGAGCTCTTCATCTGTAGCTCCAAAGACTTCCTAAACCAGTCAGCGCTAGTCTGTGCCAATACTCCTGGGGAGCTCTTTCTATTTCATGATCAGTGGGCCACCCCATGACTTCCTTGTTCATGCAATAATCTCAAAATGTTCCTCAATCTTCCATTTTCTCATACTTGCAACCTTGGAAGGTTTGGAAAATTCCTCATAGCTAGTTTCTCACGACTGGGAAGTCGCAAAGTTTTCATGAAGTGGAAATTACCTCCATGCCTTTCTTTGAGCCCTCTGGTGGTCCCTTGGAAAATGGATGCTTCTGCACCAACTCCCAGGAGCATAGGGGCCACGGGATACGCACTTTTGATAGACGACTGCTGAACAGGCATAAATGATGTCAGTCTCAGCATATATTGCAACCACCTTGAGTTAGACAATGAACACTCCACCTCTTGGACTTAGTGTTCCATCTCGCTCACATGCTAGCAATGATTCAAGAAACACTGTTTCTAACCTGTGCTAAGATAGTGGTTGAGCCACAGATCTGGAAGCCTGTGAACACCTGGTGGGGATCTGTGGGTGGTGGCTGGACTCCTGGCTTCACAGTGGAGTCCATTAAACCTAAAATCTGTCACATGGATTTCTGCTGTGGTCTTTGAACTGTAATACATGACTCCTAGTGCCTTCTTGATGACAAAGCGTTGATGTCAGGGTGTAGCCTCGAAGTTCCCTGGACCCTAAGATGTTGGAACACTGCTTCCTTGATGTGGAACTCTTTTGTCAGGAGTTACAGCTTATTCGAGGATTGCTCTGGCTCTATCATAGAACTGAATAAATGTAGCAAGCCAACAGGTGACGAGACAACATGTTGATCTACTATGGGTTGATGCAGCAACAGCCACTGGCTGGTCAATTGTGATACAACATGGCTCCAGTGCTTGGTTGCTCGGAGGAAGAGCTATGATGAGCTCTGAACAACTGTCCAGTTCTAGTGGTAACTGCCATATGGTGTTCTGGTGGGAGCTCCTCCTCAGCCCCTGGCACCCATATACCCAAAGAGTCTGGAATGTTCTGGGGGAAGTGCCACCTCAACTCCCCTCCCCCACCTCTCTCCCCAAACCTGCACCCTCAAAGCCCACCAAACAGCAGCCTCTCCCCCAGAGCTGCCCTCCAGTTCCAGACCCCTGTCCCTGAGTGAGTCAAAATCCAAAAGCCAGCCCCTCCCTAGGGCTGCTCAAGACCACGCCTACAGGGTACTTAAGGCCTGGTAGCCATATTTGCCATGTGACCCTTCCCCTGTGACCCTTCCCCAGCCTTCCCAAGGGTCACCCAGGATTGCTTTGCTGTGTTCATTAAACCTGGATTTATTAATTCAGTTTGATTTGGCTTATTACATCAGCGGTGGCGGGAACCCAACCACCGGGGACTTAAAACGTCTATGGTTTCCCCTTTAAAAAAAAAAAAGAGCTAATTGTCTCAGGCACATTATTCTAGACATTTTAAAGCGGTAGCAAGCCCACTGGCAGCATCTCTTTATGAATGCAGGGCATTTAAAGAAACATAAAGGAGATGCCTTCCGACTCTTGAGCTGTTGCTCATATTATCCAAACCCAGTTATTATCCAGGAATAAAATGAACACCCTTCGGGGGGAGCAGTACTAGAAAGGAGTATAGAATTGGGGGAAAATTAAAGCTGGGAAAGGGGTATCCTCAGAAATCACCCAGCGGAGGGGCTGATCTCCATCTGTCCTAGCCCAGGCCCCACCCATCCCCATCCCCATCCCCACCCCCACAAATACAGCACCAGCAGAGGAAAGCAAGAGCCTGTCAGCAAGGACCTCCCATAAAAACCTCATGTTTTTATCTTTCTTCCTTCAAATGTGTGTGCACGTGTTCATGTAGGGGCTTGGAAACGCGTGTGCACATGCGTGAGTGCGTGCGTGCCTGGAGCAGAGGGCAATTTCAGTGTCATTCCTCAGGCAGCATCCACTCCACCACCCCCCCGGCCCCCCCCCCCCCACTCTTTGAAACAGAGTATCTCACTGGAGTGGAGCTCATTGCTAGGTTAGGTCGGCTAGCCAGCAAACCCCGCGGACCTGTCTGTCTGTTACCCCAGTTTCTGGGGTTGCAAGCACATGCCTGGCTCCTGTTTAACATGGGCTCTGGGGATCAAACTCAGGTGTTCATGCCTGCTCGGCAAGCACATTACGGACTAAACCATCTCCCCAGCTCAAATATTTATATACAATAAATGTAGCCCCTCTGGCTTCTTTCCCTACGTTTTTACTGTGCAAATAAGTCCAAGATGGGGAAAAAAAAGTCTTTTGTTGTACTTCAATGCTAGGAAAAGGGTGGTGCGTGGAGGTGGAGGTGTGGTGGAGTGACCTCATGCATATATTGACACCGCCACCCCCCAGAAAAGCTGAGCAGAATAATTACCCACACACAGGCGCGCGCGCGCGCGCGCGCGCACACACACACACACACACACGCACGCACGCACGCACACACACACACACCCAGGCTGGTTTATCTCCTGCAGCCAGAGCTGCCTGCCTGAGCCCTTCACTCTTTGCCGCTGGCTCAGCACCACCTCAGGGAGGGCTGGAGCAGTGGGGTCCCTTCTTGTCATTGTTGCTGAAGCCTCTTCCTGCAAGAAGTTCCACAGGGTCACATCCTGCAGGGATGTTGGCTCTGCACAGCTTGATCTAAATATTTAAAGGCACCCTGTGCATATAAATTGGCTGCTCAGCACATTGGGGAAGTTTTATTCAAAAGCCTCATCTCACTCTAAATTCTACACACAGAAGTGTGCTATTATTCCAACGTTATTGGCCAACTGATCATTGCTAACCGTTTAGCTAAGGGCAGTGCAGAAGTGTCCTTTTCCTGGGTCACTTTATTGTACTGGATTTCATAAGGCCATTTCCATTCAGGTAGATGATGTGCTCTGCACATATTCACCCCACCCCTTCCTGCCTCCTCTTCCCCACCCCTCAACCACCCCCTAGACAGCATCACTTTACTTTTATGTTGCCCTTGTATGTGATTTTATTCACAGTCAAATGGAGCAACTGTCCAGGGGATGGAGGAGCATCTTCCTTCCTTTTGATCCTGGGTTCTGCAGGATCCTCTCAAATGACCTTTGCGCTCAGGGCTCTTGGGTCCCAGATTTCTAGGTTCTAACTTTCCAGGCTCCTTGCTTCTTTTCTGCTGCACACTTTCTCTTAGAGTCTTTTTGCCACATAAACCCATGTCTACTCCACATTCCAGCAGCCAGCAGACCTCCCAGACCTCAGCTTCACTGGTACGGACAAGTAGGTGGATAGGCTGACAAGTCACACCTCACACACTGGACTCTGGGGAGCCCCATGCTGCCCCCAGACACTGTCTCTCAACCTCCCAGGTTGGCTGTCACTCCAAGTCTGGTCCTGATGCCCCCTCTGATGCTTCTCAGCAGACACCAGAGGTGAGGCCTTGGTATTCAGGGGTCTTACGACAGCAGGAGGTGCTTTGCCTAAGGGAACCTTATCTACCTGGAAGCAGAGCCTATCATGGCACCCCTGCCAGCTCACCCCATGGAGCTTTGCAGCTTCCGGCCCCTAAGATAGGCACCGTGGCCTGGAAACCCCTGCCCTCCTTGTACCATCTCCTACCTTGGATATATAACAGAGGAGTTGCTGACCATGGTCACTCACTCAGCACCTCACTTACTCCCTAATTGGTCCCCTGGACCCTTGTGCCCCAATTCCTCCCCACTCCAGAAGTAGAGTTCCTTAGAGTATTTTCTTTATTATGAGGGATCTGCTCTGTAGTGCCCCAGACATATTCGCCAACTGCTGCCTCTATTCCCATACGCATGAAGAACGTACCTCACCCACTGAACCTTTGCCTTGTAGCTAAAATCACATTATTGACTATTTTTGCCAAGTGGTTTCAATGTGACAGTTTTCTAAAAAAAGGAACCTAAATAAATTACAAAGTTTTGGGAGCTAAAGATGGATGGATTCAGCAGTAGAGCAGACAGACACAAAGTAAGGGTATTGACATTTATACAAGTGTGTTTACAAAACCCACCCTCGCGTTTACAAAATATGCTGTATGGCTTTGTCCATCCAAAGACAGTACAACCTGATATGCTGAATTCCCCCGACCATGAACCTCTGGCATCCGGGCCTGGCAGCGCTTCCCTGAGCACCTCACTGACAAAGGTCTTGTTGGAAGCAAGCGACTTTCAATCCTTTGCAAACTCACTCTACTGTAAGCTGAAGAAAAACAAAATGGCCTCAGGACAGTGCATCCTGGCCTATGTGCCTAGAAGGTGGATGAACTCTCTCCAGGAAATCAGACACATTTCGAAAGTTGCATCAAGCTTTTGTGGGTGTACGGAGTGTGTGGCTGCTTGTGGGGGGCCCCAAGATGATGGTACGGACTTAGCGATGCAGGTTGACAGAGCTGTTCCCACTCACTGCTGTGAGAGTCTTAATAATGTCTTCATAGGAAACTGATTTTCATTGTGCACTGAGCCTTTCACACCCATTCCTGCTTTGGGGCCCCTGTTAGGAAGTGCCTGGTAAAATGATGCTTCAGAACCTTTTGCTCTGTGCGTGATTGCTTATTAATTCACGTGCATGCTTGGAATCCACTCTAGTGACTTCAGCCCTCCTCCATGGTAGACTGAGCTTTCAAAAGCCATTTTCACCCCTTTTAAAGGTGGCGGCCAAGGTCACAGGAGTTAGTCTGATCTTGGGGGCTCTTGTGCCCGGTGGAAATAAAATGTTACCTTTCATCTCTCCCAGCCAGTTCGGAAGGGCACCTCGATCACTCCAGGTTTCTGTTCAGTATTCCAAGCTGGCTCTTTCCATACATACCGTAAAGGGAGGAAATTGGTAAGGAAAATTATGGGATGCAAATGCCAAGTTTAGTCAACTGAAGCTTGCTTGCATTTGTGGCAACGGACTAAAGATAAATACAGAAAATGAAGAAATCCGAGCATGGTAGGCACTGTTCAGAGTTGAGACATGAGGTATGGAGGCTGGAACTGGGGAGGATCCCCAGAGACTGACTATAGGTGATACCCATGCTCCTCCCTGCCTAGGAGGAAGATGTCCCACAAAGAGGTGGAAGATGGCCTAGAAAGGATGTGGGCTTGTGCTTATGAATATTTAATGTGTACCTTTTAATGGTTTGGGTTTTTTAAATAATCTTATTTAAAAATAATTCTGACTTCATTCTCCCCCAAAACATAAAGGAAGGCAAAATAGCGCTGAGAAAGCATTTCTTGTGGCTTTCTCCTCACTTTGCCCATCTTATTACCCAGACTCATGGCTCCCTGGGTATATTTGAGGTTAGGAAGACTCTCTGAAGTACTTCGTCCTTCCTCACCACCCTCCCACAGTTCCTGTCCTTCACGGAGTCCATGCCTTTTACTGGAAGAATGTCTGAGTAATTAATTATCATAGACGGTCAGGCTAATTCGTGGACTCTTCCCAAGTCATCCTGGAGAGTCCCTCAAGCGGGTGACCCTTTGTGCTTGCTGGGAACACAGACATGGGAGAGTTAAGCTGCTTACCAGCCTAGTGACTTGTGGGCACAAGCTCATGCTGAAAGTCCCAGAAATGACACAGGTGACAGACAGTTGTCACCCCTGGAGTAAGGTACAGATACAATCAATACTGAGGAAACGACAGCATTTGTCCATACCTTGCTGTCCTACTGTGTGTGATCTTGCCCTGACTGTGCCTTAGTAAATCAACAGATATGACCCCTTATTGATTATAAATTGCCTTTGGGGTATGCTATTACATTTTCAGGACCCTGATCCGAGAAAAAGCAAAAGGATAACTTCCCTCTAGGAATATTCCTCATGGACTTGAAAAGTAACCCAGGTAAGAGCTTTCTTCGCTGTTTATTGAGACACTAGACCAAACAAAAGAACAAGATGGTGTGATGATAGCAGCTGAGGATTGTCCTTGCTCTGTGACATCTCCTGATGGACTGCATTCCTCGCACATTCCTAGGTCCGTCTGTACTTCCTAATCTTTCACTTCCTGTAACCATTCTGTCTGTCATGGCTTGATATGAAATGCCCCCTGCAGGCTTGTATAGTGAATACGTGGATCCCATTTGGTGGCGCTATTTAGGGGGGTTCTGGAAACTTTAGGAGGTAGGACTTAGCTAGAGGAAGCAGTCACTGTGAGTGAGTCCTTGGAAGTATTTTGTCCCTAGCCTCTTCCTGTTTTGCCCTCTGCTTCCTGTCTGACTGCCATAATGTCCTGCTCCAGCACATACGATCAAGCAACCACGGACGGGACCCTCTAAGGTCATCAACCAAATAATAAACAAACAAACAAACAAACATCTCTCTTTGCTTCTGTCAGGCATTAGGTCATCGTGATTATAAAAATGACCAATACATTCCCAAACTGGCAAAGGGACAACTCGTGGCCCCACCGATCAGTTTTCCGCTGTGTCTCCCTGCTTTCTGGAGCTCCCTTCTGCTCCTAGGGAAGGCCCCACATCACCTTGACCCACCTCCTCTCTCTTCCATAGCGTCCTTTCTCTGAGGGCATTGCTCAGAGCAGGCGATTTTCCAGACACTCTGTGTTTTCTGGCCTCACGCCTTGGGCCAGAGCACCTCTTCCACCTGGACCAAAGGTCAGCACACTTCTGCTCTCCAGAGCCAGATGGTAAATATTTGACGCTCTTCGGGCCACACAATCTCTGTTGCGGCAACTCAACTCACAGAAGCAGCCCCAGGTACTATGTAAACAAACGCTTATGGCCGTGCTCCAACAAGAGGCTGATTCACCTAAATTGACATTGGACTTTTATATGGCACCATAAAATGTTATTCATCTTTTGATACTTACGACCACTTAAAAATGTAAAAACGATTTGCAGTTTGTGACTCTGACAGAACAGATGTGGGGGTTGGACTGGGCCTATGGACGTGTTTGCCAAGCCTGATCTAGACTGTGGCTAGTTCTTCACAGTCACCTCAAATGGGGCCCTTTGTGGAAACAACTGAATTTGGGGAGATTTATGGCTATGAGGGTGGAGTCCTTTTGAATGGGATTAGCGCCTTATAAACCTCCCTCCCCCAAGAGCTGCCTTGTCTTGGCCAGTATGTGTGCATGCAGGGAGAAGATATCATCTTTAGACTGAAGAGCATTTTCTCACCAGACATGGCATCTGTCTTAACCCTGAATTTCCCAGGTTCCACGATTGTAAGAAATGAATTTCTGCTCTGCGTAAGCCATATCATCTTTGGAATTGCATCTCAGCATCTGTAATAAGCTTAAACAGTATGGAATGATACTTGAAACATGTGAACACTTGGAAAGGAGAATGGCGGTACAAGAGGAAGAAGAACCTTTCCCAGGTTCTAACTGGAGCCAAGGATGGCTCTCCTATCTCATAATAACCAGCTCTGCCCACAGCTCTGAATTTCTCCAGGAGGAACATCCTCCAAACGATCCCCTTTCACGCCACAGCTTGAACCACGCTGCCCTGTCAATCACAGACTTCTTCTTAGTGCTCACTGATTCAGGCTGCAGGAAGGATGGCATGATGGAGAACACAGCCATCGGAGCCCGTGTGCTTGACTACAACACATGTTCTCAGAAGTCACAGCAGCCATATATACACATAGAAAGCACTGAGTAGCTTAGTAGATCACATTGCACTCCATAGGTGCAGGTAAGCAAAAAACGGACAGTAGTCTGAACAGTGGCAGAACACAGAATGGGAGATAAGGTGTGGTAAGGGAGCTGTTCCCAAGCCAGCAGGTGGAGGACAAGCCTAACTTCATAATTCAGTAGCCTAGATAGGTGTCCAGCACAAGAAAGATGCACAGGCATGCACTATGTGGTTAGCCTCATTGGGTTTGATCCATCTCTTACTCTTAGGTGACACTGGACAGGTTATTTCTACTCTCCTTACCCTGGTGCCTAGTCAGTAAAAGCGTGATAACAGCAGTTCTTACCGTACAATTGTGAGGTGAAATGAGTTAAAGCATTTGAATGACTTAGAATAGTATCTGAAATGTGGCTAATAGCAGGCTATCATTAACATCACCATCATCACCATCATCACCATCATCACTATCACCACCATCACCACCATCATCACCATCACCACCATCATCAACATCATCACCATCACCATCATCATTACTACCACTACCACCATCACCAGTATTAAGAATCTACAAGCTAGTAAGATCTAAGGGGACATTTACATTACCAGGTTAGTGCTTAGTAAATAGTTGTTAAACTGCTTTTTTTGAACTGACTTCAAGCTGCAACTGGGTTCTTCTCCATTCAGCATGTACTTTACTGCAATAGACGATGCCCTCCCTGTGGGGTCTTCACAGAGAAGTCTAGTTGACTATGATGAACACTTTCTCCTTCTAAAATGGTACTCCTCTGGTTTTGAATACTGACTGTAACTTAGAATATGTCATTTAGACACTCCGAGACTTCATCTGCTCATCTGTGAGTGACAGTAACCTCCCAAATAGGTCCATGTAAAAATTTAAATGAATAGCACTCTACTTAAGGGACCACTTCTCCAAGAGCAAATCAGTCTTGAGCTTTGGGTACCGACAGATTTGGGCTGCTCTCAACATCAGTTGGTGAAGCTTCATTTTGCAGTGGACAGCAATCAATACAGAGATGTGTAACAGGTCAAAGTTCGGAGAATAAGAGATTGTGCTTAGCCTCAAATAGGACATCTATATGAACCTCACCATCAATAAAGCTCAGGGAACATGGCAGAAGAAGAAGCAGAGGATGGGGAGGATGCTTTGAAATGCTGTCCTCAGGACTGAGCATAGCTGTTACATCATGATCTCACAGCAGCTGTGGTTAGCTACATCAGATCTACACAAGATCAAGCTAGCCAACATCCTGGCATAGATGGGGTAGATGATCATCAAGCCCCATCCCATACTGAGGACCTATTGGCAGTAGAGAGTTTCTGAGGGGGGGGGAATCCTTATTGAGAATTTGGCCAGTGGTAGGTTTCCCATGCTCCCATGGATGGCCCACATCCATGCTCATATGAGCAGTACTAACTGGACTTGAGTTATCCAAAATCCATAAAACAAATTAAAAGACATGAAATTGGTGAATGTACATTAGGACGAGTGTCAGGGAAGTAGGAATAGGAAATTGGGGAGCAGATAAGATCATATTCTGTTGTGTACATGGATGAAAATTTCAAAAATAATGACAAAGTTTTAAGTAAAACAACCTTTCTATAAATCTTGGCTGTCAACAGGAAGAGATTTAAACTCACTGAGGAGACATGCCTCTGGGCATGTCTGTGAGGATGTTTCCAGAGAAGATTACCTGAGGAGGGGAGACTCACCCTCAAGATTGGTGACAGCTTGCAATGGGTAGCCCGGCTATGAAGTGGGTGTGTCTGTTGCTGACTCCATTCCCATCAGACATCTCCACTTTGGCTTTGTAACCTGAGCAGAGCACTAGGCTCTCAGCTTTCACAACTTCTGCCTCCACCGAATTGGGACTCTGAGGCATCTCACTTCATTGAATGAATAGCTACTGGGTTCTTTGTCTTCCACGGTGTAGACAGAAAGTCCTGGATAACCCAGCCCCTAATACATAAGCCAATCTCATAAATCCCTTTTGTATATACATTCTATTGCTTCTCCTCTTCCAGAGAACCCTACCTAACACACTGGCTAAGGTAAACTGTGTGTTAGCAAACTTCATCTAGATGAAGTGGCAACATTTTTATGAACATTAGAAAAAAAAAGACAGTAAAGCCACTTAAGTCAGTGTTTCTTAACCTGTGGGTCGTGACCCCCCAAACCATCAGAAAATACAGATATTTACATTATGAAACATAACAGTAGCAAAATTACAGTTATGAAGTAGCAATGAAAATAATTTTATGGTTGTGGGTCACCACAACATGAGGAACTGTCAGGAACAAGAAGGTAGATACATGTAGTTAGTGTAACAAAAGTTATATTTTATTATGCTAAGGGTCATCACACATCACACTCTAAATTCCTAACTATGGTACTAAGCCTATCTCCCCAAGGCTACTCAACTGTGCGACACATCTTAGCTGAAGGTCAGGTCCAGTCCCTAACAGAAGTCTCTGATTCGCGGGTCAAAATCCTGCAGGAGACTCTTCAGTAACGGAGCAGATCAAGGTGGCGTCTCTCCAGACGTGGAGAGCAGATCATTGCTACTGGTCTCTCTCTGATTATATCTGATCCAGTGGGAGCCATGGTGTTCTAGGACTCTGTCTGGTTTTTTTGAATGAGTGATGTCACTGACTTCTGGCTATCAGGTGCAGCCTTGGGCGTAGTGGGGATCCTGACTAAGCTATTTTTACATGTCTAAAAGGCATTTTTTACTATGCTTATTACAGGAATTATATTAAAGGGTCTCAGCGTTAGGGAAGTTGAGAACCTCTGACTTAAGTCAAAGAAGTTTCTAACCAAAGGAACAGAATCAAGGAGTCCATTCTCTTGCATTTGTTGACCTTGTGACCCAGGACAGAATAACAGATTGTACAGACAGACTGTGCTAACAGTCCCCATAGGATAAATTGCTCCTGAATGTAGTGGTTTGAGCAAACAATGACCTTTTCTTATCTCTTACGATATTTTTGCAGATCAGGAACTTGGGAGAGTCCTGACTGAGCAGTTTTGGCATGGGGTCTCCCGGGACCTTGTTGGCTGAAGATCACAGAGGGCTGAGGCCACCTGCAGCTCTGACTGGCACTGGGGGATTTGATGCCAAGATGGTGCACTCACATGGCTGGCGTGTCGGTGTTGGCTGTTGGAAGGATATTTCATTTCCTGACATGTCGGCCTCTATCTTCATAGGGATCCTCCAGTATTTTCACAGTATGGCGGCTGGCTTCCCTCACAAGCAAGTCATCTTAGAAAGAGCAAAGAAACCACCAAGATGTCTTTGACCTCTTCTCAGAGACCACGCTCCATCAGTTTCAAAACATCGTACTGGTTACACGGTGATCCGTCTTCACCCCCGAAGGACACAGCACAGGGTGAATATAGGGAGGCAGGAATCATGGGGTGTCCACATTAGCAAAGATGTAAGCAGGTGAATGCTTAAGGAGGCTACCACAGAAACAAAGGACCTGGAGCAGCGTGGTTCTCAACCTTCCCAACACTGTGACCCTTTAATACAGTTCCTCACGCTGTGGTGGCCCCAACTATAAAATTATTTTCATTGCTACTTCATAACTAATTTTGCAACTGTTGTGAATCATAATATAAATAATCTGTGTTTTTTGATGGTCTTAGGCCAACCCCTGTGAAAGGGTCATTTGACCCCCAAAGGGATCACGACCCACGGGTTGAGAACCACTGACCTAGAGCTATTCATGAGGAGGAATTTGAATCAACTTGAAAAATATCTGCTTTCCTGAAAAAATATCCTTGGTCAGATCCTCATGTAGCTTCCTTAGACTAGACACAGAATGGATAGAAAAGTCATCTCCTAGGGCTAGCGTGTTCTTAGTCCTGTCTGGGTATGGTGTGAGCAGACAGGTTTTGTTGAACAAATGCATTAAAGAGCAGTGCAGGGCATTTCTTACCCTTAAGCTATAATGTTTTGAGCTTTTATATTTCCCTGTTGTGTAGTAGAGACCAGAATAGTTTACTCTCATGTCCAAGCTCTCTTCTCCCTGAGCTCGCTCTTGGGGGAGTTCCCACCAATGGAACCTAAGCAGACATGATATGTCACCTGCAGCTTGAAGCAGTTGAGTCAACTGTGAATCCTCCATTCTCTTTTTCTCCTTTCTCCCCCCGACACACACCTTTTTAATCTGTTGATAGGAAGCAAAGCAAACCTGATGGAGGAAGCCAAAGGAATAGAAGACTGTAGAATCACCAGGTGGAAAGTACCTGGGTCCCCGAGTGAGTACCCAGAGTACAGCTGTCTCTGTCCCCCAAGAGACACCCATCATCCACGGTGCACTGTGATGAATGTGGTAAGTATTCCCCTGCTGTGCCTGTATCCATCATTACTTTCTACAGCCAACATCAAGAACAAATCATATGTCTTCAACCCCTTGAGATTAAATTTAGTTGTTATAAAACTGAATCCATGTCTACTTTCTTTAATATTTGTGCTTTCTTATAGGATGTGCAATTTAAAAATTTAAAAAGTAAAGGTGGTGGTGCACGCCTTTAATCCCAGCACTTGGGAAGGCAGAGGCAGGTGGATCTCTGTGAGTTTGCGGGTAGCCTGTCCTATGGAGTGAGTTTCAGGACAGCCAGGACTGTTTCACAGAGAAATCCTGTATAGAAAAACCAAAAGGAAAAAAAGAAAAGTAAGAGTATCAAAGCCCCCGGTGGTAATTGTAACGTGTCAATGTATTATGCCAGAGCTTATTTAATAATATATGGGTCAAAAGGATAGATAGGAGAAAGGCAGGGCTTAAAAACAAACAGTGAATAAAGGTTATAAAAATGCCGTAATAGCATGTAAAAATTGATCTCACATATTCAAAAATTAAAGCCATCCTACCGCCTAACAATTATCAAAGCACCACAAGGTTCTTTTTATATCCCAGAGAATGGGCCAGTTAAAAATAAAATCTTGAACCATATAGTTCTAGAACTAAAGGTCATCTCCAGGGACTGCATGCAGTAACACACCCATAAATAGCTCCCACAGGCCTGTTGACACAATCAAAGGCTGTTTCTCAAACACCATAAAAAAATAAAAAAATTAAAAAATAAAAACTAGATTACATCCTTGCTTTGCAATGCAAACTCTATTCTTTTTGACCTTTCACTGAGGAAACAGTACCACAAAGACATTGGGGGAGAACTGAGTAATGGGTCTACTCACTCCATTCACTTTCCACCTCGGATGTGTGGCTGTCTTTACTACTGTCTACTCAGGGGCTACTACTGGGTTGACGAGACTTGAGGGAGGGTGTTTGGGGGGGGGGGGGCGCATGCATTTGTGTGTGCATGCATGTCTGTCAAGGACAGAGGTCAACCTCAGATGTGTGTTTGCCATCTACCTTGTTTTTTGAAACAATCTTTCTCCTGGGGACCTGGGACTGCTGAATGGGCTAAGCTGGCTGGCCAGTGAGTCTCAGGGATCTATTCATACCCTCAGGCTTATACAGCAAGCACTTTACCGACTGAGACGTCTCCCCAGCCCTCAGTGGGACCTCTTCATGTTTCATTACATCTCAAATGCTGACATTTCAGGGGGCAACAGCAGGGACCCAGTGCCCCAAATTTCTGACTTTCACTAGACCAGAATCTCAAGCAGTTTCTCAGGTCACAATTCCTCAGGACAGGCCCCCTGCTGGCCATATCACGTAAGCTCAGGCCATTCGTAAATTTCCATTCCTTTCCTTGGCTGTATCTGAACTTGTCCCTCATGAAGCCCTAGCCAACTTCTTCCCCGGGGTCTGCATGAGTGGGGTGCTGGTGGAGACCACAGATGGGCTGGGAGGTATCCTATGTTAAATGACCATGAACATGATCTCCTGGAGACACAGTCTCCCTAAGTGCCTGGCCTTTGGCTGGTACAGGCCCTGACCGTGAACAAAACTTCTTTACATTATTGGGGCAGACAAGTCACAAAGATGGGTGAACAAAGTAATCATGGGCTTTGGAGATATCTCAGTGGCCTGCTGCCCATCCTGACAACCAGAATTCAATCTCTGGGACCTCACAGAGTGGAAAAGAGAGAACTGGCTCCCGAAAGTTGTCCTCTGACCTCACATCTGTTTCTTCACAAATAAACAAACAAACAAACAAACAAACAGATAAATAAATAAATAAATAAATAAATAAATAAATAAATAAATAAAGTTCAAGCTTTTTTTTTTTTTTTCCTAAGAAGAAAAGAGGCCCTGGGCGCTGATGTAACTGTGTGAAAGACTAAGAATGTGTGACAGGGGAATCATCAAAATATCTGAACAGGAAACAAAGAGAAGTAGCCCTTTCCAGCCTGGCTCTAGTTACCGAACAGTTGACTTAGATGACTAACTCTAACACATCTGTATTTACACGATCTGGAAGGGAGAAACTGCCAACACATAGGAAAACTTCGGCGGGGGGTGGGGGGTGGAGGGGTGGGGTGGGGTGGGGCGGGGAATAACAGTCAACTAAGCTCCTTGAAGTATTTGATGACATTATCCAGCAAGACTCATTGTCCCTATTGTCGCTAGTCTGGCTCACATCTGGCGAGACTGTGCCACCTGGTGGTTGGACAAGGACTACCTCAGCAGGGACTCAGATTGAGTTGAGAAGAATTCCCACCTGCCACAAGGAAAGGAGAATGAGGTAGTTAGTACAGCCTCAGCACCCTCATGTGGCTACTTTCAAGTTTCTTGACCCACGCGTGGAGGGGGAGCTCGCGAGCATCACCCAGATGCCAGATTTCAAACTGCTGACGTCATCATGCCAACATGTCCCATGGCTGTGCACCAAACACCCGATGGCTCTGTAGACTCAGCTGCTTCTCTGTACAAGTTTGTTTGCTGGGAATCGTTGCCCAGTTTTGCTCCTCTTTAGTGTAGGTGCCAGGGCATGGTGAGTGCTGGTTCTAACACTGGGGAATGCAGGAGAATTCCCCATCTCACTGGCCAGCCTTCAGGAAAGTGGAGACCAATGCTCTGCCACTGCCCTGATACTGAACTCCCCAACTGAACGCTGCCGGGTGATACTTCTGCCTGTCCCTTCCTCTGTTTGGAACCATCTCACACTCTGGCCTTTGCTCAGGTCAGTGAATGTCCCTGTTCAGTCACCTACATTCTCATTTAGGAGAAGGGAACTCAACGCCAACCATGATAGAGTAAAAAAGACACCAACAGAAGGAAAACTAGAAAACGGTCCCCAGGGAAGGAAGAGTTATAGCATATCTGCTCCTTCCAAGAAGACCCATAGAAACATCAATACACAGAATGGTCTAGTGACTAAATATATAATAACTATAAATGATAGTGAAATGACTGAGCTGGGAAGAAAGTATGGCTTCGCCAAAACTCTTAAGGAAAAAAATCAGAGACCACTGAATAGGATGTATCACTATGAACAACATGATGTAGGATACTTTTTATGAACACATGCATCATAGACTAAAACCGCTGTTTTAAAGCTTACAGCTGCGTGATTTTTCAGTATAGTCACAAATCCACGCAATTATCAGCTCAGATTGATTCTAGAACATTGCTGCCTCAGAAGTAGTTCTGTGTCTGCAGTGGTTGCTCCCTATTAACACCCCTTCCCTCTGCTGCAGACCTTGGCCACCACAAATCTACTTTCTGTCTCTATGGACTTGCTCATTCTGGACATTTTCTACAAATGGAATCAAACAGCAGTGACTTCTAATGCCTGTCTTCCCTCATTGGCACAGTTGAAAAGTCACCTGTTGATAACATTAGAATTCTTCATTTCTCCAGTGACTCAGTGGTTGCTCCTAGTAAGGCTGTACCACACATCAGCCGTATGTCCCTTGGTAGATGGACCCTGGGGGTTGTTTCCACTTCTTGACTATTTTGAATAATCCCTCCATGAATATTGATCTGCAGGTTTTATGTAAATATGATTTCAATGATTTCAGGTATATAGCTGGGAGAAGGATTATGGGATCACTCGGTAATTCCACATTTAAGTGTGTTATTTTCCAGAGCTGTAGCACTTTATGTTCCTAGAGTTGGGAAAGGGGTGCTCGGTGGTAGAATACTTGATAATGTGTAGGTCCGGGGTTTGATCCTCAGCAGCACAGATAGATACACACACACACACACACACACACACACACACACACACACACAACTCATTATTCAGCTAATTTATTCCACCCATTTTACATTCTTATCAGGAATGTACGAAGGGCCTGTCTTCACTTCTTTTCTGTTGCTGTGATGAGACACCAAAGTAACTTGGAAAAGAGTGTTTAATTGGGCTTATGGCTTCAGAGGGTGAGAGTCCATATGGTGGAGCAGAGGTATGGCAGCAAGAACAGCTGAGACTCGCATCTCAAGCCACAAGGAGGTGGCAGAGAGAGCATGCTGGGAATAGTTAGAGTCTTTTGAAACCTCAAAGCCTGACCCCAGTGATTCATCTATTTATGTTTAAGACAGGGTCTCTCTGTGTTGCTCTAGCTAGTACGGAACTTACTATGTAGACCAGGCTTGCCTCAAATTCACAGAGGTCTATCTCCCTCTGTCTCCTGAATGCTGGGATTAAAAGTGTGGACCTCTGTATCTGGATATTTTTTGTTTAAGAATTATTTTGTTCTTCTTTATGTGTCCCATCCAATTACTAAGTAGGGTGGACCCTACTTTGCTTCCAAGATCAGAGAGTATTTGTATATTCAGGATTGTATGCTTATATACTATTTTAATCTGCATACATGCGTGTGTGTGTGTGTGTGTGTGTGTGTGTGTATGTGTGTGTGTGTGTGAGAGAGAGAGAGAGAGAGAGAGAGAGAGAGAGAGAGAGAATATCTCTGTGTGTGTGTGTGTGTGTGAGAGAGAGAGAGAGAGAGAGAGAGAGAGAGAGAGAGAGAGAGAGAGAGAGAGAGAATCTTTGTGGTTGTGTGTGTGTGTGTGTGCGTGCACGTGCGCGCGCGCGCGCACACACACACACACACACACACACACGTAAGCATGCATATGTGTATGCTAGTGCCTACAGCATCCAGAAACAGCATTAGATCCCCTGGAGCTAGAGCTGCAGAGTGCTTGGAACCCAATTCCATTCCTCTGCAAGAGCAGCAAGTGCTCTTAGCTGCTGAGATATCTCTCCGGACTCTGCTTTGGTTCTGTTTTCAAGGACAGTATTCATAGAAAATAAAATAGGTGAACTCTGGGGATGGAAAGCATGTCTGCACATTAAAGCTAAGCACAGTTTCACCTTATCCAGGTGAGTGAACAGGAGAGTGATCACAGCTGTGTGCCTTTCCTGCCCCTCTGTCCAGGTGCTTAGAGAACCACAGTCTAGGAGCCAGGACTGTCTTAGACGTTCTTCCCACTGACGTAAGCATGTGTCTGATGGTCCCTGCATTCCATTCATCCTTCTCTAGGGAACTATCCTTTACAAGACTTAACCATTTTCTTTGTAATTTCTAGGAAGCTCTTCATCTCTAAAGTTTGCTATCTTACAGGTTTTTATAAAGTTGGAGACCACGTGACATGATGAACCTTAAAATAATGCCAAGTTACCTACCCTGACTGGGTCCTCGTTTCTTCTCTCTTTTTAAGCGAACATCTTCAGAACTGTGCCATTCCTATAAAATCACAGCTTCTGTCCCTTTGTCATTCTTGACACCTTCTCCCGGGTGTGAAAACGTGTCAGCATCCATCTTAGTCAGGGTTTCTGTTGCTGCAAGGAAACACTGTGACCAAAAGCAAGCTGGGGAGAAAAGGGTTTACTTGGCTTACACTTCCATGTCACTGTTCATCACTGAAGGAAGTCAGGACTTGAACTCAAGCAGGACAGGAACCTGGAGGCAGGATCTGATGCAGAGCCCATGGAGAGGAGTGTAGCTTCCTGGCTTGCTCTCATGGCTTGCTCAGTCGGCTTTCTTATAGAACCCAGGACTCTAGCCCAGGGATGGCACCACCCACCATGGGCTGGGCCCTCCCCTGTCACTCATCAATTAAGAAAATGCTCTACAGGCTTGCCTACAGCTGGATCTTATAGAGGCCTCTTCTCAGTTGAGGCTCCCTCCTCTCTAATGACTCACATCAACATAAAACTAGCCAGCAGAGCACCCTTCTAAACAGGTCTTAAATAAGAGCAAATGTGCACACAGTGAGAGCTCTGGTAGGCTGTCCTACCTTGTTTTCTTTAGTAATTCACTTTAAGAATTTGAGGCTTCTGTGACAGTTGCTCAAATTGGGTTTGCAGGCAGACAGCTAGTATTTCAACTGTTGCAAATGCCCTCCTGTCACCCCACAGTTCTGGGGCAGTTGGCCTGGGTTTGAAGCCTATGGAATATGTCTTTGTTGTAATCCCTGTTAACTGTCATTTTCTTAGGCTGCAATTCTATCTTCTTAGAATTCTTTGGATTCACCCAACCATATCTTAGTTTTGTTGTCAATCAACCAGATTAGCATGGTATATCTAGTTTCTCTCCCTCCCTCCCTCCCTCTCGCCCTTCCTTCCTTCCTTCCTTCCTTCCTTCCTTCCTTCCTTCCTACTGCTAAGCATTGAGTCCAGTTCCTCGCACATAATAGGCAGGTGCTATACCACTGAGCTACATTCTGGCCCCTTTTACGTTGTAGTTTGAGATGGAGATCCCCTCTGGTGCTCAGGCTAGACTCGAACTTGTTGTCCTCCTCTCTCAGCCTCCCAAGTAGGAGTTACAGGTAGGAGTTACTACAGGTGCCTAAACTTCTCACAACAAATTTAACATAGGTCATTAAAGATGCAGTTTGAAAAAAGAAATCACCTCAGAGTGTTTATAGCATCCTTCATAGAGTCTTCTAGAAGGGCATTCATTGACAATGCAGGGAAAACCAGAACTCAGTTTGGTCTGCAGATTCCCCCCAAGTAGCTCCCACAATTAGCTTCTATTTAAGGAGCCAGGCCTGTAGGAAGTGAATCATAATCTCATCTTATGCAAATTGACTCTACTCGGTAGCAACTGGGGGAAATACAGCACAGCTCTGCCATAGATTATTTCTATGTTACCAGACAGGGAAGGACTTTCCATCCATGATTTTCATGCATGTTCCAGATTTTCGGAAAAAAATAAAATAAATAAGACCTGACTACACCTTCTTTTGTCTTGCAACATTTTATTGTTCACTTAGAACTGTCAAAATGACTAAACTTGCAAGTTCCTCAGCGAATTAAATCTCTCTCAGACATGAAAAATGCATTTCTGCATGTGTCTCTGACTGGTGACCAGCTAGTGAACTGTAGCAGTCCTGTCTTTCATTTATAAATTTTATTTGTAAGGATGTGTGTGAGCAGTGCGGGCTGTGCATGTGAGTGCTGTACTCACAGAGGCCACAAGAGGGCTTTGTATCCTTTGGAGCTGAAGCACCAGGCAGTTGTGAGCTGCCCTGTTTGGGTGCTATGGGTGCTGGGAACCAACAGCCCTGGTCCTCTGTGAGAGCAGCAAGCACTCTTAACCTCAGCCATCCTCCCAACCCCAGGTCACCTCTTTCTTTAAGATGTTCCTTTGTGCACTCTCATGCCTTCTCTTTCCTTCTAAATTCCTGTTTCAATTCACTACATCATGAGAAATTAGACAGCTGTGCCATTTACAACTGTTTGTAAAGTAGACACTCAACATGTCTGAAGACCTTGACTGTGGAGGACTGATCTTGACCTCTAGAATGAGTTTGGTGTAAGTTAATTAATGACCTGAGTTAAGAAAAAAACAATAAAACAAAACTCACTCACAGGGTTGGGCTCATGATTTGCACAAATCTGGACATCCATCAGTGAGTTGTGTTTGCACTTGATGGGAGCTTTATACAAATCTCGTTGTCTCCTTCACAGAACTTGTGGACAGACTGCTACAGCTTTGCAAGTCAAACCAGGACATGTAAACCACCGTGAGGACATTACAATGCTTTTGGTTTTCCTATTTCCAACTTCAATAGACAGCAAAGCTCAGGGTTGTTTGTTTGTTTGTTGTTTTGTTTTGTTTTTGACACGGGGTCTTACTGTGTAGCGCTAGCGGACCTGGAACTCACCATGTAAACCAGGTTGGCCTCTAACATGCCTGATTCTGCCTCCGAGATTAAACATGTGTCCCAGCACACCTGGCCTCTTCTGATTTTTTACATATAGAAAATGTGTGTGTGTATGTGTGTGTGTGTGTATGTGTGTGTGTGTGTGTGTGTGTGTGTGTGTGTGTGTGTGTGTGTGCTGTATGTGGAGGCCAGAGGTTGACCTCTGGAACCTTTCAGTATCACCTGTTCACTTTATCTTTAAGACAGGGTCTCACTGAATCAGGAGCTCATCAGTTGGCTACACTGGCTGGCTAGAGAAAGGCAGGCATCCACCTGCCTCCACCCCCTTGCTCTAGTGTTTGCACCGTGCCCAGCTTTCATGTGATTACTGGAGATCCAAACTCAGGTTTTCCTGTCTGTGCAGACACATCACTGCCTGAGCTCTATCTCTGGTCCCCTAATCTAGAAGGCTTTACTTGAAGCAAATTCACTTAATCTGTATCCCATGGTTACGTGAGTGGGACTAAGCTTTATCTGGCTGATAGACTGGGCTTCAGAGTGTGACCAGCATATTATGATTGGAGCTGTCGCACCTTTAAGATACCTTTCACACAACGGGGTATTCACCCAAGAAGTTACTGATCTGATCTACTGTGCTCTGTGGCTAGAGCTCATTAGAAGTTGTGTTTCAAAAGCCCCAACGATTACTGGATTATTTTGACTTTATCTTGGAATAGCCATTTATCTCCTTGTCCCCTACAATTAAGGGTGATTACACCAAATCTGTTTCACAGGAACAGACCTGGGATCATTGTATGGAGTAAGAATTGTTTGCAGTAGCTCCAGGATTTCTGTGCCCACTATATTGGTCACATCTAAATGGAAGTGGAGCTGCAGAGTGTCGCATCATTGATGCTCAGATTTGAGCCTCTCTCTATCTCTCTGTCTCTGTCTCTGTCTCTCTCTGTCTCTCTCTCTCTGTCTCTCTCTCTCTGTCTCTCTCTCTCTGTCTCTCTCTCTCTCTCTCTCTCTCTCTCTCTCTCTCTGTATTATATATGTGTGCGCATGTGTATGTACTTGCGTGTGCTTGTAGAAGCCAGAGATCAACATCAAGTGTCTTCCTCAGTTGCTTTCCTGGTGATGTTTTTGTGATAGGCTCTCGCACTGAATGTGGAGCTTGTAGCTTGAGTTTTCCTGCCTGGCCCACAGTCAGGACAAATCTCTCTCACCTGCCAGTCCCACAGCCGCTCAGACCCAACCAAGTAAACACAGAGACTTACATTGGTTACAAACTGTATGGCCGTGGCAGGCTTCTTGCTAACTGTTCTTACAGCTTAAATTAATCCATTTCTATAAATCTATACCTTGCCACATGGCTCGTGGCTTACCGGCATCTTCACATGCTGTTTCTCATCATGGTGGTTGGCAGTGTCTCTCTGACTCAGCCTTCCACTTCCCAGCTTTATTCTCCTCCTTGTCCCGCCTATACTTCCTGCCTAGCCAATGGCCAATCAGTGTTTTATTTATTGACAAATCAGCAACGCATTTGCCATACAGAATATCCCACAGCAGGAGCTACTCAGCTAGGCTAGCCAGTGAGATCCACCTGTCCATCCATCTACCAGCCAACATCCCAGCATTAGGGTCACAGACATGTACCACTGTGCCTGGCTTTTATGTGTTTGCTGTGAATCTGAATGGAGGGCACCGTGCACAGTTATCTTTCTGGGACTTTCTTAAATGAACAGCAAGGGCAGGCAAGCTGATGGTGCCCAAACCAAGACAGTCTTTGGACTTCTGAGACAGGAAATGACTGGAAGCGACTGGAGGCTTTGTAAAGTATCAACATCAGGGTAGCTGTGAGCATCCACTCTTGAGACAACCTAGTTTTCTGTAACCAATAGGGTTCTGGACCATGTTGACCTAATAGTTTTCAACCTGTGTTTGCTTACTAATTTTCAAATATAATAGTCTTCACTTCAAGTCCGCATCTGATAAACTGTTTGAAATGATAAACCGTTGATACCACACTACAGAATAAAGCCAGCGAGCACCAGAATCATTTCTTACCTTCCTGTGGGTGAAGATGGACCTGGTGGTTGTCTGGCACGCATCCCAGTTTACTTTTTTTTTAATGATGAATCAGAGAAATATGGCTTAGAAGGGCAAATGGAATTTTAAATTCTATCAGTTTGCATGAAAGGCTCAGAGTTACTTTAGCACCATGATATAATTTATCATTTTGAAGGGAGCCATTTATCTCAATGGCTGTGATCTATAGCCCGTGCTGGCACACAGATGCCATGTGTCATGTGAAAATTGGCTGTGGCTTCAGGTTTACATGATGAAGAGTAAACACTGAATTACTCTTGAGAACGGCTCTCCACACTCAGGACTGCTTCCAAGAGACCTTATGTTTGGCCAGCTCAGTGCAGTGTGACCGTTTGGATTTAAGTCCTATGAATTTGCACTCAAGTGCTAAAGGTATGTACCTCAATACAGGCAGTCTGCCTTATTTTATGGTCTTTTCTGGGGTCTGTTTTTTTTTTTTCTTTAAGTAAGTTTCAATAGTGTCAACTGCTTTAAACCTTTTCAAAAGTGGATATTAAAAAAATTAAAGAGAACTGGAGATACAGCTCAATGGTGAAGACCTTGTCTACCATACATGAATGAAGCTGTGTATTTACTCTTGCGCACACACACACACACACACACACACACACACACACACACACACGCACGCACGCACGTGCACGTGTGCACACTGGGATGACCCATAACCCTAGCACTTGGGAAGCCGAAGCGGGAGAATTGTCATAAATTCGATGCTACATAGTAAATTCCAGACCAGTTTGGGTTGCAGAGTAAAAAATCTCTCAGCAAATACAAAAATAAAATAAAATAAAAAAGAATGAAGGAAAGGAAGGAGGGAAAGAGGGAGGAAGAAAGTCGAGGAGAGATTTCATGTGTCTAACAAGCACCAGATTACACCCAGTGTGGGCTTGTGGCCATTGGACAAGTCTTTGGCTGTGAAGACTTGAGGGACGGAAGCTATTGTCCATCAGCTTTGATCATCGTGCCCCAGATTAGTTGTAATTAGTGGACATCCTGCCTCTTTTAAGCTGGATTTTTGCCCCAGCCTTTTTTTTTCTCCCCTACAATTTTCCCTCATAGGTCACTGCCAGGGTTCACGCTGGCTCTGGTTTAGTTTCCACCTCTGAGCTAGGAAGCTCTGAGAACTGCTTTCAACATGGAAAAAAAAGTCAGCCACAGATGAGGATCTGGCACAAGTCAAATCACTTCATTCCCTTGGCCCTTAATTAAAGGAATTGCAGAAGTGTTAATTTAATTACATTTAAACACCTCGTTGAAAATTGGCGGTCCATTAGCTTCAGGCACACACCACCTCTGTGATATGAGTCCAAAGACCTTGTTTCAATTTTACGAAACAAATGCTGGATCTGTGAGGAGTCTTGTATTTTAATATAGTCCTAGTTTATTCCACCGGGTTCACTACATAGTATGCAACACCATCCATCCTTATGAATTATGGCCCTTGTTCTACTCTTTAACAAATTAGAACTATACTTATTGAAATACATTATTATATTCAGTTCCTAGCCACAGACATGAGCTACTTACATGATGCACATACATACATTCAAAACATCAGTATATACAAAATAAACAATTCTTTTTTTTGTTGTTTTTGTTTTCTTTGAGACAGGGTGTGTGTGTGTGTGCATGTGCATTATAGAGACAGTTACATGTGTAGGTGTGTGTATACGTACAAGAGGGTGCATCTACACAAGTGTGCACATGTGTGTGAAAGCTAGACAGATGTTTCTTCCATCACTCCCCTCCCCCCATACACACACCTTATTATTTTGAGACAGGGTCCCTCACTGAACCTGGAGCACATTGATTCAGCTAGGCCAGCCAGTGACCTCTAGGGATCAACCTATCTCTGTCCCTCCCCAGGCTAGGGGGCACAAAGGCATACTGCAACAGCCAGCTGTTTACATGGGTTCTGGGGATCTGAACTTAGTTCCTCATGCTTCTGTGGGCCATCACTCCAGCCCACTACCAAATAGTCTTTTCTTTTTTTTCTTGTTCACTTTCTTTAAAGAATGGTTTATTTTTTGCCAGCGGTGTTGGCGGCACACGCCTTTAATCCAGCACTCGGGAGGCAGAGCCAAGCAGATCTCTACGAGTTCGAGGTCAGCCTGGTCTACAGAGGGAGATCTAGGACAGGCACCAAAACTACACAGAGAAACCCTGTCTCGAAAAACAAAAACAAAACAAACAAACAAACAAACAAACAAAAAAACAGATGAAGGAAAAAGAAAGGAGTAAAAGGAAGAGTGGAGCTTAGTTCAGCCAACTAATGGTTGACAAAGAGGACAAGTCCATCCCCTCCCCGTCTCTGCTTCAAGCCAGTTCCTTCCCTAACTGTGGCTGCATTTCCTTGGCACCAGACTCCTTCCTGGCAGGTCATCTGTGCTTCTGGTCACTTTCAGGAAGTCCCAAAGGCTGATTGAGCCACTCCTGACTGTTCCATTTCTTTCCCAGAATCCCCCACACTTCCACAAGCATCTCTTGTTTTAAATGCCCTTCTGGAAGCAGGTAGAACTGCATCTGTCTACCTGGCTAGTTCCTATCCGAAATCCCTTTGTCAAAGAATAACAATGAGGATGGATATGAGTCTAGAAATAGCCCTTTGGGTCCATTTTAAGTCAAAATTTTACAGAAACAATGTTTGGTTAGCTCTGTGCTCCAGTTTGTGGCCAGAAATTAAACTATAAAATGTGAATGCCAAAGAGGTTACATTCAGTACAACCCCTTTCCTTCATGCCAGTCCCCAAACACATCACAGCTTACCTAGGTAAATCTTTCTCCCCACCCCCACCCCCACCTCTCTCTCTCTCTCTCTCTCTCTCTCTCTCTCTCTCTCTCTCTCTCTCTCTGTGTACATTTTGAGATGTGTAGGTGTGCAACTGCGTACATGTGGAGGTCAGAGCTCAACCTTGGATGTTTTGCTCAGTACTAGGACCACAAGCATGCACTGTCCATGCCCAGCATTTTCACGTAGATTCTGGGAATTGAACTCAGGACTTTATGCTTCCAGGACAAGCATTTTACTGATTGAACCATCTCCCTAGCCCCCTAGCTACTCACTTGTTGACTCAAACACCCTTCCTCACAGATTTCCCAGCAAAAATTCAGAAAATGTTGTGATGAGATCCGCCAGGTATCCCATGACACCCTTCAAAGTCTGGGGACTTTCTGTGGTAGTCATCCATCCAACCAGTTTTTACCAAGGGTGGGTCATTTGTCAGCCCTGTGCCAGAGAACACACAGTGGGTAGACTTAGCTCTTCTCTACCAACATCTGAAAGTGGAGAGGAAGGTTGGGAATAAACAGAAGAGCCACACCTTGGTCTTCCTCTTTCTCTTGGTCACTCCAGTGTGGTTGGAGTGTCTTGGGATAGTTTTTCATAAACATGATATAAAGTTGGACTGTAAAGGATGGGACCATACAACTGAGATGACATAAAAGGCTTTTCTGGGTCTGAGCAGGGAGGCAAACAAGTCATCAAAGGTACAGCCAGCTGATGATCTCATTTGACTAACCAATGCTCCAGAGAAGGAGACCGTCAGGATGATGGCCACACTCCCCAAAGCTGGATACTTGGTCTTTTTCTCTTTTACATTTTTTTTTGTACATGGGCCCAGCCTCCTCTCTATCTTGTCTCTCTCTATCTGAAAATAGGGAAAGAAGGAAAAAGAGGGGAAGAAAGAGAAGAATGGATGTTAGTTCAGCCATCCAATGGGCAGGATTAAGATTGGTCCTTGCAGGGTGAGGTAGTACTATCACAGTCCCTGGGAGAACACATCTCAGCTTCTTTCTGCACATCCCCACCCTCTCTGCTCTCTCCAATTGCTCTTCTCTGACCCCTCTTTGGGGGGTTTTATTATTTTTTATCTCTTTGGTGGTCCTGCTGTTTGCTTGCTCATTAAGTGATTTATACGTTCCAAGCTGTCTCCAAGACAAAGTGGGATGAAAACCAAATGCAAATGACTAGAAAGAGAAGCCAGGATAAACACAAACCAACAGTCTCTAAGCCTGTGCATACATCTGAGCTGTCCAGGGTGCCCCACCTTGGCTCAAAGCAGGGTTCAGGCAACTCTCACAAGGATGTGTGGGGAGCTGGGGGCAAAGCCTCTTCATACTTCCTTCTTTGCCTTTTAAAAAGATCAACATGACCTTGGGGGCTAGAAGGGGGTCTCTGTTAATTTTTGGAGTGGTCCACATCCTCTCACTATCCCAACTAGGCTCCTACTCCAATGGCAGATCCATGGTCTCCCAGGTCTGCTCTGGTACATGAAGGTTAAGGTCATTTGCTGAAGCAACTTCTGGAACTGCCATTTTGATGTGCACTGGGAGGGCTTTTACCATGTATGTGTATGGTCCCTGGCTATCAGTGTAAGTTCATGCTCAGCTTTCTTCCCTGGGATGGAACATACGGAAATATAACTCAGAAAACTCTTTTGACAATAGCTGCTTCCTCTTAGTCAGGTTTGACGCAGTCAGTAGTGGTGTCTCAAATCCTGGTAGGTGGCTGTCAACCTTCCTAATGCTGCAACCCTTTAATACAGTTCCTCATGTTGTGGTGACCCCCCCCCCAACCATAAAATTATCTTTGTCGTTACTTCATAACTGTGATTTTGCTACTGTTGTGAATTGTAATGTAAATATCTGATTTGCAGGATATCTGATATGCAACCTCTGTGAAAGTGTCATTTGATACCCCCCCAAGGGGGTTACAACCCACAGGTTGAGAACCCTTGCTTTAGCCAACTCATAAAACTCTTCATCTTCTATTTGTTCAGGCATTCAACACACAGACAAGTAGCAATCCTTTGTCTTAAATGTTAGAGATATAGAGATGAACGAATTGAAGGCTCATATTTTAAAGTCTTCATCCTTACAGATGAGCTATGGAATGGCAGTGGAACCTTTAGCTAATGACAGGGATGGTCATTGAGGATGTCCCCTTGAAGGGAATAGTGGGACCCCTTTTCTTTTTCTATTTTTATTTTATTGTATTTTTACTTCCTGGCCATGAGGAAAGTACTTTGATATGATGTGCTCCTTCCTCCAGGGTACTAGTGGAGGCATGAAAACAGTGGTTGGACACTGGAAGTCCAGGGCCCAAAATAAGTCTTTCAGGAAGTCAGTTACCACAGGTATTTGTTTGAGTGACAGAAAGCTGACTTACCACAGAAAAACTGAGGTAGTCAAAAGCTTCTCAAGAGGTCACAATTGAGCTAAAAACATTGCTGATAAGAAACAGCCAGCTACAACAATGTCTAGAACAGGGGCCTTTGAGGTAGAGAGAGCATCTAGTGCAGCGTTCTGTCATGGGGCTGAGTGTTTAACACACACACACACACACACACACACACACGCACACACACAGAGAGAGTTCACAAGGGAGCCTGCCTGGATACTGGATACTGAGCATGCTATAAGCAGACACAAGACTCCTGGACCAGAGCAAAGATTTTATTTTTCACAGCAGCACTTGACCTTGCTTCTTCACACTCCTTTGCCATAGACAATATTTGGAGGTAGAATCAGTAAGGTTTACTAATGGGTTTGAATGTTGGGGGTGAGAGAATGAGTGGAATTTAAGATGCTTTCCAAACTGGAACCCTAAGAAAAGGAGTGTGAATTGATAGTTCAGATAAGGCCTGGTGACTTAATAGTACTACTTTGAACAGGGAAAATTGGAGACTGAAAGATGTCTTTGCAAGGGTTATGGAAAGCAGTCCAGTATGAGAATCTGGAGCTTAGGAGCAAGGTCCAAGGCTGGAGGTACACTCGTTAAACACCCCCTTGGCAGATGTAAGTTCTTGACCATCATAAGACTGATGTGTCTGCTAGAGATTGCTGTCCATGTTTCCCTCCTCACCTGGACATCAGACTCCCTTGCAGCTATGGTTAAATACAGATCCCTGTTCCTAAATCCCTCTTCTTTCATTTGAAATTTTTTGTGATCCAATAGATAGGTAGATGGATAAGAATGTAGATGGATAATAGATTGATATTTCCGTATACATTCAATGTGTACACAGTATTTTTGAAAACTTATCATGCTTCCAGAATTGAACCTCGTTGTGATGGTTGAGGCCATGGCAGCCTCTGTGGTTGTGAGACAAGGGCAAGAGAAGCATGAGGCTGGTCCTGATTTCTCTGATCTGATAATTTGGTTCTGAATATCTTTCTCTAAGTATGATGAGGGGAAAATAATCCCGTTTGTGTAAACCACCACAGCTGGGTTTTTGTTACTTTTTGGCCATGTTGTAGCTTCAAACAACCCCCTAAAAGCACACTCAACTGCCAAGGCAAGCATGCTTGGAGGCAAGCCCTGATGGGAGGAAGTACATAGAGGCAAAGCTGTACCTCTGTGAAGTGAATTATGCTAACTATGAAAAAGGATTTGAGCCTCCAACTTTGATCTCTCACTCTCTCATCCATGATGTCTTCAGCCATGTTATACCACCCAAAACGACTCCCATGAAACATGCCCTTGGCCTGCAGAACTTTGAGTCAAAGAAACTTTTCCTGTTTATAAACGGCCTCATCTGATACTTTGTTATAGCAGCACAATATAAATTAAAACTGACTGGACACACATATTATTAATATATAAATTTTAAATAAAATAAAATTAATCTCCTGGAGGAAGAGCAAATTAGATACACACTTCAGGCTGAACAAGACAAATTCCATTAAAGTTTGAGTCTCTTAAAAATGTCCAACTCCTGAGGGCTAGAGACATGACTCAGCAGTTAAAAGTGCTTGTTGAGTTCCCAGAGAACCCAAGGTCTCAGCACCCATGTCAGGTGGCTTACGACTACCTGTAACTCCAGCTCCCGGGGCCCAATACCCTCTAATGGACTCTGAAGCCACTTGCACTTATATATGCACAGACACTATACACACTATACACACACACACACACACACACACACACTATACAAAATAAAAAGGTTTTAAAATTTCCAACTGTTTGTATACATGCATTATATTTGAATTTTTAGCATTTCAAATAATTAGCATGATGGTTTACATCCAATTATGCCATTCTCATGTACTTTTTAATTTATTTTTGAGCGTGTCTCACTCTTGGCTAGATTGGCCTCAAACCTAAGGATTCTCCTGCATTGGTCTCTGGAGTAGCTGGAATTACAGGTGTGCAGCAGCATGCCTTGGAATTCTCATTTACCTCAACATCTCTACTAACTCTGATAAAGTTATAATGAGTCTGTTCTAATATTGCTAATGAGCTATGTCAGGTTTTCTTCTACCTCTCTGTCAAAATCACAGCCCAAACACCAATTTTGCATTTTAGCTTCAGATCATGCATGAACTCTTCAAACATTTAAACTTTCAAACATTCACTTAAACAAGCAAAGCAGAATACGGTGAGATTCCTCCTACAGTTAGCCTGAAAGTATCAATAATATGGATGTGGAGCTTTTTAGCATCTCTGTGTTTAGTTCTACACATCCCAGGACTTGGTAAGTCACTCACTTAACAAGGGAACAGACTTTGTACCCCAGGGCACTCAGGGGTGTTACGTTGCTGTTCATGAGCATGAGCACAGCATGGCTGGTATCTCAGGTCAGCTGAGGAGGGTGCACAGGAGTGAGATTAGTCCCCCAGAGCTGAGGAATGAGGATCCTAAGCCTTGTTTGGAGTTATTATGGCACCGACAAGGGGTTTACAGTCTACACACTTCAGGAGAATGCCACTTTAGAACCCATGTTCCAAACTGGAAGTTCTACCTGGCTTATGTCACTTCCTGCATGACCTCATAGGCTCCAGCTCTCTGCAGACACTGCGCCAATGTTTCTATGTTGCTTTAAAGATGCTCCAATGCTGTTGCATTTGATGCTGACCCACAGTTCTCAAGTCACAACACATGCCAGTCCCCTTCATGTGCCTTTTTAGGAACTCTCCAGAATGGGATTAGAGCATTTTACATTCCATCAGCACCACTCTGTTTAACTTGGCGGCCCTGCTGCTTGGACACTGTTCCCTCCCCAGTCCCCTCCCGAGTCTCCCCAGCACGTTCTTCACATTAGCTGAGACCACCCAGAAGGGTGTTGACTGCTCTCTTCACTCTGCTTTGTTTTAGTGGAGGAGGTGAGGACACTATGGAGGCAGAGCTGGTGCCACTTTGGTTCTAATATCTCACTGTTTGTAATTCTGTGCAGATTGGCAATATTATATTTCATAATTCTATTTCACCCGAATAATCAGGGGATACTCTGTAGGTAGCTGGAAAATTGTCACTATATTTCTTGTCCCTCTCAGGCAAAATGTCCACGGATAACCCTATTTCTTCCAGTTAGAAGTACTCCTTAAAAAATTTAAAATACTTTAAAAATAGTTTATTTGAATGCTCTTCAAAAACTCAGTTCTTTGGAGACATTAGTTGATGAAGCATCTCTCTGATGATCAGTCATCCCTCTTTGTCCGTGTGGCTGAAGATGGAGTACATGTTGGTGTTGGGGCATGTGCAATATCCATTTCCCCCCAATTTCACTCATCAGAGAAAGCATGTTTCCTCCAAGAATGAACAAATAAGAAACAGGAAAGATTGTCCTCAGCACTCCTGAGATGGAAATTTAACCAAAACAGTGTACATGGTCTACCTATCCTTGGAAGATGGTAGTGAGGTTTGCTCTGTCCCACTCTTCCCATGTGTAAGTACCACATCCTCCTTTTTGTCTTTGCAGGAAGTTGTATATGTGGTGCTTTGTCCATGTGTACTTTGTCATGTGTCACACATGTACCTTCTATCAACACCAAAACCACAGAGCTCCCTAGCTAGTAACTACCACCATCACCATCATCATCATCATCACCACCACCTAACTCCCTGTGATGCTGTCTGCTTGAGGACCCTCCTCATTCCACTCCTGTGGAACCGTGACTTTCTTCATCCTCTCTGGTGTCTGTGTACTTGAACAGTCACACTGGGGACCCCCTTCTCTCCCCATCTCATGCCCAGCTCCCCTGTGTGAAGGACAGGAGAGACCCTATAAAGGGGACAAGGTCCTTTTTGCACCTCAGTTTTACTCAGTAGAACAGATGAAAACAGTACCAAAGAAACTTTTAAGCTCCGTTTCCAGACCTTAGAAAAAGGTGGTGTGTGTGTATGTGCTTATTTATACTGTGACAACAAACTATGTTTATTATTCTGATATTTGGAACTCAGGGAAACTTTGTCCAGTACAACAATAAGATGTATAGCAATTGGTTCCCATTCCCACGCACGAGAATCTACTAATGCCACAGTAGCATTACAAGAAACCTCATTTCAGCAAAGCCCCAGGGACACATACTTGTCCTAAGCGAGGGGAGGGGAAGTACACGTAGAGAAAACTGAAGATATGTGGAGATGTTGGGAACTTCTAGATATGCCAAAGGACCTCAAGGCTGAAGGTGTTGGCTCCTATAAGTCTAATTCTATTTCAGAGCAAAGGAAGGCCATCCTTCTCCCTGACGTGCAGGCCACCAGCTTTCTCTCATCAATAATCCAGCTGAGGTGCAAAGAAGAAAAGGAGGAGCAGCAGGGAGAAAAGGACAAAAAGAAGAGGCAAACGGGGAGGAGGGGGGAGGAGGGGGAGGAGGAGGAGGAGGAGGAGGAGGAGGAGGAGGAGGAGGAAGATGCTGTGGCAGTGACACAAAGCGGTGATAGACCAGCTGGATGGAGGACTGCCCAGACAAAAAAATAAAGACATGTACATCAGGCCCCTGGGAGGGCCGATGGCTGCGGAGGGTAACTGACTAGCTCTGGTAGGTCCAGCTGGACACCTGGGACCAGGGAAGTCCCAAAGAGTATTGCTGTTACCTGAAGAACAGGTAAGTGTGTTTCATGAGAGCAAACAGGCAGGAGATGCTGTGTGTGGCAAACAGTGTCTCTGAAAAGCTGAAACTGCTCAGTGGTGGTTGCCAACTCCTTTTGTGTAAACACCTTCACCATGGACAATTTTAAGCCACAACTGGTTAAATAATTTGCTGTATAATTCCAGAGTATTTAACCACCAGGTTCTATGTGCTAGTATAAGCCAGCTCCAACACACGCAGCTCGCTCATCATGTTCAGACAACTGTCAGCCAGATTATGACGCAGACATCCCTCCCTGGTTCTGTGAGTACCATAATTTAGGGACTTTAATGGTTATTCATTCAAGATTAGCAGAGTCTGCATGAAGTCCAATGGCAGAATAGACCTCCATTCATAGTCTCAAAGCCACTAGAAAGCAGAGGACTAAAGGACCACTTGATTAGTCAACATTTAAACTGAAAACCATTGTAGAGGTAACTCTTGGAACTATAGTAAATTATCTAGTGTAACTTCTCTATATTATTTTTTTAAGTAAATGAAAAAAAATCATCTATAATCTTGTAAAAGAGTTAAGGCGTGCATGCTTCTTGACCTCTTGCCCCACATGTTCACTAAAACAGCTCAACAAAAACAGTACTTACTGGATGGAAAGTTCTAGAGAGTGCAGAAAGATATGACATGAGAAGCGCCTTCCCTGTGCACCGGTTTGCAAAGGAGACCTGACTCAGAAAGGGAGCAAAGCCAGCAATCCCAGGAGGAGAGAAGCAAGAATCACCCCAGCACAGGGTGGCTGACTATACTGTCACCATGATCTGGTCCAGAGCTTTCCTCTTGAGGTCAGGCACGGTGGCCTCTCTGCTGGGGTACCCCACAGGAAGCAGCACCAGCAGCTTCTCATGTGAAGGGCGGCCCAGGAGCACCCTCAGACGAGGGCCACAGTTGAGGGGCGTGGTAGTGACTGTCACCAGCCCGGCATTCTGAAACGAGAGAGAACAAACAAGCATTTTAATGTCGGGCAACACCACAGCTCTTTCTCCAGCCTGGGGCCAGTCTTTTCTATTCCTGCTCATTTCATTTGTTGCTGAAGTTGGGTGGCAAAGGGGCTACCAGCTCAGGTAAAGCATGGTAAACCTTGCCTGTGTTCCTTCACCTGCTGCCTCAATAGACAAGCATCAGGAAACATCTGGAAGAATAACATCTTATTTTCTCATGATGCTTGAGCAATAGAAACGGTTATTTTATGGAAACAACCTTGAAGAATGGAACTATCCTTACAGAATGACAAAGATAAGCTAGGATCTGGTCTGTGCCTTGTATCTGACTGTAAGAGCAATGACAGTCCAATAGTCCACGGCCTAAGTCCACTATAATTTTCCTGACAGATGTTCCTTTCAGAATCCCAGTTACCCATCTGACTATAATTTGTTATTAATAGTCATGATAGTTAACATCTGAACCCATATATTTATAAGGCTCTGGAGTGAATTACTATGGGCTCTCCTGAGGCCTTATACACATCATCGCATAGCTTCATCCATAAAAAGCATGTAATGCCTAGGGAGATCACTCCATCACTGAAGAACTTGCCCCGCAAGCATGAGGACCTGGGCTCAACCTCACAGAACCCATAAAATAATCAAAACCAAGGCCTGGTGACAGATGCTGGCGAATCAGAGACATACACATCTGTGCAAACATACAGTGCTCTCTAGGCCCCTCCCCAGCTGGTCTTCCTCCTACCCATGCTTCTCCAGTCACCTGGCCGCTTTGAAGCCTCAGCCAGGGGGAAGGTCAGGAGCTGTCCCTGGCTTCCTGTGTGGCTATCCTATCCCATCGAGTCGCTGTGCTGGGGATCAGGTTCCAGGAACAGTCTCTCTCTGCTCTCAGTCATAAACTACCCTGGAATTCTTGGAAACTAGAAAGTAACAGGCTCAACCAGAAAGCTCGTCTGGCCAGCCCTTTTCAGAGGCCAAGGGCACTGTGGGAAGGGGGCTGACACCAGGCTCCCTGTGCTTCTCCCAAAGCCTAAATCCATTGCAGTGCCCTATGGTCTGACACTGGCCCGAGACACCTTCATTTATCTGCCTAGAGTGTCATGAGGGAAAGCGATAGGCAGGCTCCTCAGGATGGTTTGAGAAGCACCAACAGCCATACGTTGTAAGGTGTTAGACACAAACCACGTCTTTCTCGGAGATGACGAGGAACCTCATCTACATGTAACACATATATGGAATTGACCCTTCCTTCAAAGCAGGACCATTCTCTCTTACAATATTATGTGTCGCATTAATTTGTATGTTTAGCATCTCTCCGTCATCCCTCCCCTGAATCCCCAGTCTCCATCAGATGAACTGTTTATGAGCTGTCTAGTCCCCAGTGTCTCCCAAAGACGGCACAGGGTCTAAGAGGCAGAACTCAGTTCTGCTCCATTTCACACTTGTGTTGCTCTGGTGCCTCTGCAGAAAAGCAGTGTGGAAGCACATGGCCCTCTTTCTGACGCAACACAGCACAGTAAACCTCTCCAGGAAGGAGCGAAGAGTCTGGTGGCTGTTTCGTCATCCCACCAGCCTAGAAAAGGGGCAGTGCGTATTTGAGGGGAGTGAATCTCTGAGACTTTCGGACTCTGGCTTTCTTCTCATATGACTGCTCAAACCTCCAACATGCATGCTGTCTATGGAAGACAGCCAACACAACAGCTTTTCCAACCCTGAGATACTACAGGTGAATTTCCAGGGAGAACCCTGATACCCACCCATTCAGGTTTCCAGGGGTTGTTGTCAATCAGTTACCTTTCCTAGGAACTCAGCTTTAGATGAACAATTCTCAAAGGACCCCTAATTGGAAACTTGGCTGAAACTTCCTACTAAAGCAGTGGTCCTCAACCTGTGGGTCGTGACCCCTCCCACCCATTGGAAAACACTGATGTCTGCATTATGATTCATAACAGTAGCAAAATGACAGTTATGAAGTAGCAACAAAAATGATTTCATGGTTGGGGGTCACCACACCATGAGGAACTGTGTTAAAGGTCGCCGCACTGGGAAGGTTGAGAACCACTGTGCTAATGCCACTCTTGGTCCGCGTCTTCCTTGTCTCCCTCGGGCCTGCAGGTGGGGGACACACCTGCAGTGCGGCCAGCAGGATGCCACAGGCAATGGACACGCTGATCTCATTGTAGTAGTGGACCTTTTTCTTCCCATTTGCAGCAAAACCGTGCACTTGTTTGAAGACGAGAATCAGCACCGGGGCGGTGTCCAGGTACTCCTTAATCCAGTTGGTTCTGGAGGGATGGGGGAGAGAGAGTACCCGGGAGAGTATTTCCTCTGAATTTTTGGCTTTTTCCCCCTCCCTTTTTAAAAACTACCTTAGCTTATCTACAATTGTTAAATCCACATTTACTTGTCTTTTCTATTTAAACTGAAAAAGACTGGATTTTTAATTTTTTTTGCCACATTTATCTTTTTTTATATAAGGCTAATGAAGTTGATAAACATATATTAGTGTTGCCCAGCATGGCAAAACATGAAAAATGTTGAAAGAGACAAAGATCCTATAGCCTTAGATCACCAAACTGATCCTCAGCAGAGTGAAGCTTGCTGAGCGCTACTAAAGAATTAGATAGGCCGGGCGATGGTGGCATATGCCTTTAATCCTAGCACTCACTCAGGAGGCAGAACCAGGAGGATCTCTGTGAGTTCAAGGCCAGCCTGGTGTACAGATCGAGATCTAGGACAGGCATCAAAACTACGCAGAGAAACCCTGTCTCGAAAAACAAACAAACCAACAACAAAAAAGAATTAGATAATAAGCAAGTTGGAGCACTCTGAAAACAAAGTGTTGATGTTGAAAAGAACATTGGAAGCCACAAAAAAGGACTTCACTTGGTCCATGAAGATGAAGAAGGAGAATTGGAGAAAGGCCTTCAGGAAGAATGAATGGATGCATACAGCCAGTAAGGAAAGAGGATGTCTGGCAGGCCAGGAATCTTCCTGAAACCTGCAGGACAGAGGACAAGCCAGGACACGGTGGGCTGGTGGGTACACACAGATTCTGCAGGGTCCTGTCCCTCATTTGGTAGGTGATGGAGGGTTTACCCCACGCTGCTGAGCAGAAGCATCATGTGATCAGATCCACTTCAGAAACGTGGGTTGTGTGAGTGAGAATGATATCAACAAGAGTGACGTTTGAAATACCAATGACAAAGTCAGCCTAGAGGGAGAAGAAACATAGGCTTGGCCGTGGCCGTGGCCCAGGCAGGAGGGTAGTCAAAGGAGGGCCAGGCTGGGGAGGACTGAATGAGGAGGTAAGGGTTACAGAACCACGAGTGGAGGAGCCAGCAGCGGTGGCAACCGGAACTGACAGATGGCAGGACAGGAAGGGACCCTAGCTGTGGGAAGAGGCAATGGCTTCTGAGGGAGCCGGTGGCCATTCGTGTGCCTATCAATGATAGCTTGAAGACTTTGTTTTCCAACTGCAAATGTATCGTCCTGGATTTCATTACATCTGTGCTGAAACTTCCTTCTAGAACAGAAGCTGAAAGGAGAGCTATAGGCCCATGGAACCATCTAGTCCAAACCGCTCCCCTTTCCCCACGGGATAGTACATGTAACTAATTATCAAGAGGTTTAGCCTAGCTAGGCTTCACCGACTTCAAACACGCGAGACACGTGAATTCCTCTGCTGACCTCAAGGCATCGCTTTCAAGGATCTTCTCCCCCATTCAGCCACCTTGGCCCCATTCGTTAGTACTTTTCCCACCTCACAAAGAGGGAGAACGTGAATCAGTTCCATCAACGCTGGGGCCAGGGGCGCTGGCTCCATTCTCACTGCGGCTTCCTCGTGTGTAAAGCCTGCTCCTGCGCTCCCATCTTCCATGGTCATCGTGGGGGTGAAGGAGGCTAATATCGGAAAGTGGCTTTTACTAATACAAGAGTCACGCTTTGAAATCACAGAAATGCCGACATACGAGGATCCCTTTTAATCACTGTCTGGACTCTTAGATTACTGGCATTCAGCAGTCACCGATGACACATGCTGCCCTCAGGCCACGAGCAGACCCAGCAGTTGTCCTCTGTGTGCACAGAGAGAGCTGAATGCTGCCAAGAGGCTGTGCCTGTGCCCCAAGCTGCATTCAGCTATGTAAATGGTATTATGTCTTTGACATTTTCATGATTTAAGATTCTGATCATATTCATAATGATTAAAATTAACTTTAAAAGTATTTATTTTTATTCCCTGGGTATGAGTGCATGTATATACGTATACCATGTGCATACCTGGCCTGGGGCCCAGAGAAGCTGAAAGAGGACACTGGATCCCCTGGGACCAGAGTTACAGACACTGTGAGCTGCTGTGTGGGTGCTGGGGACCAAACTCAGGTCCTCTGTAAGAGCAGCAAGTGCTCTTAACCACCTAGGCCTTTCCCCAGACCTGCTTAAATTTCAAAAGTGTATAAAATAATTATAGAGTAGTAAAGATAAATAATACAAATTTTAAAAAGATTGGAAGATGATTAAGCAGCTTGTCTATATCCTAAGGCAATAATTGGATCATTCAAAAATATTTTTGTATTTACTTCGCCTAAGCATACCTTATCAACTATTTAGTCTCGGTTAATTCAATTTTATACTGATTCATTAAGACATATAAGAGCCAATAAAAAGCTGCAAAGAGCAAGAACTCCTGAAAGGAGAGTTGGCATTTTTAGGTCTGGGTAGAAGGCTCCCCAAGGCTGGAATGATCAAGTTTGAAAGGTAAGTTGGACCCACATTACATACTGAAAATACCAGCTATGGGTTTCAAAGGCAGCTGAGAAGGATGACTGGATACATTGTCCATTTGCTGTTCAGTGTGTGTGTGAGTGTGTGTGAGTGTGTGTGTGTGTATGTGTGTGTGTGTGCCTGTGGCACATGTGGATGTGGTATATGCGCGTGTATGAAGTGTGTGCTGGTCACGTGCCCATGTACACATGGTTATAAGAGGGGGATATCAAGCCACCTGCTCTATCGCCCTCCATCTTATTCCCCGGAGACAGTATCTCTCACTGAAGCTAGAACTGGGTTGGCAGCCAACAAGTCCAGTCATCCTCCTGTCTCTGCCCCCCACTCCACATAACACTGGACTGGCAGGTGTGTTCAGCCATTCTTAGCTTTTTTAAGAACATTGTTTATATTATTATTTAAATGATACATGTTTGTGTGTGTGTTTGTGTGTGTGTGTGTGTGTATATGTCTGTGTGAGTGTGTGTATGTCTGTGCATGTGTGTCTTTATGTACATATTGTTGGTTATGCGACTCTGTAATTGTATTCTCAAGAGGTACTTGATATGTATTATGGATTTATAAACAAAAAGTCTATAAAATGAGAAGAAAAGTAAACTAATAATTAAAATGCTGAGTGGTAGCCATTTTAGATATACAGAAGGTGTGTGTGAGAACAATGGGCACAGACGAGAGAATAATTCTGTCTTGGTGACAGGAAGTGAGAGGGGTGACAATTCCTGAAGGTACCATGTCCAGCTAGACTAGTATTTCACTAAATGCAGAGGAGCTCAAAATGACTTTTACTCATCCATTTCTTCCCAGGAATACACAATAAGAGTTAGAGTTTCATTGCTAATACCCCACACTTATCTGAGAGCATGGTATGAAGGTATGCACTCCATAATACATCTGTTCCGATACAGTATAAACACCATAGAGAAAATTGTCCTCTCGAGATAATAGCAGGGCCAAGAGGTCTATGTCTCCTTGCTCTTGCTCTTATTCCTGGGCTAGAAGTCCCACCTCGTCTCCAAGCTTGTGATTCCCACATTCTTCTCAGTCCCCTGTGACTGTGGGGTATCACGTGATAGAACTTGTCACAGTAGGCCCACCTCGGGAAGACAGATGTATTAGGCCTCTCTGCATTCCAAGAGCTGAGCATTTGGGCTTACCTCCGTTAGGGCCTTCTGAAAGGTGAGGGCCCCACCCACCTTGCTCCTGGTCACCCTGATTCCAACTCTGTTTTCTTTTGCAGGGAGGAGCCCATAGTCCTAACGTCTATTTGATGGCACGGATCTATTAAGCTTGCCCTTAAAGCAAAACACGGTTTTCTTTATTCAAGATCTTAAAAAGCATGTCGCAATCTTATGTTCCAGACTGGTGGAAAGTGAAGTAATTCTTAGGTTTTCAGCTAAGAAGTGATTTCTGGGCTAGAGAGATGGATGAGCAGTTAAGAGCTCTTTCTCCTAGTCCAGGGGACCCAAGTTCATGTTCCAGCAGCCACATCAGGTAGCTTTGAAGTTCCCGTAACTCCAGCTCCAGGAGATCCCATACCTCTGACTTCTGTGAGAACCTACACATACATAACCCCCCCCCACACACATACACACACATAATCATAATTTAAAATATGAAATAAATCTTTACACATTTTAAAATAATTAAGAGAAATAATTATTTGGGTCAGAGCCTTTGCAGAGGCCGGGTTTGACTTCCCATAACCATTTTAAAATAAAGTGAAGAAACAACAGAAAACAGAAACATGACCCATGCAGCCTGTATGCATGTACTCAATTACCACACTGAGCCATATTAATATAAAGTTAATACATCATCAAAATAAGATAATTAATAAAAATAATTTAAATCCCACAAACCCAGGGCCCACAGTGGTAATTTTATACTCTGTCAAACCAAGCATCCCTAGTTACACCAGTTCTGTACCTCAGTTTCTTCAGGTCTGAGACCCATCGGTCTCCCATCCTCTTCATGTAATTTATCTCTTCCTCCTCCTCGATGATCTCTCGGATCTTATGCTTCACGTCCGGGTCCTTCACCACCACAAAGGTCCAGGGCTCAGTGTGGGCCCCACTTGGAGCTGTTCCTATTGCCCATTAAATTAAAATCAATGTAAGACTGAAGAGAAGTGGAAAACTGTTCATTAAGAGGAAATACAATAGCAGGTATTGTGGTGATGTGTGCCTGTAATCCCATCCAGCACTTTGGGAGGCTGAGGCAGGAAAATGACAAGTTCAAGTAAGACCTTGTGTCAAAAAGCTATAGAACAGTGATTCTCATCCTGTGAGTTGGGGGTCACATATCAGATAGCCTGCATGTCAGGTATCTATCTACATTATGATTCACAACAGTAGCAAAATTGCAGTCGTGAATAGCAATGAAAATGATTTTATTGTTGGGGGTCACCACAACATGAGGAATTGTATTAAAGGGTCACAGCATTAGGAAGGTTGAGAGCCGCTGCTATGAAAGGAGGAAGAAGAGCAGGCAGAGGAAGAGGAGAAGAGAAATTTATCTTAATTTAAACACACACACACACACACACACACACACACACACACACACACACACATTCACTGGGTGGAGGTTAATGACTGTTGCCACTTAGGCAAAGGATACAACTATCTAAGGCATTTGTATTCTTGGTGGAAACAAAATATTCTTGATGCCTTTTGGATTAGAGATAAATCTCAGTGGGTATGTAAAAGCGGCCCTCACGAACTTAAATGTGGCTTAGATGGGAGGAGACATCAGCAAGGCCAGTCATAGAAGAGTGTATAGCATCATATTTCTTAGTTTTTCCCCTCAGTGGAGACATGAATTCACATTTAAAGTGGATTTATCTTGCTTCGGTTTCCTTTAGAAATCCCTAGAAGGAAACCATGCTATGTTGCTAGCTCAGCCAATTACTGTACTAGAATGTCCCAAAGTTTGTTTCCTGGAAGATAAACATACAAATGTGACTTGTGTGTGGAGGGAGGGGCCTGTTTCAATGAGGAGAGAGATGTTTCTCCTGCAATGTATACTAACCTATTCAGGATTTTTAGTTTTAAACAAAAGTTCATACAATGTGTTGACTTTAGAAGTTTTAAACTGTCGCCACATCTGTTTTCCAAATAAATAAATAAATAAATAAATAAATAAATAAATAAATAACTAAATAAATGTAGCAAGTGAAAACCCACACATTTCTGGCTGTCACTGACAGTGGGAAAGCCTTTATTAATAAACACACCACTCCTGCTCTGTCCGCATGCTCGGACTTCAGTGCTCTCCCAACGATGTCACAGCATCGGGGGAGCTGACATCCTCCAAGCCTCGGCATGTGCATTACCAACCTGCTGCTTTGATGATGTTATCGATGACTTCCATAGGGACTGGCTCGCTGCTGATAAACCTGACCGAGCGTCTCTTATTGAGGAGTTCATAGAATTCCTGAGATCTCCTCTTCATTTCCTGCTCTGGGTACCGGGTGTGAGAGAACGGGATGTGCTCCACACTTTCCTCGGACTCTTGCCATTCATCAGCATCTGCAGAGAAGAGACAGAAGCCCAGCAAATTCAGCTACCTCCCTAGTCATAAGGTCACTGGGGGAAGGGAATAAAGTTCCAGAAAAGTCTACATGGTTATATGATGGAAAAACAACCAACTGAATTTTGTAAAAAGCAGAAAAAAAGATCTATAGAATTTTGACCACTGATCATGGCCATCCTTCAAATTCTAGACCTGTTATAAATCAAAGTAAAGGAGATTTTTGCCTACAAAAAAAAAATAACAAATGGAAGTCTCGGTTAGGTGGCAGAGTAGGTTATTTGATACAATCTCCCATTCGGGTCACCAAAGAAGGTGGCTTTTGTCTTTGTCAGAGCATTAGGCTGACAACACATAAGAAATTCCAAAGCCAAAAATGAAGGGAAAATATGCACCTAGAGAGGTGAGTGCAGAGGCGTCTTTCCTGCTTGATCTGCCAATTCCTACAGGTCCGGTTTCCATTTTCTGATCCTCGGGCATGAAGAACAACCAAAATCAAAGCCCACAGTGCACAGACAGTTGGAAGTTGAATCAGCCCAGACCCTCAGTTACATCCTTTGGGAAAGTGTGGATTGCAAAGAAGTCATCTTTCAGGGGCCTGTGACGTTTTTGGTGTGCCCTTCCTGTAACACCCCAGTTGTCTAGCAGAAGCAAATGACAGTATGTAAAGAATTTTAGGAAAAATTCACAGGAATTCACCAATGCAATTCTGTACACAGTGGTGGGGGAGATAGAATATCTTGAGCAAAAATTAGTAAAATCAATGTTTGACACTGAAGTCATGTGTCCCAGTGCGCCAAGAAGTCACAGGCTCAAAAGAGCAAACAGCTAGGACACTGTGCTTAGAGAAGGAAGTGAGATGGACTTATTTAAATCTCTAGAGTATTACTGAAGGAAGAATACAAGTGGCATAGCAGAGATGAAAAGTAGAACTTCTGAAAAATAATAGATTTAGATTAAATTGCCTAAATAAAAGATAAGTAGATGATAAGTCAGAAAAAACAACCTAGGACAAAGAGCAAAAGACAAAAAACATAGAAAGGTCAAGAAAAACCAGAGCCAGTTCATTTAGGACCATGAAGAAAAGCAAAGAAAGAAATGAGTTCCCGAGTTATAGTGGCTTTGGTAGGGTGAGAAGAAAATAGAGTGGAGAGAATACCAAAAGGCAGGCCCACAAAGTGTATCTAAAGGCCTTTAGGGTTCAATCCCATGGGCATACATGGTAGGAGGAGAGAACCAACTCCTCAGTGTGTCTTCTGATTTACATACACGCATGACATGGCGCGCGCGCGCACACACACACACACATATACACATACATACGCAGGCACATACAAAGTCAGTAGCAAAATTACAGTTAGGAACTTAATTTTATGGTTGGCGGTTCACCATAACCTGAGGAACTGTATTAAAGGGTCGCAGCATTAGGAAGGTTGAGAACCACTGAGTCAGAAGGAAATAGTTGTGATGGAGAGTCATCACAAATACCTAGCTATTAATCATCACACACACACACACACACACACACACACACACACACACACACACGCACACACACACATAGTAACACTTTCCAACCACGTAAAGTTGATTTGGAAAACCCTGTGGTGAGGAAGCCGTACAGAAGCAGATGTGTGGAATGCTCCCTTGGTTGTTATAATGACGTTACCAACCCTTAAGACCCAGCGGTCATATTTGCCCAAGCTATAGGCAACCCAGGAGCACAGCCGGCTTCCAAGTCCAGCGTAGCTCTCCTGATGCTGCACCGTGAAGTGAGGAGCTGCGTGAGGCTTCCCAATGCTAGCTGTTGTCTCTGACCAAAGCAAACAAAGAGACCTCATCACAAGCGGTGGGATTGTCTTGAGTGACTCTCCCAGGCTGTGCACGGTGGGACTACACATCCTGCAGCCTCCTCTGGAGCAGAAGGTCCCCAGTCTGCCGGTGGAATGGGGACCGAGACAGCACAGAGGGTCTAACCTAGGAGTTCAGCAAACTCCTGCAGAGACCTCTGAAAACAAACAGTGCCTCTTCTCTCTGCTCTTGAACTCCTGACTGCTCCCAGGAATGCGGCCTTGGAAGGGAAAAAAAATCTCTGAAACTCTGTTTTCACGCCTCCTTTGCTGGGAGCACTACCCAGCAAACAGCTCTATACCTGGATCCTGGAAACAGACTGCCAGAGTCCTTCCTGCCTAGGTGGGTGGTACCCTCCTACAGCCTCTGTCCCCTGTGATGGGGGATAACAGTAATGCCTACCTCGTTGTAGTACCATGAAAATGAAGTGGCCTGCTCCACCTAGGACATGGCACCAGCTGGCTCCACTATGCTGTGTGCGAGTGTACTGTGGTCCCCAAGTCTCTTTGCTCATGTCATCTTTCGGCAATACATCTCTCTACCGTATTCCTCTCAGCTTTGGGTGTCTCCCGAGTTCTGCCTTCAGCCTTCTTTCCCACAGGACCCACTTGGTGAAGTCATTAGTTATCCAACCCCTGAGTGCCACCTCAAACTGGTACCATTCTGGCCAGAATCTCTCACCTAACATCGCAAATATATTAAATCCAGCACACCTTCACATCGCCCCCTAAACTGGATCCTCCTCCCTCATCCATTGATGGCAGAGTCTGAACCACTCGCTCTGTCTTCTGCAATATCTAAGACCTGATACTCTTCACTGTAACTCGGGCATCCACGGCCTGCCCACCATCCTGCCATTCTTCATCAAAGCTTGAAACAGGCATTTGTGTTAAAGGAAGGGCTTCCCAAGTTGGACCAGATGGTCCCCTCTTTACATTGTCTGACTTAGAAGTTTTAAACTTTACAAAGTTAGATGCTGTATTAGATGGCTTGCTTCATTCTAAGCTTTCTGAGTATGCTCAGTGGTGGCTGGCTGAGCTGTGGAGTTTGGCAGGCTAGGTTTATCAAGTGCATTTTCAATTCCCAATATTCTTAACTTGCCACAGGCTTCTCAGGATGAAACATCATTGCACAACGATGCATGTCTCTCCCTCACCTGCCCATCCTCCCATCTTCTTGGAATCTCTCCCAAGCATTAGACCATAGGTGTAGGATTTCTGCTCCTCCTCTGACATACCTCTTCCCTGCTGCTTACCCCTGTTCACCCCCCTGGTCAGTGTTGTCCTTTCCCAAAGCCCCAACAGGCCCCTAGGCCTTCCCTAAACACCTTTTTCCAGTTCCATAGTGTTTGCCACTTGCCTGGTGTTATCTCATTCTCTGATGGACTTTTATCTTACTGAGCATGGAGGCTGCTCTTGTCTCTGACCCCTAGGGCCTGGCACAATAAAAAGCAGCTAGTCCCTAGACATGCCACTTTCTCAATTTCAACATTCCTAATCAAAACCTGGCCAGGCTCACTGCCACTCTATACAATTCCCCCACCCCACTCCAGAGAGAGACTGCATTTACCAGAGGAGGATCTGAGCTGGGAGAGACCTAGGCCCCCATGGCTTTGGACTGAGCAGGGGTTGGTACCACCAAGTGACCAATGTTCTGCTTTCACAACAGGAATGAGGGTCTGACTGCATGGCTTGCTTTCTGTAGCCCTGGCATCAATTTGCACATTACACACGGGCTGAAGCCCTGGTGCTGCAATGGATTGTTACCTTCTTCCACTTGAAGGAGGTCAGTGCTGTCTTTCAGGTCTTCATCCACCCAGGGGCGAACTTGAGCCGCCCCCTTCTCTCTCTCCAGGCTTTTATCGGCATTTTTAAAGACCCATACCACCAAGATGCAGACAACCGCCACCAACACTGGAGTGAGGAGAAACATGGTCTGAAGTCTGACCCGGAAGGTCGGCACACTCCCACACTGGCATTTATACAAACAGAGATGGAAGCAGGGAATGCTGGGAGTGGAAGCAAGAAGAGGGAGGTGTGCCAGGAAAGGAGCAAAGTACACACTCTCAAGCTCCGTGAGGACTTTGCAAAGGAGCAAAGGTCACAGTCTCACACATGTGAGTTTGGTCCTGCTCCAATCCATGCATTTTTAAAAAAACTGTGCACTTGCTCAATATAGTCTCAGATGTTAATCACCATGGAATATGTTAAGCACTGTAATGTGCTAAGATCTTGCTGGTAGTGGTTAAAAAGGCACTTGGCCCTTCTCCTGTTTAATTGTTCTCTGAGAGTGTCTTCAATCTGCCTGAAGGCAGGAAGTGCCCAGAGAGCTCACTTTTAAAAGAACAGATTTATAAATATAGATTCTGATGTCCTGAAAGAAAGTGTCCAGAACGAAGCTGTCCAAGTGCATTTTCAACTGCACATGTTTGAGGCACTGCCCTGAGGTTGTATTTTTTTTAGCAACACCCGTGCCAACATATGCAACAGAGAAGAAAGGCTCATGTTTTATGTTAGAGAAAAAAAATTTAATCTGGAAAAAGTGATGCAAAAAGTTAAAAATGACTATCTCTAAACTTGAAGGTGTTTTTTGTTTGTTAGTTTTTGTTTTGGTCTCAGTTTTTAAACTTTGCCTGTGTCTTTACTGTTTAGGCTGCCATAACAAAAATATTACTGACTGGGTGACTTAAAACACAAAGCATGTGTCTCACAGTTCTAGAGGTTGGGAAGTCCAAGCCCCATATCCCAGAATGATTTGTTCTTCCTGGCTTGTATGTGATTGACTTCTCCCATTGTCCTTATAACTGGGGTGGGGGGGAGGGGAAGAGAGAGAACTGTTACTCACTGAAAGCTTACCATGTGGTTCTTACAAATTCCACATACTAAATCACGGATGCTTCACAAAAACCTGACAGAGATCCCTCTATTACCCCATTTTCACTCAAATGAATGAGGCACAAGTAGGCCAAATAACATGCCAAAGGCCAGTAGAAGATAAATGGACCATAAATAGTCCTGTCTATTTGCCCCAAAGGAGCCCATGTTGTGTACTTCTGAAGAGTGGACTAGAACTCTTAGTTCAGAGCCTTCAGTGCTAAACACACCTGGGTCATGGTGGGAAGCTGGAGACATGAGTTGTGGAATATTATTTTAACTGGGCAAAGATATGCTACATTTGTTTATACTGTGGAATAGTATTTGAATTATGTGAAGGTGTGTTACATTTGTTTCTGCTTCCTTTGTTAATGATACAAAGATGTGTTACATTTGTTTATGCTGCATTTGTTTAATTATGTAAAGATGGCTAGCATTTGTTTCTCATTGCCTGCCTTGGGTACCTGATTGGTCTAATAAAAAGCTGAACGGCCAATAGCTAGGCAGGAGAGGGATTAGTGGGGCTGGTGGGCAGAGAATAAATAAGAGGAGAGAGAAGAAGGAAGGACAAAGAGAACATGAAAGAAAGAGAGGGTTAAGTCTGGGGCTAGAAGCCAGGCAGCTGACAGACAGACAGACACAGAATAGAACATGTAAAAAGAAAGGAAAGTCAAAGGCCCTCAGGCAAAATGTAGATGAAGAGAAACAAGTTCATTTAAGTTAAAAGAGCTGGAGAGACAAGCATACGGTAAGGCCGAGCATTCATAACTAATATTAAGTCTCCGTGTCATGACTTGGGAGCTGGTTGGTGGCCTAAAAGAAAGCCTGCTGTAGACATGGGTTTTCTGTGTTAGTATAGGAGGCATTGGTACCTGACTACCCTATAGCTGGAGTTTTCCTGTGTCTCGCCCGGTCCTCAGCCACTCAGACCCAAGTAAACACACAGAGGCTTATATTAATTAAAACTGCTCAGCCATTAGCTCAGGCCTACCACTGACTAGCTCTTACACTTAAACTCAGCCCATTTCTGTTCATCTATATTTTGCCACGTGTTCTGTGGCTTTACCTGTGTGCCATTACATGCTGCTCCCTGGATGGCAGGCTGGCATCTCCCACTCAGCCTTCCTCTTCCCAGAATTCTCCTTGTCTACTTATCTCACCTATACTTCCTGCATTGCTACTGCCAATCAGCATTTTATTAAACCAGTGTATGAAAGCATTATCCCACAGCACTACCCAGACTCATGCTCATGCTCAGCTCTGGGGGTTACAGAAAAGTGTTTTAAAGCATACACATCCAAGGGGCAAGAAGCTCAGCTGCTGTATCAGCAGGAGGGTGGGCAGAGAAGAGTGGAGATCAGCCAAGGCAGAAAATGGCCTCCAGAGGGCAGAAGCTAGGACTCCACAGTTTGAAACCCACATACCTTCCTGTCCCAGAGCACCTGAATGTTTTGAGGTAGGTTCTGCCCCCACTGTTCATCCCTTGCCCTGTGAATCCCTTCAATTGTCACCTGAGCTGGGCCCAGTGAGCTTCACAGTCCTCTAAACCTAACATCTTCTCAGTGGCCAGGTTTCCGGCTTGTGATAGTGTCAGTAAAGGACAAAGCTTCAGGTCACCACTGTAACGCACACTTACGCTGTAACAACGTGGTTTCCCTTGAGGAACAGAGCCTGGGGAACTGGGTCAAAGTATACCACATGGCTAATCTGGGGGAGGCCCAGGTGGGCCCTCTTTACTCAGTACCTCTAGAGTGGTTCTCAACCTTCCTAATGTTTCCACCATTGAACACAAATCCTCATGCTGTGGTGACCCCCAACCATAAAATTATTTTGTTGCTATTTCATAACTGTAGTTTTGCTGCTGTTATGAATTGTAATGTAATGTAAATATCTGTGTTTTCAGGTGGTCTTAGGTGACCCCCAAGAAAAGATCATTATGTCCCCAAAGAGGTCAGGACCCACATGTTGAGAAATCTGCTCTAAAGCATCCTGGGTTATTTAGTTTCTGTACTTTGTCCTTGTCTGGTGAAGAAAAGGAAGTTGAAGTAAAGACAAAGAACATTGTAGGAAGGTACAGGAGATGGCACTAGGTGTTTTCACACCACCCACCACTGCCCTTCATCACTGCAGATTGGTCATCGTTAATTCATTTTAATTCATCGTTTGGGGGCCCGCAGCCACCTTGCAGACCACACCAGGAACAGTACTACTCTAGGAGACACACTTCCCCCAAACATATGGTGCTGCTGTTAAATCTATGGCATCTGTCTGTGTTCCTGCTTCCTAAAGCCCCCAGTGTGTGTTTGCAGGAGGCAAAGGTAGGCAACAGGGGACTAACTTTATAGGGAAGAGGCTGTCCCGGCGTTGAGTGAGCCCACAGAGTTCACAAATTCAAACTGTTATCTTGCTTGAGATCCAGTGCCCAGGGCAACTGTGAAGGCAGCCGTTCACGGAGAAGTCAAGACGGGGTGAGCTGAACTCTGTGATCTGACCTCAGGTCAAATATGAGGTCACAGAGACACGAGGCACTTAGAAGAGCATTTAAATGAGTTAGTCAGCTTCATCCAGATACACACAGCCACCTTCACTAATTCCATCCCACCCAAGGACGTGTCTCCACCTGACTCCCCTTGGGCTGCCTCATGCCTACACCCATCGTGTCTGTGTGCCAATGATGGGTGAGTTAGGCCTTCCTCTGTTTGCATTTCCCATTGAGTCCGCAGGATGAGACCCTTTAAATGAAACTCCGCTCTTGGAAAGAAAACAGAAAACGAAGATCTGTGTGCTGTGACCTACACAGAAGACCAGTTAGACCAGAGGTTCCAGAGTGAGACTTTGGGCCGCTAACAGCATCATCCTCTGGAGGGGGGGCGGTTGTTAGATACGCTAATTCCAGGCCTCATCCTAGGCCTCCTGACACAGACACCCAGGAGCAGGGCTCAGCCGTCTGGTTTTTACAAGCCCTCCAAGTGACACTAGTGATGGCTAAAGTTTGGGAAAGACTGGGAGGGACAATACTCCACACTGACTTTACCCCAAATTCAGATTCTTCAGACTCAAGTCCCCTCTCCACCCATTGTCCAGAGAAGCAGAGTATCCTACAGTTCAATGTTACCTAAAACATTTCCCTACTGCACGTTAGCTGTACTCGGTATCTTAGAGACAACAAAATACCAATAAGCATCAGTTCAGAGTCTTAAGAGTGAAAATCGGTTTTCCTAAATTATATTGAGATGATAAATCAGGCGACATCAAAGGCTGTGGTTGAGAAAGCAAATGGCGCCTTCTCCTGTAGCTTTCCCATGGACACTTGCAGTTCGGATAACAGACAACAGGAATCTCACCTGGGTGGGATCTCACCACTGCGTGACAGCGTGAGACACAGTACAATCAAAGCTTATATCTCTCCTCTCCAGGCAAACCACACATTCAAATCTATACTCAGTCTGCCTCCTTATGTTTCCCATAACGGGAAAAGTGTGAGATTTCACAGGCTTGATGTATTTTTTAACCCAATGGGCCTCGAAGAGTGCCAGTTCTGGGAGCCCCCAAGGACAGGCTCTTGGCTATAAACAGCTCTTAGGAAAGAAGCATAGAAGTCATGGGAATCAGAGAGCTAGGGACAACAGAAGCATGTATCCATCTGTCATGACTGTCTTTGCTCCTAAGAGAATAATTCTGAGACTGGAGGACTCCTTAGGGACTTCCCTCACCTGAGCAGTATCTCAAACAGTGCTTCTCAGGGCACAAGCTGGGCCCTGCAAGAAAAAAATCATGGGAATTCTCCCATCTCTGCATTGCATCATCTTTTGAAATGGATGCTTTCCTGTGAAAGCTCTCGGCTATAAGCAAAATGGCAAGATAAAGGAAGCAGCCGCTTTGCTGGGTGAGTTGTAACAATAATTACTGATCGTATCAGGTAGCTGATGCTGTCCTGAGGTTTTTCCCTTGGTGAGCCTGGCTTCATGGTGGAAAATCTTTACACATCATTCCCATTCTCCTTCCACGTCTACCAAGGCTCCCCAGTCTATTCTCCCACCCACCCATGTTCACTGCCTATCAAAGAAGGATCCGTGTATGGCTCCCAGGGCCTGACAGCATCCTTGTGTTCTTTATTTGCTCAAGTGGTTAGCCCATCAGAGCAGAACGAGCGTGGTGGGGCTCGGCTCAGGGGTGATGGGAGAAGAATGAGACTTGGGTGTAAGGAAGACATAGGAGCCTGATTCTGCCACAAGTCTACCTGCTTTCTACAGTTGACTTTCCCCAGTAATAAAACCATATTTTTGTTTGAACTGTGTAACTCCTGGGTCTGTGTCTGAACTCCAAGGAGCAGAGAAAGGGACATGAAGAACCCTGAGGTAGACATACTTACTGTCCTTATTTTGTAGAAGAAATTGAACCTTGAAAGACGAGCAGCATCCTGGTGTGTCTTCATCTCAGGCCACCATGTTAACACTGGACACCAATGACGGAAGTAGCATCGTCCTGATGACAGTGTAGCACCTCCTGTCCCGTACGCTGATGTTTTTTGAAGGAATGTCTTAGGAAGGGAGTTCCTGTGTGATGGGAAAACAAATGTTCACCTTTGCAAAATAATCCAACAGGCTTCCAAAATATCAATTGCTCTTTGGTCCTATTAGTATTTTATTTAACTTTAAGAAAAAACTCATTTTTTTGCATTTGTTAAAGACAGCAAAGAAGACCTCATTCAGAGCACTGCGCTAACCAAGGTAGGAGAAAAAACTTTGCCTCAGCATCAAATAGGACAAGGACAAATGGGGACCAGTAACCAAGAGAGATGGTTGGGGGGTCAGTGGATGGAAAGTTACTATGGAAACATCAAGGCTAGGGGGGGTCTTTTTTTAAGATTTTTTTTTTTATGTGCTTTGGTGTTTTACCTGCATGCATGTTTGTGTGAGGTTGCCTGATGCTCTGGGACTGGAGTAACAGACAGTTGAGAGCTGCTATGTGGATGCAGGAACTGAACCATGTCTTTTGGAAGAGCACTCAGTGCTCTTAACTGCTGAGCCATGCCTCCAGCCCCAAACTAGGGAGATTCTTGTTTGATCAGCAGAAAATAGGGCAGAGTGATAAGTTATTAAAATTGGGGTGTGAGCAATTTGATTATGTATTGAAACTGGAGAATCTTTAATGGAACTGACTCAGCAGGAACCTTGCCCAAACTGGACTAGACCAGCTGATGACAGAGCCCAGGTAAAGACCTGGTCAAGAAGCCTGTATTAGTTTGTTCAAGGAGAGCTTGATCTGTAAGTTTCTGCTCATGTCCATGTCAAGTGCCATTGTTCCCACAGGAGATACTTACTGAGTAGCCTATACTTGCCTGGGTAAGTGAGTTTTTCTGGGTCAAGGAGAACCCTCAAGAGGTAGTTGGCGTGGAACCCTCTTGATGGCACCCTGACCAAGGAGGTGAACCCCAGCAGTAACGGCCAATAGGGCATCCACGAAAGTGGGACCTGAAGGAGTCAGGAGGGAGCTCAGAACCAGTGTTCATGGCTCCTGGCCAAGACAGACTTTTTAAAATGTCAAAATAACAGAATAAGTCACAAGAAGAACATTTCATAAAACCGGTTGCATAGCAATTCAAAACTTCTACCCTAAGCATACTAAGCAGGGCTGGACCTGGTTAATACTTAGTTGGATGGGAGATTATGCAAAATGTCTATTTATAAAAATAGTAAATGTGGAATTTCAAAGCAAACTATAACAGTTATCCTAACTATGACAGAGAGAAAATACGTTTCATGTGTTTAAAGTTGCTACAAATATAATAGGCAAAAATTTTTGTCAGCTATACATCTGACAGTAGATTATTATCTAAAACATATAAAGAACACACAAAAATTAAAATATTAAACCAAATCACTCAAATGATAAATGGACAAATAAGTTGAATAATTCTCAAAAGAAGTACAGATGGCCATGAAAAGAATTTCACCATCAGAGAACTACAAATCAAACCACACTGTGATTCCATCTCATCTCAGCCAGAGGAGCTGTCCCACCATCAAGAAAATAAATGACATATGATGGCAAGAATGTGGGGACTGTCAACCCCATACATAGTCTGTGAGACGTAAGACAGTACAGCCACTATAGAATTGAGTGTAGAAGTTTCTCAATAAAACTAAGACAGAACTACTATATGGTCCATATAGACCATTCCTGGGGACACCTGAAAGGCATGACAGAGATGTCCACACAGATGTGTATTTTGTGATGCTATCTATAATAGCTAAGGTATGGATGGGATCCACCTGGATGCTCACCAACAGATTATGGATAGATAGACAGACAGATAGATAGATAGATAGATAGATAGATAGATGATGGATGGACTGATGGACAGTTGGGCAGGCAGACAGATGACAGATAAATAAATTTCAATGTAGTTTTACTCAGCTATAAACAGAAACAAAAATTTGTCATTTGCAGAAATATGACTGGGACTCAAGATCATTATAGTATGAGAAATAAGCCAGACTCAGAAAGACAAATATCACATTTCGCAAGTGAGATCTAAATTTTTTTTTGAAGTGAGAGAACATGACATTGAAGGGAGACTTGGTGGGGAAGAGGAGGAGAGGAGGAGAAATGGGGACAAGACAAGGCAGTGGGAAAAATCTGAGCAGAATACCCCAAGATACATAAGTGAAGTTTCACAATGCAATCATTTTTGCGTTCCTTTCTTTTCTGTCTTCTGGAATGGTCTGATAGAATTTGACAGCATTGGGTTTTTCTTTGAAAGATTCTTTGCTGCCTTTTCAGTCTCATTGCTCATAAAAACATCAATCTAAGTCGTTCGTGTCTTCTTGATTTAATTTTGATAGGTTATATGCATCTATGACTTTATCAACTTTCTTCTAAGTTTTCCAGTTTTATGGAACAACTTTGGTATGGTTTGAATGTGAACTGTCCTCAATAGGCTCATGGGTTTGATCACATGGTTCCTAGCTGGTGGCACTCTTTTGGGAAGCTGTGGGACCTTTAGGAGGCAGTGACTACGTAGAGAAAATGGGTGACATAAAGGCAGGCATTCTGCCTTATAGTCTGGTCCCATTCCCATCTGAGCTATCTGCTTCCTGGCTGCATCATGCTCTTGCTGCCACAGTGACAAGCCACACCCACTGCCATACCTACTTCTCCAGGATGGACTGTATCTCTCAAACCATGAGCCAAAAAGAATGCTTCCTCCTTTAAGTGGCTTCTTTTGTGTATTTTGTCACAGCCACAGGAAAAGTAACCAATAGAAACCTGTAGCACAATATGAAAATATACTGTCTTAGCTAGGGTTACTATTGCTGTGGTAAAACACTAAGACCAATGCAACTCAGGGAGGCAAGGGTTTACCTGGCTTACCCTTTCCCATGGTAGTCTATCACTGAAGGAAGTTGGAACAAGAACTCTAATAGCGTTGGAACCCAGAGGCAGGAGTTGATGCAGAGGCCATGGAGGGGTGCTGCTTACTGACTTGCTCCCCATGGCTTGCTCAGTCTGCTTTCTTATAGAACCCAGGGCCACCAGCCCAGGGATGGCACCTACAATGGGCTGGGCCCTCCCCTATCAATCATTAGTTAAGAAAATGCCCTACAGGTTCGCCTAGAGCCAAATCTTACAAAGACTCCTTCCTCTCTGATGACTCTAGCTTGTATCAAGTTGATATAAAACTAGCCAGAACACATACTATCTATATAAATATCAGAAGCAGTACAGAAAAATTGAGGGCTTGTAGAAAAAGATGAATACAACCAAACTCTGAGTAGTTGCTTGATTTTAAATGCCCTATTTATATTTCTCAATATTTTCAACAAATATATATATATATACATATATATAATATTTCTATAAAATTTAAAGGCTGAAAATATATTTGCAGTAAGAATTCATTTGGTGGTATGCCAGGGCTTGGAACTGTTTATAAGAGATTCAGGTAATGGTGAGTGTATCAGTTACTTCTTGGTTGCTGTGACAAAAAAAAATCAGATTAAAGGAGAAGAAGTTTGTTTTTAGCTCATGACTTTGTGGAACAGAGTCCACAAGGCTGAGGAAGGTATGGTGGAGTAGCTGCCTCCCAGGGCAGTGGGAGCTTGAATCCCAGCTTATTCACATGTTGGCAGCTCAGAAATCAGAAATCTCAGGCTGAAAAACAGAGATACACATAACCTTTAAGGCCCACCCCCTGCAACCACTTCTGCTGGCTAAGCCAGTGGCCCAAAGATTCCATAGCATCCCAAAACAAAGCCACAAGCTAGGACCAAGTGTTCTAACATGGACCTTGTTGACGAGATTTAAGATTTAAGGCATAATATTGAGTGTCCCCTCTGAGTAAAAACAACTGGGTTTCCATCTAACTGACCATGTATTTGTGGTATAACCTTGAGCAAACTTCTTAACCTATTTTTGCCTACGTTTCCTCCTTTATAAAATATAGGCAATAATGACATTTTGTACCAGGCTTTTTCTTTTGGTCCACCAACCAGCTCCCAAATCATGACACGGAGACTTTTTATTACTTATGAATGCTTGGCCTTATCATAGCTCTTATTTTAATCTGTTTCTCTTTATGTACGTTTTGCCTCAGAATTTTTTAACTTTCTTCTGTATGTCCTACTCTGTGTTTGCTGGCTGGTGACTGCCTGGCTTCTGGCCCTAGGTGTCTCCCTCTCTTTCTCCCTTGTCCTCTCCTTCTCTTCTCATTCTTCTTGAGCCTAGATTTCTCCTCCTTTTTATTCTCTCTGCCCACCAGCCCTGCCTATCCCTCTCCTGCCTAGCTATTGGCTGTTCAGCTTTTTATTAGACTATTCAGGTGCCTTAGGCAGGCAGGGTGAAACAAATGTAACACATCTTTACACAATTAAACAAATGCAGTATCAACAAATGTAACACTTTGTTACATAGTTAAAGTAATGTTCTGCAGCATAAACAAATGTAACACATCTTTGCATCATTAACAAAGGCAACAGAAACAAATGTAACACACCTTCATGTAGTTAAAATAATGTTCTGCAGCATAAACAAGTGTAACCCATCTTTCCCTGGTTAGATATTCCACAACAGCCTTTAGCTCAGGAAGTTAAGGAGTAACTAGGTTAATATATATACAGTAGGGGATGGAGAGATGGCTCCACAAATAAGGGTGCTTACTGCTTTTGCAGAGAATCCAGGTTCAGTTCCCAGCACCTACATGGGGCTCACACCCGCTTCCAGCTCCAGTTCCAGGGGATCTGATGCTCTTTTCTGTATCACTTGTATATCTACATGTATGTGGCATACACAAGTTCACATGAGTACATATACATAAATAAATAACAACATCCAGGCACATACACATAAACAAACAAACAAATAAGAAATACACACACACACACACACACACACACACACACACACACACACACAAACACACACACCAAGGATAGTATATTATATATAAAACAAACTCTGAACCCTTATCACCCCTGTGACAGTTCTCATTGTACAGAACCAAAAGAAAATGTTTGCCCCAGTTGCACGGCGCACTTCTTACAAGCAAGGCTCATTTTAATACCTCCTTCCCCACCCACCTCCTGAAAGAACCCAGTTCCACAACAGTGGTAGGCCAGGACTAATGTTCTCACATGTCCTGTCACTCCTGCAGGAACATTCAAAGTCAGAGATGGCATGCCCAGTATCTACCACCTGTGAAGGTAAATTCACCAGCAGCATTGACATCATCACGTTTTTATAGCCAATCATTATTATTTAATATTATTAATGAACCCAAAATAAACCTCTTAGCTTTTTACTGACGAGCACGGGTTTTTCTTTTGGAGCAATACTGCCACCTACTGGCATACATGGAACTACCTGAGTCCTTAGGCACCAGTTCACTTTGTTCCAGCTAACATCTGTCAAGGATGGGGAAACAGGGTTACACTGAAGGGAAGCTGTGACATAGGGTCAGAGCAAGGTGATACTGAGTCTGGGGAAATAAATGAGAACCTGAAATCAAGAAAGAGGAGGTGACAAAGCTTGTTGGACCGGGTAGGTCCTATATAACATCACACCCTCCAGAGGCAGACCACACCCCTGCTATGAATTATCAAAGGCCTGGTGTCAAACCTAGATCTAGACAGCCGTAAGGGTCATCCCGTTCTCAGACATCCCTCACGGGTAAGGTGAGTGAACTGCTGGAATGGCATCCCCGTGCCCAGTCCTGCTTCTCCCTCTCCTTAAGCAGGGCCTGTGCCCCAATTCTTACCCCAGAGTCTAGAACAGCCCTCTTTCTGTGGAGCTGACACTCACAGGGGAGCCACAAAGTGGCTTTCACAGGATGGTGAGTGCAGCTGGCCCTCCACTGCTGCCAAGCATTCTGCATCTCTGCCTTCATCATCTCTGCCAACGGAATAGCTGGGGGAACTGTCTGCTGTGAACCTGTACAGACTTCTAAACAACGCGGTTACTGGAGCAACTGTTTATGTGGCATTTGCATCGAATTAGATGTTGTAAGGAATCTAGGGTTTTAAAGCATCCCCAGGGAGGTGCACAGGCTATGTGAAAATAGTGTGCCATTTGTAGAAGGGACTTGAGCAGTCTTGACTCTTTCTTAGTAGCTGAGAGGGACTTTCTTGGAACACCTGGATACTGAAGGGCGCGTGCATGTATAGGCCTGAGGTTGGCATTTGGTGCCCTCCTCGGCCTCTTGGCACCAGGGATTTGCCATCTTCGGTGGTTCTGGAGTGACCGATGAGTGCTGGTGTGCCCAGCTTTTTTATGTGGTGTTGGAGATCCAAATTCAGACCTCTATGCTTCCACAGCAAGCACTCTCCTGAGCCACCCCCCAGCCCCCTGCAGAACTCTTCCTTCCCTCCTATTGATTTCTCCCCTAGCAATGGGGGATCTCTCTCCCACCCTCCCTCCCTTCCTGTCTCTCCCCCTTCTGTCTTAAACACACACACACACACACATGCACACGCACACTCACACACACCCCACATACACACTCACACACGGTACACACATTACACACACACTCACACACATTACTACACACACCACACACACACACACACACACACACATACACCACACACACACTACATACACACTGCACACACACTACACACATTCTCTCTCTCTCTCTCTCTCTCTCACACACACACACACACACACACACTACACACATTCTCTCTCTCTCTCTCTCTCTCTCTCTCTCACACACACACACACACACACACACACACAGAGAGACTCACGGATTTATGTGTGTACACTCAGGGAGTTAAAGTAGATTTCTGTGTTAATTTAGGACACTGGCCCTCTGAATGGCAACTGTAAAACCAATCAAAGGTTGTTAATAATTTTTAACAAAACCACCCAAGCTAGAATAGAAGAATGAATTGTGGCATTCTAGAACAATAAATAGTGTTTTATGGCACTTAGGAGAGTCAAAATATTTTTGCTTATATGCGTAGGACCAAAACTGAAAGCTAATTTCTCCCCGTGGATCTTAATCACAAATATTTGAAAGCCACTGGTCTTTTTTGTTAGAAAAGACTGATATTCATAGGCTAAGTTAAGAAGCCAAGCTCAAAAAGAAGAAGAGGAGGAGGAAAAAAAGAGGAGCAGGAGGAGCAGGAGGAGGAGGAGGAGGAGGAGGGAAAGAGGAGGAGGAGGAGGAGGAGGATCATGATGAAAGCACACACACAAAACAAAACAAAACAAAACAAAACAAAACAAAACAAAACAAAAAAACTATGGTGCCCTAGAGCAGTCAAAAGTACCCAGGACACCCTGAGAACATCTAGGGACAGACTGGGCTAGTCCTAGGAAAGTGAGTTTAAAATTGCAGTTTGGCCAAGAGAGCAGGGAATAACTGAGGTGAGTCACTGTCCTATATGGTTTGGGCTTGGAAACAACATGGGGTGGTGGGGAGTTAACCTAACAAAGTCTAGACCGCACCACAAGATGGCAGGAGAGAGCTGTGTTTGGCCGGGACACTGGCACTCCTGTGGGTGACAAGTTCTGTGGCTCTCCAGGAAATTAAAGTGGCAGGATGGCGTCAGAGCCTTAAGGGCATGGAAAGAGCGTGGTAGACAAAGCTAGAGGAAGCGTGGAAGGTTTACTGCAAGGCCTTGTTAGCACCCTGACCTTCAGAGCCATAAAAAATAAACCTGTGTTGTTTTAAGCCACACTGGTTGTGTCTCTTGGAGAACAACCTGGGAAATGGATATCCTTCTAGAGAACTGCACTTCCCCTAAGATGTCTTGCAGGCCTAAACGTCCATGGTTTGAGGTACATGGACTAGACGAAATTATCCTACTGTAAAGTCTGTTCTACTCCTGTCTTAGGGTTTCTGTTGCTGTGAAGAGACACCGTGACCAGGGCTAAAGGAAACACATTTAATTGGGGTGGCGTACAGTTTCAGAGGTTTAGTTCATTATCATCATGGCAGGAGATGGCAGCATGCAGGCAGACATGGTCCTGGAGAGGAAGCTGAGAGTTCTACATCTTGCCCAGCAACAGGAAGTGAACTCAGATACTGGGCAGTATCTTGAGCGAATATGAGACCTCAAAGCCTGCCTCTACAATGACACACTTCCTCCAACAAGGCCACATCTACTCCAACAAAGCCACGCCTCTGAATAGTGCCTCTCCCTATGGGGGCCATTTTCTTTCAAACCACCACATTTCACTCCCTGGCCCCCATGAGGCTTGTAACTGTTAACTTCCTTCCCATGTGTCATACAGCATTCTACTTTCAGATGTCCAAGCAGAAAGAAGATGAGCCCGTATCTAGGAGGACTCCCTGCAAGGCACAAGCACTTAGCTCCACAGTGCCTGCACTGGCTATTTGTCTCGTTAATGTGATACATACATACAGAAAGGAAGGTCTGTTTGAACTCCTTTCTGAGGTACAGTCCATCCTAGCAACACAGCAGTCACATGCATTCATAGTCAGGCAGCAGAAGTGTTGATGCTACTTTCTTATCATTTAATAAGTCCAGGACGTCTGCCTGGTGAACGGTGCCGCCAACAATGAAGGGAGATCTTTCCATGTGAATTAACCTGATCTAGACAATCCCTCACAGGCTTGCACAGAGGCTAATGTACTCTAGAAATCCCTTCATCGGTGTGCCCAGAAGTGTGTCTCCTAGGTGAGTCACGTTGCTGATCAGCATTAACCATCGATGCTTCAGAGTGACCTTCTGTCATGTTTCCATTTCTAGGTGCCAGTCACAATTCCTTCCCTTCCCCCTTGTCACACATTAGTGAGGCTCCCCTGCCCAATTTATTTATGGGCAATGGCAAACTCCCAAGCTCTCCTCAACAAATGCTGTTTGTGTCTTTGTTCCATTAACTCCAACAACACAAAAAGAAAGGACAGAGATCTTATTTCTTATCTACAGGGAATGGCCACAGAGTCATCGACTCCAGCAGCACAAAATTAAATCATAGGAGAGAAAGCTCAACACACTGGGTAGAATTGACCTGCCCTTTAGCCCAGATGTTCCTGGTTCACCCTTCTCTGTTTAATAGAGCATTGACCTCCATTACCACCTGTAGTAAAATAAGGAATAACAGAGCAATGCTTTGTTATAGGGTAATCCCAGGAGAGTGGGCAGGTGCTGAGCTGAGGTGGAGTACCAGGGAATTGGTGTTGCCATGCCTTGCCTTGCAAGTCTATTTCTTCATGTGGATTTGATTCAAGAGTTCCTGTGATATGAACTTATTATTTTTTTGATTCCCTTTTAGTGGACTATCATAGAAATTGGGGCTCTATTTGGAGAGCTGAATCTCATTACCAGTGGAGAAAGGGCCAGTTTGAAGGGTCACCTCCAGTCGCAGAGAGGTTAATGAAGGATACAAGGTGGTGACTTCAGTGTGTGACGTCAAGTCCGAAGGAACCACAACTCTAAGAGTTCAGATGGTAACGCTGGCTCATTGCTCACCTTCTAAATGACAGCTCTCTTGAGAATTACCGGCAAAGCTGTTGAAACCCTCAACCAAGACTCCCGCCATATTGTAATTAGGGAGCTTGCAGCAGCCTAGGACAAAACCAGAGCTTAATTTTGGATCTCTGCAGCACAAATTACTTAAGGAGGCTTGAGAATAGTGAGGAATTTGCTAATTACCCAATGATTTTCTTCAGGTATCCTAACTTCTAGGTAGGAAATGAGTTCTCACTGGTAATTACTAGCCTACAAAGTCAATGTCCATCTTTTTATTATTATTATTATTTTTAATTTTAAGAGGTAGGGTCTTGCTCCATAGCTCAGGCTGGCCTCAAAGCCATGAACCTCCCACCTAAGCCTCCTGAGTAGTAGGATTGCATATGTGTGCCACTAATAGCTAGAGATAAGTAGAAGATGTAAATGATGGTCACATATCCTAGCAAACAGAATCAGAGAATATCAAGGATTCCCCCAGGGAATCACAATTTTCTAGATGACAAGTAGCTCCCACCATATCTAAATCATTAACCAGACCTTTTCATCCCCAGGTCAGAGTGCTTCCTCCTGAGCTACATGTCAAAATCCCGATTCTTACTTAACCACCTAGACTTCTTGACCTTGGGCAAATCACTCAGTCTCTCTGTCCTGGTTGTTGGTCAACTTGATACGAGCTAGAGGACTCTCAATTGAGAAAGGGCCTCTGATTAGCCTGTAGACGAATGTCTGTGGAGCATTTTCTTAATGATTGGTGTGGGAGGGCCCAGCCCACTGTGGGTGGTGCTGTCCCTGGCACGTGGCCACAAAGTGTGTAAGAAAGCAGGCTGAGCAAGCCGTGAGGAGCAAGACAGTAAGCAGTGTTTTTAATGTGGTCTTTGCTTCAGTTCCTGTTTCTAGGTTCCTGCCTTGACATCCCCCTGTGAAATGAACCATCCCCACCCCTACCACCCAACCCCAACAAGGTGCTTTTTTTTTTAAATCAAAGCATCAGAAACCCTACCTAAGACACTTCCCAATATTCTTTTATCATCTCTAAAATGAAGGTGACAAAATGTCTTCACTCTTTCTGCTTCACTGAGTGGTTGTAAAATGTAGGAGCAGTAAGTGAAGCCTTGGGAACAGGTAGATGTGTTGCAAAGGGAAGGCAGAGTAGACTGCCCCTCATGTGGGTAGGACTTTATTATATGGAGTGAGCCTATTTTCTCCAACAATGAGACTTCCTCTCTGTGGGCGGGACTTCCTTCACAGTTAACAAACAAGAGAATGAAATGGTATGTCAGCACAGTAACCTCTCCACATTCTTGGTATCATCTTGCTGTATCTTTTATTTGTATGTCACCATGACCAAATGTCTGACAGAAGGACCTGAAGGGGGGACTGGTTTATTTCCGTGCACAGTGACTGTGACAGGGAAGGCATGGTGAGTGAAGGGGCTGACTCCGTGATCATGAGAGCTTGTAGCATGTCCTGTACCTGATCTTCCTGGATCAGGAAACAGAGTGGGATTAGAAGATGATATTACCCCTTACCACCCACATCCCCCACCCCCCAACTCATTTCAACTAGCTAGGTGACAGTCCCAAAGGTTCTACAACCCTCCAAAACAGAGTCACCAGCTGGGGGCCAAGTAGTCAGAAACATGACAAAAGATGGCAGCACTTCCCTTCTCCCCCCCCCCCCATAAGCTTCCATTCTGCATGAGCATCTGCCTAAGGGAAGCAAGTGTGGGGATGTGTAACAGCATCTCGTATGCCACTGTTGGCATTGCTTCTCATCAGACTGGCATCTCAGCCTAAAATGTGAGAAGAAAGACAACTACTGGAAGGTATTAGCTGTATTCCTTCAATTTAAGTTTCCTTCCTAGAAAATCCTTCCAGCTCGTTTTCACTTTCAAAGCGTGAACTAATGTACAAACATGGTTGTGTCAGGCTTTATTCCAGTTCCAAGTCTGAGAATAAATATAACTTAAAAGGGGAAGATATCTCACATGGTACCTGTCATCATAGGCATCCAACACATATTTAATAAATGAATAGATGGATAAATATGCTTGACTAACAAAATATTCAGCAGTGAAACCTTAAAATTTTTCTTGAAAGTCGAGTAAGTTGCACAGCCAACCAAGTCTTAATTGATTTCCCCACAGTGACTTCTGAGGTATCTCTTTGTATCCCAAGAAGACCATAGCCACAGAATTTTAGAGAAACATTAAATTTTTTTTTATTCTTATATTTTGGCTTCTATTGTATAGGAAGACATCTGTTTCAAAAAATGAAATTGGGTTTGTTCAAAGAATATTGTTTTGTTTGCACACTTGTGCAAATGACAATGACCCCTTGGGGAAGTTGCCTTAGAAGACTCTAAGGGTTCTCCACTCAGAGTTTACTTTGACCCCTCAATTCCCTTTGAAGTATGTAAGACTTAAGTCCCAACTGGTTGCTAAACATGAAGTGTCAAGTGTAACCATGAGAAGAATGCTACACTGTGATAAAACTACTTTATGTTTCTAATCAACATAGACAGTGTCTTAGTTAGGGTTACCATTGCTATAATGAAATGCCATGAGCAAAAGCAAGTTGGGGAGGAAAGGGTTTATTTGACTTATACTTCCATATTGCTGTTCATCACTGAAGGAAATCAGGACAGGAACTCAAGCAGGGCAGGAACCTGGAGACAGGAGCTGATGCAGAGGCCATGGAGGGGTGCTGCTTATTGGCTTGCTTCCTCTGGCTAGCTCAGCCTGCTTTCTTATAGAACTCAGGACCACCAGCCCAGTGAGTGATGGCACTACCCACCATGGGTTGGGCCCTCCCCCACGATCAACTAATTAAGAAAATGCCTTACAGCTAGATCTTTTGGAGGCATTTTCCCAATTGAGGTTCCCTCCTTTCAGATAACTCTAGCTTGTGTCAAGTTGACATAAGACTAACCAGGACAGACAGAAACCAGGGCATATGTATGATGATAGAAATAATGGCAGGGGGACCATAAAGTTGGATAAGACCAACATCGTTGCCAAAAGCTGATAGAGCAGGTTCCTTGCCTAAGGCTGGAACTCCAATAGTACTAATTGCTTGGCTGGCTGAATCAGGACTCAAAAAAGGCCCATAGTGAGTGTGCCTACCATGAGTGTTTGCCAGACTTCCTGCACTTGCTGCAGAGGAGGGAATTTGCATGCTCAGAGAGCCTGGATAGTGTGATGCTGTGAAATGTATATTTGGTCTTTCTCTTGCTTCCTGGCATCCAATTCCTCAAATCCTTGGAATCCCCATAGTGCCTTTCCATGCTAAGGAATGGAGTGATAGTTAGCCAAGGCTGATTAGCTCAAGTTAGGAAAAAACAGAAACAAAAAACAAAAAACAACCCCCCCCCACAAAAACCAATCAAAGCCTGCAAATGGAAGAGGACATCAAAATGCTACAGTGAGGAATGTCAGGCCAAGAGAGATATGAGTGTGTAGACTGAGGCTTTTCTGTCTGTCCTGCCTGCCTGGTTTCGCACCTGCTTTTAAAATAATCACTCAGAGGCTTAATATTACTTATAAATGTTTGGATGATGGCTCAGGCTTCTTACTAACTAGCTCTTACATCTTAAATTAACTCATTTCTATTAATCTATGTATTGTCACGTGACCATGGTGTTACTGGTCTGCTGGCATCTTGCTCCTTGGGCCGCTGACTGTCGTCTCCCAGACTCCGCCCTTCTTCTCCTGTATCTCTGCTTGGATTTCCTGCCTGGCTCTATCCTGCCTTGCCATAGGCCAAAGCAGCTTTATTTATCAACCAATGAGAGCAACACATATTCACAGCATACAGAAGGACATCCCAGTGCTTAACAACAAAGAGGAAAAATGCTAGCCTTGATGGAGGAGCCTCCAGAACAGGGCTCTATAGAAATTTCCTCTACCATTTTCTTTAGGCCCTTTAAAAACATTATCCCCTAGCCACATTTCAAACTGGGGTCAGGTAACCATATACCAATGGCTTGTTTTCTCATGTGTATATGTGTGCATGCATATATTTACATGTTCATGGGGGGTGCACATATATGTGCAGGGGTGTGTCTGTCGGCCAGTAGATAACCTCCAGTGTCATTCTCAGGAAGGCCATCCACCTCCTTTGAGATAGAATCTGTCACTGGCCTTGGACTCACCTGCTTAGGATAGGCAGGCTGGCCAGCGAGCTTCAGGAATCCTTTCACCACCCTGCGTCAGCGCTAAATTATAAGCACCTGACACCCAACATTGTATGCGGATTCTGGATATCAAATCAGGTCCACTGATTGCAAGGCAAATGCTTTACCCATCCAGCTCTGCCCGGTCTCCTGTCACCATGTAACGGCCATTCTCAGGATCCACCCCAAACTGCAGGCTGGCCTAAGAAAGAACAGAACGAGATCATTTTATACAGAGCCACACCAGACCCCTTACATTCCTTCCTCGCTTTTCCTGTAGCTTTAACCATCTCTAAAATAGTCTCTCTGGCCCTATCTGCCTTCCCTCCATTCTTCTCTCTTCTCCTTTCTCTTTTCTTTCCTCCCTTCCTCTACTCCTCCCTCTTAGTCAGTTGTTAGGCTAGAGGTGGATCAAGCCACATCTACCTGCAATAGCCATTCCTAGAGCGATTGTGAAACTTCAAGCCCCCCTCCCCCCACTGAAAGCCCATCCGCTAGCAGAGCCCCCAGGTGCCTGGATTCCAGGAGACTAGGTGGCTTCCTAATTCTCATTTCCCAGGTTACCAGACTCCAAGGAAGGCATCAGGCTACCGATGGCACACACCCCTCCTTTGTAGTGGTTACACCTTAACCAACTGTGGTCCTTCTCCCTACTCCCCCCCCCATTCTCTAAGTCCAACGTGAACAAGACTCCTTCCTCCCTTCCTGTCCATGAAAGACACCCCTTCCCCTGCCCTGCCACCTGAATCAAGACAACCTGACTGCAAGCTGCGTGCACTATGGACTACTTACTAATCACATGGTGTGGAACCCCTGCTTCCTCTCTGGTTTACCAGAAGGGAACTCCACTCTGTCTCGGGCCTGAATTCTCTTCAGAGCCCCCACCACGCTGTTGCCTGTTTATCTGTATCATCAATCTCTCTCCTATTCTCTTACCCAAAAGGAAAATCTGCCTGTCCTACTTGAACCCCAAACCTGGGACCCCAAGACACAGCAAAATGCAGCCTTTCTTGTGCGCAGTCACTGCTAAACTCTAGGTTCCCTGTGAGGACGACACAACCTCTCGGATCCCCAGCCTCCTTTATCTGCAGCCTGAGCCATGAGGTAGCAGAGAACAGGGAGTCTTGGGGTGACTAATGGGACACGTAGACAGTAGGGTGCCCATAACAAGGCAGAGGCAAAAGAGGCCCTAGGTGGAACACAGAAGCCCAGCTCCCACGTAGCTCAGGGAGGGCCTGCTCCACTCACCGCTGAGCCGTGGTGGTGGCTCTCTGGTGCAGAGGGAACCATAGGAAGTTTGGGTGTGGTCCCGGCATGTTGTCTCTGGTTGGTACTCAGTTCACATCCGGGGTCAGTAAGTTGCATAATCATGATTTTTCTGACATTTCCGAAGAGACTTCCTGAAGCAGGTTCTGGGGTAAGTGCTGCCCTCATGCCCTCAGATTCACCCCTGATTCACACTCTGTAATTGCTCCAAATTTGTTAATGAAGAAACAGGAGCAGCGCCCACAGCCCAGGCTCAGTTACCTGCACCTCGCCCTCTCCTTCAGCCTAGAGGGCCTCTCCTCCTCCCGCTGGCAGCTGGCGCCCCTGAAGGGAGGATGAAGGAGCCCTGTGTCCTGAGCAGCCCAGAGGAGCAGGAGCAACACACTACCCATTTGCTCCCAGCAACAACCTGTGTGTCTGCAGGGCTACCACATCCGGGAGAACAGAGTTCCCATGTTCCTTCAGACATTCCCTGTCAGGAGAAAGGGAGAGCGGATCAGTTCTATCTTGCTAATTTTAAAATTCTAAGAAAGCATCTAAGAAGAAAGTCAGTGCCGTGCTCATTCTAATTAACTCGGAGGACACACAATTTGCAAAAAGGCTGCCAGAAAGTGGTGAACTGTGGGGCCTTAACCCTCAGTGGGTTTATAGGAGGGGGTTCCCCTTCTCTGGCCACAAAGGCCAGTGCTGGGGTCACATTCCCACCTGAGGACATCCTGGCCATCACCAGAGCTGGATTTTAATGGAGGAGAAGGAAGAGAGAAACTTCCCAACAGCTTGGCTGAGGAGTTTTGGGAGAGGGGTCTCCCATCACTTCTGGTCACACACTTGCCTTCCCTGATTCCTGTATACCCAGGAATCCTGTCCCAGAGCTGAGCTTTTTCCCAGGAAGTGTCGGTCCCCAGCTTTGAGTTTCTTCAAAGGAAAGCTGCCTCCCTGGGATGATGAGAATCTTCTCACTTGGGTTTCAGGGTGGGAAGCCTGATTACCTTGGTTCCTAACACACCAGTCTTCACATCTTACTGCGACTGCTGTCCATTTATCCGCTTGAGTGCACAGGCACACACACACACACACACACACACACACACACACACACACACACATTTTTTCCTAGGGCCAAAACTTCCATTTATATCCTTTATCTGTGCGTCTCTAGCCTGATACTCTGCCTGACCCACTTTAGTGCCAACCAAAGGATGTTTAATGGAATGGCTGATTAGCACTGAAGTCGCGATCGCCTCCAGAAGCATGGAGCAAATGCAAGCTTCTGACAGATGAGAAGGTAGGCATGAAGGGCCTCTGTGAGGTCAAAGGTCAGAGGTGAAGAGAAAGAAGGGCTTACCTCTTCCAACCCCTCAGTCATGCCTAGAGGAGCCCACAGCCTGGACACATGACAGCTTGTCATACAACGGCCTGGGGGTCCAGTGTCTGGAGTCCCCCCCACTGAGTCTTCTAATTTCAAGTGGGGACGGGGCGGGGGGAAGTACCCTAGTGCCCATGATGCAGGCCCCGTTGCTCTCTTGGGCGTGGCATAGACAGGTGCCATTACAGCGTCCAAGGAAAAAGAAGGCCGTCCAGTTTTAGTTTGTTTGGTTTTGTATTTTTAAAGATTTTTTTGAACAGTTTTCATTCAGGGCAGTAAATGAAAAGGCAACCATAAAATGCATTGAAAGATTAAAATCAAGGCCTGAAAGTCACACTCACCCCAAGATCAAAGTCCTGGAGTACTGGTGTTTCACCTCAAAATTCCCCATTAACTTAAAAAAAAAGTTTCAACTTAATGCACCTCGTGGGTTATTAAATGAAAGCAGACTCTCTAAAGCATCCCAGATATGTCAGATTTAACTTTAGGCACAGAGCCTGTATTCAGCTGGGGGCAGAAAAAAGCACAACTTTCAACATGTAGCCAAAAGGCATTGGCTGTAATGAGGTGTAATAGCCATGTTGAACGTAATCAAACTGATTTTACCTAAATACACCTACAGTTTCAGCACCTTGTACGATAAAGCTAATTTGAGAAGAGCTGAACACTCTGTAAATGTTGTATTTTAAACATTCATGAAGGCAACCCAAGGGCTGGAGATGAAGTTGTCATGAAGGTCTGGTCAGTGCTGAGTGCCATGGTTCACTGAGACAGCCGAGGCATACAGCCGTCTGTGGCTTCACTAAGGGGTGCTCTTCCACCTTACATTTGGGACTTGAAGCTGAAACGTTTCACCTATCTTAAAACCCTCCCTCATGGAAGTGGTGGAGTAAACTGAGGCACATAGCAGAGATACAACATGTTGCTTAGGCACATGCTTGGGTCATCCATCACGGTGTTTGGGAACTTTGGTTACATGGAGAGACGGGCTGGAAACCTTCCTGAGTTTTGTTTGGTTGCTTGAGACAGGTTTGCACTTGCTCTGCAGGCCGTGTTGGCCTTGACCTCACAACCCTTTGCCTCCTCTTCCCAAGAGCTAGGGTTATGGGCATGCACCACCCACCATACCTGACTTGAAAGCTTTCCTAAGGAGACAAAATAAAACCAGAGAAAGAAACAGAACAATCTTAAGCATTTGCCAAAAATAGCAGTTGGATAAAGAATAGCAAGTGCAATTTTTCTTTTCAGTGCCTCAGAAAGTACTGGATATAAACTGGTGTAATAATGTACAGAGGTTTATACCATTAGCATCATAAAGCACAGCTCCTAGTGGGCACAAGGTTGTTCTTTCTAGAGTAGGAGGTTTGCTCTGTGGCTCTCACTATGCAGTTCTTTTCCCATCAGCTCAAGCTGCCTTTGCAGGTTCAGTGTCAGGATGCGGGGTGAGCCCCTGACCCTCCTTGCTGCATGGACTCACTAGGTTCCAGTGTGAGGCCAGTCCTGGGTGATAGCATTGACAAATCAGACGAGGTGCCTGGGAAGCATCGGGGATGAGCCAGACAGATTCTAGGGCAGAGGGGAAGTCAAGAAGGCTGCTTCCCAGGTCAGGGTCAGAAAACGCAGCAAGAGAACTGGGGCCTGAGGTTGACGTACTCTGGAGAAGAGCCATACACCACCCTACCCAGACAGTTACTGCCCGGTCAGAAGCCAGCAGGGCAGCCTAGCCAGTGAACAGATGAGAGTGGGGTGGTGGTTTGAACAAAATGGCCCCCAAAGAGGGTGGCACTGTTAGGAGGTGTGGCTTTGTTGAAGTGGGCGTGGCCTTGTTGGAGAAAGTATGTCACTGTGGGGGTGGCCTTTGAGGTCTCCTATGCTCAAGCTACTCCCACTGAGACAGTCTGCTTCCTGTGGCCTGCATATCAACATGTAGCAAGCTACCTCTCCAGCACTTTATCTGCCTGCACGCCACCATATCCCACCATGCTGATAACGGACTGAACCTCTGAGCTGTAAGTGAGCCACCTCAATCGAATGTTTTCCTTTATAAGAGTTGCTGCGGTCATGGTGTCTCTTCACAGCAATAGAAACCCTAACTGAGATAAGTGACTTGGAAAAGAAGCTGAGGTGTCACTTGGGGCAGAACTTGAGTGTGCTTACAATAAGAGGCACAAGAGGCCATGAAAATATTTAAGCAAGGACATTATGTTATTTGCATATTGAAGGATTCTTCTTTTGATGACTGGGATGTGGTGATATTGTGTTCTCCAAAATATTGTGCACCCTAATAAACTTATCTGGGGTCAGAGAACAGAACAGCCACTAGTTACAGAGGCCAGAAAATGGTGACACTCACGCCTTTAATCCTAGCCTTCCTAAGGCAGAGATCCGTGTGGATCTCTGTGAGTTCAAATCCACAATGCAAACAGCCAGGCAGGGTGACACACGCCTTTAATCCCAGAAAGTGAGCTTTTAATCCCAGGGAGTGATGGCAGGAAGCAGAAAGGTATATAAGGCATGAAAATCAGGAACTAGAGCCTGGTTAAGCTTTTAGCAGCAGTTAAGCTGAGATCTATTTGGATGAGGACTCGGAGACTTTCAGTCTGAGGAAACAGGATCAGCTGAGGAACTGGCGAGGTGAGGAAGCTATGGCTTGTTCTGCTTCTCTGATCTTTCAGCATTCACCCCAATACCTGGCTCCAGGTTTGATTTTATTAATAAGACCTTTTAAGATTTGCGCTACACTGAGACACGGATTCACAATTGAATAATCTGTTTTCCATTGCTATAACAAAATACCTGAGGCACTGCGGCTGGATCTTCCATGGCTTCCAGCAAGCTGAGTCTACTGAGTTAATGATGGTGGAAGAGGTGAAATGTAACATTGAATCTACTGCAACTGTTGCCATGCTTGCCAGGGAATCCAGCCTTGAATCAGACTCAGTGTACTAGAGCGTAATGAAATACACATTTCACATACAATGTGTATTTTTGTCAAAAAGTGAATTTATGATTGAGGGAACTGCAATAAATTTGACAATGGCGAGGAAGTTGACTGTCGGATCAGCTTTGCGCTGAATATAAATCATTCTATTTTGGATACATCGTATCTGGGGTGATGACAAGACAGGGCTCTGGAACTCTCTCACAAACAGCTGAAGATTATGGAGTAGAGCTTGGGTGATAGACAAGGAGCTTGAACAGGAGATAAAGTTTTAGGAGTCAGCTGCAAATAACTGGCACACTACAAATGAAGGTCAAAGTAGCAAGGGTTCAAACCTGGGCCGGGGCAGAGGGAGAAGCCAGAGGTAGAAAGGGAGCAACATCAACCCTGATCTCCAAGAACTTGCCATCTTGTTGGAAACACTAGCTAGGCACACTACAAAAGGCTGAGGAGCAGAAGGAGACTATTAAAAATATGCTGAGGGACACCTCACTATGAGTCATTGTTCAGGGATGTCACAGAGACTCCCCCAAAATACCATAGGTTATTGTCATTGCTCTTGGTTGCCTACCAGAACTAGACAGTGGTAGTTGAGTGGTAGTTGTAGGACGTAGAGAAATCAAGCTGGAACTGACCTGAAAACTTCCTCCTTGCTGGTTAATTTTCATGGTGCCAGAGGTGCTATTTAGGCTGTTGGAGAAAACCTATCAATGGTGTTACCCAATGGTGAACTCTGCATTTTATAACGCTAACCTTCCAGGCAAGGTATACCCACTGGTAAAATGGTGGTACAAATGTTATGAGGGTAACCAACCACGTTGGGATCGAATTTGAAGACCACCCCCTAAGAGGGAATGCATGTCTGGTACTGTAACCTGGTCAAAAGCCCATGCTCAAGAGGTCATAGGCCCTAAGGGTGAAAGTACTATTGTTGTTTTGCTAAATGGACACGTTGGCAAACAGTTTTCTAAATATTTATGTCAATACACATAGATGAGTGCTGCCTTCAATCTTGTCAAGCAAGATTCTCTCTGCAGTGATCAGCAGCTAACGCAAAGACCAATAACTGACCAAAGGCTGAGAGTGAGTGTAACTAGTGAGTGCTAAAGGAGACCTTGATATCAAGCCCCACCACCACTCAGGCCCAGGGAACGTCTCATGGGGGGGAGGGTGGGGGGGGGATAGAAAGAAGGTAAAAGCCCGAGGTTGAGGAGGGATGCAGTAAAATGCTGTCTTTTGGACATGGCATGCCTGCTGCACTCATGAATTCACAGTAGCTTTGGTTACCCAAACAAAATCAGGCTGACAAGACCAGTCAATATTCTAACAGGCAGGACTAACTGGACCCAGAGGGCTACAAAAAAAAAAAAAATCCCCCAAACCAAAAATCCAAACTCACAAAAACAAAAGGGAGATGAATGGAGTTTGGGTCACGTCTTGGAAGTGTGAAGGTAGAACTAGTGATGGATGTGATCTCGATGTATCGTGTAAACATACCAAATGGTCAAAGAAGTTAAGAAATGGCTCTAGTGTGGTGTGGGCCCTTTGGCTAGCTGCTAAGTGCCAAGGGAAGTCAGAAAGAGAGGTGTCTTGAGATGGAACAGCTGTAGGAGGCTTCCTGAGAAGGGGTCTGGGGGCTCTGAGCCAACTTCTGACACTGTGGCCCAGAGATGTGTGTACAGGGACATGTGTTGAGGGAGACTCATCAGCCACAGGCGAGAGCTTGTGTTGCTAATTCCCATCACCACCCCAGCCAGGCAGAGCCATTTCTCAGCACTGCCTCTCCCTCTCACCCACATCCTTATTGCCTTTGAACTTTCCCAGGTTGCTTCCTTCTGCCCAGACCGGCCTTCCATTCCTCACCTACTGCCATGTTTTCTAGAGCCAGGACCTCCCTGGATGACCTCACTTTCCAATTGTCAAGGTCAGTATCTCTACTTTCATTGCCTTGTATTTGAAAGTTCAGACACATAATGTTTATTCATTCGTACACCAAACTTATTTCCCAGTTAAACTGTAAACACCCCTGTTATAAAAGCTTGCTCGGGGATAGACCAGAGGTGGTAGGTCACCCCTTTAATTCTAGAACTCAAGAAGTAGAGGCAAGTGGGTCTCTGAGTTCTAGGCCAACCTGGTCTACACAGTGAGTTCCAGGCTGGTCAGGAATACAATTTGAAACTCTGTGTCAAAATAAAACAAAAGTTGCTTGGGGAGATTAGGGGTAACGCTTACTCATACTAGCTAGAGCAGATGTGTGAGGAACACTGGCTCTTCCGCTCACTGTCTCCAGGATTTGTGATGTTACTTGAGATGAGTGACCATAGCCAATGCCTCCTCACCCGAAGTTCTTCTCGAGGTGAAGGCATGCTGGTATGATAGTGATGCCTCAACATCCCATGGGCTTCCTCTGCGGCTCCCGCTGCTTGGACCAACAATTTTGTTCAGCAGTAGGGACTCTAGGGCTCATTGCTGGGAGGTTTTAAGAAGATATTTGCCTATTTAAATTTTTTTTTCTCCAAAAAAAAAATTGCTAGAGAAAAGGCAAGGTTCTTTTCTTTCCTAGATAATGGAAAAGTTGCTTTTGTTAAATATATCATCTCAACATCTTTCAACGGGACATTAATGCTGGTAACAGACTCAATCTCAGCAAGCCACAGACAAGTGGGAATTAGTGACCCAGAAGAGAATGCATCCAGGGAGTTAAATCCCTGACTGGGCTGGCTGCTGGACCCGTTGTGGAGTGGGTGATCCCTTAGTCTCTTTGGTTCTGGGTCCTATGTGTTGTTTTCCCTTATAGTTTAGAATGCCTGTCTGAAAACAGGGACGAGGAGGAGAAAGAAGAGGAAGAGAAATGAGAGGTGAGGAAAAGGAGAACAAAGGAGGAGGAAAAGCAGGAGGAGGAAGATGATAAGGAGGATGAGAAGGAAGGGGAGAAGAAAAGGAGAGAGAAGCAGAAAACAAGAATGGAGGAGAAGGAAGAGTGTAGCTGAAGTTTTTCTCCGCTCCTGCCCAGCCTGCGGTCCCATAGCCACTTATAAAATAATTACTCAGAGGCTTATATTAATTACTAATTTCATAGTCTATGGCAGGCTTCTTGCTAGCTAGCTCTTATACCTTAAATTAACCCATTTCTGTTTATCTATGTTTTGCCAAGTGTTCCGTGGCTTACTGGTCTACTGGCATGTTGTTCCTTGGGCAGCAGGCTGGCGTCTCTCTGCCTCTCCTTTCTCTTCCTGTCTTTCTGCTTGGATTTCCGCCTGCCTCTAAGCTGCCTTGCCATAGGCCAATGTAGCTTTATTTATCAACCAATCAGAGCAACACATATTCCCAGCATATAGAAAGACATCCCACAGCAGAAGAGGAAGAAGAGGAGAAGAGGAGGAAAAGGAGGAGGAAGAAGAGGAGGAAAAGGAGGAGGAGGAAGAGGAGGAAAGGGAGGAGGAGGAGGAACACTAAGTTTTCTTCTTCTGAGGGCCACATACACGCCTAGCCTGGATTATTTCCACGGCATTATGATTTGAAGTAGTTGGTTTTAGAGTCTGCGGTGATTTCTGTCAGATCAGTTTCATTGCCCCTGCCTCTAGCAGAGGAACAGGAGCTGGACAAGTTGTCTGTGCCCCCAAAGCATGTTTCCATTTGTCTCCCAATGACTTATGCCATGGTCTGGCCCCTGGTTGCCTTTGCTGTGAGATGGGTGGAGACACGGCCATCAGGATCACATCTCTGCACACTGACATTCAGATTTTGACTTGTTTTTAGAGTATGAATCTCCAGAATCAGAACAAACAATCCTGCTCACTTGAAACTTGTGACTGCGTCACATTCTTGGAGTCACTGATAAGGAGATCAAAGACTCTGCCTGTGAGCATGCAGCCCAGAGTGAAACTGAACTAGACGGCTCCTTGCAGGCCCAGCACGGTTTGGTCCTGCTCCCTGTGAGGTGCCTGTGGCAGATGAATGTCCCTGTGGTCAAGAGGCTGGGGGTTCAGCTTTCCCCAAATTGCTGAGAGACCGGGCCAACGTACCTGCTTCTCTTCTTCCCACCTAGATCTTTAAAATGAAACCTTCCTGGAACTGTACAGAGCTTGACTCCTGGTGTACCAGCCTGCCATCAAGTCACTGCTCACAGACGAGGTCCCCATGTGACCGACCTCCAGACCTTAGCACAATGGACGCCATGATGGAGGCACCATTCTGACCTAAGAGCCCAGCACATAGACTCCAACTCCTGCCAAAAGGAGAACAAAAACTTAATCCATCGTAGTCCATAGTTCTGGGGAAAGTCCCCAGATGTACTAGCCTTGCTTTTGGCTTCTGTAGCTCCACTTATTGCTAAATGTTCTTGCTAATTGAAGTGTGTCAACCAGGATATGTTTGTGTGTGTGTGTGTGTGTGTGTGTGTGTGTGTGTGTGTACAAAAAGCCAAGATCAGTAAGACTAGTGGCTGCATGATTTGGGCGAGTTCCTCATGTAGCTTGCCAGCCGGTGGATAAAGACTTTCTGTTGGCTTTAAGAGTCTGTGTGTTCTCCGAAGGAGTGACCTCACAACACCTGTACTGAAACTGGGAAACTGGTCCCCAAATGCCAGCCTGCCACTTGGTCACTGCTCACAGATAAGGTCCCTGGGTTTGAATACTACCAATTATTTTTTTCTTAGGGAAAGAAGATAAAGGAGGCTATGATAAGACAAATGTCATACTTAAGCCACACTAACGCCTGACAGAGATGTCACTTTAGAGGAGGCCGGACAGAGCCATCTTAGCTAGGAGACAAGTTAACAAGAGAAGGATGACCCTGAAGTCACCAAAGTCAACAGACTCCCATGGAGAAAAATGAGGATGGGGTGCCCAGCCAGAGGAGACTCTGGAAGGGCTGGTGGTGGTTCCTTGTTTGTGTTTTTTCAGAAGAGCATCTTGCACAGTGTTTCTCAACCTGTGGGTAGAGACCCCTTTGTGGGGTTGCATATCGGATATTTACATAACGATTCATAACAGTAGCAAAATTACAGTTATGAAGTAGCAGCGAAATATTGTTATGGTTGGGGGTCACCACAGCATAAGGAACTGTATTAAAGGGTCACAGCGTTAGGAGGTTGAGAACCACTGATCTAGCAGCTCTGGTGTGCTTGGCACTATTTTCAATCATATTACGTACCGTGTGAACAGCAAGGTGTGCTGTTCCTGATGACGTTAGCTGTCGAAAGTGGGGGTGTGTGAGAGTTTAGCGGCTGCCATTTTGAGCACCCATTTGTTTATAAATAGCAACTCAGATGAATTCATAAAATAATTTCAGGAAGCTGCTCCACAATCTCTGTTTCCTCTGTTTGATTTAACAATTGAGGCACTGCCTAGCAATGCCACCTTTTCCAAGATCCAAGCCTACAATACCTCGCAAATGAAAGGGACTACCCAGATAACACTCACCATTGTAAATAACCATCCACTAACCTTCAGAGGTATGTCCATGTTGTTTTCATTCCTTAGGCCTTTGCAAGAACAGTACCTACCTTTCAGAAGCAAATCTCCCAAGAGCTCAGGACCTACTCTCTCCACTCTCGAAGGGAATTTGGACAATTCACTATCTTTGATAAGGCCTGATGTTGGACAGTCATCCCTTGAAGGCCTCCTGAGTCCTCCTGAAGGACGCATAGGAAGTCATGAACTTGTGGAGAGTCCTGCAGATAGAAAGAAGCCTGGCCAAGCAGAGACATGCAGCCTGGGGTGGAGGTTCAAGTTTACCGGCACACGTGGGACTCACTCTCACTACATAGTCCAGTTCAAGTGGGTTTAGGATAAAACTTCTGAGAAATAAACACCCCCGTACCTTAGGTAAGTTAAAAGATCAGAATGTCATAGATGCTTGATTTAAGAACTGTTCAGACTTTTCCAAAGCTATTCTTATCTTTTCTAATGGAGGGTCTTCTCTTTTGATGGGGTGTCCACCAGTGTCAGCTGATAGCAGAAGACAGTGATTTCCTGGTCCTAGATTCTTGTAGACAGAAACTCAATCCCAAGAGACCCTCGCCTTAAAAGTTCCATTAGGCTGGGAGGACCAAATGGGCCAGCTTCTGGGCCACTCCTCCCAAACATGAGACAGTACCCGTATTCGGCACTTCAAGAGCCTGTCCTTGGGGACCCTCCGGAAGTGACTGAACACTGAGCCAGCTGCTCCAGACACTCTTGCTGCGAAATGACAGTGCTCACAAATCTTCCACCTACACAGCTTTCCTGACCCCGTAAGCAGTAGTGAGCACGTGTGCCTGCCGTAACGGACTCAGAGCAGAGCTACTGTGATTCAGACAAAATCTTGGTGGTGGCTTTTCCACCCTGCCTTGTGCATCTGGAAACCAGGGCTTAGAGGCAAGCTTGGCATGCCCGGTAGTTTGCTGGCTGTAGAGCCCTGACCATACCAAGCACATGGAGAAATGATGGCTGCCAGGCATCAGACCACTTCCCCAGAGGAGTGCTGCCTAGGCGGGCTGGCTCAGCAGAGCAGCCACAGCTATGCAAGGTCTCATTAGCTTCTTTCATCATTGCTGTAATAAAATACCCAGCAGAGGCTACAAGGAAGGACTTCATGGTTTAAGGGGATACAGTCACCATAGCAGAGACCACATTATTGGTTAAATTATTAAGGCCACTCCATGTAGTTAAAAGGGAGGTTTATTAGTGGCATCACTTACAAATGAAGGGATAGGTAGGTTACAGGGTCTGGGGAAGTGCAGTCTGGTGGTATTCTCTGGAGAACTCTGCTCGGTCTACCTCTAGCGTCCAGGGTCCAGGATCTAAGAGAAGGCTGTGCATCTGGATCTCGGGTCTTTAGGGTCCTCTCTTGGCCCCGCCTTGTAGGGGTGACAATTACCAAAGCCTCAATGGGGGTTGGAACTTCCAGATCAAAGCTGGAATGGCTACCCACTACACCACATGATACAGGCAGCTCCTTGCCTCCTCATAGCTCAGAAAAACAGGCAGTGGAGAGAGGTCTTTGTAGGCAGAAGTCTCTGTCCTGCCAGCAATTTCCAAGTACCCAGCAGCTGCTTCCCAATCACCACACAGAGGCTTATATTAATTATAAATGCTCAGCCAGTAGCTCAGGCTTTTTACTAACTAGCTCTTACACTTAAATTAACCCATAATTCTTATCTATACATCTGGCTAGTGATTCCTGACTCTGCCTTTCCTCTTCCCATCATTCCTAGTTTGGTTAACCCACCTATACTTCCTGCCTGGCTAGTGGCCAATCAGTGTTTTATTAAAACCAATTCGAGTGACAAATATTTACAGTGTACAAGAGGATTATTCCACAGCAGGTCTTTCTTTTTTTAACTCTCTCTTTTTTAAACAGTGGGACCCCATCATAGGGGATGGTGTCTCCATGTTTAGGGTGGGTCAGTTAATTCTCTTTGGAAACACCTTCACAGATACATCCAAAGGTGTGTCTCTTAGGCAATCCTAAATCCAGTCAAATTGTCAGTGAAGACTACCTATCATATGACCTTCCAGACAGTATCTTAATGTTGAAGGCCTTTTGCCTTTCATTCTATCTACCTTCTTTAAGGTTTTTGTGTGTTAACTTGCCTTGACTACGACAAAATGCCTGAAACAATGAACTCCTAAGGAAGGACTATTTTTGATTTTAGAGGAAATCAGTCCCTGGTTTCCAGTGACAGCATAATACTTCATGGTGGGGATATAAGACAAACAGGTAAGCTTACCTTGTAGCAGCTGGGGAAAAACAAAGAAGTGATCCCATTCTAATTCCTTCCAAGAGCAAGCCATCAATACACAACTTCCTTCCACTTGGCTCCACCTCCTACAGGTCCTACCACCTACTAACTAGTAGAACCATTAGCTGGCAACCAATGCTTCCCTCTTCAGGGAGACATCTAAGATCTGGGCTATAAGTGTTAGAGATGTGACTCAGTGGTAGAGTAATTACCTAACATGCACGAGGCCCTTGGTTTGATATCCTTCTCCCATACCCCTCCCCCTCAAATCCATACTATAGTTCTTGAAAATATATACCCTGGAGTCAAAGCTGGGAGCCTGATTTTTGTTTACTTCCATAATCTTCAGAGCTCTGTGATACAGTGACAGTCCCACCTAGTTGCTGGACATGCCAGTACTGGAGCTGTATGTCTACTCAGTTGTCTCTTTGCTGTGAATAATTTGTTTCAATTCTGTATACCTCTGTTATGGAACAATCTTTTTGTACACTGTAATTATGTATTACTCTCATTGGTTAATAAAGAGCTGACTGGCCAATGGCTAGGCAGAATTTTCAGGGCACAGAGAATGTTGGGAAGAAGGAGGGCAGAGTCATGGGAGTCACTAAGAGATGCAGAGATGAAGCTAGAGATGAACATTCTGTACTAAGATAAGGTACTAAGCCATATGGTAGAACATAGATAAAATATGGGTTAACTTAAAATGCAAAAGCTAGATAGTAACAAGCCTAAGCTATTGGCCGAGCATTTATAATTAACATTAAGTCTCTGTGTGGTTTTTGGTAGCAGTTGGCAGGACAGAGCTAACTGGTGGTCTGAAGAAAAACTCTGCCTACATGCCTCAGTTTCCCTCTGGATATAAGAAGTTGCCATGAGAACCAAGTCTCCCGTGTGTGGATTTCAGAAGAATGCCTGCCATGCACAAAGCAACTATTTAATATGGAGAACAGCTGAAAAACCACTGGATGTAAATGAGTAGCAAATCTCTTGTACAGCTGTTGGGAATGTAAAGATTTGGGTTTAATTCTTTCAAATTGATTTTCTGTTCTCTAGAAGTCAGGGGAATGCTCCCACACAGATTGGCTTTTTTTTTTTTTTTTTTTTTAACCATTATGGTTAGTCTAAGACCACTTCCCCACAAATATGACAATATGTGGTCTAAAAAGTGGCTTTCTCACTGCGAAAGGAACTCCCAAGACTGAGTTTCTGGGTGTTGATGTACTCAGGGCAAGTGACCTTACCAAGCCTCCCTAAAGAGATAGCTCTTCATTTTCGACCTGACCGAGTAGATCCTTACTGAACGTCTTCTGAGAAACATGGGCGATGGAGTGGGCCTGTGTGGTACTGGGGTGAAATCTCTGGCTCCTTAAGGCTTCTCTATGGATGGAGGGTTCTTGCTTAGGTCCTTCTGGAGGCCACACCTTTCAACACTGAACTTTGTTTAAACTTCGTAATAGAGGGGAATATGAACGGGCAGAGCCCACAGTGTGATAAGTGCAATGTGTCAATCAAAGTAGACTCAAAATGCAACCCCAGGGACATGACTTTGCCCATAGTTTAAGATAAGAACTAGGGAACACGGTCTGATTACAGCAAAAGAGGCTGATGGTAGCTTGTGTCTGGGCAGTGAGCCAGGCCATCCACTGCATGGTCCCTTGCCACATCCCTCAGCTGACCCAAGCCCAGATCCAGTTTCAGCCCAGTCAGCAGTGGCTTCCCTATGTCCTTTCAGCTAATCCTGGTGCCAAGCATGTGGCACTTGGGTGCTTTACACATGAAGAGTGCTTCAGGGTCTACGGTCTATTTCATTACAGCCCATACAGGGATTGATACAGGCACCTTGCAAAAGTGCTGATTTTCTAGAATTAAAAGCTGCGTGGAGGCTCTTTGGCATGCAGAGTTGGCATAGATACCTGGCTAAAAGCATCTTATGTTCTAACGGTTGAATACCTGAGAAAAACTCTTGGTGGCAAGTTTACTTTAATGACTGAAGTTGGTAAAAGGTGTAAAAAACTCCACAACTTCAGCTCTAATATCTCATATTATTACACAGAACTTCAGAGCTCTTCTGTTTTGGCCATTTTATTCTTATTTATTTATATTTTTCTGTGGACGAGAAGACTGAGGAAGTGAAATAACTAGTCTGGGTATTGTGTGTGGAGTACGTTCCCCAAAGGCTTTCCTGCCAGCCTGTGGTGGTGTTGTGAGGTAGTCAAGTTTTTAGGGGGTGGGGCCTGGTGAGAGGGGTTAGGTCATTGGGAGCACACCCTTGAAGGGGCTCTACTGCCTTTAGACTTGAATGTGAATTGTCCCCCATAATAGGCTCGTATTTCTGAACACTTGGTCCCCAGATGCTGTGTCTTTTGGGAAGACTGTGATACCTTTGGGAGGTTAAACCTTTCTGGAAGAAGTCAGTCACAGAGGATCTCACTTCCTGTGCATTCTCTGCTTCCTGACTGAATACATGTCACCACCTGACTTCCTGTTCTGTGTTCCTTTCCTGCTTGCTGCTGTGGGTTCTCTGTCACAATGGAACGAACCCTTGATTGAACTGTGAACTACAATGAGCCTTTCCACCCCTAACTTGCTCTTGTCGGGGTATTTTTTTTTTTTTAATCACAGCAAAGGGAAAAGAAACTAACACAGACCCCCTGCCCCTTCCTCTCTCACCTTTTGCTTCTGGACCACCATGAAGCCCCAAAACAATAGGCTGCTGATCCATCGACTGTGAGTCAAAATAAGCCTTCTTTCCTTATAAGTTGCTTGTCTCCAGTAATTTGTCACTAATGGTCAGTTTTTCTGTTGTGACAGATATCGAGACAGGGTTTCTCTGTGTGGTTTTGGTGCCTGTCCTAGATCTCACTCTGTAGGCCAGGCTGACCTCGAACTCACAGAGATCTGCCTGGCTCTGCCTCCCGAGTGCTGGGATTAAAGGCGTGCTCCTGGCTCTTCTTATTTCTTTTTGATTCCATTAGGACCCCGGCTCACCTGACGATATCACCCACATTCAGGGTGGGTCCTTTGCCCTTAATCTTCTCTGGAGATGTTCTCACAGACTCACCCAGAGATGTGCTTTCCAAATCTTCTGGCTGTTTTTATTTTCAATGCAATCAAGGTGATGATCAAGATTATCCATCATAGTACTGGAGAGCTAAGACAGAAGAAGCCAACCCAATACACTTGCTTCTCCAAACTCTTCCAACATTTAAAAGTGAACGTGTTTTGTGGAGCTGGCATCAGAATATTTGTGCTATTTTAAGTTCTGTTTATTTTTCTGTAACGGGTCATTTTGCATTCAGCACCCACATCAACCAACACGTTCACACAGCATCTCACTGATTCATATTCTATTATGTATGAGGACCATAGTATGTTTGCTAAATTCACAAAATACCCTTTAAAATAGATTTTCAGCAGACTTTATGATGGAGGATGTCACCTGCTCTGACCTCACACCACTCCACCGAGAAAGAAACTCTGACATTTCATTTCTTTTTCGAAGTCACTGCCACAAATCTTTTTACAGTAGCTGCCTCCAGCTAAATGCCAGATTGTTCCTCAAGAACGGCACGGAAAGCTAATTCCCATTCCTGCCTTTCACCTGTCTCTTTCTGTTAGCGGCTCAGCCCAGGCAATTTTATTACTGGGGAAAAGAAGCCAGCCTGTTCTTTGATTTTTTATTTTTATATTCACCCGCATTCCATCATGGTAAATGCCACATCTGAAACCAAACTCAGGGTTGTTTCCTTCATTAGCTCCCATGATGCCCAGAACTCACAGGGAGGTGGAAGGCGAAAACTGTCTACAAAGGTGTCCTCTGACCTCCACCAAGCACTGTGATATATGGGCCCCAACTTCATGCACATTCACGCACACATGCACACACACCAAAGGAAAAGAGAATGCATTACCTGACCAAACAAGAGTGAAGAACTGTCAGAAGAAAGAGGAGACTTGTGTGTGATAAGACAAGGGAGCCAGGAAGGGCCAGTCATGCCAGCCATCCAGTGGGCAGCCCCCGAACTTCTGTGATCTTGAAACTAAAGATGTGAACCTCAAAACATCCAGGATCCATTCAGAGGCCGCTGGACACCCCGAATGGCATCTTAAGTCCCCAGTGACTTAGGAAATATCCTAAAAATAAAGCTGTAACTTTATTCATGATTTTCACACAGAAATAGCCAAGACGTTGGGAGGAAGGTTTCGTTTTCTAACTATGTCACTTTGCATTTTAAAAAGATGCGAACAGTGTGGCTTGACATAAATGAAAACACAGCAGGCCGAGCTAGCTGGCTTTGTCCCCCCAGTTCCCAGCTTAGCGGCAGCTAGTGCTACCCTCTTTCAAGAATCTTTCCATCTAGTGCCAAATCCTAGTCATTGCCTACTGCGTTGAAGATGAGATTCAGACCAAATACCTTTCTGTTGTTGTTTGTTTTTAGACAGGGTCTCACTAGGTAGCTCTGGCTGGCCTGGAACTTGCCATGGAGACCAGGCTGGCCCTAAACTCACAGAGATCCACTGGCCTCTGCTTCTGGAGTGTTGGGATTAGAGACATGCACCACCGCACCAAGCTCCAGATGCCTTTTTATGCTAACTGGCTGCTGAAGTTTGTTTTCAGTCAGTGGCAGGATTTGGGGGTTTTGTGCCTCAAATTTCTAGTAGGTTCTAAATAAGGAACTAAAACCCCTTCAGTGCTAAACTGTGTAAACAAGCAGATGGGAGAGAAGTGCAATTATGATTTTTTTACAATAATTTAAATAAACCAATGGTTTTTTTTTTTTTTTCTCTTCTTGGAAGGCAAAGCAAGTAAATCTTAGAGATGGCAGGAAAGTGTTCAGTTATATCCAAAAGATAAAAACAGGGGCTGTAGAGATGGGTCAGGGGTTAGGAGCACTTACTGCTCTTACAGAGAGAGGACCAGAGTTCAGGTCCTGGCACCATCAAGCTGCTAACAACCGCCTGTGACTTCATCTTCAGAAAACTGGCACTCTCTTATGACCTTATGGGCACTGGTACCCACACTCATACATGCACATGGACACATAAATAATTTTTAATTAAATTTTGTTTTGTTTTCTCCAGACAGGATTTCTCTGTTTAATAGCTCTGGCTGTCCTGGAACTCTCTTTGTAGACCAGGCTAGCCTCGAACTCACAGAGATTCACCTGCCTCTGCCACTCAAGTACTGGGATTAAAAGGGTACACCACCATCGTCCAGCCAAAATTACTTTTTTTAAAGACAAAGACATACTTATATCCTTGAAATTCCAAAGGCAAAGGAATTGTCAAAAATGTAGTATGGATGACAGATTACAGGTGTGTGCACAGCAGCTTCCTAGGTGAAGGCTTGTGATCCTGCTGGTCCCAGATGGATCCAGGAGTGTAAATTCTTAAACAGCCACTCCAGTTGGCTCTGTGTAGGGAGCCCACCATCCCGTTTTGCAGAATGTTCATTCAGAGAGATTCCTGGAAGAAAACTTTAGCCAGTCTGAAGGACGACCCCTAGTGGACAAGAATGGTAGTTAATCATAATTGTTGATTTGGTTGGATTGAGAACTCCCTAAGAGATTAATAAAGCACACTTCCGGGAGTGAGGGATTTCCAAAGATGACAGACAGAAAATGCAGTAACTGATGGAAAAAGACCTACTCTGAGTGTGCACGGTATCTGAACAGTCCGCAGCCCCTGTTGGGAAAGAGAAGGGCAGCAAGATAAATCCAGCCAATATGCACAAACACTTTTTCCTGAGTCGGCACATCTACCACTGCCACGACCCCGCAATGGCAGCCTTTCAGTGTGGGCTCACTCTTCGTGGACTTGCACCAGCCCCAGGGACACTGTCACTGGCCCACATTGTTCTGAGGCTTCCAGCTTCTTGGAAACAGCAGCTGTAGGGCTCTCTGTCCTCAGCATTCAGGCAGCTACTGCTGGACCAGCCTGCCAACTGTGCTGATCAACCTAATAAATTGCTTTTTTATAATTTACCAGCATCCATCCATCCATCCATCCTATTGTGAGAAACAGTGACCCTCACTTCATAATAAGCACGATTCAGACTTAAAGTAGCGAAATCCAGGCATTTTTGTACAACCTTGTGAAGCCAGGTGCCCACCTACAGTTTCAGGGGCACCGACTGAAGACAGAGAACAGTCTATAAAACCTGAACACGTGACCTGTCTTCTCTTTTGTAATAATCAGGAGAGTTCAATCTTACATGTTACTTAGGTATTTATCTTTCCCTCTATAACTTAAGCTTGTGTTTTTCTCAGCAAAAGAGAAAAAAAAAGATGAGTTTACCTCTATATTTTATACTATTTATCTGAAACCTTATCAGATGTGTGACAGTGAAGACAAGCCTGGCTAATAGTAATTTTCTACTGTCAACTTCTGGTTTGGGGCAGGGAGAGCTTAGCATATTTTGGGTAGGGGAAGATAGCTACATTATTAGGCATCAGAAAAAGGTAGTGTTATCTGTATATTTGTAGCTGGGCCTAAGCTAGCTCAAGGCACCTTTGGAAGAAAAGATAGGATTTTATTTCTTACAACTGTTGATTTTATTTCTCTAGAGAACCCTGGCTGATACAAGGAGACATCGGAAAACAAAGTGACTGGAGTTTTCATCATTTGACAGTTCAGTGTGAACTCGTTACCAATGATTGGGAAGGAAATGTGTCTCTAATGATAAATGACAATAGCTTTTTGTTTTCTTAGCTGTGTTATACCAAAGCTTCCCAGTTTCTTCATCACAAAGTATCGACTTTATGGTTTCCTTCCGTTTGATTTATTAATGTCATCATCAACAGAATGGTGTAATAGTCCCCAGTGACACAGCTTCGAACCAATGCGACAGAGCCAGGGCTGGAGAGGAACCAGAGAGGGCTCAAGCACCAAGCAAAGACTCTTGGTCTTCGTTTGGGGGTGCAGACTTCTGTGCTGGCTGGCTGATGTTTACTAAAGCCTTCTAGGCCTCAGTGGGCCCCAAAGGACGAGACAATGAAGTAACTATCTGACATTGTTCATGGTGGGGAGACACCAGGAAGTGGTGGGCGCTGTGCCAAGGCAGAACAACACTGACGCCCTGGTTTCTACACAGGAAAGTGGGTCAGGGTGGCTGGGTTGCCCAAATTTCCAAGAAATTGTGTGATAACTCCTGGTCGTATAATATCCTGATGTTAAGAAAAACACAATTATGCTGCCCGAAGGACACACATCCACAGGCTGGGTTTGCCTCTGGGCCACTAGTTGGGTATTTCTGCTGCTGTTACTCTCTGAAGCCTCATTGTGTTCAAGTCACACTAGGGTTTGGAGCTCCTGATGACATACGGCCCTGGACACTGCTCTAGAGCAGAGTCTTAAGGCCACATAGTCAATGTTTTGAGCTTTGTGGGCAATCCCATCTCTTCAAATTTTTATTACAGCCTGAAAGTAGCCACAGGCAATCTTTAAACTTATGAATGTAGCTGTTTATTCCAGCCAAAGCTTATTTCCTGTCTGCGGACAACCCACAATGCACTTTGCCGGCCCCATCTCTGGGGATCTTGTTCTAGGAAACTTTAGCAACCGTTTAATTAGTGTGGCTTATCAATTTTTAGTGAGAACTACAGTCTTTGTTGCTTATGCTGAAATGCATTATGATGAAAATCTCTCAGAAGCAGCCCAGCTCCGTATGAGCCAGTGTTGTAACAACAACAACAACAACAACAACAACAACAACAACAACAACAACTGCCCGGTCCCGCGGGCCAGGTTATTTGATGAGACCCGAGGAGGCACCTCCTGAAAGATCAATGGGGGCGAGAGAGAAAGGAGACCAGGCGCGTAAAGGAAGACAGAGACATTCTGAGTTGCGTCGAGGTCTCCTTTATTGACTGGGTGTTGAGGCTTATAAACAGGGCTTCAGGCAGGGAGGGGGAACAGGGGAAGCACGGAGAGAAGGATGGAAAATTCCTAAGGGAGGGTGAGGTCGCTTTGGTCCCAGGCCCCTGCAGCTGGCTGATTAGCAGGTACTCCAGGAAGTTGTACAGCCCGAGGTTAGGCCAGGAACTTCCTGCCTTTGTAAGGTTTGATAAAGTAAGGACACCACTGTCCGGAATCGGTCCCCAACAAACAACAACAACAACAACAACAAAGCTGTCTTCTACAGGCTCTAGCCGATCTGCCACTGTTGGTCCCAGCCACCCCAGACTGGCTTATTAATGATGCTGAGCAGCACTTGGCTACTGGAACAAATGAGTTTCATGTCTCCCGTTGATTTCCAGGCCCAATACCAAGGTACAGTGCTTAGCATCCTGCATCCTTAGGATGCTACTGGTCAACACCAATAAAACAACCTGCTAAATTTAGCACACCCCTGCCTGCGCCATCTTGCAGAACTGATACCCTGTAATTGCAGTCGACAAACACCTTCTGAGTGTTTGGCTCCTGCCTCTGCTTCTCTTGGGTCAGGGTGAGACTCAAATTCTCACTTGAAATAAACGTGTGGCAGCCAGCTTTTGATCTTAGTCCCCAGAGACGGTGAAGTCACTGGTGTGTGCCTGCTGGTCCTCTCACTGCCCATGAGCAGCCTGTGACGCTTCCGTCACCATGACTTTTCACAGGAAGAACAGGATGAACTGTTGCCCCAAAGAAGCGATGCGTGCTGGAAGGACTACACATTTATTGAAAGGTTATCTCAGTAATTATCGTGCAAGGGATGTCAGCTTGAAGGTGAGAAATGACTTGTGGCCAGGATCCTGAGATGTGTGCCAACACCTGAAGCTATTTCTACCCTCAGAAACACCCAAAGGGCCCATCGGCCTAGAAATGCATATACTGACTCCCCTTTCACCTGTCAAGACAGCTGGTCCCCAGATGTAGGAAGAAAAGAGAGAGGCAAGTGCTGCTTTGAATAACTCATGTTTTTTTAGTGTTTGGTTCTCTATTGCCTCTGGTCTCCCAGCTCAGCTTCTATTTAAAAAGTCCCAAATTTATATTATTCCTTGTCAAAACTAACCAGCCGTGAACACATCACTTGATTCTGAGCAGGTGACTCTAATGTGTTGGTGAGTTCCATCAGCTCGTTCTCATCAGATGATAGCCTGGAGTTCCTGCTGCACCCCATGTAGGCCTCAAAGGCTCGAGTGGGCACAAACCTATGCTTCATCCAAGCATCAGTAAGGTAGGTTTGTGCAGCCTGAGATTGCCTGCAGGCTGCCTGGGTATGGAATAATAGAAGAAAAAAATGCAGGAGATCACAGGAAAGAGCTTCCAGGAATCCAGGACAGCGGCACACAGCCACTAGGCAACCCTGAGCCAAAGGCTGTTTGCACAAATCATCATTTCTGTAGAAGAGGTTGGCACAGTTAACAGGCTTCTATGTCACTACGTAAGGTGTGGCTGGAGGCGGATAGCGTCTGTGTAAGGAAGATAGTCAGAAGACTATGTAGTCTTGCTGATTGAAGGAGGCTTTGGGCTGCCCTGCAGCTCTAAGTGATTGACAGTGAACTTTGGCTGGGTGCAATGTGCTGGGACAGCTCCCTGGTAAAACCAATGAATATGCATGGCAATGTAATAGAAAGGGTTGGCACAGGAGACGGAAGTTAGGAGTCTCTGTCTGCTATAACTCAGTAATTTAGGAGAACTTCAGCTAACTGGCCAGAATGTTAGTGTGTTAGTCAGGTTTTTAATTACAGTAACAACATATCTTTTTTTTAAAAAACCGAACCAAACCAAAAAAAAAAAAAAAAAAAAAAAAACCTTAAAGGAGGAAATGTTTACTTTGGTGTGGGTTTTTAGAGATGTTATTCCATGCCAGCTGGCTCCATCGCTTCTGATTCTGTGATGAGACAATGCTCATGGAGTAAGGGAGAGGGAGGAGAGGGAGGAGAAGAGGAGGGAGGAAGGGTGGGGAGGAGGGAGGCAGAGAGACAAGAGCGGTCAGGAACAAGATACTCGCCGCCAAAGCAGCTTCCAGACACCACTTCTCCTAAGCAGGCCATCACTGCCTCCCAGGAGGGATCCAGTATGAATTAACCCAGGGATGAAATCAGCAACCTCAAGATCGGGCAGCTCTTCAGCTGTGCACCAAGCCTTGAACCTTGAGCCTTTGGGGCCATTTTATATAAAGCCATATGCTTGGCTTCTCACTTAGATGTTGGGAGGAAAAAAAAAAAAAGATGCCTGAATTTGTTACTAAGAATATCTGGTTCTCTCTCTCTCTCTCTCTCTCTCTCTCTCTCTCTCTCTCTCTCTCTCTCTCTCTCTGTGTGTGTGTGTGTGTGTGTGTGTGTGTGTGTGTACATGTTCTCCTGGAGGCTAGAAGTGGACATCGAATGTCTTCCTCTATTGCGCTCTCTCTTATTTTTTGAGACATGGACTTTCACTCAACCTGGATTCCGAATTCAGCTAGACCGGCTAGCCGGCAGCCCCCAGGACCCGCCTGTGTCTAGGACTGCAACCTGCGCTGCCCTGCCTGACTTTTCCCGTGGCTTCCTGGCGGCTGAAGTGAGATCCTCATGCTCAGGCAGTAAGAACTTTGCTAACTGAGTCGCCTTCCCAGTCCTGTCTGCTCACACCCCGTGACTGGGGCTGACATATTCACACTGCTCCAGAGTAAAGCTGGGAGACGCCGAGATCGAGGAGCAGCCACGGTTCTTCACGGAGCATCTGTGTTGAGCAGTTTCCGCCGCGCTGTGTTGGACAGTGACTTACGTGTACCAGCTGCCATGCTGTCCTGTAATTTAGTCACAAGCAGTGGGAGAAGTAGGCCACAGTTAAGTTCTCACCACAGGGGCTGAGGTCTCTCGTCACACTTACAGCCACTCCATTAAAGCTCGAGACCTCTCGGCCAGAGTGTTCATTTCTCAAAATGAGAACTCAGGAGGACAGTGGTTCCGTAATCGGGGATGTCTAATTTCAATTCGCTTCATCCTTCCTGTTGGAGGCTGTTTGCTCTCTCTACTGGGCAGGGGACCAGCTGGCTCTCTGCCTCGCTCAACCCCACTCTGGCTCGTAACCAGAACCATGGAGGGACACTGTGGTTTGAAGGTTTTCCTTCAGTACCAAGCCCTGTGGTAGTTGGAATAAGAATGGCTCCCACAGGCTCATATAGTTGAATGCCCAGTGTCTTAGTTACAGTTTCTATTGCTGTGAAGAGACACCATGACCACGGCAACTCTTATAAAGGAAAACCATGTAATTGGGGTGGCTTACAGTTTCAGAGATTTAGTCCATTATCATCAGGGTGTGACATGGTGGTGTGTAGACATGGTGCTGGAGAAGGAGCTGAGCTACTTCTTGACCAGCAGGCAACAGGAAGTGGTCTGAGTGTCACACTGAGCGAAGCATGAGCGAAGGAGACCTCAAAGCTCACCTCTATAGTGACACACTTCCTCCAACAAGACCATACCTACTCCAACAAAGCCATGCTTCCTAATAGTGCTACTTCCTGTGAGTATATGGGGGCCAGTTACATTCAAAGTACCACACCTAGTCACTAGGGAGTGGAACTGTTTGAAAGCATTAGAAGGATTAGGAGGTGGGGCCTTGTTGGAGGAAGTTTGTCACTGGGGGTAGGCTTTGAGGTTTTAATAGCCCACAAGTCCAGTATCTCTCTTTTGGCATGTGGATCAGGATGTAGCTCTCAGCTACCGCTCCAGCACCATGCATGCCCCTATGCTCCTTGTCATGATGACAATGGACTAAACTTCTGAAACTGTAAGCAAGGCCCCAACTAAATGCCTTATTTTATAAGAGTTGCCTTGGTCATGGTATCTCCTCACAGCAATAGAACACTAAGAAAGCCTCATGATTATCTTTGACTTCCTATTTCTTCAGATGGTCAGACTGATGAAGAATCATGAGGTTCTTTAGGGTAAACCTTTATTTCTGATTTCACAAGTTGTCCAACATCTTCCCTCCTCCTTCACCCTAGAGTTGCATCTTACCCTCAGAAAAGATTAGACATCCATATCAGAATCCTCAATGTCTGGGGGTCAATATGGACCAATGGCCAAGGAGTCTACTCTAAGGGAATCAGGACATACATACAGTTAAAACACCCATACACATAAAATATTTCTGATGCTTGTTTCTTCTGTTTCTAAGTGCTTAAGCTTTTATTTTTGTCTTCCTATTCAACTTTTAGATTGGACTTTTAGATCCTACCTTTTGTTGTTATTGTTTGTGTTTGGGTCTGTCTTGTTGAGATAGGGTCTTATTACACCCCCATTCCTGGGAATCTCATCTCTTATAAGGAAATATAAATGATTCCTGTTTCCTTGTGCCTTTGAGAGAGCAAAATGAAGATTTAACACTGTTTTTTTGCCATATTTCAGTCTCCTCAGACTGGACAAGCAATTTCTGAGGAGGAGTCATGGACAAAGATCAATCAATCTCCAACACTCCAACAACAAGGATGAGGAGGCCTGGTACATGGAGTCCAGACCTGAGCCATTGAACAGTTCAAGGTAATAACCAAATAAGGACAAAGCCTGGGACTTGTCTAGTCCTGCCCCAAAATGGAATAATTGTAGCCCTGATCAATCTCTAACTAGCTCTGGCCAATTAGAATGCATTAATATGATTATCACTTGCTTGAGCCAATCATGTCTAAGATGAGCTAACTTCCTTTAACACTCCACTTATTTAGGCTTAAAAGAAGCCCTCAATTCCCTCTTGGGGTCTTTGCCATCTTGCCTTTGTGTGTGATGGCAGGCCCCAGCATGCTGGGATAATAAACACTCTTGTTAATTGCATATGTAGATGGTGGTCTTTTGGGGACTTCTCCAGGACCCTAACACTCAGTAAATGCTTTTAAGTTTCTTTCTTGGTTTAGCTTTATGTTTAATACTAAATAAATGGTGAATGTTTTCTTATAAACAAACTTACATCCTTATATGTTTTTGTTTACAAGATAGAGTATCTGAACTGGGAATGCTAGGCCATAGGACACAGTCTTTTTAAGTTTCACTTGGGTTGCAAGGCAAAATTATAAGAATTTCAGCATCTTTATTGGTTTTATTATTATTTTTAGAATCAGGCAATACTTCATACCATACAATGGAATGAATGGAAAAGCATTCCAATCAGCAAAGAAAGTTGGTTTTTTAGATAGAAAGGGGCTAAAAAAACAGAACTAAAACCCAGTGGATTATCATTTCAGGGCACAGATAGGAAAAGAATTGGCTGACATCAGATCACTCAAGTGATTTTCTCATGTCTGGGAGACCTGGCCATTATCTCTGTGGACCTGATTTCTTGGAAGTTCAGAAAAATAGTGTAGTTCATCTTGGTGGCATGGAACTTCATATGAATGGCTCCATTTTCCTTTTTCATCTTTTCTCTTTGGGCTTGTGGTAGGAGCCTAGTCAAAATAGTAGCCTTCTAAAATGTTTATTTCACTCTAGGTTACTATCTATAATAAATAATAAAGATATAATAGATAATAAATATATAATAAATAGATTCACCAATGTTGTAACCATTGGCATTTTCCCCTCATTTGTTAATAGAGTTCCTTTGTTAACTGTCAGTTAAGACATAATTGTCTTCCCCATTATGTATCATTTCCCCCAAAAGGTTCTGCTTGCTGGTTTTGTGTTACATTTTTCCATACTATTTTTTTCATTTATTTTAAATTATAGCAATGTTCCTAGTTTTTCTCTTATAGCTTCCAAGTAAGTTTTCAGCCCAAGGCTTAATGGGCTGAAATGCAATCCACACTCTCACAGTGATTCCTTCTCAAGGACATCTCTCTTCTTTTGTCAGCGTTCTAAATTATAAAGAAAAGCCACATTTAATTGATGGAATATTCAATGCTAAGTAATCTTTCTTTAGATTTATAAAACCCAGAAAACATGGCGACCTTCAGGTAACAAGATCAGAATGTCCCTCCTCTCACGCAATCACCTAACACAAAGTGTGTTAATTTACTATGGACTTTAACTTTCAGAAAAGTAAAATGTTTTGTCTAAAGAATTCTAGAAATCAGCTCCAGGAATTCAAAACTGATTTCAGTGTTCTAACTAGAAAAGAGATATCTAAGAGGTGTGTACCCTGGGTGAGGAAGACCTCCCAGCACCCCATCAAGCGTGTAGTCTTTCTACCCATTGCTTTCTGCCCCTCATTCCCCTTCATATTGGGTGCTGGAGACAAAGTTCAGTGGTAAAGCATGCAACTACCCTATGAGAAGTCCTAAGTTCAAGCTGTAGTACAGAAAAGAAATAAATAAAAAGGAAATCACTTTCACATACCTGAGTTCCCCACAACAAAACTCTGAAACAGTGATTACTTCCATCTTCCAGGGTGCTGGTCCTTCAATAAACCTAGGTTTCTTCCTACGGATTCTTGTCTCCCTATTATTGGTTTTTGAACAGAGAGCAGATAGACTTAAGCCCAAACATAACATTACGAGATATCTAAAGGGTAGAAGCTTAATCGGGCCATGGTGTTTAGAAGTAATTAGGAGGTAATCAAGATAAAGGTTGTTAGAATTGAGTTCCCATAACTGAATACAGGTGGCTTTGTAAGACAAGGTAGAGGGACCATAGAAAACTCAGATGCGTCCATTTCTTCCTCTCTCATCCCATGATGCCCTGCACCACCTCAGGACTCAGCTGGTAAGAAGGCCTTCAGTAGATATGGCCACTCAATGGTACCTTAGAGACTACGTGTCAAAATAAACCCAATTTAAAAAGCAACACCTAGTCCATGGCATTTTGTTATCAGCAATAGACGTGGACTAAAATAGTTAAGAAGGCATCCTCATTCCTAAATTGCTGACATAGTCATCTAGATTACAGCACTTTTTTTTCCCGTTTATGTGTCAAATCATGCTCCTGAGATGTTGGATTGCCGCCATGTCTGTGGGAAACTCTCCGCCCAGGCATTGCAATGGACATGGACCCTTGGTCTCAGATGTCCCAGGCCTTTGCAGTTTACAAGGCTCATAGTTACTTCTTTTCCATCTCCCTGCCCTCTGTCCCACTCCCCAGATCAAAACACTCTTCTCACAGCACGCTGCGTACATGGCTCAGAAACCACTCTCCAAACTCTTTCACACAACAACAAAGTGTCAGCTGTGTTAAGTGTGATATAGAGGGTCAGGAGAGGTGCCAGCAGATGCAATGTTTATCCTGATGGAGGACTTGTTTCCAGGCCTGGTGTGCAACATCTTGTGAAGTCCCATGCAATCACAGTTATTCTCTCCCCATTTGTCACTGGACCTTTGATCTAACAAACACAAGACATGCTTGCTGTTCTTGGCATCAAGAGAAGTTAGGGGATGACACCTCCCCCATTCCACCCTAGTACTGTGTTTTCTGGTGCCTCCTGGGAACAGCAGGAATGGGAAAGGAACTGGCAACATGAGGCTACCTCTCCTGCCAAATCATTCTACATTACCCAGTGAGACCTAGGGGAGAGGGAGGGTGCTTGGCACTAACTCGAAAGGCTGGAAGTGGTCTGAGTGGTCCACATTACACAAATATGCCCCTGTGGGCCACAAGGAATTTTACACAGAGCCTTAGTCCTCCAAGTTGCATATCTGAGGGGAAGACTACACATATTCCAGGGGGCCTCACACTCTGATGAATTGACTTGTACTCATCAGCCTCATGAGACTGTGATCTGTAAACCAACTTGTTAACTTAATGACACCAAGTACGTTTGCCACAGACGACACCTGAAATTCAGAGTGGCTGAGCTGAGCTCGGGGCTTCTACTGCTGGAGATAAAACACCATGACCAAAGAGAAACTTGGGGAGGAACGGATTTATTTCAGCTTACAGTTCCACATCATAGTTCATTATTGAAGGAAGTCAGGGCAGGAACTTGAATAGCACAGGGACATGGGGGCAGGAGCTGATACAGTGACCATGGAGGAGTGCTGCTGACTGGCTTGCTTCTCATGGCTTGTTCAGTTTTCTCTCTCTCTCTTTCTCTCTCTCTTTCTCTTTCTTTCTCTCTTTCTCTTTCTCTCTCTTTTCTTTCTCTTTCCTTTCTCTCTCTTTCTTTCTCTCTCTTTCTCTTTCTTTCTCTATTTTTTTCTTTGAGTTTGTTTTCAGACAGGGTCTTACTCTATAGCAACAGCTGTACTGGAACTCACTATGTAGACCAGGCTGGCCTCAAACTCAAAGAGACCTGACTGCCTCTGCCTCCAAAGTGCAGGGATTAAAAGCGTGGACCACTGAACCCAGCTCCAGCATGCTCTAGTAGAGCACCCAGAATCACAAGCTCGGGGGGGGGGGCATAGCCCACATCAATCATCAATCAATCAAGAAAATGCAATATAGGTTTGCTCTAGGCCAATCTGGTGGGGACACTTTCTAAATTGAAGTTCCCTCTTCCAAAATGACTGTAGCTCATGTCAAGCTGACATAAAACTAGTTACATAGTATTAATAGTTCAACTACTGGATTAAAAAAAAGGTATTTTTATTGATTTCTCTCTCTCTGTGTGTATGAGTGTGTGTGTGTGTGTGTGTGTGTGTGTGTGTGTATGTGTATGTAGTGTGTATGTAGTGTGTGTGTGTTTCTAACTCTGCTTGATGTCACATTGAAGGGCACTCTGGCCTCAGCAGAAAGCCATATCAGAGTTAGAACTTGGAAGTGATGAATAAGTTATCTAGTCGTATGTGGATTAGTTGGTCTGATTTAGGGCCTGGACTGTCTGACCTTATTGGAAGAGTCATCATCATCTATAGGAAGGTGTCATTTCCACACCCCGAAATTTCTAAAGTCAGTTCAGCTCAGCAAGAAGAAATAGAAAGGCACAGAGCATGCCTGAATCCTAAAGTGTGGCCACCATGAAGGTCCAAGCCAAGTTCACCACTTACCATCCTTGTGACATTGGGAGGTCACTCAGCCATTCTGGGCTCTGGCTCCTGTCTTATAGCCACCAGCCAAGTGACAACAGCTAACAACTGTGTGACAATAAAGAGCCTACTTGCTTCCTCTTAAGACTGACTCAGAAACTACTATAGTGTACTGGTCTCAGTCACTTGGAGCCCAGCATCCTGAGGTTTCTGTATGATGGTTGTCATTCTTTATAGAACTATATACCCTGAATCAAGTAATTCCAAGTATCAAAGTGTTATTTGGCATTTTGTGTATATGATGTACATTGTATAATATTATTTTAAGGTGTGTTACTTTTGTTTATGTGGCATTTGTTTAACACTGTGAAGCTGTGTTACTGTGCCTGTCTAAAGCACCTGCTGGGCTAATAGAAAACTGAATGGCCAATAGCGAGGCAGGAGAGAGAAAGGATAGATGGGGCTGGCAGGCAGAGAGAATAGATAGAAGGAGAAATCTGGGAGGAAAAAAAAAGAAGTAGCCAGAGAAGAAGGGGGCCATCAGGGGCCAGCCACTTAGCTCCACAGCCAGCTATGGAGTAAGAGTGAAAGTAAGATTTACAGAAGTAAGGAAAGGAAAAAGTCCCAGAGGCAAAAGGTAGACAGGATAGTTCAAAGTTAAGAAAAGCTGGCAAGAAACAAACCAAGCTATGGCTGGGCATTTATAAGAAAAAACAAGCCTCTCTCTCTCTCTCTCTCTCTCTCTCTCTCTCTCTCTCTCTCTCTCTCTCTCTCTGTGTGTGTGTGTGTGGTGTGTGTGTGTGTGTGTGTGTGTGTGTGTGTGTGTGGTGTGTGTGTGTGTGTGTGTGTGTGTGTGTGTGTGTGTGATTTATTTGGGCACTGGGTGGCAGGCCCCCTAAAGAGCAAAAACAAACAACAACAGATGCATTCTTTTTTAATGTGTGGCCAGGGGTGGCCAATATATTCTGTGAGTTCTCATAAAGTTAGTTATTTATAAACATCAGCTTTTACATATATTAAGTTCTATCAGGCTTTTTAAGAAAAGACCAAGGAAGTGTGCTTTATGCAAACCATTTGCATGGACACTTTCTTGAAGGCACAACAAAATTACCAGGGAGAACTTAGAAAAGCCATTCTCAGACCATTAAAATGGACAACCAACATCATGTTTGTTTGTTTGTTTTTCCCAAAGTGGAAGACCTGTCAAAAACAAACCAAAACAAGCCAACGATAAAATGGCAAACCAGAACTATCCTTGATTCTCATCAGAATGAACAAGGATGAGAACAGGGCTCAGTTGCTGGAAGCTGTACTCTGCTCCTGCCCAAACATTCTGGAATGAAGGCAACCTTCAGAAAGAAATGAGCCATGTGTTTGATTCTACCTGAACTTCCTTGGGGACAGACTTCCACAAGACTTAGAAATCAGAGGTACAGTTAAAGGATACAGGCTAGTTTGTTTGTTTGTTATTGCTGTTTTAACGGTTCAGATCTTTAAAGAGAGCAATGATAACTTAAAGTTGGGGGTGTGGCTCAAAACAAGAAAATGTGAAAAGTTAGTGGATCCCACTATGAGCAACAACAGCTAAGGGCCTTCATGCAGGAGTCCCCAACAGCAGTGACTCTCCCCTCCCAGCTTAAAGACAATGCAGGCCGGGCTTCCTACAGGGCCTCCTTCTTTGCTTTGCTTTCATTTGGGCAGGAAATGTTCCTGGCTTAGCGGAAGTGCTTCCTTTCCCAGTCAATCTCTGCCCTTCTCCTGGGTTTACAAGCTCAAAGTTTTAAGGAAACAAAAGACGTCTCTCTACAAAGTATTTCTGTGATGATCTGACTCAAACAGGAGAAGAATACTTTTCTAGAATACTTCAAGTTGCTAGGAGCATTGACTCCCTGTTGGTGCCTACAGTATTCTGCACAGCACAAATGCACAAACGGGTAAATATATAGCCGGATCCCTCAGTATACGCAAGTACTTGGTACCATAGTCACATCCTTCCAATTTCTTGAACTGTATTATTATCACCACCATCACTATCATCCGTGTGTGTGTGTGTGTGTGTGTGTGTGTGTGTGTGTGTGTGTGTGTGATGTGCATGACTATAGATGCATACATTGTGAGACATGTGTGGAGGCCAGAAACAACTTTTAGGAGTCAGTTCTCTTCTTCCACTGTGAAGATTGAACTCTGATCATCAGGCTTACATAGCAAGTATTTCTATCTGCTGAGTCATCTTGTAGGCTCACATGTTTCCGATTTTATTAAAATCTTTTCATAGTGTGATCTGAGTGTTTTCTATAAAGATGTCACTTTCCCAGACTTTCTTCTAGAGTCATCTTTTCTTTTAATAGTCAAGAAAAACAGTGAGATTGAAGGCCAAGTATGATGCAGCCCAGCTGTTATGTGTCTTTTCCTAGGGAGATATGAACAGATGTCTGTTCACCCCAGAAAGGGCATTGGCGATTGACCAAAGAAATGATTCTACCCAAGTCTAGCTTAGTGAGTTTATTGGAATTACCTACATGATCATGAGTGAGGGGTTACTTATAAGAGCATGGATGACTCAAAAGTGGCTGTATCACCAAAGGCTCACCTCAACATAGTTGAGACCTCATGAGAGCTGGAAACCTAGAGCTCAATGCACAAAATTATGGTAGCTCAACAAGTCAAATAACCTCTTCTAGGCAGTTTAGCCAATCTGAGTCTCCTCAGCAATCCTTAGTGCTTGGGGAAGGAGGGAGTCTTGTATATCTGATTAATTTCAGGGACTTCCTAGGACTTATGAGTTGTTTACTTCCTGAGTCTCAATGAGCCGCCCTTTAGACCAATGGTTCTCAACTTGTGGGTCATTACCCCTGTGGGGTTGAATGACCCTTTCATGGGGGGGGGTCACCTAAGACCATCAGAAAACACAGTTCTTTACATCACAATTCATAACAGTAACAAAATTATAGTTAAGAAGTAGAAAGGAAAATAATCTTATGGTTGAGGTCACCACAAAATGGAGAAGTATATTAAAGGGCCACAGCATTAGGAAGGTTGAGAACCACTGCTTTAGAACTTCTTGGGTCTTAATGAGTGTCCCTACAGGTTGGGATGTTTCAACACAGAGGAAATTGCTATACAACAGCTTCTATAACAATGTGGATATTTTTGAGTATTTGGTATATTTTAAAGATAATTGGTAGATGTCTCTAAAGTACATAGAGGTGAAAAGTGGTGAGCCATTTTCAAGAGCCTTTATATCCAGTGGTTTTTCTTTTATCTCACCAAGTCTCTGAATAACACAGCTCTAAAGGCATCTGGGAGGGTTGATTTGCTGCAATGGCTGGGAATATAAGGCCTTGAGAGGCAAAGCCACTGTGGGCAGGGGTGACTCACACTGGTAGCTAATGTCTGGTTCTAAAACATCAGGATGGTACACAATAGGGATGCTTGTATAAGTTCATTAGTAAGCTGCCTGCTGTTTCTGTGGGTTTCAGGGACCCGCTGCTTTCCCTCTCCTGGCTGTGAGCCCTTGCCATCATGGTTTTTGGCCCACAGTAGAAGTCGACAAGCTTGTAGGTGCAACTAAATGCTTCGGAGAAGCAGATTGAGCTCCTGTTCCTGAGAGGAATGATCTTTCTCTAACCAGTACTCTTTTGAAGTCTCAAACAAATTGTGCTGGGCTCCCAATGAATCCCAGACAAAATTTGGAGGGAAAATGAGGGTTTGAAGAAGAAGAAAAAAATGGAGGAAACACCTTGTTATTCTTTGATGGGGGAGAAGGGAAAGATAAGGAGACTTGTTGCTAGGCAACATATCCTCCAGCTCCTGGTTGGGACCTTGACTATGGAAATTACTTCCTTTGTCCTCACATGTGCTACTATGAATCCTCTGGCAGCTCAGATCACCCCATGTGTGACATGTCAATCTCTATGCTGATTTGTGTTGTCCTAGAAATGGCCTGTTTCTGAGCTTCTTTTTTTTCCCAAGATGCCTCAGCCCTTCTGTCCATATCCCCTTCTGTCCACATCATGGACATTATACAGTCTATAGGCAAGCAGTGTGTATAAACAAATCTCACATGCAGATGGAGCCTTCCTTAGAGGTTCTCAGTCCTATCCCTGTCAGGGGACAGATATGGTAGTCCAGCTGACACCCAGCTATGACATTGCATTCATCTCTGCACAAAACTAGATTTTGGCTCCCCTCTTGCTAGTAAGCATGGAACACAAAGGCTGAGAAAAGCTTGGGGGAACCCTTGCTTCTCCCTTGACAACCCTGGCCCCTTCCTAGAGTTGAAAATAAGCATTTAGCTCCAACTATTGTAAACCTGTCTTCCTTGTGATAGAGTACTCGCAGGATTATTCTTTGGGGAGCGCTGAAATGAACCCAAAGCACAGCTGGATGTCATGGGGGAGGGCAGTCACAGCCCCTTTAGGGAGTATTCATCAGGACCCTGGATGACTATGGAAGGAATGTGTGTCAGATAGCATGGCTCTGATATTTCAGTCTTCTGATATAACCCACACATTTGCTGTTCAGGCCTCAGTACACAAGTTCTGTCAGATCATCCCTCACTTTAATTTCCAAGAGCTGTAGCTTGAGCTGCTGTGCATTTAGTCTAAAGTCCAGTGTCCCATGCCTCCTAGAAGTCCAATAAAAATAAGATCCCCTCCGCTTCTTCTGCTCCTCCTGCTTTTCAACTGAACTTCCCGTCCTCGTGATGTATCAATTTAACCTATGCTGTTCTTCCTTCATTCCTGAAGCATCAGCAGAGATTAGTGAGGATTGAAGGCTCTTTAGTGAAAGTTACAAGAACAGAGAAAAGGATTATGAGATCATTGAAGGGGCTACAGAGATGGCTCTGTCAGTCAAGTGCTTGTGTGCAAGCATGGGGACCTGAGTTTGGATCCACCGTGCCCAGATAAAAAGCCAGACCTAGGTACACACCTGCAATCCCAACACTCAGCAGGTGGAGGCAGGAGCATCATTTGGACTTGTTTGCCAGCCAGTCAAGCCCAATCAGTAGACTCCAGTTTTGGTGGGAGACTCTTTAAAAAAAAAAAAAAATAAGGTGGAGGTCCAGCAAGATAACTCAGAAGATAAAGGTGATTGCCGCCACCACCAAGCCTGATGACCTGAGTTCTGTTCCCGGGACCCACACAGTGGAAGGACAGAACAGACTCCTGCGTGTTGTTGTCTGACCTCCACAAGTCTGCATGTATGCTGGAAATAAATAAATACATGCATGCTTTAAAATACAAGATGGAGAGTAATCGAGAAAAAACACCTGGCATTGATCTCTGGTCACCACACACACACACACACACACACACACACACACACACACACACACACACTGCACTCCCCTCTCCCTTCCAAACACTTATGCATACATACACCTCCCCAAATAATTATATGACAGTTTGTGAAATAACAAAAATTGAAGCATGTTAATGCTAGCACGACCCAAACTGTCTGTTTTCTAACAGTATACTCTAGGTAGCCGATGCAGAATCCTTCTACGAACAGATGTGAGGAAACTGTTCTCACAGAAATCAGTTCTCCAACACCAATCGGATGTCCTGTAACTTGGTTCAGTTCTGACATTAGTTCCCTGGAGTTAGTATCAAATCCTTCAAGCTGAGGCCTCGATGCCATGAATAGTCCTTCCTCTTTGGATGCCTGTGAAAAACTAGGGCCTCAGGTACTTGTGACAAACTGGCTCTCAAGTGGAGCATTCTTCCCCTTGAGTTCAGTCATTTGCTAGAACATATGAAACTTGGGAATAGACACATAGAAAAGACGCATAGGTCAGGTTTGGAGGAAGGGGTGTGGAAAGTAGAACATCCTCCATATTGTCAGCAACCAGCAGTTCTCTGAACCCCGAACTGTGAGTTTTTCTAGAACCTTAATTACATAGGCACAATGTCGTTGATTAGATCATTAGCCTCTCCTAAGAGGACAAGGTGAGAGGGGAATGTGGAAATAAAATTTTTAACTTTTTCACCATAAAGCTGTTCCTCTGTGTGATCATTTGAATGTAATTGGCCCTTATAATCTCAGAGAGAGTGGTACTATTACAAAGTGTGGCTTTGTTGGAGTGGGTATGGTCTTGTTGGAGGAAGCGTGTCACTGTTGGGGAGGGTTTTGAGGTTTCCTATGCTCAGAATACCACCCAGTGCCTCAGTTGACTTCCTGTTGCCTGCAAGATGTAGAACTCACAGCTACTCCTTCAGCACCACATCTGCCTGGACACCACCATGCTTTCCATGATGATGATAATGGACTGGACCTCTGAAACTATAAGTGAGGCACCTCAATTAAATGTTTTCTTTATAAGAGTTGTCATGGGGCTGGAGAGATGGCTCAGCGGTTAAGAGCACTGGCTGTTCTTCCAGAAGTCCTGAGTTCAATTCCCAGCAACCGCATGGTGGCTCACAACCATCTGTAATGAGATCTGGTGCTCTCTTCTGGCATGCAGGCAGAACACTTTATACATAATAAATAAATCCAAAAAAAAAAAAAAAGAGTTGCTATGGTCGTGGTGTCTCTCCACAGCAATAGACACCCTAAGACACTCTGTCAATCAGCTCCAAGCCAAACTGTCCAGGAGACCCCAGTCTACCTCATTAGTATATAAAGACATAGGACTATTTGGAGATTCCCAGAGTTTTAGGAGCTGTATGGCAGGAAGTAATGCTCAAATAGCTTTTAAATCACCGTATCACAACACAGGCCATCATAGCCTATTCCCCCAGACACTCCCCAGTGAGACCCTCTCTCTCATGACCACCCCTTCCTGTTATCAGTACTGCCTATGGTGTCCACAGGGATCCTAGTACCTTTGACTTGAACTCAAATTCCCACCAGTGACCCCTCTTTCTCAGGCTATGGTTCACAACCCAGGAATCTGGCTACTTACAATGTCATTTATCCTTTACTTAAGCCTCTGGCAGGTTAAATATTTCATTCTGGTTAGAAATGAGCTAGGCATTTGTTTATCCAATCTAAAAATGAGATACATTTTCATTCCTACTTATGCCCATTGATAGAAAATTCTCATTTAGAAAACTATTATGTGATATTTCAAAATAACTGGGAAAAAAGAAGATCTGAAGGCCTTTGTCTTAGTTTGGGTTTGTATTGCTGCGATGAAATGCCAGGACCAAAAAGCAAGTTGAGGAGGAAAGGGTTTATTCGCCTTACACTTCCAGATCATAGTTCATCATTGCAGGAAGTCAGAACAGGAACTCAAACAGGGAAGGAACCTGCAGGCAAGAGCTGATGCAGAGGCCATGGAGGGGTGCTGCTTACTGGCTTTCTCTCCCTTTTCTCAGCCTGCTTTCTTATAGAACCCAGAACCACCAGCCCAGGGATGGCACCACCCACCATGGGCTGAGCCCTCCCCCATTGATCACTAATGAGAAAATGCCTTACAGCTGATCTCATGGAGGCATTTCCTCAACTGAGGCTCCTTCCTCTCTGGTGACTCTAGCTTGTGTCAAGTTGACACACAAAACCAGCCAGTACCACTGACCCCTTGTCAATGTGACACACAAACACATCACTATTGAACCACAACCCTTCCTTTCTTGTCCATCCCCAAGATCTCACATTCAAATCATAAATAGTTTTAAAAGTCCCACAGTCTTTACAATTTCAGACACATTAAAATTTCAGTCTCTTTCAAATATGCAATCTCTTTTAAAAGTTCAAGTCTTTCATCTGTGGGCTCCTTTAAAAATACATTCTTACTTCAAGAGGGAAAGATCAGGGCAGAGTCACAATCAAATCAAATCAAAACCAAATTCCAGCTGTCCAGTGTCTGGGATCCACTCATGATCTTCTGGACTCCTCCAAGGGGCTCAGGTCACTTCTCCAGCTCTGCCCTCTGCAGCACACACAGCTGTCTTCTAGACTCCAGCCGGCTCCACTCCCTGATGCTGCTGTTCTTGGTGGTCATCCCATGGTACTGAATTCTTCAAAACACTGGTGTCTTCTGCTGCAACCGGGCTGCACTTTCACCAATAGCCTCTCATAGGTTCTCCTCATGGTGCCAAGCCTCAATTCCTCTGCATGACCCTTTTAGTCCCGGGCCTTCAACTGCCACTGAGGCTGCAGCTTCACCAATGGCCTCTCCTGGCCTCTCACAGTGCCAAGCTTCAGCTGCTCTCCATGACCCCTTCATGCCTTCAAATCCAGTACCATCTGGGTGACCCTTACATATTACCAAGTCCGGCTGCCAGCACAAGGTACAATCTTGGCCACCTCTGGAACACAGCTTCTCTGTGCTCTCAGGAAACACTTCTTGGAAGATTTCACCTCAATAATACTGGTCTCTTTTGTTTTTGTTTTTATTTTTTAAGACTGGGTTTCTCTGTGTAGTCCTTGCTATCCCGGAACTCATTCTGTAGACCAGGCTGGTCTTAAACTCACAGAGATCCACCTGCCTCTGCCTTCCAAGTCCTGGGATTAAATGTATGAGCCACCACTGCCCAGCAATGCTGGCCTCTTCTTAATCACTGCTATTTTCTTAGCTCCAGCTGACCAGCATCAAGTATCCTAGCAAAGTAAAATTTTGCTTTAGTAGTTCTGGTATCTTGTTAATCATGGCTGACTTTTTGGCCCCAGCTAACGAGAACCACAGGATCTTAATTCAAAATAACAAATGGCTGATATAGAGTCTTTTAAACTTTCCTGTGATATTTCACAAGCCAGGCCTCCATCTTCAGCACTGCTCTCAACATTCTTATCTTCCAGGCTCCTGAAGAATAGCCATGATTAACAAGATACCAGAACTACTAAAGCAAAATTTTGCTTTGCTGGGATACTTGATGCTGGTCAGCTGGAGCTTCCACTGAGCTCTTAACACTCAATGGCTCTTCTAGCCAAAAGTTTCAAAGTCCTTCCACAATCCTCCTAAAACCATGATCCGATCTGTCATAGCAAAACCCCACTACACTGGTACCAATTTGTCTTAGTGTCTATTGCTGTGATGAAACACCATGACCAAAAAGCAAGTTGGGGAGGAAAGGGTTTATTTGGCTTACACTTCCATATAATAGTCAATCATTGGTGGAAGTCAGAACAGGAACTCAAAGAGGGCAGGAACCTGGAGGCAGGAGCTGATGCAGAGGCCATGAAGGGGTGCTGCTTACTGGCTTGCTCCCCATGGCTTGCTCAACCTGCTTTCTTATAAAACCCAGGACCACCACAACAGGGATGATACCACCCACCATGGGCTGGACCCTCCCCCATTGATCACTAATTGAGAAAATGCCTTACAGCTGATCTCATGGAGGCATTTCCTCAACTGAGGCTCCTTCCTCTCTAATGACTCTAGCTTGTGTCAAAGGTCAAGTTGGCATACAAAAACCAACCAGTATAGCCTTTAACTCAGAAACGGCAGTTGTGTAGGAAAATGGAAATGCTTTTTTTCTTCCATTTGGTTATTTCATATTGTAGCTAAGTGTCAAGTTAGCATTGGTTTTAGTATTCATAAACATTTGTAATTGCTATGAGACATTTATAAATGAATAAATACCTCTTAAAGCTAACATCAGACTTTAATATTGAATTTCATTATTAGACCTAAAGTAACTGTTAGCTAGACTTCTTTATTTTACATAACAATAGGAAATAAAATAATATTGTTCAGTATTGGGAGACTTCAAATAAAGCCATGCTGCCCAAGTGTTCTAGTTTGGTTTCTGTTGTTGTGTAGACACCATGACCAAAACAACTTGGAGAGGAAAAAGGTTTATTTAAGCTTACACATTACAGTTTATCATGGAGGGAAGCCAGGGTAGAGGTTCAAGGCAGGAACCTGAAGGCAGGAACTGAAGCAGAGACCATAGGGGAACACTGCTTACTGGCCTGCAATGGCTTGTTCAGCTACCTTCCCTATAAAGCCCAGGCCACCTTCCTAGAGATGGCACTGCCCACAGTGGGATGGGCCCTCCTACATCAATTAGTAATTAAGAAGATGCCCCACAGACACCAACATAGAACAATCTGATCTGGGCAATTCAGCTGAGGTTCCTTCATCACAGATGACACACTAGGTTTGTGTCAAGTTGACAGCTAGAACTAACTGTGACACCAACGTTGGCCCTTTCAGTGTAGGTGAATTCACTAAGCCCACTCCACAGAGGTAAGTAGCAGAAGACTTCCAAGTCTTCCTAGCACTTGGTGGGAGTGAGGGAGAAACTGAGGTAACTTTAGACAGGGCCGTCTGCAAGTGCTCTTGAAAAACTTGGTTTCCAGCCCAATGAATAACAACCGCGGGACAGATTCCATCTGCAGAGGATGCAAAAATGTGGACAACTCAGGAAATCATTACATCAGTGAAGACTCCAGAAAGCATGCAGGGGTAGTTTCAAGTTGTCTTTTCTTTGGGCAAGATTGTGAAAATGAAGTCTTATTTATGAAAAGGGACAGAATCACAGTCCATCTGCTGTGTTCCCTGGGCCAATGCTGTGTCCTTTCTAACATTCGTTTCTTGGACTCAGATAATTGTAGAGCAGAAAGACATAAAAAGTAGTAAGTTTCCGAAGAGAGTGAGTGTAAAATCACTAGAAATAGAACGCATTCTGAGCTAGGCAGAGCCACTTAGGTCCACATCTTGGACAGCTGTGCTACATTGAGCTAATTGCTTTCCTTCTCTGGGCCTCTGCTCATGTGACTTTCAAGCGAGGTCAAGGCACTGTCTATGTGCAGGGCTGCAGGACCCGATCTTCACATATAGAAAACACTGAGCCTGATGTGTCTGACATTTGCTCAACAAAGATGGCCAGTATCGACACTGGCAGATCTTGAGATTCAGTGAGCACCCAGGAACTAGATAGAAGTACATGCAGGAGCACCAAAGGTTTACTAATAAATAATACACTTCCAAGGAGTGGAAGCCAACAAGAACAGGGGTGGGGGGAGGTTTTAGTAGCTCAGACAGCAGTGGTGAACTAAACACAGGAGGTTTTGTCATGTGGTATGTACGTTGGGCATCAATTACATACCATGGATGGGGGGGCATTTACATTGACATGGACTTTCTTGCTCATGCTCCCTCTGTCATTAGTTTTACATACAACTTCATGGCATGGCTCATTAGCATCTTAAATCCCCATCCACATCCAAGGGTGGACATTTTAGGATCATAATGAGTGACAGGTCACCTTTCAATGCTGGAATGCTTGTGTGCTTGCACCAGGGGCTCCAGCCAGTTCTAGTGAGTCTCATGCAGGAGTTTCCAGTCTTTGGCACTGTGGACTGATTTCTTTCATATGCTAACTCTGTAGCCTTTGTGAAGGGGTTTCTGACCTTTATTCTCAACTTGACTCTCCTGACTCACTATTATAATCACTGTCTATCACTTTCTAAGACTCCACTCTCTCTTAAAGAGTTTTCTTTCTTCAGACTCAACTCATAGGAAACACAATACTCAAAGAAGCCACCATTCCTCTGGCTGCCCATTTAATAATAAATGTGACTATCAGAGGCAGACAGATGGTGCAAGTGTTGAGCGTGCTTGCTATGAAATATGCACATGGGTGCAATAGAGGTACAAATGTTATGGGGGGTAATCAACCAATTTCTGATTGGATTTAAGGTCTGCTCCACAAGAGGAAAAGCATGCCTGGTACTGTAAATATGACCAATAATCCAAGAATGGGTGGGGGGAAGGGGGGCTCACAAACCCCAAGGATGAACCTACTACTATCTGCTATTATTTTATTAGACAGATATAGTATTAAACTGCCCTCTAAATCTGTACCTCTCTACCTATAGATTAGTGCAGCTCTCAGACCTCATCAGAGAAGTTTCTTTGTGCAGAATTCAGAGGTGAATGCAGGCACTCACAACTGGTCAAAGTTTAGAGAGTGTCAGGGAAGTGCTCAGCCACAAATGGGACCTCTATATCACACCTTCTCCTCGAGGCTCAGGGACCATTACAGACAAAGAAGCAAAAAATATTCTAAGAGCCAGAGGTTGGGGATGACTGGGGAGAAACGGTGTCTTCTGGACATGGCAGGACAGCTGTACTCATGAACTCACAGCAGCTGTGGTTGTCTGCACAACACCTGCACAAGAGGAAGTCAGTTAGCATTCAAGCACAAGGCAAGTGGGGAGGAAGGAATTCACAAGCTCCACCCCTCACTGAGGAGCTGTAGACCACATCAGGCTTCTGAAGAGTCCTTCTCTTTCCTCCATTTTCTTTTCTCCTTTTCACCATGAGCTGAAGCAGCATGAATCTCTCCCCAGAAACCATGTGGCATCATCAAGCTGCTCTTAGACTTTTCAGCCTATGGAACCATAAGCCATATAAACCTCTTTCCCTTATAAACCACTAAGTCTCAGGTATTCTGTTATAGCAACGGAAATGAATGAAGACACACTATCAGATAGGAACCATGGTATTTGTAGGGAGGTACCTATATGTCCTTACCTTCGTGTTAGTCCAACAACAGGCAACAATGTGGCTACTTGGGAACTGCAGAGCACATTCTAGAACCAAGATTGGTACCCAGGACAGCAAGGACAAGCTGTATCCCAGGATGAAAAGGCATTTAATTGAGTGACTCCACTCAACCAGGAGCCACTAGCTGTGATCCAATTGGGTGACTAACACAGCCTCTGTAGAGGATAAGAGAAAGACTACAAAGGCCTGGTTGTCACATTTCTGGAGCGATTCCTTGGCAAAGCAGACAGTGGATGAGTTTGCCATTTTCTACCTGGGTGACCTTGGAAGAGTACAAAACCTTTTCTAAACCTTACAATTTATGATCTGTAAAACACAGGTAATAATACCATCTACCTAAATGGACTGAGAAAAAATCTATATAATGCTACATGTAAAAATGACTGTAATAGTACTTGTTGCCCAGTAAATGCTCAGTGGGTTTATGCTGTTTCTATGGTGTACAACGGAACAGGAAGTCAGGAAAAAGATGAGCATGGAGGAAGCTCTGAAGTCCTAGAAGCAGCCACTATAAGAACAGAGAGACAGAAGGAACCTGCGGATCCTTAGTGACTCCCCCATCAATCAACTGTCACTGCAGCAAGGACTCGTCAGACAGGATCTGACTAGATCAGAAAGACAGGCTCGGGCATGAAAGCCACAGGATGCCAGGGTGCTCAGCCATTCCAGGAAGAGATAAGAAGGTAAGAAGACAGTAGGCAGGACTTTCTGGAAATGACCAGTGTCCTAGTTTGCTATGCTAGGCACCGCCACCAAAAAACACATTGGGGAGAAAGAGGGTTATTTTATCTGAGAGGTTGCAGTCAATTATAAGTTAAGGGAGAACTCAAGCAGGGCTGGAACTTGAAGCAGAAACCACGGAGGAATGCTACCTACTGGTCTTGTCTCTCTGGCTTTGTTCAGTCAGCTTCCTTATACAACCCAGGACCACCTGCCCAGTGGTGACACCACCCACAGGAGGCTGGGCTCTCCCACATCAATCTACAGTGAAGAGAATGCACCCGTAGACATGCCTACAGGACAATCTACTCAAGGCAACTCTTTCTACAGTTGAGGTTTTCTCTTCCCGGGTGACTCCAGGTTGTGTCTAGTTGGCGATGGCAAGTAACAAACATAGACAAACAGTAAACAGTGCAAGTGATGTAGACCAAGGGCCAAACTCAACTACGTCATTTAGACACTTACAGGCAAGAGAAAATTTTTTGTGTGAATTTCTACAAACTGACTGGCATTCTAGAACATGGGCTAAATACCTGAAAGCCACTGTTTGATGATTCCAATATGCAATGGCATTACTTCCTTGCTCCCATCTCAGTGGCCAGGCCCCCACTCTAGAGTACACATGGCTTAAAAACTCAGAGTAACACATCCAGAAAGATCGAGGGACTTTGCCGTCTTTGTCAGCAAAATGCCTGGCACCCACTGAGTCAGAGGACCGTACCCCAGATTTCTACTTTCTCAACCCTGCAGTCTGAGGTCTTAGAGTAGCTGGCAACCACAAATAAAACAAGACATCTTAGTACCAGTTCAGGGCTGGACCAGAAGCTGCCTCACAGTGATTTATGGTGTGCAGAGTTGTGATGACGGGGTCGTGTGGGCTTCTGGAAACTCCCTTGACTTTATAGAGAAAGGCTGCAATTAGATGGCAGGCAAGTGGACGCACGTGATTTGTATCCCACGAGAATTGTATTTATGGACCCTAAAATTTTATACAATTTTTACATGTCACAAAGTATCATTCTTTTCTCTCTCTTTTTCTTTTCTCCCAACCATTTTAAAAAGGAAAACGCTATGCTTAGCTTGAGGACCCTATAAAAACACACAGTGGGCTGGATTCCACCTCCTGGCCATGGTTTCCCACCCTTGTAGTTCAGGCTGGTTCCTCCAAGCCCTTAGCAAATCACATACCTTATACATCAACTTGTATTCAAGGGAGAAAAGGCAGTGTCCTCGCTGCATAAAACAGCAAGGTCCCAGGGTGGCCATGTGGGGTCCTATGTCCCCTCTGTCTCTCCAGACACTGCTCCCCATTCTCTGTAGTGGTAGGTGTCTCAGATGGCAACAGAGTGAAACTGAAGAAAAAACTGAATGATTCCAAACAGAGTCAGTTCTGGCCTCCTGCCATCATTTAGAAGAAAGCTGCTTTTAGCCCAGTGACTGTTGCCAAAACCATGAGCACAATTCAGTTGCTAGCATTCACATTGGAAGCCGAAGGAATCTATGGACACAGCCAGGGACTTCAAATGGGCTTGAAGAGAGCAATGGGTGACAATCAAGGATTCGTTGGACACAATGGTGGCAGGACCACCAGTAAAATAGTCTTTAATTTTATAATTGAATTAGCTTGCTTTTTGCAACAGGTGTGTGTGTGTGTGTGTGTGTGTGTGTGTGTACCAGATAACACCTCATGTGTCATCCTTAAGAACACTGCCTATCCCTTTTGAGACAGGGTCTCTCATTGCCCTGGAGCCCCTCAGTCAGGTTAAGCTGTCTGGCTGGTGACTCCCCAAGACCTGCCTGTCTCTGCCTCCTCAGCACTGGGATTATACATATAGGCCACCACACCCAGAATTTGCATGTGGGTTCTGGGGACCAAACTCAGGTCTGCCAACTGAGCCATTCTCCCCAACCCCAGAAGAGAGCATTTGAAATTAGGAATAGTGCCCACAGATGCTGCCCTTCACATTTGTGCAGGATAAGGGGCAGACACTAGATAATGAAGGGAAGATAATGGAAAGGGGAAAGAGAGACAGCGATGGTGTGGTGCGACTCCAGTGTACACCGGACACTTCAGAGAATGCTCTGGTGACACACCCCGTCTGCTCCCGAGCCTTCCTCTCTTCTGTGACCCTTCCTCTGCCCTATGGTTGCTTCATAGCCTTTACCCTACAACCAAAAGTGTGATCCTCATGGGTAGTTTTTGATTAATGAAAGAATCAATCAATCAATCAATCAATCAAGGGGGAAGGTCAAAGGGGAGGAAGGCACTGAGATTCACATAATTCAAAACATGCTCCCATTGTCCTGGTGGGGTCTGGAGCTGCTCTCTCAATGGCTTCACCTTCAGCTTGCAGCCCTACCCATTCCCTCCACTGTGCCTTTGGGGTTTTTTAAGGCTTGCCCTGACGGGGAGGAACTAAAAAAGTCGAGGCTGGAAAACACTGAAATTATTACACCATGAACACATCTGCTAGTCTTTTCTTCAACTACTAGATTTGGGGAGAAAGTATCTTCCATCCACCGACGATTGAGTGAGCTGAGGGTACAGCACCCTTGTACACATACATTTTTAATTAAACGCAAGCAACCGGCGTTGGCTGACATCACTCCACAAAGCCGGTAGAGAAGGCTGGACAGCTCCTAGAGACCCCAGCACTCTTCTGTTCCTGGACCCCGACTCACAGGACCTTCTCTCGGCCCTTTCTTCCTTTCAGAGTTAACTTCCTTCAGCTCGGCTGTGTTTCCTTGGTACCTGTGACTTGTCAGTGGTCAAAAGAGGAAAGCACAGGGCAACACAGTACGGCTAGAGGAAAAATCACGGGGGTTGCTCAGAGCCCAGGGTGCCTTCCCCATCAGCCCAGTATGTTCAGGTCAGGCTATGCTGACCAGTGTGGTTTAAAGAGCCACAAAGCCCCTTTGTTACACGATGCTTTTACTCTTGGGGACTCAGGCAGCTCCAGGTCAGGGGATGAAAGGATTTGCCCCCAGAGGGGCTTTTTTTTTTTTTTTTTAAATAAAGGGCTGCCTATGCTTTGATGCTTTCTTATAGTGACTGTGGGAGATATGTGGGAGCCTCAGATGCAGGCCCATTAGGTCTCCTGACAGTGGAATCTGCCAGTAGACCTCCTTGCTCTCACAAACAACTTGTCAGGCTGAACCAGACCTGCTGGGAGTCCCGCAATGAATATTACTGACAGTGATACTCTCTCTAATACTCCATCTTCCAGAAGGAGAACAGTAGCAAATTAGACAGACAAGCCTGGCTCAGTCCTTCTCCACTAGGAGAGACAGTGTGGCCATATGCCAACTCTCAGGTACTTAACCAAAAATGTCAAAATGTGCCTGAGGGGACCTGTGGAAATACTGTCTGTTTAGCATGACCTTCATCCGCATACTCTTCTGAGAACAAAAAGCCTGTATGGATTCAATGTACTCCCTCATACCGGCCTCCCCCAAGATGCTAAGCAGCATTATTGTCTGAAGGAGGTTCAGGGCCTTTCCACAAATCTTCCAGCCAGGAAAGACTGAATGAGCAATTGACTAAGGACGTGAGCTACCGCTGACAGTTTTGTTAAGTTAGCTATATGAAAAAAACGAGCTTTCCAGGGATTTGGGAGATGGTGTGGCAGGCGAGGAAGCCTGCTGACAATTCTGATGGCCTGAATTTGATCTCCAAGATCTACACGGTGGAAGGAGAGAACCAACTGTACGTTTTCCTCTGACCTCCCAAGCACTTACACACACATACACACCTCAACATAAATAAAATATAATACAAAACATCCTTCGAAATGGCAGTGACTCTGAGCACAGACTAGAGTGAGGAAGAGGGACATGTTCAGACTTTTCTAGGTGAATATGTCATGCCATGTATATTCAAAACTGAAAAGCAGTAAGAATTGTCTCTTGCCAATCCTCATTACTGATTTTTCAAGACATATACGGAACAGAGGAGTATTCAGACTCGTGTTCATTACAGAAGACATTCGCCACAGACACTACCGTGGTTCTTTAATCTACTCCATTCTTCTTCTAGGTCCCTCATTATTTTGTAAATTGAATATCACAGACACTTGCAGCTGAAATTTCCTGTGTGATTGAGAATAACCATCTAAACTCACTCATCTGTATAGAGTGGTACCAGGAGCTGAGTTAGTGGAGAGGGAGATGTGGCTCATAGGTGGGTTTGTAGCCAACAGATTTGATAGAGCTTTGGGTCTTTAAATTCAGCTGGGGTGATGTATTTCTGGAACCAATATTGACAGTGGCTGCTTCCTGATCCTTGGAGTATTGATAAAGGTGGGACCCTCTACTCTTCAGTTGGTACAGGGGCTTGCTGGTTCTTAGACCCATGAATCTCCTGTCTATCACCCCGCTGGGAAAGCAATCCTGCCTCTCCCTCTACTGGTCTTCAAAAAAATTAAATAATTCTTGGAACAAATTGGGCTTTGGTGGACTTTGTAATAATAGTTATGTGACCCATAATATTTGCTTTAATGTTTAACCCATTCAATCAACATCATTCATTTATCTGAATGCTCCCAGGACAGAAACTTAATCTATTCTCAGACTGAACAAGTATGGCAGATCTCTGCATTTTCCTCTATAGAGTAATGTATTGACCAACCAAAAAACCTGTCACAGCCAACCTGCCTTCTACGAATGAGAATAACCATCCAGCTAGCCCTAGGAGACAATGCTAAATGAAGCTATCTGCCTGTATTTGGGACTTATGAGGCCTTGCTTTTCACCCAGACCCTCTTCTTGCATACCTGTTAGGTCCTCCCAGGAATTCTTCCTAGACATCACTTACACATCTCGATGTTCCCAAATCAGGACTCGGGTTCTCTGGGAAGGCTTCTGAACTCTAAGGTGGTGGGCATTCCTTTAGCACATTCTGATGACTGCCACCTCCATAGCAGAAGAAACGGAGCTATCCGGGTGCCAATGGTGATGCCTGGCCTATCCCCGCAGGCATATTTAGGCCTCATCCATGGCAACCTCCAAATTCCCAACATGCCACCTCTCACACAGTACCCAACAATCCCTGTGGGGTTCTCACAGCCACCGTAAGCATACGTTGTTCCTCGATTTCCCTGTGATAAGAAAAACCAAATGAGGGCAAAACCTGATTACAAAACCTAAATCCAGAATGAAACATCTTAGCCCAGGTCAGCCTCCAGTGGGCCAGAATCATTCTGTGGTCCTTCTTCCTTCAGGACAAGGTCCTGGCTGCTTCACATCAAGATGAAGCCGTTCCTGACCAACCCATCACTGGGTTCTTTCTCTTCCCTGTTCTTCCCTGCAGGATCCAAAGCTGCAAAACTCACCTGGCCATTTTCCAGCCTTCATTCCTCTGTTTGGCTGGGCCCCTGCACCCTCCCGGTTCCACATGCTGTTCCATGTGTCGGTCAGTCTTTCCATAGCTTTCTGCCCTGCTTACTGTGTGTATCACCTACCAGGTGCTGAGGGCACACCAATAAACAGGAAGGCCTGGTGCTGGTACCCAGAGCATAGAGACCAGTAAGGCAAAGAAGGGCTGGAATTACAAAGGCATTGGGAAGATTCTGTCATGGCAATGTGGGGAGATAAGAGCAGGGTGTGTCAAGCGTGACTAAGTCAGAGGTTCTCCAGAGAAACAGAACCAATGATATGTCTGTGTGCCCACACATAAAGAGAACCAATAATGTGTCTGTGTGCACACATACAAAGAGAACCAATATCAGAGGTTCTCCAGAGAAATAGAACCAATAATATGTCTGTGTGCACACACATACGAAGAGAACCAATAATGTGTCTGTGTGCACACACATAAAGAGAACCAATAATGTGTCTGTGTGCACACACATAAAGAGAACCAATAATGTGTCTGTGTGCACACACACAAAGAGAACCAATAATGTGTCTGTGTGCACACACACAAAGAGAACCAATAATGTGTCTGTGTGCACACACATAAAGAGAACCAATAATGTGTCTGTGTGCACACACACAAAGAGAACCAATAATGTGTCTGTGTGCACACACACAAAGAGAACCAATAATGTGTCTGTGTGCACACACATAAAGAGAACCAATAATGTGTCTGTGTGCACACACATAAAGAGAACCAATAATGTGCCTGTGTGCACACATACAAAGAGACGTATTATAAAGAACTGGTCCATGCAATGATGAAGATGATCAAGTCCCATGATCTGCAGGGTAAAACGGTAACTGGGCACCAGAAAGAGCGGGTGTTTTAGTTCTAGCCCAAGGACAGGGTAAAGCTAAGGCCCTGTTTGGAAGTCATCAAAAATAAAATAAAAAATAAAGAGGGCTTCTCTCTTACTCTCAGGTCAGTCTGCTTTTTGTTCCATTCTGGCCGTCAGCTGTTTGGAGGAGGCCCATCAATAACGCTTGACCAAGTATCTGGGCATCCTGGGGCCCAGTAAAGTCTACACATTATTAACTACCAAGGGTGTCAGAGAGACACCTTGATAAAAACCTCTGTAAATACTTCATGAGCATCTTGTGTTCTCGGGATTCCACTCAGCATCTTTCTCACTGTCGTATGGCCCTCATCACAGTTCATGTCTGGTCATGTGAAGCCATAATTCCCTTTGGTGTTCTGTCATCTTCCATTAGACTAGTCACCTGATGTCTGGGGTGGCTATGCTGGGTTGTCAATTTAACTACATCTGGAATTAACTGAAACCCAAGCTGCTGGGTACACTTATGAAGAATTTTTCTTGACTGGATCATTTGCAATGGGAAGACACCTTAAATCTGGATCATTTAATGTGGTAAGAAGCACCTCTAATCTGGACCACACTTTCTGGTGGCAGCCTATATAAAAGGCGTGGAAAAAGGAAGCGCGTACTCTTTGCCTGCTTGTCCTCACTCTCACAGGTAAGTTCATTCCTTCACTGATATTAGAGCCTACTTCTTTGGGATTCCTGCACATATCAAAGACCAGCTGAGACACCCAGCCTCACGGACAGAACAACCATTGGTATCTTAGGATTTCTATTGGAAGACAGCCTTCGTTGGAATAATTGCGCCACAGCCTTTAAGCCATTCTCTCTATATATTTAGAATATATGTATCTATCATTTCTGTTTCTCTAGAAAGCCCTGCTGACTAATGCAATGTCTTTACAGAGCTCTTAGGACCATCCTCTAGGTAGAGTCAGACCAATTGGGTTCATTGCCAGCTCTCCCACTTTCAGGTGGACATTAGAGGAGCTTTCTTAACAACCTTGAGTATCACTTAGCTGTATAAAAGCAAAGTAGTAGTACCTCCTAACCTCACAGGAATGTCACCAGGATTAGAGTCAAGCTCAGTGCTGGGCTGGCCTCTTGTCTGACTGTCTCAGTTACGGTTTCTATTGCTGTGAAGAGACACCATGACTATGGCAACTCTTATAAAGAAAAACATTTAATTGGGGTGGCTTATAGTTTCAGAAGTTTTGATCATGGAGGGAAGCATGGTGGCGTGCAGGCTGACATGGTGCTGGAGAAGGAGCTGAGAGTTCCATGTCTGGATTCTCAGGCAGCAGGAAGAATAGTCACACTTCCTCCAGCAAGGCCACACCTCATAATAGTGTCACTCCCCATGGACCTATGGGGGCCATTTTTATTCAAACCATTACACCATCCTCGGCTAACAGTGGCACTCCCGTCTCGGCACACTCCTTCATGCAACATAGGCTCTAGATTGATCCATAGGCCACCTCCTAGACTCTCCATTTCTTTTCTGCCATCAACCAAATGTTACTGTGCCCAGCAGTGACTGGGAACCCATTCTTCCAGAACCTATGAGCACTACAGAGTTCCCTGTGAATGGCTTTATGAAAAGGGAAAGTGTTTGATCACGCCTGCAGGAAGAGGGTGACAGGATGGGCAGCTGTCTATAGCAGTAGTGACCTAGAACATCTGGGAGATACTGCCAATAGCACTCAGCACTTGTTCTCAGTGACCCATATAATCTGGCTTCTTGGCAAATCATTTTCAAACAAGAAAGCCCTTCAGGACTGTGCATCTCTGAGACATGAATGTGTTCCACACCTCCCATGACCCAGAAACATCTGTGGTGGTGGAAAAATAGAAGACCGCCCCTGTGGGGAGTTGTCTTGTCTCTCTCTGAAATTAAATGGTGGATAATTAATAGTCCCTGGGTCTGTTTGACCCTCTGCTGAGGTATGGAACGGATTTCAGGATGGGAGCTCATCTCCCTTACCTCTGCATCTCAGTTACAGCACCTGCTTGAGACAGGAACAGCCAGCTCCCCGTGTACTTCAGGGTAAAAGCACACAGACAGACACCTGTATGCAACAGGTCATGATGATGCAGGGGAGGTTTGCAGCGCCACACAGGTTCAGAGCAGGAACTTCCAAGTCAGGCAATAATCCCAGGACCCCAGAATTTGAACTTTCCATCTCTTACCATCCCATAAGCAAAATTAATAAAATAATAAATTGTGTGTTTATGTCCATATACATACACATAGATACATATATGTGTGTTTACACAGATACAAGTATGTACTGACATGCAAATGTTGTTGTGTGTACGGTATGAGTGTATTTTTCCACATGTGTGTGTCCTGCTAATTATTTCTTTAGAGATTGCTGATACAATTGATATCTAGTTGAAAAGAAACCACAGGATTGAGTGTGGAAGACTTTCACATGCTAGCTCTAGGCTCTTTAGAAATTTCTGGAAGGGGTTCCAATCAGAACTTCCAATGAGCCCATTTGGTTAACCCTCATCAGAGAAGCTTCTTCTTGCAGTAGATAGTGATCGACACAGAGACCCTAGACTGGTCAGCTTGCAGAAACTGAGAGAGTTTGGAGTGCTCAGCCCTGAATGGGATGTCTGTATCACACCCCTCCCCTCAAGGCTCAGGGGTGAATGCAAAAGAGGAGGCCAGAGGATTGTAAAGGTCTGAGGTGGTGGATCACTCAAGGATACAGTGTTTTCCATCCACACCAGGGTTGATGCACACACATGTGAACTCACACAGACCGTGGCAGCACACAAAAGACAAAATCCCAACACACAAGAGATGTGCACAGGAAGTCCCACTCCTCAAAAGGAAGCTAGTCACAACTGATAGCTCCCAGGAGAGGGAAAATTGGTTTTGTTGTTTGTTTGTTTTTCCCAATGGAATGACCCTGGAATATCAACCATATTCCAGGGCAGGCTCTACGCTCAGGAACAGGAAGCCAACACAATTTGGACTCCATGTTTTGTTTTGTTTTTCTTTTCTCTTTCTTTCCTTTTTTAGAGGTAAATAGCATCAAGCTGGGTAGGTAGGTGAGGAGGATTTGGGGGGAGTTGTGGGGTAAGGGAGAATATGATCAAAATATATTGTTTGAAATTTTCAAAAGAAAACATAGAAACACTATTTAAAAATAATAAAATTCTGGAAGGCTTGAACTCCTCTTTAGACATTCTACAATTTTAAATCCCCACATATAAAGTGACAGTGGAAGCATTTTTAAATGGTAATTTTTCTTACCTCATCTTCATGGAGTCATGTGAACAGCAGGTGGCCGAGGTCAAAATACTTTTTAAACAGTAAGATGTCACTCTAATGTCAGTTATTAAATGCTGAGGGTGTACTTCTTACAGATAATAGCAACCATTTCTTTGTTAACTCGGGGTTTATAAAATTGGTCTTCAAGTATGACAGTAAAGAGTTGATACTCAGTTTCAGATGGAGAGAATGCATACTGTGCTGGGCTCAGGGTCCCCATGAGTGAGTTCAGGAGGTCATCAAGAAATACATTGCCCTTCTGAACCGCCACTGCCCCAGACAAAGACTATGGAAGGCAGACACAGACACAGGAAGGCAGTCAGCTGCACGGAGACAAAAAGAGACAAGGAGCTTCCCATGTGTCCTGCAGTCTCCTGAGGAGATGTGTGACCAGGCATGAGCAGTGTGGCTACTCCTCAGCTTTGTGAATTAAATTGCTGTCCCCATACACCTGTGTCTGGGCCTGAGTCAAAACATTGTCTGAGAAGGTCACCCTGCCACAGGGGTGAGAGAGGCATGGAAGGATGCCTCCGCCAACCTACTCAGGCCTCAGAGGTGCTCACACTAAGGAGGGACGGTGTCAGCTGGAAGCAGCTGCATCTACTTGGTGCCTCCTTGTATATAAGCAGACATGGGAAAGGAGGGTGTGGTTCTTTCTCTCTCTCTCTCTCTCTGTCTCTGTCTCTCTCTGTGTCTCTGTCTCTGTCTCTGTCTCTCTCTCTCTCTCTCTCTCTCTCTCGCTCTCTCTCTCTCTCTCTCTCTCTCTCTCTCTCTCTCTCTCGCTCTCGCTCTCGCTCTCTCCTCTCCCTCACTCCCCTCTCCTCTCTCTTCTCTGGCCCTCCATGAACAGGTTTTCCCACACTATGCACTCTTGCTTCCAGGAACAGGCCCAAAGCTATCCCTGTGTCAAGTGACTCACCCCCAAAATCTTTGAGCCAAAACAAGTCATTCCTTTTTTTTAAGCCAACTTTTCTTAAAATGACAGAAAGCTGATTAACAGACAGTTAGAAGTGGCCAACATCTTTACTAAAACGTCCTGGACAGACGAAGGTATGGCCGTGCTGGGCAGAGGGTAGCAATTTAAGACAGAGGGCAGCCCTCAGCAGGGCTCAAAAAAAAAAAAAAAATGCATCAGGGAAAAGAGTGAATGTGACCTAAGACAACAGAGAAACTGCATAGAGGATGCTTCCAGGGACAGTCAAACGGATTATAGCTACAGAGAATGGACAGAGCTGTAAATAAAGCCTGGAGGCCAGGAGCAAGGATGCTGCTAATTGGAGTATGTGATTGTAAAGGTGAACACACAGCAGGGAGCCCCAGAGGGACCGACGGCGGCAGGTTTAATTAAAGATGATTATCTGTAACCTTGTCCTTGATCTAAAACCGTGGCCCCAGAAATGCCTGTGAGACCCGAGCTCGTTAGATTGATCTCTTATTCTTTGAATTTAGACAGGGTGGGCTGTATTCCCACCTCTGCTTTTTCCAGTTGTGATTTAGGATTCCTGCTCTCCAACTGCCTCCGCCCTGGCCAAACATGATGCTGAGACGGAGGAATGAGATGAACACATTGCAATATTGAAAAGGATGAAGTGATGCACATAGACTATATATATATATATATATATATATATATATATATATATATATATATGCACACACAAATATAAACTATATGTATATATGTATAAATAGTTTTAAAAAGTTGATTGGTGTTTCCTTCTAGGTCATCCAAATCTCCAACTATGGAGTTTAGGAGCTAGAGAGTTGAGGGGTCACGTCATTGATTCTGAGGGGCAGGTGCTCCCACACTGCATCTCAGGAGGTAGTTTATAGCCTGGCAGGAGAAACGTGAGATGTCAGCCTCACTGGGGTCCCCTGGTTTAATGCCTGTTGCTAAGCAGCATCAACTAGGTGACGGACACACAGCCTGGAGAAGAGGAGAAAACAAAGGCTTTAGAACAGTGGCGACCGCTTTCAACGTTGAAAATGAGTGAGACTATTCTAGGTAACTACATGCAGGCTCTTCCACCTACAGAACAGTGGTAAAGTGCTTTTTGTATGCATAAATATATGCACACATTTACATATAAATGTACACGCTTACACAGGCAGGCCCTGACTTATGACAGAACAGTCTCTGATTTTCCCAGTTTTTTCACTTTTTGTGGTGAGCATTCAGTAGCCATCAGACTTTGAATTTGGAATTCTCCCCCAGGCTAGCAGCATGTGGTCCAGCCTTCGTTCCATGTTGGACAGAAGCCCCAGCAAGCAGCTGGTCAGTAATGTAGTCATGAGGAGGAACAATGCTCCAGTGTCTCAGGAGATGGGCGGCCAGCACTTTCTAAGGTCCAACTTTGTAAGCTCACCACAAGCTACACATGGTTTAGCAGAATTAGCTGCATACCTCGGTCATCAGTCTTGGGATCCAAGCTCTGTCGCCGGCTGATTGTATGCGCTCAGAACATGGGTGGCTCTCTGCATCTGTGGGTTCAACCCCCACAGACCCAACTAACTGTGGAGTCAAAATGGCCTTCTAAAAATTGGTTTCTAAGATGGATATGGATAGATACCTTTGACATCATTCCTTAAACAATAATTCTTTGTAATAAATAATTCCACAGCATTTCCATTGTTAGTGACCTTAATTACTGAGAGACGATCTGACAAGAGCTTGGGAGGATGGATGCAGGTTATGTGAAAATCCTTCATTTGCTAGACTTGAGTGTATCGGGTTTTGTTGTTCTGGGAGCATTCTTGGAGGCGAGGTCTCAAGGACGGCAAGAGATGAGTGCGGTTTCGAATCTATGTGAGTGAGAATAACAACAGCAGGTGTTTGACTATGGGATTCTGTGGACCAGGCACCCAAGTTCACAGCAGCTGGTACTGTGAGCACTCTGTAGCAGGCAGCTGGGCGTCACTTGCTTGCTTTGGTGATGACAGGTATTTTATGCTGGTGGGGTTGTCAGAGCTAAGATAAAAGAGGGACCAAGCCTTTACCCTGGAATGTTCTATGAGTGCTTCAGATCATCTGGATAAAATAAACACATTCGCCCCTTGGCCAATGTCACTGGTGGAGGTACGCTCAGCCCAGCTGCTAAATCTTCAAGGCATCTTCATGGATAGTCTCACCACCTCTCAGTGGGCATCCTCACCGCCTGTGGATCAGGACAAGGGCTCTGGTGAGCAAGGCCTCTGGTTACTTCTGCTCCTCGGGGCTCACTGGAAGTATTTAACCTGAGCAGAGGCAAATGGGGCCAGATGCACCGACAGTCCTTCCTGACCACTGTTAGCGTGGGCAGGAGAGTCTCACACGTGAACCAATAGCACCGCTCATTAGCTCTGTGACTTTTGGCAAAGGTGTCGTATTTTCAAATTTTGCTGTTTATTAAATCCTCTCCTGAAATTTCCTATTCCCTCTTAGTCACAACTGAAGCTGGTTTTACACAGTTCTCTCCTGGTGGGCATGACTTGCTCCCCATCTCACTATAAATAAAGAACCATGTATGTATTTGAACACACCTTAGGCATATTTGCGGAAGTGGAACTTGTGGGTTGGATGGTATTCACACATAAGATATTTTTAAAAATTTATTTGTATTATTTTTAAATATATGTATATATGTGAGGATGTGCTTGTGAGGTCAGGTGCCCACAGATATCAGAAGAAGGCAGCATCCAATCTCCTGGAGTTGCAGCTAGAGGAGACTGTGAACCCCTTCTACGTGGTGCTAGGGATTGAGCCCAGGTCCTCTGAAAGAACAATATGCCAAGCCATCTCTCCAGCCCCTGCATGTTATGTTTCATAGCTATTTCTAAGTTGCCTTCCAAAATTATGTCCCATTAGTAGCACCCCCACTCCATCAGTACCCCCTCCACTCCATCAGTACCCCCTCCACTCCATCAGTACCCCTCCCCTGCTCCATCAGTTCCCCTCCCCTGCTCCATCAGTATCCCCTCCACTTCATCAGTACCCCCCCACTCCATCAGTACCCTTCCCCTGCTCCATCAGTACCCCTCCCCTGCTCCATCAGTGGGCAGCATGATCCTGAATGTAGGCATGGTATCGCTCACACTATAAGGCTGTAGAATGGCTTACTCTGTAAGCCACCTAATGATATATCCAAGTGACAGTTGTAATGTCTCCCCTCCCCTTCCTTATTCTCTCTGAGTCTCTCACAGCCCTCACATCCAGACATCTCCCTCATTAAGGAACTTGACAGAAGCAGAAGTGATGGATGCTGAAGCCTCACAGCAGGAGTCCGTGACTGTGCCCTAGATGGAGAGCGAATACTGATTATGTGACCACAGATGTGGATGCGGTAGGGGGCAGTGAGGCACCCAGGCCTCCCTTCGGCCTCTGAAACCTCTTCCTGGCAGGTGCCTGTCAGCTCCACTCTGACTGGTAACTGATGCTTGTTGCCTGTGGATTCTCTCTTCTAAGATCTGTGGCATTAGAGCTTGGCCTCGGAACCACAAACCGAAATGTGGTAGTAGGGGAAGACACCGGCTATGACCGGGTTATCTTGAAAAGCCAAAGCACAGAGGAGTGAGCAGGCTCCGCCCATTTCCTTACAGAGACTTCCTTGTGATACACCACGGTCCTTTAAAAGCTTCCGTGAAGCCTTGGTGAGCAGACTACGAGATCTTCAACTTCAGGCAGCTCAATATGAGCATCTAGCCAGCCAGTTACACCATACCCTTTCCACTCCACAGCAAACATTACTTTCCCAGTTACCAATGACTGACCTCCAACGGCTTTCCTGCAATGCTATGTCAATGGAAAAAGCATTTGCCTCTTGGTCATGAAGTGAGTACCCATGGGAGGTTGGATCAGTGGTCATGAGTTTAAAGCCCCTTGGTTTCTGTCTGGCTTTCCCTGGATAACGCTCACTGAGTGAATACTGTCTGATTTTTGTTCTTGGCAACAAAATGAGGATATCAGCTCTTACATGTTTTCTGCCTTCGGGCTCTGGCGTTCATGAGAAATGTGGCTTTGTCTTGTTCACCCCACTGTGAGTCATTCTTGATCACTGGTGGTGGATGGCTGAGCACACACTGAAGTCAGGGTGGTTTCTGTTCCTAGCATTGAATATATGATCTACTTGCTCTGTCCGATGGCAGGAAGAAATATCTTCAAGGCTTTCTCCAGATAAAAACCACGAGTTAAGAATCAGTGTCTTAAACTAAATGAAAGTCTTGATAAAACATCAGTGCAAAAAGAGAAATTAAGAGTGCACTTCACCCCACCCCCCGGAAGGTATGCAGTGTTTTATGGAATTAAAATTCCCAGCCAAGTATAATGCAGTAGCTTTGTCTCTTTACAGGGCCATAAAACAAAAGGATACATGAAAACGGGCTTTGTCAAGACACAACACTGTTACTATTCTCCTCCTCAATTATTTTTTTCAGGGACAAGGTGACAATATGTAGACCTTTCCTGTGTCTGTCACTCTGTATTGTACATTATTGTTCATGTTGTTGTCTTAATTTGCTTGTTTGATGAGCTAGACAGGGCACTGGACAGTGAAAGGGCATGGCGGGGGGGTAGAGGGCTCACTGCTGAAATTGCCATTGAAGGGGAATCTCCACCAGGGAACCTGTGGGGAGAAGGTATCCAGGAAAATGGGAGACTCAATACTCACCCCTGTAGGAGCCCTGACATGCCTTTCGAAGCCTGGGGGATGGGGAGCCTGGCCAGGCCTTCCTTTGGAGTGAGGCTGTGTGCACAGAAGGAAAGTAACAAAGTGGAACATCTGGGGATGGGGAAGGAAGGAAGGAAGAGAGAGAGGGAGGGAGGGAGGGGGGAAGGAAGGAAGGAAGGAAGAAGAGCAGGAAATCCAATCAAGTTGAGGTCTGGGCCTTGGAACAGCCTCAGAACTCTACAGCAGATGTTACTGAGATAACAGTGCTGGATCTCAGTTTCCAGTATGGGTCTGGGCTCCAAGGTTCTTTACCTGCATTAGCTGTGGAATATTCTCGGGACATGAAGGTAGTGTGTGTCCCCCCTCCCCAGACATTCACAAGCCTCTCAAGGTTTTGTTGCTTTTCTTTTGGCTCACAATCTCTATGCTGTTCTCTCTTCCTCTCTCCCTCTCTCCCTCCTTCTCTCCCTCCCTCCCTCTCTTCTCTCTCTCCTTCCCCCTCCCCCCTCTCTCCCCCTCCCCTCTCTCTTCCACGACTATAATGTATTTTTCTCAAAGTTTCAGTTGCTCGAGGACCCTGTAGATCTACATGAATTATATCTTTAAAAACTTCTAGTGACAGCTTTTAATTCTCTTGAAATATGTTCAGATCTTTAAAATTGGGGCTAAGTAGATTAAAGTATTTTTTAAAGATTTATCTTAAAAAAGAAACTTCTAGTGAAATGACATGCTGAACTGAGTTTTCAGCTCTAAAGGAAACACATGCTTGAAACAGAAATTAAGATTCAAGGGAGAAAAAAAAAATCTATGCTACTTTTTAAAAAAATCTGTTTGAAGGGTTTCTTCTAAGCCTAATGCCATTTACAAAGCGAGGCAATTGGCTAAGTCTTTGGGACATTCTTGGAGACAAACTGATAGTACAGATTGTGCATATTGGTCACTGTATTCGGGTTACAGCCTTGGTGGTCAAGACACTGTCCATAGTGTCTAGATGATGAAGAGTCCTGCCTGACATTTGTCAGCGAGCTATCCACAGGGACGTTTGAGTGGTAACACTCTTCTAAAAGCTGTGCTGGGCACCAAAGGGACAATTTGCCGCTACTAATTCACAGAGAAAACAAACAGTAAGTCACTTATCTGACAGCAAAGTGTGACCAAGAGGGTGTCGGTTTACCTACCATAACCAGTCACTTCGGGACCCTACAAGAATGGATCTGGTGGCACCAGTTTTTTTCCCTGAGCTCATCTCTAATTGGGTTTTGATAACCGTTTGGTGAACTGTGATGCAGCAAATGAATTCAGCTCACTAACGTCTTCCTGGGTTTACCTTTTCGAAAACAGCAAGTGAAGACAGACTATTCATACTTCCCCGGGCGCGTGCGCTTTTATAAATATGTGCTACCTACACAACCTGACGGGGTTCCTTCCGAACGATATGTCCAAACATGCCTCAAGCACACACCCATCGACTCCAGCCCACATCGGTGCCAAGCCCTGTTCTTCCTGATTGACCTTTTCCGTTTCTGCACGTGTGAGGGGCTTGTGGTCTTGCCTTTCTGTGCCTGGTTTGCCTCAGTATAATGTAAACGTCGTCCCTTTCCATCCGTTTTGCTGCAAACGGCAGGATCTCGTTGCTCCTCCTGGCTAACGGATGCTCCCGTTGTCTGGTGGTGGACGTAGGCTATTCGTATCTTAGCCACTGTGAGTAGCGCTGACTTCAGTGCCTTTTGATACAGTGAGTCAGCTGGATCATAAGGAAAATAGATTTTTAGCTTTATTTTATTTTATTTTAAAGAGAAATATTCATAGCAAAACTGCTCCATGCTGTCTTCGCTGCCTATTTGAAGGACTCAGCTTGCTCTAAATTCTCAGGATGCAGGGCCTGCCTCCCTTCCACCAGGCAGTGTTCCTCTCAAGTTGTCTAGAAGGAAGGGTGTAACATGGCTTCCGTGAAAGTAAGTCGTGGCCACAGAACAACCATTCCCAGGTGTGAAGTCTCTGTAAAGAAAAATGACTGACTTTATGTAGTTAAAATGATTAACAAAGTTAGAGTCTAAATATAGGAAAATTTCATTATAAGAACAATATACCCAGAACTAGCAAGGCTGAGGCAGGGGGATTGCACATTTAAGGCTAGCTTGGCCTACACAGTGAGACTCTGTCAAAAGAAAAAAAAGAAAGAAAAGAAAAAAGAACAGGGGGGAGAGAGGGAAAGAGAGAAGGAGGGGGGAAGATACAAGTGGTTTTGCAGAGCACAGAATGCCGACCAGGGTCAGGCTTGAGGAGGCTCCGAGAGTTCGCCCTCCCGTGAGCTCAGGAGTCAGCTTGCCACTGTTTATGGATGTTTACAGAAGACTAATAAACCTCCTCAAGAAGGGCAATTTATTACTCAGCAATTAGTGGCAGCAGCAGCGTGTGCATGTGCATGTGCCTGTGCGTGCGTGCATACGTGCGTGCGTGCGTGCGTGTGTTGATCTTTTAGTGTCAAATTTTTAGAAATCCTATAAACGTGTTACTTGTGATGAGTTGCAATCCAGGACAAAGTCCTCTGAACGTAGGAAGCCCAAACCTTTTATAACAGGCAGTAGGCACACACTTTGCTCTCAAGGACGGCAACTCTAACTTCCAAGGCTGTTTGCTGCACTCCAAATGTTCTTGAAGAGGTAGGCCAGCCAGAAGGAAGGTGAACTCTGCTGGGACAAGAGGGACCCCTGCGGAACTGTATCCTGACACCTGCAGCAGGGAATTAAAAACAAGTATATAAATGAGATTGGGTCTTCGCAGCAACTCTGTTGAAAGTAAACCAGTCTTTCCTGCTTGCCAAGACCATCCACTTCTAGAATCTACTGGAACAAGATGAAGCCAAAGAAAGTTGACCAACCAACTTTATTTACTACTTTCCCAAGGAGCCTGAACATGAAGAAAACATGTCCCAGAGTCAAACCTAGCCTTGTTTCCGAAGTTGAACCAGTACCAGAAAAGCAGGTTTTGAGGGCCTCATCTGCAGCTGTTTTGAGACACTCTGGTGTGCTGTGGTGTGCTGTGCTGGCATGGTGTGAAAAGACAGAGTGAAGGGAGATGGAAAGCAGCAGATCCTATAAAGCAATTCATCCCTAGGCAAAAAAAAAAACACACCAGAAACGAGAGAGAACCAGGGAGATCCATGAGAGCATCACCATGGTTCTTCAAGGAGAAGCATCAGTTATGTTCTTGAGGTTGGGGTGAAAGGGAGCTCGCAGAGCCTGGGCAGCTGGGTCTCTGAGGCTGAGAAAATGCTCTCTATTTTTTTTTTTTTACAAGCAATTTGTAAACACACAGGAAGTTATTCTCCAAACTCCCAAGGAAATGGAGCTAGTTTTCAACAATAACTCTACAGCCTTACTCAGGATAAAAGGAATTCAAGTAAAATAAGTAAATAAATAAAACTAGGGGAAAATACCGATATACTTGTGTCCAATATGAAAGTGGTTTCCAGAAGGCTCCAGCTTTCAAGTATGCTTGTTTTCAGAAAGACCACAGACGAGAGCTCCTTCTACCCACAGCATTTCTTTCCGCACCTTCCTACCTTGGACAGCACCATTAAAAGGTCATGAGCCTTGCACCCAAAGACAAGAGTCAAAGAAAGAGAGGGAAGGTAGGGAAGCACCCCCCAAAATGGACGGATTCCAGGACAGATATCAAGATGGAGTCCCAATGACAGTAGACCCTGATGTGAAATTATGACCCACAGCCCTGGAACCCATTGTTCTCTTGCTAAACTGGAGTCACATGGACAGTGGCTCATGTTCTCAGCCATTGAGCTTGCTTGGAAAGATCTGGAAGTAACCATACTTCCTGCTACTATTGTTAAGCTTATTTTTTTCAGTCTTTCAAGGAAACGTCAGGAGGTAAGAAAAAACGCAATATCTTATGTGTTCCAAACACCTTCCCCTCAGCTGGGTTTTCTTGTCTTCCCAGCAAATGGATATGTGGCTACTCCACGCTCAGCTGATAGGCCAAGTCCAGGGACTTTGTGTTGGGTCAAGTGGTGAGGGAAGGAGTGTAAGAACTCGGAAACAGAGAGGCAGCACCAGGGGCAGGATGCTGAGCAGGGAGCCTCCTGTCCTCATGTGTGAGAAAGAGCTCAGGTGGTTAAAATCTCTTCATCATCAAAGCCTGCATCCCAACACCACAGCTCAGACATCTGGACCAGCTGCAGCTCTTCAATCTCATTCCTGTGAGTGGTACTGGCAGTAATGCCCACAAGAGGCAGAAAGTCCAGCAGTCATGAGCCATAGGGAATAGTGGAGTTAAGCTGGCTGTAAGATGAATTGCTGAACAGTCTTATTAATAAAAAACCTGGAGCCAGATATTGGGGTGAATTCTGAAAGATCAGAGAATCAGAGCTAGCCACAGCCAACCTCACCTCGACTACTCCTCAGCTGATCCTGTTTCCACGAATCCTCAGACTGAAAGCCTCTGAGTTCTCACCCTGAAGAGATCTCAGCTGAACTGCTGTTAAAAACCTAAAAGCTTAAAAGCCTCTAGTTCCTGGTCCTCACATCTTATATTCCTTTCTGCTTCCTGCCATCACTTCCTGGGATTAAAGGTGTGTGTCTTTCTCAAGCAAAGACATGAGATTTCAAGTGCTGGGATTAAAGGTGTGTGTCACCATTCTTGGCTATTTCCTGTGTGGCCTTGAACTCACAGAGATCCGATGGATCTCAGTCTCCAGAATGCTAGGATTAAGGGTGTATACCACCACTGTCTGGCCTCTATGTCTAATCTAGTGGCTGCTCTGTTCTCTGACCCCAGGTAAGTTTTATTAGGGTACACAATATATTGGGGGACATAATATGTCATCACAGCTGGCTCCTGTTTGAGTCTGAGCCCTAAGGTCTAATTATCACCTTAGGTAGGCTGCCAAATCTCCTGAGTTTATTTTCTCAAATATACAATGATGATGATGCAGCTTGCTTCATGAGATTAAAGCCAGAATTAAATAAGGCACGAAGGTGTTTAGCTCAGTAATAATGCTTATAAATGGAAGCATACCATAAAACTTAATTTACATTTCCCAGTGTTCCGTGGAACCGGAAGTTGATGTCATCCTGCAACAATAAGCACCTGCGTGATGAAGAGCCAGCATGTCCATGTGCCAACTGCCTCCTGCAGTAATTGCATAAATTATGGAGACCGACCTCAAGCCAGCACACCATATAAAACAGCTAGCGGGGCTCGATGTGGGGACCTGGAAAAACAAGCCCTGTGGTCTTAGGGGATGTAATGGGTCAGAGCCGACAGAGGTCTATGCTTTTCTAAAGTCCCTCAAGTAATTCAAATATTCGCTCAGATCCCAGAACCACCACCCTAGCTGAGGAGAGACGTGCTCAGGAAGAATCTTCAACACTTGCTGACTTCTCTGATAAGCCAGGCAGAGGACTGGATGCTGAGTTACGTTCTGTTCCCCAGAACGACAATCCCAGGGCCTAACCCAAGAGATTCACATGTGGGCAAGCAGTCCCACATGTGAATAACATTGCAGATGTGTGCTTTGATGGACCACACGCCAAGCTGTGGGTGAGCACCTTGGAGGACTGGGGGAATCTCTTCCAGCCCTCTCAACAGAGCCTGCTGGTGGAGAGGATGTTCTAGGCTGAGGCAAAATATTTTACAAACCCCTGATGAGAAAACTACATGGGACATTCTGGAAACCCCAAGGATTCCACGGTACTGAACAGAACCAAACACTGAAGCAGGGAGACAAGGGCCAGTTCCTCTGAAGGTGTGATGAAGGGTCAGTTTTTAAGAAAAGAGTGAAGTGATTGAATCATTCTAACTACTGAGTAGAAACAGCAGAAAGAGATAAGACCAGACATGGAAAAGCCAGTTCCAAGATGGCTGCCACAATCTAAGGGGGTTCAACAGGGACAGACTTAAAAGGTATTTTAGATAAGCATCTAGCAGTATCACCCGGGAAATCTGGGGATGCCATTGAGCTAGGGTGAGAAGGAAGGTCAGAGTGTGCACAGGTGGGATGGGAGACTTTGGGAGGAAACTGGACTCCTGCTTCATCTGCTGCACATAACTTGGGCTGGTCAAGCCTGGTAGAAATCCTGCACATATCACATTTTCCTGACTCCTAATGTGCATGACATTCCATTAATAACTGGAATGCTTTATTAATTTTAAATCCTTACAGGTTTCTCTCAGATGGGAAGAGAGGAGTTTTAATGAAATGAATGGGGCACAGCCCAGGAGAGCCCTGAGACAGGAGCCAGCAGGACTGAGCACACATTGCTAGTCTTGTTTCTTTCTCAGGCCAAGAATGTGGTGGGTTCTCTGCTGAGGACACCAAGAAGATTGTCAGGATTAAATGCTTGCACGTATTTGGAAAATGAGAGGCTAGCTCTATGGGCATTTGGTATCTTCGTCTTCAGAGAACACAGCAAAGCGAACACTACCTTGTGTATTCTACAGTCATACACACAGACAAGCTTGTAAGCAGCTCCCTTTATTTGAGTAAATAGCTTGTAAATAAACCATTGGTAAACATTACAAAATTAAATACATTTTCAAAAGCTTGCCAGTATACGGAAAATTCACAAACATAGTTCTTTTAAAAAATAAAATATGTTCAAAGCACCCTTGATATAAAATGCCTGGTCCCTGTTTTCAGACAGGGCCACCTGGAGACTTCTTACGGCAGGCAGGGTTTCCAGGGGGAGGCAGCAGGGGCTTCCTGGAAGGAAGGAAGGGTTTCCACTCACTTTTCACCCCGCCTACATCCCATATGAATTTTAATTCTTTTCTAAAGAGTTGGTATATCACTGAGGGGTTAGGGTAGGCACTCAGGCCTAGCTCCCACCATGGACATCAAGGTCACAATTAGGACCATGAACCACTGAGAAAAACCAGAGATGAAGCCACACATCTAAACCAACAAGAGTTGTGAGGGGCCTTCCCATCTCTATATTTTCTCAAAACTCAGTTTACACCTCTGGACTGATGGTACCCAGGCACAGAAAGGGCCAGAATCTAACCTCTAAGAAGGAAGAAGCTCAATCTGCTGGTTTCCCTTTGACCTGCTTTCATGGACAGAGATAATATATAGTATTGCGTGGAAAGCAGAGAACCCGTTGCTACACAGGGCTTCCTTTCTCCGTTGCAAAATTCTCCTCAGGAAGTGTGGGCATTTCTTTAGAAATCAGGTTGGTTCTTGAAATTAAGAGTTCATAAAACTTTAAAAGACCACAATGAGGCAATAAGAACATGACCTGGCGAAGCATCTCAACCAATGAAAATAAAGGAAGTCCGTAAATTAAGCCCTTGACCAACTCAGCACGTGTGTCGTATGGCTCGTTGGAATAATGGACACACCCAGTTCTTTCACTTTGGCGCAGAAAGTGGATGCTGGAGGTGGACCGCATTTATATGAAGAATGCCTGGAGGCATCTTGAAAACACATGTTCTGTGACCTCTTTGAACACGACAAGCACAGGTTTGTTCCATCAACATGAGATAAAGCTCACATTTCTATTTTTAACTTAGTGTTTGTAGATATATACAAGCATGAGATATTTTTGACATCTTAGTCAAATGTATAACTTAAAAGATGTCTTACCAAACCGACCATAGAAAACCATCTTCCCTGTACAGTAAGATCCTCATTTCGGCTGAGTCCTTACAGAAAACATTGACTGGCCTCCCCCATCCTTGAGGATACATCAGTTCTGACAGTCCTTGGGCTACAGTCCAAGTTGTGATAGCTTTGCCATTAAAGTATTACAGTAACAAAAACTCTTTAAAAATAACAAAAGAAGGAACACTTTTGAATAAATGTCTAACCCCCCACATACACACACACCAAAAAAATGTTGTTTGTAAAAGACAACTATGGTTATTTAATAAAAGTATTCATGAAGTCCAAATCCCAGGTCACTTTCTTCGTCTCCGAGAGAATTCTACCCTGTTCCAAAATTATACGCTCTTCTTCTGCGGAGGGCTCAGCTTCCTCATGCCTCTTATCCGGGAGAGCAGCTCTCTGATAAATTCCTAAAAGACATCAAGGAAGTTAATACAAAGAGGCCACATTATTAAAACCTGTGCTGGAGAATGTGCCTAGTGTCACTGATGTCAGCTACAGTGAATGAATCTGCTTGGAGGGGTTAAAACTCCAATGTAAAATAACAAAGGAAGTTTTAGGAAACTGGGAGGTTCTCAAATTTCACAGCACAACGTTTTTGCTCTATTCTCTATAGAGAAAAAGCTAGGTGATGTCATTGACAGACATCACCCATGTGAACTCTACAGGCATGTGTGACTTCTAAGCTCAGCAATGTGTATGTGTACGCACACACACATACACAATGTGTATGTACACACCTGGACATCTTGTGATCCCTGCTGTGTAGAGCCAGGTTAAGGCTTAAGAATCTATCATTTCCTACTAGGTTGCAGACGTCCCTAGAATGCACCTGCATCAGCAAAGCTGGGCCACTGGGTCTCACAGTTGAGTATCCGATCTACCCAGGGGATTTAGTCACAGGCTGCTGAGCCCACCCACCTCGTGGCATCTGGTTTAGTACATGAATATGGAAAGTGACAAGATGCCTTTTTGGCAAGTTCCACAGTGAGACTGATGCTGCTGAAAACCAGTCTCTCCAGCTACTTAAACTGTACATAGTGACCTCATGTGGGTGAGGTCATGCCACCAAGACTAGCAGTCATGGAATATTTGTCAACAGTGCAAGGTTTTTGCAGCACATGCCACACCCAAGATTAATGCAGAGTCATGTGTGTAATAGATCCAAGGCATTCCTAGTGGCAACTGATGCATTTAGTGTTTTCACTGTACATCCCAAGTTTTCTGACATTATATAAACATAATGGTTTAATAATGGAAAAAAAGACTTTTAATAATCTCTGCTGCCCATCATAGAAATATCAAATTAGTATATCCTTGTACTGTATCATGTTGGAAGCTTTGAATTTTAAAAAATTGCTGCTTGAGTTGCTTACTTGAGTTATATATATATATATATATATATATATATATATATATATATATATTCATTCATTGGTACAGAATTTCCAATAAGTTTTGAAATGGACCTAAAATGTACTTCTGCCATTTTGTACTAAATATTTCTGTGAAGTGTCTTGTGTTTTCAGTATTGGCCATATCAGTGGTTCTCAACCAGGGGCCATCAGAAAACACAGATTATATTATGATTAATAACAGTAGCAAAATTACAGTTGTGAAAATAATTTTGTGTTTGGGGTCACCACAACATGAGGAACTGTCTTAAAGAATCCCAGTGTTAGGAAGGTTGAGAACCACTGAATCATATTAACCAACTCTGGAAAAAAAATACTGAAATGCTCTACACGCTGAAGTTTCAAATAGTCAACCATGTTTACCTCTTTATGTAAAAATAAACAAGTACATTGTTAGAATAAAAACAGTTTTTGTTTTAATAAATGATAAAACTATATGTGTAACAAAGAATTATTTTAAAATGAATTTCTTTATAATTTATAAATGTCTCTATAATTTATTGTGTTTTGTTTTTATTTCCTGATTTAAATACCTATATACTGAAGTTGTATAACTTTTTCTAAGGCAAATACATTGTGTGCATGTATGAAGTTACCAAAGAATAAATACAAATATTATACTAATTACAGAGAAATTCTTGTGTGAAAGGGTACTGCTGGCAGAGAAAGTTCTAGAAGCCCTGCTCTAGAGCATACCAAGAATCTTTGAGATTTTTTTTCTGTAAATCATACAAACATAACCGAAATTGCGTTTGATGTTACAGTTCAGTACTTACACACACACCTCCATTTAAACTCACAGAATAAATTCCTGCCACGTATACTCTTCTGTTTCCTATTCTAGTCTAAATTTATTCACACAGAAATGCTGGGGAGACTCACTAAAATGGTTTCTTGATCTCTATTCACTGCTTCCATGACTGATGTATGCAGAGTTGGGATGAAACCCGGGGCTTTGTGCATGTTAGGAAAGTACTCCTCGGAATTATACCCCCAGTCCTAGTGACTTCCTGTGGACCAAAACCAAAGACTGAGCATCGACCTACAATTCCTATCTTGTACCACTAAGAAGCTATCATTTCACCTTGTATTTTTTTAATGTTCAGCTTCCATTAAAGTAGCATGTATTAAGTAATAATTGCTTCCTTTTCCTATTTTGTATTTGTAAAGACAAAGTCTTCCTATTTTGTATTTGTAAAGATTAAGTCGAGAGCCAGCTGGATTTTCTGGCCAGTGAGGAAAGATAGAATTAAGAGTGATACCAGGGCCATCGCGGAGCAGACATAGATAAACTAATCTTACAGAAGTATCATGGTTTAATTATGTGGAGACTTTCCAAAAACTGGCCCTCTGGCAGTCTTCCCCTGCCAGCTACACCCTGCAGTCATTAATACCCAGGCTCTGTGAGAGGGCTGTGCACTGTTCTCTGGCCCCAACCCATAATAAGCTTTAACATGTGATAATTTGCCTACCACCACCAAAAGTCTGATTTTTAATAGTCTTTGCTAGTATAAAACTGATATGTGCTTTGGCTTAAGTGTTTGGAAAACACGAACCAACAACGGTTTGTATTATAGAATTAATCACACTTAACAGATTTGCTGCCAGGAACATTGATTTTAGCTATTTAGATCACACTGTGTGATCCTTGTTGTCTACTTGACGTTATGTCAAGCTTTCCCGCACTACATGAAAATCTTCCTAAAAGCAAATGTCCATGGCGACACAGTCCTTTTATGGGAAGTATCACTACTAAATTCCCCAGCATTAGATTCTCAGATGCTTCTGGCTTTTCCAAATTATAAACAACAGTACAGCTGAAATCTGTAGGCTTCAATAATGGTCCTCAGTCTGGTCCCACGAACTGGCCAGAGAACTCACATATTTAACTCCCACCATCCCAAACAGGGTACAGCAGAGGAGTAAGATGGAAGCCCTATTTCAAGTTTCCATACACCTATCTAATTTAAAGAATGTTCATGGATGAAACAGCATCACTTTTTTCCCACGTATAATTAATTTTCATTTTGAAAAGCTGAGTTTCTCATTGCCGCTTGACTCTGTGGTTTAAGCAGACGGTTGCATCTGGCAAATTCATTTTTAGTTTCATTGTTTTGGGGACTGCTATGCAAATAATTGTTATGTATATGAGTGTTATGCAAATGAGTGGCAGGAGTCAAATATTCCACTATACATTTCCTCTTTCGATAAAACCCAAGGTCAGAATCACAAGCCCCGTCATTTATTTAATGAATAGCTCTGGTCATTTTCTACTGTTTTAATGAGATTTTCACAAAGTGAAGATAAAAATCACGAGGAAGAGCATATTCCTAAACTTCCTAAACTGAAAGCCTTTTCCCTCAAGACAAAAGTGACTTTATAATTTAAATCAAATTCAAATTCCACAAAATAATGTAGGTGGATCTCAGAGATTAAAATGTTTCAATAATATAATTTGTGTTTAAAATTAATTAATTGTGTGTGTGTGTGTGTGTGTGTGTGTGTGTGTGTGTGTGCTACACCATGGCAAACAAATGTAGGTCAGAGGGACAACCTTGGGCCGTGGTTCTTTCCTTCCACTAAGTGGTCCCAGAGATCAAACCCAGATAGTCAATCTGGGCATCAATTATCCTCTGAACCATCTTGCTGACTCCTCATTTTAATTTTATAGAAATATAACTTTAGTATGCTTAACATACTGAATATACTGTCTAATCTTGGTGGTCAATCAATGTGATTACATCTGGAATCAACTAAAACCCAAGTTGCCGGGCAACAACTCCAAGGGATTTTTTTAAATCAGATTATGTGAGGTGGGAAGACCCACCCTAAATCTGAGCTACACTTTCTAAGGCAGCCCCCATAAAAGACCATGGGAGAAGGAAACCTTTGCTTTTTGCCTGCTTGCCTTCACTCTTGCTGGTAAGCTCATCTCCCCTCTTGCTGCAGCAGGAATTCAATCCAACTTCCTCAGTAATCCAATATAGACCGAAAACCATGAGCTCTCCAGGAACCCTCTGGGACTCCAGCACTGGATAGGAACTGCTGAGACATCCAGCCTTGTTGACTGAACAGTTACTGAATTCTCTGGCCGTCTCATTGGGACAGCCACCCTTTCAGTAACCAGACTGCATCCTGTAGGTCAGTCTAATAACACTCCTTTTTAATATGCATGCTATCAGTTTTGTTCCTTAAGAGAATCCTGACCAACACAAATGTATAAATGCCTGTTTAAATTATTCATTAAATTTGCACATTTGGCTGCTCAGTTGAGTATGTGAAAAGCAACAAGACCAATATGTATTCCCCATACAGAAATGTGACTGTGGCAGTTGCCCAGAAGAATTCAGTTTATTTTCCAGATGATTCTCCAGGAAGACTCAATGATTTCTAATCAAGAATACCTTGATGGCTCTAGGTCTGTATCTCAAAGGTACTTTCAGTTAGTGACAACATATTCCATTTATCTCCAAAATTCGGCCTTGGACTGAAGATACAGATTTAGTCAGGGGTGGGGAGGTGGAGGGGTGTTGTCTTTTTGCGGAAGTGACCTCTGAACTGAAACCTGAATTAATTGGTGTGGTAGTCTGAAAGAAAATGGCTCCCAAAGGGAGCGGCACTATTAGGAGGTGTGGCCTTGTTGGAGGAAGTGTGTCACTGTAGAGACGGGGCCTTGAGGTCTCATATATTCTTAAGCCATACCCAGTGATTCACACCATTTCCTGTTGCCTGCGGGTCAAGATATAGAACTCTCATCTCCTTCTCTAGCACCATGTCTGCCTGCATGCCGCCTTGTTTCCAACATGATGATAATGGACTAAACCTCTGAACTGTAACTGAGCCACCACAGTTAAACGTTTTTCTTTATAAGAGTTGCCATGGTCATGTGTCTCTTCACAGCAATAGAAACCCTAAAGAAGAAAATCAGCCAGCTTAGAGGAGGCTTGGAGAGCCTTGTTAACAGTACAAGCACAGAGACCTTCAAATGAATAAGTCAGGAGATGGGTGTCCCCAGCACAGAATGCCAGGATGAGTAGGTAGGAAAATACTGGGGGTCACAGGGCCAGACTGACAGGGTCTGTTAAGCCACATAGCAGAGATTCTTCTTTGCCATGGAAAGCCACAAAAGCCTTGAAGCGTAGAGCAATGTGATTTGATTTAGGTTTCTAAAATAGCTTTTTGGAAGCTGTGTAATGAATGGCTTTTGAAGACATGAATGGAAGGAAGGCACATCAATTTGGATTTATGGCAGGGAACCAGGCAATCAATGCCACTGTGGACACTGATGGAAACAAGAGTATATATTTTGCATGCATGTCAGAGGTAGAGCCAACAGACCTTTCTGCTAGACCGAATATGGCTGGAGGACGCGGAGGGGAGAAGAGGCAGAGAGAAAGCCACACCATTCCTCAGCAAAAAAGGCAACTCTAGAGGCTGGGATGAGGCAGCTGGAGGGAGAGTAGCAGGTTTGCAATGAGATGACAGACAAGAAAATTGATGACTGTGGTCCTCCCCAGCATCCATCCCCATCGGTGGCTTTGAACATCAATACAAAGAAAATGGCTTTTATTGAGCCATGGAGACACAAGACTAAAGCAAAGTTTCATGGAAGAAGTGCATCCCTTACCATCCCATTTTGAACAGACACAGGTCAAGACCAGCTAATAGGTTTACACCGAGGGTTTGTGAACAAAGCAACTTAGACTCACACTATTCAGTACTGTGGCCACTGAGTGCATGCAGCCATTGAAATTAGTTATAATAAGTAAAAATCCTTTTTGTTAGTCATGCTGGCCACATTTTAGGCAACCCATACTCATATGGGTACCAGATAATACAATGTAGTCAGCTAGATAATATTTACGTTATACCAGAAAATTCTATGGGTCAGTGCAGATGATGATGCCTTAAGCTGCAGGGCAGGATGAGGAAACCTTGGGGGTGAGGGTGAGCACAGGTAGGCAGACAGAAGAGCAAGGTTGGAGGCTGTGGGCTAAGTGAGGACAGGTGGAAGACAGGGGACCACAGTGGTAGGAAGGGGAAGCAGATAGAAAGTGGTAAAGGAGACCAGAGAAGAATATGTTTCTAGAAGGCAGAAGTGCTAGTAAAGTCCTATGCTAAAATAATAATAATAGTAGTAATAATAATAATAATAATAATAATAATAATAAAAAAATTAAATTAAACAAATAAAAATTTTGGGTAAATGAAGGATAGAGACAGAGACAAATGCTGTGGGATGTCTCCCTGTATGCTGTGAAGATGTGTTGCTCTCATTGGTTGATAAATAAAGCTGTTTGGCCAATGACAAGGTGGAATAAAGTTAGGCAGGACATTCGAACTGAAGACAGAGATGAAGAAGGGTGGAGTCATGGCAGATGCTGCAAGCTGCCACCAAGAGAAGCAAGATGTGAGAGGACAGGTAATGCCATGAAGCCACATGAGAAAACATAGATTAATAGGAATGGGTTGAGTTCAGTTGTAAGAGTTAGTAATGAGCCTAAGCCATAGGCCATATAGTTGGTAATTAAGCCTCTGAGTGATTATTTTATAAGTGGCTGCGGGACTGTGGGTGGGAGAGATTCATTTGGAGAAACTTCTGGCTGTAAACAAAGCCTCTGGGTTGGGTAAAAAAGGGTCAATGTGTCCTGGAATAGAGAAACTTTAACATAATGGTTAGAAAAGAAGTCTCCATCCCTAAGAGGTCCCCAGAGATTTCTTTAAAAATAGAAAACAACAAAACAAAAACAAACAAAACAAAACAAAACAAAAAACCAATCCAGCTTTACTAAGGTTTAACCAACACGCTACAAGCTAAATAAGTTAAGTTGTACAACTACCACGAGCATGCTATCTAGACCAGAGGTTTTCACTCAACCTGTGGGTCATGACCCCTTTGGCAAACCTCTATTTCCAAAACGTATTTGCATTACAATTCATAATAGTAGCAAAATTATAATTATGAAGCAGCAACAAAAATAATTTTATGGTTGGGGTCACCACAACACGAGGAACTTTATTAAGAGGTTATTAGCAAGGTTCAGAACCGCTGTTCTAGACAATCAATATAACAGACATACTCAGCTTCAGAAATTTCTTCTCTATAATTCCTCCCTTCTGTCATCCCCAGGGAAACACAGCTTTGTTTTCTGACTATATGTTAGTTTTCATTTGCTAGAATATCATAGGAATGGAATCCTAACACTGTATTGTAGTGATATATTGTGCACTCCAATAAAACTTATCTGGGGATCAGAGGACAGAGCCAGCCACTAGATTAGACATAGGGGTTAGGCAGTGGTGGCACATATCTTTAGTCATATCACTAGGGAGACAGAGATCTGTCTGGATCTCTGTGAGTTCAAGGCCACACTGGGAACATAGTCAGGCATGGTGGCACACACCTTTAATCCCAGCACTTGAGATCTCATGTCTTTGCTTGCCTTTAATCCCAGGAAGTGATGTCTAGGCAGGGAAAGGTATTTAAGGTGTGAGGAAACAGTAACTCGCTCTCTTGAGGCTGAGAATTTCATAGAGGTAAGAACATGGGTGGCTTGTTCTGTTTCTCTGATCTTTCAGCTTTCACCCCAATATTTGGTTCTGGGTTTTTTTTTTATTAATAAGACTTTTTCAGATTTGTATTACACTGTATACTCTTTAATCTAACTTCTTTCAGTCAGCCTATTTTGAGATTTAGCTATATTGCCGTGTATTTTAAGAGTTCCTTCCTTTTGATTGCCAAGCAGTATTCCATTTCGTAGATGTACCACAACTGGTTTATCCATTCACCCACTGATGAAAATCTATGTTGTTTCTGGCATTAGACTGTTACAAATAAGATTGCTTAAAACATGTATATAAGTCTTTGAGTGAAATATGCTTCCACTTCTTTGGCATAAGTTAGGTATGGAAGAAACTATTTATCTGTTTATAACAATAGCACACTGTCTGTGCAAATACAAACTGTAAGTCCTGGTGATATTAGGTAATATCATTCTGCCAATTTTGATGACTTTTGTCCAAATGGTTTTGGCCATTATAGGTCCTATGAATTCCCTTAAGAATTTTAGAATAAACTTACAAATGTATACTCAGCTCACACTATTCCAGAAAGTCCCAGCTTCCCCACTCCCACAGTTCTTTTCTAATAGCATGCCACCGTCTATGCCACACACTCATGCTTTGTTTCCTACAACGCCGTGGCTCTCTTGTTCTGCCACCATGAAGCTTAAAAGGACCCTCGCCCACCACATAGTGTGACTCTACATAGAGGATGATACCCCATTTCCATGCCTCTGTCAACTTTGACAACCGCACAGAGATTTCACATTGCAGCTTCACACCGGACCCTCAGGGGCACCTTTGTTCCTGTTTCCCAGTCAGGCATGAAACATAGAGACTTCCCATCAATGTTCATCACATTTAATTCCCAAATGGATGTATCACCATTTATTTGCAATTTGGAGGATTAACGACAAAAGTCGGGGGGGGGGGAGAGTATGTATGTTTATTTTCTGTGCCTGGGTGACAGTGGGTGGAATGTGTGGTCTCATGCTTTCCCAAGGGAGTGATGCTGGATTTTGAAGGGTGACCGCTGTGTCCAAATACTTGCTAATCTGGGGTCTGGGTTCTGCTGTCCCCTTACTGTCGGACACAGCTCTCCCTACTTCTTAACTCATTTCTTGGTTTTTAGAAAGGCAAACAAACAGTAGCTACATTAAAACGTGTGCCCTTCTACCTGGTTTCTGGCATACCTTCTCTACTAATCAGTTCTTTCAAGACTGTATTCATTCATCCAGGGACTAGACGAGATAAGCTTAGAGAAAATTGTAATAGGTATTAATTAATTAATTTGATTTTGATTTTTTTTGAAGCAGGGTCTTTTATAACCCAAATTGGCATCAAACTCACTGTGTAGCTGAGGATGACCTTGAACTCGGGACTCTCCTGCCTGCTTTCACATCCCTAGTGCTGAGATAATAGCACACCCAGTTTCTGTGGTATTGGGGATCGAACCCAGGTCTTCATACATGCTAGTCAAGCCCTCAGCCAACTAAGCCATAACTTCAGACTGACTTAAGGCATGCTCTAGCAGGGACATTTCATGATATTTATTCCCCTCTAGGCACGGCTTGAAGAGTACTTTGAGACAATGGGCTTTCATTTTCATTCAATTCTAAACATCTTCTCATTTCCCTCTTATTTGGGGTGTGAGTTATTTAGAAATGTACCCTTTGGTTCCCCTCTGTTGGAGGGCTTTCCAAGGTCTTTCTACTGCTGACTTTTAACTAACCCCACTGTTGTCAAGGAATGTATTTATGTGACTTGAATCCCTGCCAGTGTAAAATTTGCTTGATGGCTCAGAACATTTCTATACTGGCTGGTGTTCTGTGCACCTTTTTATTTAAAAGCACAGGCTGCTTCCAAGGCCGGCAATTCACCACCGTCTTTCTATGGCTTCCTCTCTCCTAAGCCCCATGCATTGAGCATGCTGAGAGAAAGGATGCATGGAAGTTGCTTCCCACTGCAAGCTGCAGGATTCCCACAGGAAAGTGAAAAGCCATTCAAGGCAAAGCCCTACCCACAAAGGAGGTGACTTTTGTGATACTCAAAGGGGGCAAGGCATTCTTTTGGGGACTTTCATTCCCTGATAACATGGATGAGTGAAGATGGATGAGATGTTCCTTGGTGGGTGTGGATTCTCTACTAGGATCTGGCCCTGGGTGGGCTGGACACAAGAAAGAAGAAAACTAACAGTGATTGGTATTCTACTCCAGTACAGTTACCCATCTGAAGTCATACGGCAAATATTTGAATGCAGGGCTGTTAATGCCATCTGAATTGGATAAATACGGGCTAAGCCTGTACTTGGCCCTAAGTGGACTGGATGGTAGATTCTGTCCTAAGTACTGAGCTATGCAGTAGAAGTGCCTGGAAATCCTGTATTCCAGGGGTGCCTAGGTCAGCTAAGGGGGAAGGTACAGAAATAGGTCCATCAAACAAGGCATGAGGCGCAGTGCTCAGTGTGTCAGTGTGCCCACTGGCAGAGGGACAGCTCATGCCAGCCAGCACCTAGAAAGGAGTTGATCTGTACACGCTCAGCAATAAATGGGGCAATTGCATGGCCAGGAGAGGTGATTCTGATCCAGGAATCGCTCAGTTCAAAGGTTGTGCACTTTTGCATAGCTGCCCCCTTCAGCTTGGAACATCCCCTCTTGAAGGGAGCAGAGGACCCTGTGTAAAGTACCAGGTTCCAGATGAAGTCCCCAGATTCTCAAGATCCTGTCCCTGGGTTATATATGTGGTGACAGTACCTGGAGAGGGAAGACTTGCCCACCAGCCAGCTGCCTCTGAGCTATGCTGGGCACTCCAGGTTGCAGCTCTCCTGGGCGGTCACTGTTACGGGGGATTTCAATGACATAGCTTCCTTTGAGTCCTATAAGCAACCCGATAAAGTCACAGGTTCCCTGTGCTGGGTGTGGGGGACTTTTCTTTGCTGTCCCCCGTGCCCTATCTAAGGTGAATAGACATTTGTTTGTCTCCCCAGGAAAAGTCACACAACAAACACTTACTCAGTGTCCCTCTCCTGTAAGTGGGAGAGATGTTGGTGGAACTGCCCTCGAGTTCACTGGAAGGGATCATCAGCAAGTTCGCATGTGAAATGTGCTTAGGAGAAGCCAGACCATAGTTAGGTGCTGTGCAAATGCTCACCCTTGTCATGGTTTGTCTAGGAAGGAAGTGTTCTTCCAAAGGTTCTTATGTCAAAAACATGTTCCCAGCCAGTGGGACTATTTTGGGAGGTGGTAGAGACTTTAGGAAGTGGAGTCTCACTGGAAGAATTACTCATAGGGTATCTTGTTCTTGGTACCCTCCCTTCCCTGGCAGCCATAACACGCAGGAGTTTCCCTGCAAAACACTCCTACTGCTAGAATGGTTTATCAAGAAGGGCAAAGGCTCAGTGCTTGGGGGTGGAGGCCTCTAAAACTGTGAATAAATAAACCACCATGCCCTGAGGTCTGGGTAATACCACCATCATGATCAAGACTTCTATGATCCAGACTATGTCCAATCTGCTCTGGTTTTAATGAGTCCTACTAAATTCATCTTGAATTTTAATGACTATTATTATAACAGTATTAAGAGAAATGGCCCAGAAGAGGTAAGTGGGCTGTGAGGTTCTCAGAGTGGAATAATGGCATAATCCTAAGAGTGGATTAGTTATCCTGTAAGTGGATTACTCATCCTGAGTTATCCCAAGAATGGGCTGTCCTAAAAGAGAGGCTGACCCCACCCCCTCACCTCCATCCTTCTCCTGTGCTCTTATTCTTCTGAGCTATATTGACGTAGCAAACAGACCCCTCAGTCCTGCTTGAGGCAAGCACATGCTCTTAGATACCCCACTCTCAAGACATCAGGACTACATTTGCTTTCTTAGGTATTCTGATGAAACAGCATAGTATGGGCCATGCCACAGTCTACACAAATTCCCACAGAGAGCATGTTACATTAAGAAAATGCTGCTCATCTCCCCACAGCCCTGTGTGTAAGGTTTGTGATGAAGGTAAATAAATACATAATGGCACCCAAGAGGGACCCAGAACACATGCACAAATACTTTTTCCTAGCAAGCCACCAGTGACCATGGTTGAGGAAATAAATGTTCCTTCCAGCAGACACAGAAGCTGCCCTTGTGAGAAGACCCATACTAGCCTCTCCTGGCACCTCCAAACAGAGGGCCACAGTTCCTCAGGCTGCTGCTTTTTCCCTCTCCTTCCACAATCTGAAGGACAGTGGCTAACAAATCAGCCACTCCAAGCCACTTAGGTTAAGTAACTTTCCCTCTCCAGGGTTTACAAGTGAATGTGTTTGCAATTTTTCATGAGGAGCTTGAAGTGAATATGGAAACATTCCTTCAGAAGCATATCTCAACAGCCACCACCCCACTACAATCCACACCACACACAGACATAGGCACGTGTCACACACATGCACTTACACATCACCCCCCCACACACACACACACACATACACACACACCCCATACACACACACATAGCTGCACCACCACCACCACCATTTCTCACCTCCAGCTCTTTCTTTTGAATCTGAGCCCGGGAATGCCACACTATGCCAGACTAGCTTCTTTTAAGACAACCAAAAAACTTTTCATCTCCAGTGAACACTTTTCTAAATGACCTTTGGACCCACCTGCCTTTCCTGCTCAGTGCTAGTGACTATCTTTATATCTAAGAATGCCTCACAAATTTGTCTTTATTTATTTTAGTTTATGGTGTGTGTGCTTTGTTTGGCATCATACCACATTTTGCTGGCACTCAGTGCCTGCCTAGGGTTCAGATTCAGATCCCAACTCACTGGGAACCTTCCAGATCAATGTGTGCTGTGTGCTGCAGTCCCTTGTGGGGGTCACTCCAATGAATGTGGGCCTTGTGAAAGGTGAGTAACATTAAAAATGTTTCTGAGCTCCCAGTGACCAAACTTAATTAACCATCAACATGTAATGAAGCCGAGGGATTTCTGGCAGTGTTTGCCTGTGTTGTATACCACTACTCCACCACAGCCTTGGTTATGACCAGAAAACATTCACATTTTGCACTGTGCATATAGGTGTTCTCACACCACGCAATGCCAACAAATGCTCCCTGAAGCACCTTGGCTCAGATATATATATCTTGAGATAGGACATTCCCATGTAGCCTTGGTGGGCTTGTTGGCTCAGATTTGAGGCTGCTTTCTGTTATGAACGTCACTGGTTTCACTGCACACAGGGTTTTGCTCCTGGAGAACACAATGGTTTAATTATGGAAAACAAAGACTTTTCATGTTTCCCTACTGTCGTTCTTCAGCGTGAAAGCATCAAATTAATCGTCGGATTGGACTGTGTTAGACAAAAGGCACGTGGATCTCATTCATATGCAAATTCCTTGAGTCATTTACGAATGCTAAGTTATATGTGTAATGATTATTTCAAAATAAATTTCTGACTTATTATTAGAAGTCATATTAATAATGGGTGTGTAAAAGCGTCTCAGGTGAAAGGGGTTACAAGTAGAAAAAGCTTAAGAATTCTGGTCCACCTGCCAGGCTCACCAGGCATTTCATGTACTGTCTGATTTAATCAGTACCAATGTCTTAGAAAGCAGGATGTCAGTTTAGAGCACCATATCTCAACCTGGGGTCTCAACCACTGGGGAGGTCAAAAGACCCTTTCACAGAGATTGCATATCAAATATCCTGCTTATCAGACATTTATATTACCATTGATAACAGTAGCAAAATTACAGTTATGAAGTAGCTAAGAAATAATTTTATGGTTGGGTGTCACCACAGCATGAGGAGCTGTATTGAAGGGTAGCAGCATAAGGAAGGTTGAGAGCCACAGCTCTAGAGACTTTCCTGAGGTCATGTAGCTACTGAGTAATCAGACCACGATTCAAATGCCATGCTGATGTAAAGGAGCCTGGAATCACCACTTGGTGGTTGGTTGGGGTAACCCTGTCTCTGTGCCAGGATGCATAGGATGAGAAATTCCTTTTATTAAGCCACCAAGTTAGATGATTTCAGTCTACTTACAAACAGAACTACTTAAAATACACATGACACAAAGAGCAGTCTTTGCACTTTTCAGGTGTGGCAGAAAAAGGCTGAAAGATGTGCAAAATGTTTCGTCCCTAGGGAGATTCTGCATTTTATGCTCAGAATACGGACCTGTCTTCCAGGTTTGCCCATTGTCTCTTCCCAGCAGCAAGCAGCCCAAAGTGGGTCCTACTGGTAGGGAAACTTGGTGTCCTACAGAAAGTCATTACGGAACAGCGGGGTTTAGGCACAGCATGGGATAATACAGCAAGACGTCAAATTAGATCAAATTATAGCAAGATATCAAATTAGATCCCTACCTTACACTCTAGAGGTAGATGAACTGAAGGGGATTTTGAATGCTTAGTTAAAGTTAATACATAAAAAGTTAATGCTTAAATGAAATTCAATAAGACTATCTTTAAAACAGTCAAGGCAGTAAACAATTTTATTTAAAAATATTTTATTTTTATTATTTTTAATTGTGTAAGGTGGAGTGTGGGCATGTGAGTACAGGTGTCCGTGGAGGCCAGATCCCCTTAAGCTGGAGTTACAGGCCATTGTGTGCTGCCCCGCATGGATGCTGGGAACTGAACTCAGGGTCCTCTGCAAGAGCAGGAAATGTACTCAATCATTGGGCCATCTCTCCAGCCTCATAAACAACTTCTTAAACAAACTAAAAAAATTACTCATCATAAAAGATGTCATTGATGAACTTGACATTAAAACTTAAAATTTCTGTAGATGAAAGGCATTAGAAGTTGAAATAAACCCTAATCTGACTTGTCTTCCTGGATTTTCACATATATAAAGAATTCTTTGAAAATCGATAACAAAATTGCCAACACTTAAAAGAAACATGGACAACAAGAACTTCAAAATGGAAATTTCTAAAGAAACACACACAAATGTACACACATGCAATGCTAGTTAAGCATACACACACATACACAAAAGTTCAGTCTTAATAGCTAGCAATCATGAAAGATCTACTGAAACAATGAGATCTCATCAGATTGGCAAAATCTTAAAAGTTTAATAATTTCAAGTATTGAAATAATGAGGTTCGCCCGGCAGTGGTGGTGCACGCCTTTAATCCCAGCACTCGGGAGGCAGAGGCAGGCGGATCTTTGTGAGTTCGAGGCCAGCCTGGTCTACAGAGCAAGATCCAGGAAAGGCGCAAAGCTACACAGAGAAACCCCGTCTCGAAAAACCAAAAAAAAAAAAAGAAAGAAAGAAATAATGAGGGTGAAGGAAATCCTCACACTTGCTGGTGTGGACCATGGAGCCAGCTCAGCCACTAAGAGGAAGGCCAGCTCCTCCTATATTCCTTGAAGACATTCTTGTACACTAGCCAATAGGTCAATAGTAATATTATTGCTTTCAATAATTAAAGGCTGAACACAACACAAGCAATTACCAGGAGAAGAATGGCTAACTATAGTAGTGGCAGACAGAGAAAAGTGACTTTTGAGGCTTTCCTCTGACCTCCCCATGAACACGTGGTACACACATAGGCACACAGAGTCAATAAATGAGAAAAAGAGTGCCATACACGGCCAGCCAGATGTCTTGGCAGATAAAAGCATTTGCTGAGCAAGGCTGTGACCCGAGTTTGAGCCCCAGAACCTCCACATAGAAAAGCTGGATATAGTGGTGTTAATCTGTGGTCCTGGCACTCTCACAGTGAAATGAGAGGCAAAGACAAGAGAAATAGCCAGACGCGTGCAGGCTATCCAGTCGAAAACATGCAGCATGCCAGAAGCAAGAGAAACCTTGCCTCAACAAGGTGGAGAGAGAGAACCAACTCCTGAAAGCTGTCCTCTGATTTCCACACGAGTGTCCTGGCACACATGTGCACCTCCCCCAATAATAACAAATAGAAATATTTTTGAAAAGTTATATATATATATATATATATATATATATATATATATATATATATATAGCGAGAGAGAGAGAGAGAGAGAGAGAGAGAATGTTATACAGTAAAAGAAGATAAAGAAAAATGAACAAATTATACAACCCATTGTTTTAATAATTAATATAATTCCTAATACCATTGTTAGGCAAAATAAGCAAGGTAAACAAAAAAGAGAACTTGTAATATTATTTAAACTGAAAAAGAACACAAATAATCTATGTGTATACTTGCCACCCCCTGTGTGGTCACAACAGCCTGGTTCCCCTTTGCTGTTTGGTCAAGACAAGATATTAGGAGAAGCCCAGCAAAGATATGCAAAGAATTACTTGCAGGAATGAGTGAATGCATACAGTCATGACATAGAAGTAAACCAAGGAGTATGAGGAGCTAGAGACATGGCTCTGCAGTTGAGAGTGCTTGTTGCTACTGCAGAGGACCCAGGCTTGGCTCCCAGCACCCACATGTCAGTTCACAACTGCCTGTATGTAACTCCATTTCCAGGGAACTCATCACCCTCTTCTGGCCTCCATAGGTACCAGGCATGCATGTGGTACACAGACATACAAGCAAGCAAAACACACACACACACACACACACACACACACACACACACACACACACTGAAAATACATAGATTTTTTTGGGAGGGGGGTGGGCAGCACTAATGTCTTTGATATCCATTAGGGAAAAAGCCATTGACCCAAGGAACTCTGAAGGCTCCCAGGAGTATTTCTTTAAGCCTGGATAAGTAATGAGTCTGGGAGAGTAAGGAAAGAGCAGAACCCAGGGTGTTCTTTCTATAATGAGAGAGAAAAGGGAGGGAAGAGTAGAGAAGAAGACAGGATGGTAGAGGAGATGAAGGCAGGGGAGGAAAGGGGAGAGGAGGCTATGACATGATAGGGCAGGGATGGGGAATCACACAGCCATGGAAAGCCTAGCTTTCCCAGGAGCTTGGAAAGTTAACTCCCAAAGCACGAAGTCACCAGCCCTCTAGACGCTGAAAGTGAAGTCAAGGCAGGTTCTGAGGGGCCCTGGCAGCAGCCCCGAGAACAGAGGGCTCTTTCTAGCTCCAGCGTTTGTACCATGTCTACGCTGAGACCTTATTCCCCGGATCCCTTCTGGGCCTTTGGCTGTCAGCATCCACCCCCACTGCCCACATGCACGCCTGCCCCAGCCTGTGCCAGAGGCAGCAGATGGACACATGCTTTGTAATTATCACCATAGCCAGGTGTCTGGGGGCCTTCCCTGGTCATTCAAAGTAATTAATCTGTTTCACTCATTGGTGACAGCATGCTGTTTCGAAGAAGATGGGTCCCTGGAAAATAGGAAAATAACAAATCTCCGCTCTATAGATAAAACTACACTTAGGTCATCCTTTCCAGCATTCCGAGCCACTTAGAAATAAGATGAATAGATACTAAACGGTAACTCTTTAATTAGAAGTATTTCCCAATATAAGGACTCTAAAAAGTCACTCCCTGGAGAATGGTGTCACCAGCCACAGTGGCTGTGCCAGGGAGGCAAGCTCTAACAAAGTGCGCCTGGAGGAACGATGGATGTTCAACCTGTTTTTCTAGAAAATGCTACCTACTCCTGAAGCAGACTGAAGGACCGAGAGTAGAGATGGAGAACAGATGAGAATTCTTAAGGGTGAGATACACAGGGGGCACCAATCCTGCCCACGTCCATATGGCTGTGTGCCCTCCCTTCTCTGCTCCAAGAATAGTCCCTGCCCTAAAACTGCATACTGACAGGAGCCACCCGCCCCTGGCCCAGGCTCACTGCTGACTTATTGGAAGTCTAAAGGATTCCTTGGGGCTCTGTTAGTTTGTCATTGTTTGCTTTTGTTCTGTTTGTTTTGTGAGCCAGGGTCTTGCTATGTAGCTCAGGCTAGACTTAAATTCAGCCATCTCCTGCCTTAGTCTCTCACTCTCACTGGGATTCCAGGTGTTGACCACAACTGGCTTCAAGTACAAGTTTGTACTGATGAGCTTTTCGTCAACTGGGTGGAAACTAGAGTTGTCTGGAAAGAGAGAACCACAACTGAAAAATGTTTCCATCCGATTGTTCCATAGGTAAGACCTTGGGTCATTCTCTTGACAAATGGTTGGTGTGGTCATACTGTTTTTGGTCATGACGTTTATCACAGCAACAGAAAATTAGCTAAAACAGTAGCTGAGTTAAGAATCAGGCAAAGTGCGAACAGGGTGGAGGTCAGAAGAACTTCCCAGTTCACCAAAGTTTAGGTAAGTGAGAAGAATGGAAGGCTGGGTCATGCCTCTTTGGACAAGTGATGGCAACACCAGGAAACTGTTCGAAGTAACAAAAATCTTGTCACAGAGAACCAGCTAGACATTATCAAAAAAATCACTTCAAAAGTTTACTACCTTGACCATGCGAGTTGCCCAGGACACCAGGCAGGAGACAGCGAATCACCATGGAAGAACTCTGCTTCCAGATGTCCTCAGCCCAGGGGATGCTGGAATAGGCTCCCAACCATCACAGCCCTGCAGCAAGCTCCCTTCCGTCTTTATTCATCACTGAAACAATGAATGTTCACTTCCTCTGGGGGCCAGGGGAGGATGACTATTCTATCCCCATGCTGGCAGGCATGCCAGAATTGGTCCTGCTTTTCATTGTCTAAAAAGAGGCTTAAGGAATCTGCTCCAGGTAAGAGCTGTGGCGGCTGCTATCACAGTGGCTTCTGCAAACCTACACTCCCGAAGGCCTTAACCACACTTCTGATGTCCCTCCTTTAACTTGAAGCCACAGACACCACGTTGTCTACTTGATTTCTGGACTATCTGCCTGGAGAGGTTAATTCATTTTGCTGTGAGTGCAGTCCCCTTAATCTCAGAGATTCAACCACTGCTCCTAGATGAATTTTTTTATTTTTTTTACCCCAAGTCCACCTGTGTTTGCATGCAGCAAACGAGCTCACTGGTACTCCATATTTTCAACCTTAGGATGTGTAACTCTTTCTTCGCTGACTAGTGGGGTCCTTGGAATCTTTGCATTCACAATTCAAGCAACACGAAGTAAATCCACAGAAATATTCTAGCCATGGAAAGAGATCGACAGGACAGAAAAAAAAAAGGAAATTATAATCTCCCACTTTCTAATTACTAAAGAGACTAAAGTAATTTCACCACAGGAATGTTTACCATGTCTCAGTATTTGCTCAGGTGGTCTGTGAAACAAACAGGCACTTATTTGGGGTCCCAGAACTGCAATTTAGGAAGCACAGATTCCCATGGAAACCAGAATGTGTTCCCTTAGGGAGGGTTAGAGATTCCTTTCAGGGTAAAAATGAAGGGGTGTAAGTGGCTTACACGGGCTGCTTATCAAGGACAATGATCGGAGGATAAGTCTGCTTCTGTAGCTCAGGGTCCAGCACAAATCCTGTAGGGCCATACCACTGTTCTTAGAAAGGGTTCAGTTTACACAATCTTCAGGATTTTTCCTCTCCTAAAATGGCTCTCTTCTGAGCCATTGTTCTAGTCAACAACTTCAGACTAATCACCATGGCACAGGAGGTAGTCTAGGTCACAAAATGAAGTCAGTGTTGTAACTTTATGTCATGGCTCCAAACACTTCTTTTCTTTTTATTGTGACCCTCTTTGCCAAAGATACAGAAATCTCAAATGCCATGTGTTCAGTAGTCTTTGATTCCTATTTCTTTATGTCCGTGTAATTCTAAACACAGAGAGAAGTGGGGCTGTGTTTAAGGTAAGAGTGATTATCTTGAATTTACTAATAAGAAGTGGCCACAAAGTCACCACCAATCACTAGAAAATGTCACCCAGGCCCAGTGCTCTTTACAGGCGGTGCTTTAGGGCTGGGGACACAGCTCAGTGGTAGAGTGCTAGCCTCACACTAGCAAGGTCCCCAGTTCCGCTCCCAGCACAAAGAAAATAAAGTCTGTGTTTTATAAAAATAACATGAGCTGGGGGTGGCAAGTATCCCAAAGCAAGATGTGGGTGGCTCTTCCCGTGAAGACATCTGCTCCTTTCTTTGACTACTATTGTTATCATTGATATTGTCATCCTCGTCGTCATCCTCATCCTCATCCTCATCACCATCCTCATCCTAATCATCACCCGTCACTTCTCTGTGCTCACCTGGTGTCTTAGTTCGGGTTTCTATTGTTGTGAAGAGACACCATGACCATAGCAATTCTTATAAAGGAAAACACTTAATTGGGGCTGGCTTACAGGTTCAGAGATTTAATCCATTAGCATCATGGCAGGGAGCATGGCGGCATGCAGGCAGACATGGTGCTGGAGAAGGAGCTGCTACATGCTGATAGGCAGGCAACAGGAAACAGACTGTGATGTGGCTTGAGCATGTATGAGACCTCAAAGCCCACCCCTACAGTGACACACTTCTCCAACAAGGTCATAACTACTGTGACAAAGCCACACCTCCTAATAGGGCCACTCCCTTTGGGGGCCATTTTCTTTCAAACCACCACACCTGGGACCTAAAATATGTGGCAAAGAATAGTTCTGCCCTCTGCCCTCTATTCCTGAAAGGCTTCCTTATATGTCTTCCTCAACAAAGTCTTTTTATTTACTTTGGGCCAAAATGGTCTAACAAGGTGATTTCTTTTTGTTGTTGTTGTTGTTGTTTTGTTTTGTTTTGTTTTTTGTTTTTTTTGAGACAGGGTTTCTCCGTGTAGTTTTGGTACCTGTCCTGGATCTCGCTCTGTAGACCAGGCTGGTCTTGAACTCACAGAGATCCACCTGTCTCTGCCTCCTGAGTGCTGGGATTAAAGGTGTGCACCACCACCGCCCGGTTAATAAGGTGATTTCAAGTTGGGGTTTGGGGTCACAGAGTCTCACCGGGGGACCGAGCTCAGTGATGTGGGTGGTCAATTATATCAATACATTCGGTCCCCCAGACAAACTCTGGACACCAAAGCTCAGAAGGGCCTTCCATGTTGCTTCTCTGCACATGTTGTTACACATCACTGATAAGAAAATGAACTGTCTGTTCCACTGGGAGGAGAGAACTAGAAGAGAAGCAGTATATCCAGAATGTTCCAGATTTGACTCCCTGCGTCTCTTCCCTTCTGTGAGTTTAATCTGTTGTCTTGACCAGATGAATCAGAACAATTAAATATAACAGATTTCAGTGATTCTGTGGTCTCCTCTAGTGACTCAATCCACAAACCCAAAGCTGGCCCGAGGCACCCCTAAACCTGCAACTGGTTCTGCAGCGAAGACAGTCTTGTGAACAGTCCTCTAACTCTGTAGAGTGCTGAATCTTTACTGAACAGGAAATAAACAGACTTGTGTCCCATGACTCCATGTCAGGGAACACTTCCGGGTTGGTTTTTCTCCATAAGGACAACCTTAATGGGCTTTCTAGATATCTCAGCAGGGAGCTGATGTTCCCCTTTTTGGAGTACAGAGAAGTATAACAAGCAGAAGAGGAAGCATGGTGTTTATTTTAAATGTCAGCCCAAATGCCAGCTCCAGCACACACTGGGCAGGGCGGCCTGGAGCATACACAATAGAAGGGGTCTGGGGATGTACAATGCTTGCCTAGCAAGCTTGAGACCTAGGTTCAATCCCCGGCACCACACAAGCCCAGCATGGTGCATCCATGTAACCCTAGCACTCTGCAGGTAGAAGCAGGAGAATCAGAAGTTCAAGATCAGCTATGTAGTGACTTGGAGGCTAGCCTAGACTATATAAAAATCTCAGAACAAAACACCACAAAAGGCTTGGAATGAAAATGTGCAGTTAACAATCAGGGGACTCAGGGACCGAGATCCTTTAGGCTACCTAATAAAGCCTCGTGTGTATCTCACTACTAAGCCAATCCTTTAGAATTCACTGCCCTGTTACTCTACAGTGCTCTGGACTGCCACATCAATGGCTATAGTACTGAATGTAGTTCCTTAAGACGACAGCTTTTCTTTGAACGTGTCCAGTTCTGTCTCTATTAAAAAACATCTTCCTGAGAGTGGCAGCTTTTCTTTTCTTTTTTTATTAAATTCTTTTTTAAATTTTTATTTATTTATTTGTTTGTTTATTTATTTATTTTAGGTATGGATGCTCTTTCTGCATGTATGCCTGAATGCCAGAAGAGGGTATCAGATCCCATTATAGATGGTTATGAGTCACCATGTGGTTGCTGGGCATTGAACTCAGGTCCTTTGGAAGAGCAGTCCATGCTCTTAGCCACTGAGTCATCTCTCCAGTTCGTGTGACAGCTTTTCTTTTTCTTTTTTTTTTTTTTTTCCTTTTTGGTAAACCCATGCTTATGGTGATTTTGTCTTTCAACAGCATCATTTTATTAACTAGCAATATACAAGAAGTTATCTGGGCATCTTTTTAGGGGTGTGGAGAAATACCCTTTAAAGGGCAAGTTTCCAACGCATTAGCCTCTTTTTTAATAAAGCTCTGTCCCTCTTGCACCCCAAGACTGATGTCTCTTTAGAAGAAGTCTCACAGGAAGCCAGGTGGGGAGGGCCTAACAGGGGCAGAACACAGGGTTTCCTGCCTGAGAACTCAGGTTAAGCTGAGCAGTGAGTGTGGCTGCCCCTCCCCCACCCCCACCCCCACCCCCCCACCCCGCCTCCCCGTGTTGGAGCAGTTCCTCTAAGCCACACCCTGGCAACCACTTTGGCTTAGAAAAGCTCTGATGGGCTGGCAGAAGGACAGTGATGAGCCTTCTTTCCTATTTTGGTACTCTTTTGAGCATTTAAATTCCCACCGAAGTTGCCTTCTAAAGAGATCGCTTTTCAATAGTGGTGAGTATTCACTGTCGCGTCCCTGTCTTTAAACTAGTTACAGTCCGTAAACATTTGCTGAGCAAATGAATAGCGAGGTTGTGGTAAAGCAATGGCTGCGCCTCCTCTAGACACCCACACAGCTTCTCTGTGCTGTCAATACTCTGTTCAATCCTCTCTACCCTAGTCTGCTCAAGGAAGACTGCACAGGTCAGTCCACGTCAGCATAAACTAGATAACAACTTACAAGACAGATTAATAGGATGCTGCACAGACAGCGAACTGACACACACAGGATGAGCTAACCATGGCCACCACCCAAGCCCCTCAGAAAAGTGGCATGCACCAGGCTTGAACAAGGAGAGTCTGCCTTCTTAACTGCCAGCAAGAAGAGAACAGGGTGGGCTGTCTTTCAGAAAATACCAGTCAGTTTCTGTTTATAAACCACAGCACGTTTACCACGGCCCAGCCCTGACATTTCGCTGACCCCACAGATGACTAGAACCTGGAAATGCTTCTCACCACCACTGCCTTTCAGGCTGAATCATCCCGGGGACCTCTGGCTGCATGGCAGCTGACAGACCTTGATTGTTCAAAGGCGAGCTTGTAGTACAGCCGCTGGGAGAGCCAACAGCACCAAGGCACTGAAAGGAAAACCTGGTGTTTATACTGTGAGCAGCGGCATCTTTGCTAGAAGTGGACACTTCTCAGAATGGCCCACCCTTGGCCTTGCTGAGCCCTGCAGTCCAGAGGGCGGACCCCTCCTGCATGTACAAACACATCTTCTGTGCATTACCCCAATATAATGGAGGCACACTTATGTGATCCTAGGATTTGAAACTCACACAAAAGAGTGAGAATTAAGGAGAGAGGCTCGACTTGGCTTGATAGTAGCTGCCCAAACCTTCCCTTGGTCCCAGCAACTCCAGCAGGTTGGCATACTGACTCCTTAACCCTGAGTAACCCAGAGAATCACCCCTGTCCTACTGTGTAATGCTGTGTAACAATGTCCTCTTTCCTTGCTTACTTAAACCAGACTTGTTTTTATATCAACTACATCCCAAATGACATTTACTCATGGGGAAAAACTCAAAACGACACTCTTTGTTTTTTAAATTTCTCTGTCCTTCTCCCTCTCCCTCTCTCTCCCTCCCTCCCTCCCTCCCTCCCTTCCTCCCTCTCTCTCTGTGCATATCTATGTGTGAATATGGCCACAGCTGTACCATGACACACATGTAAAGATCACAAAGCAACCTTGTGCCAGCCTTCACCTTCTCTCTTTAAAATACAGATCTTACCATCCACTCACTATACAGTGAGCTGGTCCCAATTACATTATGAGCTTTGGTGTGCTGAGTCAGGAAAGGTATGTATGTCAAGAGGCCATAGTTTGGATAGAAATCAAAGTGAAGAAATGAAAGTCCTTTCAGTAGTCTGTGGCATACAGAGGAGGAAACCACAGCCGAAAAGATATGACAGAGGGTGACATGCCTAAAACAATATACTTCTGAGAAATTAGTAGATTTGAAAATCATTTTTTTGACATTACCAACTGAAGAATGTAATGAGTGAATTGGGACATTTTGCATGCTTGCATGTAAGTGGGATGTTACTTTATATAGATTCAAATTCAGCAAGCAGGTTATAGACCTCTGGTGCACTAAGCTTTACCTTTTGGGTTTTCATACACACTCTAACCTGTCCGCAGACAAGCTTGGGACCTTTGGCAGCCTTTCTATGTATCAGATTCCTTAACTGGTAACAGTGGAGTTCATCTCCTAGCTATGTTGTCAAGATGAAATATGCTTTCCTGTTTCCAATCTGATATTGAGAGGCATCCATACAGCCACTCCTTCCTATGAAGAAGTGAAAAGTCAACAGTCGAGTGGAAGATCAGCAACCCCTTTTTAGGTCTCTAAGAGAGGCGAGGCCATAGGAAAACCAAACGCATGAATGGAGAGACTAGTGGGCAAATATACAGAATTACAACTCCAAGTTGAAAACTACAGGCAGCAGTCTCTGTGGGGACCAACACCCAGGGAGGAGACCCAACCACAAATGACAAGTTATTGGAGAGATAAAAAAAAAAAAAAAAAAAACCCAAGAGGGACTCGGGTCTGGGTGTGGCATCATTTTGTGAATTCTGCCAAGCCCTCACATTGAACATCAGAGGAAAATCCTTTGTGTTTCTAGAATCAAAGGAAGTTGGGGGAAGGAAAAAAAAACCCCAATTCTAGCTGACTCTATACATTTTGGGGTAAGGGGTTGGAAGGGTAGAGCAAGGTGCAGTAGGGGGCTAATGTGGAGACTGAGAGGACCTGGTGAACTCTACAATCTAGGGACAAGAGCTCACCAAAAGTCTGAGACTGTGTCCATAGGCTGTAGAAGGCTTTCCCTCCCCAGGCAGACCTATATTCCCAATGACTACTTATAGCAGTCTCTTGTACCCAGCTCATGAAGAAAAAAATACAAGACAACAAAAAGGTCCAAGGCCACAATTTAAAGAAACAGCAACCGTCATAATCAGACTCCGATATGACAGGAAACGTCGCAGGCTAAGAATCTAAAACAATTATGGTCCCGTACCAAAGGCCCTGGGATATAGGCAGACAGCACACAAAGAAAGCAATAAATACAGGGAGGAAGTCCCGGTGATGAAAAACACGCTCACAGAAATGCAGGCCACCTTTGGTGGCTCAAGAGTAGATTGGACACGGCTAAGGAAAGAATCCCTAAGCTTGAGGTTCTATCAATAAAAACAGACAACAGGCCTGATGGTTGGTGCCAGCTGTCAACTTAGCAGGATCATCAAGGAGACAAGCCTATGGGCACACCTGGGAGGGATTATCTAGGTTAGGTTAGCCTCTGGACATGCTTGTGGGAGATTATCTTGAATGGATTAAGTGTGGTGTGAAAGTGTGGCTTTCCCACTGTGGGTGGTTCTATTCCCTGGGTAGTGTTCTAGAACATATGACGAGGAGATCTGAGCACTGACATTCACCTTGCTCTCTGCTTTTGATATGGGTGTGACATAACCAGCCTCTTCCAGCTCCTGCTGTTTCGATGTCCCCTCCATAATGGACTGCATCTTGAATTGTGAACCAAGATAAACCCTTCTGGTCTGAATTTGTTTTTGCCAGGGTATTTTATCATGGCAATAGGGTTTGAAGAAACTAAGACAGGGAGGGATTCCAAGTCTATTAGTGAGAAGACACACTGTTGTCAAAATGTCCTTTCTTCCCGACTTGACCTACAGATCGAATGCAATCCCACTCAGAACTCCCTGTAAGTTCTTTTGTGGTTATTGCTAGCTGATTCTAAAGTGCAGGGGCACATGACTGACAACAGTTATCATGACATCAATAGAAGAATGCCACTAGACAACTGATGCTATCTACCTTCAAGGCTTACTATAAGGCACAAGCAATTGAGACTGTGTGGTATTGTGAAAAGAAGAAAAACTCATCTATGACACAGAATAGATAGCCCAGAAATAGACCCATAGAAATATAGTCAACTAATCTTTGATAACAGATCCAAAGCAATAGAATGAAACAAGAGTAAACTTTTCAACAAAGGGTCCTGAAACAACTGGACATGTACATTCAAGATAAAAGAAAATAATATAGATGCAACTTTTCTCTCTTTTCAAAAATTAACCCAGATAAACCAAGCATAGGCCTAAATGTAAAACAAGAACACGCCTCTAAAATATCTCAGGAGAACACAACAATGGTTATCCATGGTGATGAGTGTTAGCATCAACAAAGGCAAAATCCGTGTGAGAGAGGATTGATAAGCTGGACTTCCTTAAAGTAAACCGTTCTGGTCTGTAAAAGACACTGTAAAGAGAATGAAAAGAGAAGCCACAGAATGGGATAAAAGACCTTCAAACAACATACCAGTTAATAAAGCCTGGAGGCCAAACTAATCAATCCGCTTCCTACTCTTCCCCCTTTGTGTATGATACACGGCTATTCTGCCAGCAATCTATATTGCCAGCCACGAAGAATTTTTAAAAATTCAATGCCAGGAGCTGGAGAGACAGCTCCGTGGTTCAGAGCACTTGCTGCTCTTACAGGAGACCTGGTCTGGTTTCCACCACGGCACACGGTGGCTCACAGCTCCCTGGAACTCCATTTCCAGGGACTCTAATGTCTCATTTAAAACTCTGTAGGCACAGCATGCATGTGATAGACTTAAATACACACAGACAAAATACTCATGCACATAAAACAAAAGCAAAGTAAATACATCTTTAAATTCAACAACAGCAAAACAACAACAACAACAACAAATAATCCAGTTTAAATAAAATGAGCCAGAGACCTTGCTAGATATCTCTCCCTCAAGGAAATACATAGGTAACAAATGAATATACAAATAGATGCTCTGGATCACATGTTATAGGGAAATTTAGATTAAAACAATGAAACATCACTACACACACCTCTCAGAATGGCTGAAAATCCAGAGCACCAACAACACCAAATGTTGGGGAGGATTTGGTGCAAGAGGAACATTCATTCCCAATGAGAATGAAAAACGATCTGGCTACCTTGAAAGGTAGTTTCCCACAAACTCAAATATAGTTTTAAGATACAATACAGCAATCATGTTCCTTAGAATTTACCCCAAAGACATGGAAACTCATCATTACAAAATCTGCACAAGAAATTCACAGCAGCATTGCTAACACTTGAAGGCAAAGAAGACATCTTTTGATAGGAATGTTGAGACCTGGTGTTATCACCTAAAACTAAAAGTGAGCGAACTCTCAAGCCATGGAAAGACATGGAGGAAACTGAAATGGGTGGGTAAGAAAAAGCTAGTCTGTCGGGGAGACAATGTAAGACTCTGTCTGGACGACAGGTTGTGGAAACTATGGAGATAGTAAAGAAAGCAGTGTTGGGTTCCAGGAAGGAGGAAGGGATGAGGAGGCAGAATGCAGGGTAGTGGAGCTATTCTGTAAGACACTGTGATGATGAACACAGGCCAAAAACTCCTCAAAACTCATAGTAAGGAGAACAAGTGTGAACTGTAGTGTAGACTATCGATTTGGGTGATTACCATGTGTCAATGCAGATTCATCAGGACCTACAAATGTGCCACTCTGGTGGTGAAGTTGATAATGGAGAAGGTTTGGGGTGTAGGTAAGAAATCTTTATATCCTTTGGTCTATTACACTGTGAATCTAAACTGCTCTGAAAAATCTAAGTCTTGGGTTGGGGATTTAGCTCAGTGGTAGTGCGCTTGCCTAGCAAGTGCAAGGCCCTGGGTTCGGTCCTCACCTCCAAAAAAAAAAAAAATCTAAGTCTAGGTAAAATACTAAGCCATGAATGATTTAATAAATGTTTAAATTATTCATAAAGAAATAGTCAACACATGAGATGTGATTAGATTGATGCCCAGCTTATTAATCAATTAGCTATTCTTGTTGTTACTGCTATTAAAAGTATCACTGCAAATAAGTCTTACTGAAATGCAGGGGGATAGTTACGGTACTTCCATTTACAGGAGCCTCTATGACATGAGGAAATGGAGGCTCAGAGAGGTTGAGAGCATGATGTAACCTTACACAGCACTGGCTGGTTCTACCCTGAAGACAAAACTCAAAACCCATTCTTCTCCCCACCCATCCTCTCTCTGCGGAAAGAGGCTGTATACAAATCTATCTCCATCAGCAAAGACGCCTTGTTTACAATTCAGACTTCCAAATGACATGATTGGATATCAAGTACCTTTGATCAAATCCAGCACCTCCAGAGATGGCTGCTTTAAAAGAGGAGGGGTGCTTAAATTATTCACCATCTAGTCCAGATTGGATAACACCCTTTTAAGGTATGAATCTCTTGCTAAGACACGCACTTGTAAGGCCTGGCAGGATGGGACGACAGAGCTCAAGACCCAGTGTGAGACCTCAGGGTTAAGTACTGGCTCCCTGGCTGACTGCTCTGGCACTGTAGACAAATTACCCAAACCCTCTGCACTCTAACTGATGGCTGTGCAGATTAAACATGACAGTGTAGGTTGATACACTGTGAGCTACTTAACTCTGAAAAAACAGAAGCCAGTAGCTTCTCCCATAGTCCAGGTGTCACAAACTGTGGCATATGAGCACACACTAAAAGGCAAAGCCCTCCACCTTTCTCAGAGGATCCTTTAGGATAAATGAACAGAATCCCTCACTTGGCACCATGTCTATTCCTCGAAACCGTGAGCTAAAAAAAGAATCCAGGGATGTTCGCTTGCGAACTCCAGCTCATTTCCCTTCTTTCGGAGCAGTCAAAGGCTGCATTTTTTACATCTCCTAAGCCTCCACATCAAGAGCAGGGGTTGAGGCAAAGGAGATAAGTCAATTGGCAAAGTGCTTGCTGTGGAGGAGCATGAGGAGCCAAGTTCAACCTCCAGCCAGGTGTGGTAGTTAGCACTCTAATCCCAGCCCTGGAGAGGCAGAGAATGGAGGATTGCTAGGGCTTGCTGGCCAGCCGGCCTAGCCTACGTGGAAAGCTCCAGGCCAGTGAGAGATTGTCCCTCAAAGAACCAAGGAACCACAAAACCAGGCCGAGGTGGGCAGCACCTGGGGAATGACAGGCAAGGTTGATCTCTAGCCTCCATGCATCCACATGTGCTTGCTTCCACATGTACAACTATGTGAGGAGGTAGACACAAATGCACACACCAAAAGGAGGAGGGATGAATTAGATGAGTTTTGTTGCAGGAACAGGACCCTCCACGTTCATTTATCTGCATAGCTGTGAACCACTGGAGGATTTTCATCTCCAGACACAGCAAAAAGCAGGGGACACAAAGAGGGTTGTTTGGGGGTGCTGTCGATGGGGCTGATCAAAATAAAATTTGCCAGTCCATGCCTTCTCATTTAAATATCTACACAGCTGAGAGGGGAACAGAACAAAAAGGGAGTGAGAAGGGACATCCTGCACCTACCAATCCGGTTCTTCTCAGCAGCAACCAGTGCCTCTCCACACTGCAGGTGACCCATCTGCATGACGCTTTTTACCCCAGCACTGGGACTAGAACTCATGGCCCTGCACATGCCACACTGAGCTACGTGTCCAGTCCTCATTTCTTTTCTCAACTACATTCCTAGCAGCCTTGTCTGTCCTGCCACAACAGCTTTAAACTCTACTCCAAATATCAAATTATTGTAATTCATTTTCATTCCCCAACACTCTGTAGAGAAGCTCTATTCCCCAAACAGCTAAGGAGGGAGGTTCTCCTGCTTCCTTCTGCTTCCAGAAAACCTGAAGTCAAGATGGCAACCTTTCAGCAGGGAGTATTAGACCAACCAATTTGATAAAACCTGAATCTCCCTGGGGGCAGAAAAGACACCAAAGTAATCATGTACCACTTAAAATGGGGGATCCATTCTTAGGAAAGTGTGAGATTTGTGTTGTATAAACACTGTATTTATGGCAACAATAGTGACGGCTCTCTATAATGTAATTTTAAGGGACCAACATTATTATGCCACTCACGATTATATTGACCTTCTCTCATTCCACATAAAACAGCATGAAAAGTCTGACTGGCAGCCTGCTCACCCCAGAGTAAGACCCATTAATAAACAGAATTAAAACTAAGACACCTGATTAAAATCCTCACAGGAAAAGGGGGGAAGGGTGAGAATGAAGCAGTAGGCATTTGGAAAACATCACCTGACAGACAAACACATGGGGTGTCCACACAGCAGGGGCCAGACTAAGTCAAAGGCCAGGGAGTTATCAGCTCCAGGAAAGACAAAGACAAAGACACACACACAGACACACTCACACACACACACACACACACACACACACACAGAGAGACACACACACACAGAGACAAACACACAGACACACACACACACAAGTACACACAGGCACGAACACACGCACAAAAGGAGCCATGGTCCTAGCGTACTGTTGGATTAGTAGTGAAAACACTTATTTAAGTCATTAAAGTATAGACTTCAACTATTGATCTAATAAAATACTGCTGTATAACTTTATTGAGGGGATGAATGGAAAGGAATTATGTCAATAGTAAGAGAACTATCATTTTCTCCCTCAAGTCAATAAATGAAGAATAAAAGCAAGAAATACATATTTAGGAATATAACAGTAATGAAAGGAAATAGACAAATGTGTTGTATATGAATGTAGAATATATGCTTCTAGAGAGACGCGGCGGCGGGGGTGGAGAGTCAACCTTTGCTTTCTCAGTGTTACAATATTTGGAGGTTTTCAAAAGTAGGAATGTGTGTTATAGTCACCAAAAGTACACTTTTAATACAGAAAATCAAACTTTGAAATTTCCAGAGGATATGATCAAATCTGGAGGCTTTAAATACTTAGCTCAAACTGATCTCTATCCTTAAACTAAATGATCACAAAACACCTCAGACTCAAATGTACACACCCCTAAAAGCATATTTTCTCCATCACTTACTACTTCAAAAATCAAAAGGGTTACAAACATCGCTTTGATGTAAAATGACCCCCAAACACCTGATGGGTCTTCTAATTTCTCTGATCTACCATAAGAACAAATTGAAAGTATTTGGTGGGGGGAGGCTAATAGTTTTATAACTGATCAAATCCTTAATATCTATCCTATTTTTGCTTTTAATCATTTAGATTCTACATCAAATACTTTGGTCTAATCAGCAATATCCATAGTTTCTTATTCCAATGCATATCACTTGAGAAATAACCAGTCAAAGCATAACATTTTTTTCTCCTAATAAAGGTAATTTATGTGTGTGCTTTTGCCTGCATGTATGTATGTATGTATGTATACTGTGTGCATGCCTAGTACCCACAGGTATTAGAACAGGGCATTGGATCCCTTAGAACTGGAGTTGCAGATGGTTGTGAGCTGCCCTGTAGCTGCAGGGAACTGAACCCAGGTCATCTGGAAAAGCAGCCAATGCTCTTAACTGCTAAGCCATCTCTCCAGCCCTGGTTTTAAGCATTTTTTTAAAAATGCTTACCCATTGAAGTCATAAGCTATATTCTCCTTCTATAATGACTTTGCACCTCCTCACAATTTTCTGTGAAGGTAAGATTTTCTCTAATACCTAAGCACACCCTGTTCCATTAATATCTTCCTGAACTGAACAGGTTTAGGCTTAGAAATAATGAAGCTAGCACTGTGAGAACACAGGCACTCATGGGTGGGAACTGGTAATTTGTATTCACTTGTTGTAGCTTAGCTTTCAAAACAGACAAATTGATTTGACAAAAACCGATTCTAACACAGCACTTAGGTAGAATAAATTGCTTACCTCTGTTGGTTTATAGCAGTCTACGAGAGCTTCCTGGAATTAAATATACGGAGAGTCAGTTTTTATTTTTAAATCTATCATCTTCAAAGTGAAATCAAAAGTCATTTCTTAATTTATCTTAAATTGTGTGCATGGGTATGTCTATGGAGTATGTACACATGAGTGCAGTATCCATGAAGACCACAGGGGATGTTGGACATCCAAATGGAGCTGGAGTTACAGGTAGTTGTGAGCCACCTGACATGGGGGCTGGGAACTGAATTCTAGTCCTCTGGGAGAGCAGCAAGCACTGTTAATGGCTGAGCTTTCTCTCCAGCCTCCTCATCTCATCTTTATTATTTTACAACGCTCTGTGAAGACTTCCTATTGACTACCCACAGTCACATTTTATTTCAGTACCACTTGGTCAGCTAAGATATAAAAATGTCATTCATATACAGCTATGTTTTGTCCTTGGTATGGGTACATATGTACATATATACTGCATAGAGTTTTTGATTTACAAAAGACTTATTGGGGGGGATATCACATTTTTGAAAATCAAATATAACCCTCGCTAGATTATAAATGTCTCACTGAGCAGAGCTTGCTTTAAAGGATGGGTTTTTTTTTTTTTTTTTTACTTCTTTCTGCACACACACACACACACACACACACACACACACACACACACACACATCCTTTCCTTGGACTCCCTACCTGGTTAATATTAAACTGGACATACTTAAAGCTGAGACCCTGCCTATGCAAGATGGTGGCAACCACTGTGGACATGGGGAGAGGGCTCTGGCCATGATTCAGCCATTGATGGTCTTAGGTTCTTCTCTCCTCACTCATCTGGGAAGCAAGCAGGAAGAGGGACTAGAGGACAACTAAAATAAGCCCCTTTCAAGTTCTTAGCCTATCTTGTATGTCATTCTATTTTTTATAGAACTGATGTCTACTTTATCTTTTTAAAAAACTCTTGTCTCCAAATGAAATCTACACACAAGGAATAATCATTGGAACAGAGGCTGCCCGCCACTCCCAGGGCACTAGTAATTATGATCACATTAATCACATCAATGAAGTAAAATGTGCACTTTGACTGGCTCCAGTCACCACATGCCACTGGGGACAGCCAACAGCCACTAACAGTAATTACCAATGGACCTTAAGAACAATGGCAGGTCACAGGTTAATTAGTTTTAGAAACTGCCCAGCGCAGATTGAGAAGTGGTAGACCTGACCTCCCACGGGAAGAGCTGTGGTTTATTGCTTTCTGCTAAGGAACATGAGGCACTTCCATCCCCACTGTTCCGGCGGAACACCATCAGGTGAGCACCTAATAAAAAGATACTTTACTAAACAGAATTACATTCCAAGCCATTTAATTCTAAAAATGGTTTTCATGAATGATTTAATCCACAGATGCAAGAGCAGAGCCCAGGGCTTGCTTGGATCTGGCGAAGTCTCTTTCCTCCTCACCTGCCTGCACGGCACTTCTGCCTTCCCTGGAGATTGGCTTTCCAAGGTAGAGCCAACTGTCTCTCCCAAGAGAACACGCCTCGGGAGTACTGCCCCAGAAGGTTTGGAAAACTGTCTGTTGTCAACAGCTGTTTTGTTATCAGACGTGCAGTAGATGGTGAAGAGCCAGTACCAATGCTCTTTGTTGTGCAAAACGCCATTGTTCAAATGCGGGGGACTGTGTCCCCACCAGACGGCATCAGTTATACCCAGGTTTTGGAAACCCAAGTAGATTCAAACATCCGTGATCAGAAAATTCTAGATACTGAAAGCTCTTCACCTGTAATTTCGAAGCTCGTTCTTCCTCACTGTCAGCATCAAGGAGATCATCGATGTCGATTTCAACGTCTGGCATTTCTTCTTCCTGGTGGGAGCAAACGGGAGAGCTTTAGTTCAGGGAGAAACTCTGTAGTACACACCGAGGACTCCATCATCCAACCAGAAGGGGTGATGGGTAGAAGGGGAAAACAGGAGTAGAGGAACGGCTGGGGTGGAGAAGGAGGGTGAAGAAAAGGGGGTGGAAACTAAGGGTGGGAAAGGAAAGGAAAGAAGAAAAAGGAGGAGGAGGAGGAGGAGGAGGAGGAGGAGGAGGAGGAGGAGGAGGAGGAGGAGGAACAAAGGAGTACTTGGCATCACACTCTGCTCCTAACAGTAAATCACACCTATGAGTAGAACATAGACTGGCAGATCACAGAGAAGGTGAGAATTACAGTTTCTGATCCAACACTCACTCTTTTCTCGGGGACCACACCAGTCTTTATTGTGGGCCCCAGCTCCCCAGCTCCCCTCCCAGCTCCCCAGCTCCCCTCCCAGCTCCTGTTCTGTAGAAAACCCCATGCCACCACAGGCTTTTGTTCAGAAGCTTCACCCAGTCAGGCACTGATTCACCAAGGATGTGTAATCCCAGGTCCAAAAGGGTTCTGAGAAAGGTGCTCTTCCCACAAGAGAACACCTCATCCCCTCTGGACAAGTTCAGGCTGAGGAAGTGTGGAGCCCTGGACATTGTTGGTAGCCTCTTGCTGCCATGAGAGGAGCCAAGTTTAGGACAAGGTTGAGGAGTGGGGAGAGCTGGGAAGACCAAGACAGTCACAGCAGCATAGTCTCTTCTAAAATAATAATAATAATAATAATAATAATAATAATAATAATAATAATAATGAGACAAGAAGGGTGGGGTAAGGGATGGGCCTGGGAGGAGAGGGGAGTGAAGATGATTAAGATATGTTGTAGGAAATTCTCTAAGAAATAATACAAATATTTTTAAAGCACTTTCTAGGTAAAACCACTAAGCCACCAGGTCAAAGCATGTCTGAACAGATGTCCTATATTGTTCGAGCCGATTTGGGCTGAGCAATCACAGACATCCAGTCCAAAGAAGGGGGTGGGAAGGGTGAGAGCCTTCACTGGTTTGGAAGTGGAGTATCCAGCACTCAGTGACCTCTGTCCCCTGGCCCCCTGTTCTGTCACTTGAGCCTTCCCTTTGCTTTAAGAGTAACACATTCCAACGTAAAAATAAAGCAGGCTGCGACCCGCACCTATGTGCCTCATCTTGCCCCGCACAAGCGCAATCGCCAGCTGCCTGACTCTGTTCAGTCAGCCCCTGCAGCGAGAGCTGAAGGGAGTCAGTGGTGGCTGGAGAGAAAGCTACACATGCGCACAGCTGGGATCACCTGGCCTTAGCTGCTCCGTGCAAATAAACTACCTGGTCTTGACTTCCAGGCCAGGCTCACATTCTGAACCTCTCCAACACTCTGATTCTGTATACATCTGAAATCATGGCAAAAAGGAACACTGGCAGGGGAGGATGTGGAGCGACCAGGGGTCCCTAAACAGATGAGCAGATGTGTAGACTTTTGACAGATTCTCCTACAAGGAAAAGACCAATGAGGAAGCAAACACCAACACTGAAACCCCACTGGCTTGCAGAACATCTGGAGGAATACAGCGGTGTGTGTGTGTGTGTGTGTGTGTGTGTGTGTGTGTGTGTGTGTGTGTGTAGGGTGCTATGGGAGGCCATGGGCCGGTGATTCATCCATAGGTGGCGCCAGGCAGGGCATTTACCCCTTAGGCATCCTCAGGCCAATGGATGAATGAGCCCTTATGATGAGCCCAGTATGTATGTTTCCAAAAGTGAAGCTGGAGGATTCAGCTCCACCCACTGCTCACCCACAGCTCATCACAGCTTCCATTGGTACCTTGTAAGGCAAGAACATCTTTGCAGGTCTCAGCTGGCCCCATTCAAGGAAAGCTATGCAAAATAGACCCCCAAGTTTCCATCTAGGCCGCAGGTGACACTGCCTCCCTTGTACCTTGTCCCCGCTCCTCCCTAGAACAGATCTCCGGGTTCAGTATTTATCCCCTGCTGACATCGAACATTTATGTCACGGCTCTGTGAAATCAAGCAGAGGTACCTGGTATAGACCCTGCTGAAAAAAAAGGGAGCCGTGGGCAGCTTGGAGTCTTCTGTTGTAGGAGACAAAGGCACAATCAATAATGACTTCCCCCTCAGAACAGCACAGCAGCAAGGTGTCCCCCCCCCCAAAAAAAAAATCACAGGAACAGCTTTGATGCTGAGCCAAGCTTTATCAAACCAGCTTAGACTTGAGTGATGCTGTTTGCCCCAGGCAAGGCCACCTCAGCCAGATGTCCTCTCCTTAAGAGTGCACAGGGCTGTGACTTTCTGTTAGCTACTGTGCTCGACCGTTTCCCCAGACCTAAAGAGCTAGGTTGTCTAACGTGGTTGCCACGGGTGGTATTTAAATTCCTCACAATGTGAGCCAGACATGGATTATGTTTCTCATTCACACCAACCACGGTTCAAGTGCTCAAGCGTGCATGCCTTCTGTACTAGATTTAGAACATGTCATCATTATACAAGGTCCCAAGGGGCAGCATGACCATGGAGCCTCTAGCCCTCTGGACCAGAGACAGGAAACAAAGTCTCAATCTTAAAAAGCCTTCATCTCAAACGAGATTAAGAGGTGCAGAGGAAATACTGAGTCTTAAAGTCACTCCCAGGTCACTCCTAAGAACGAAGATCACGTGGTTGGGAAACTCTGAGCTCCTTTGTAAGAGACAATGCTGACACATGGTAAGGATTGACTGAGTAATAACCATAGGCACCTCAGGTAGTCACGGAGTCTGTGTCTGACCACACGCCTAGAGGCCTGGGGCAGCCAAGCACAGCCCGCACAGAGCAGAAACTTTCAAAGGCTGGCGATGCATAGAGGTTCTTTTTGGCTCTGGACTCTGGATGTTGATCCTAGAACAATGTCAGACCCACTTATGCACAGGGCAGCAAAGACTCCCATAGTCTACAGTAGCCTACCCAGAGTTTGGCTGCCTTTGGGTATTTGCCCCACATTAAAGCTGTGTCTACACAGAAGCTCTGCTGTCAGGAAGTGAAGCAATGGTCTTCAGAGTGCTAGGGAATACTATGAGCCCCACCTCCATGCTTCTTTAGGCAAGAAGTCTGCTGGTACTGTGACCCTAGCTAACGTCCCAGTGGGAGAGAAGTGATTCTGAGAAATACCTGTGTTCTCCCTTCAGCTATCAGGATATCTCTTTTTTATTCTCAAATGTAAAATTAGTGCATTTAACAGGCATTCAAGAGTAAAAGCTGAATCTGGATATCCAAAGGAAATATATCAAAGGCTTCCACTCACCACCTGTCACAGGAATAGACCACAGAACAAAACCCCAAATGGATGGTTTGGTTTTGGGGGTTTCTATGGGTATATTCCACCACCCACAAAACCCCAAAGATGCCACTGTTTTAAAAATTAGACATCTTTAAAACATCCCACATACTTTCTCAGCTTGGACTCCAAAAACAAAACAGTCTCTGTAACAGAGGAAGGAGGGCACTTGGGGCCCAGATCCTTTCCCCAGAGTGAAAAACAAACAAAAGACCATTTAGCCTGTCCAAGAGTTAAACTTAAGTATGTTCCAGCCTTTGTCTCCTGGTTTTCTATAAACTGGAGGATGGTCAGTCACAGAGTGGGTGAGAATTAGCTGCCCCCACCTCCCCCAAGTGGGCCAAACTGTAATCCTTAATGTAAAAAACAAACAAAAATCTCAGTTTTTAAAAACTCGCCAGGAAGTAGGAGTGAGAGAGATGAACTTGGACAGTCACAAGCTGAAGTCCCCTTGCTGAGAACATGGCCACTGAAGGCCCCTGAGCAAGGGCGGGAAAGGACCAAGGAAAGAGCTGGGCCAGTAACAGGCCCAGGCTGACGGGGAAGTTGGGAGGCTGTGTGGACAGGGCTATTCTCATGCAGGTGTGAGGCAACTGGACTGGAATAGGAATCCTCAAGAACGGAAGAAAGAGTTGAAAAGTGTGAACACCAGGGAAGGTGAACAGAGGGAAGTCAGGGATGAACCAGATGCTGGAGAAGGACAAAGGGAAGAGCAGACCCAGGTTCTGAGCCGTTCTAGACATGTCGATAACAGGGACACTGGGGCCATCAAGACTTTCACAACCTAATCCTTAGCAGCTGTGAGGTCAGCATGACCAGCCTCCCCCCAGCCTTGAAGCAGAGGCAGGATACCCACTCTGCAATGCTCAGGGCCACAGTGTAGTACTGAGTGACAACATGTGGCCCTGATAGGCAGCCACAGTAGCCAGGAGCTCAACACAGGCTCTGACATGAGTATACAGTAATGCAACTGAGGCAGACTACTGAGTCAAGCCCACCTGTAGTAATGACATATGCATTCACATACATACCACCATGGACACTCACGCGTGTATATCTACACCACCATACTACACACACGTATCCCATGCACCACCATGAATACTGTTCCATGCTACCACACACCGCACCATGTATAATTTCTTTCTCATGCACACTCTCACATACACGCATATTTGCAGGCAAACTACCTTGACTACAGTCCCACTGCCGTACACCGCACTGCGCATATTCTCTCTCTCCCTCTCCTCTCCCGACAGTTCCCTTGCCTCCCCGCTGCCCCCCCCCCCATATATACCTATTTCTAACTAGCCAGAAGGTGCACACTGAACTCTGGGAGTGGTCAAGTAAGCTGTTACAAAATGCAAACGTCACCTTGCCCCAGAAGTGCGAGGCCAGCAGGAATGCTCAAGCTAAATCTAAATTTGAAAACAGATGGTGGTTTCGAGCTCTACCCAACACAGCGGTTCTCAGAAGTTTCCACCCCAAAGCAGGTACGGGAGGACACAGTGGCAGGAAGTACTATGCACACTGTGGCATCTCCAGAGAAACAGGAGAGCAGTGGGGGGGGGGGGGGGGAGCCGAGGAAGCTGGCAAACCCAGCTATTATGGGCTGTCCACACATTCATGAAAAAAACAGCCAAATAACTGATGTCTCGCCTTTGTATGAACCTGTGTGGAGCAGGGGTGATTGACACAGGAGATACAAGATAAGAACAGAACCTTTAGGGTTATGTGAGCTCTCTATGAAAACATTTATACTTCATGTTTTTCTTCTAATGACAATCCCCCAAACTTCCTGTAAACAAGCAAATTCTTGGAATGATCACCTATGACCATGTCATGCTGGGCTGACTGCATTTACACATTGCACCAAATGGGATTTACATTGGTTGCCATGAACTAATGAGACAAAGGTCAGAGGGTAGTCTCAATATATATAAATTCAGCAATAGGAATGACTCATTCTCACCAAGTGATGCTAGGAGTTATCATCCAGACGACACCGAGCCACAGCCGGCTACTGAAAAAATGTAGTCAGCCATCACAGTATATAAATGGTGTACATTAAGATGGTTGTGCTTATGTTTAATTTGCCATTCTGGTATAATTTCATAATTGGAAGAACCATAAGCATCAGGAGTTTATATCTGTTTTTAAGTGATACATATGTAAATGATATTATAATATTAAATATTTAAATTAGCAAGCTGCAAGAAATCATTCCTACAGAACAAAATATCAGAACATTGGGAGTTAAAGGCAGACCTCAGAGGCTTCCAAGAGGAAACAGGTTGCACACATTAGGTTAGAGAGCCAAGGCCATCAGGCTTCCCAACAGAAACCCTGAGTGCTTGAAGCCAGGAGCAAGCCTGTTTTGTGTAGCTGTAGCACGAAGTCTAAAGCTAGAAGATTTTACAAAGAAAAGAGATTTACTCAGCTCACTATTCTGGAAGTCCAAGAGCATGACATCAGCATGCTCATATGAGGGTGTCATAGTGGCATTACACAGTAGGACACATGCAAGAAGTCAGATGAGAGGCAGGAAGAGAGGCGAGGGAGGGGCCAGGGTCACTCCATAATGACAGGCAACTCATTTTGAAACTGACCCATGCCTGTGAGACCCCGCCCACTCCACTCTGCGATGCTGACACTGACCTCTTCCTAAGAGCAGAGTCCCCATCGTCTAAAAACCTTCCCCCTCTTAAAGATTCTATCAGTTCAACACCACCACCCTGGGGACCAAGCTTGGAGCTCACGAGCCTTCAGAAGAAACCACATCCAAAGCAGAGCAAGCAGGGACTCTAGAATCCTAAGGAGAGATGGTTTCTAACATTGATGCCTATCTCCTCCCCAATAGATCAGTCAAGAGTGACAGGAAAAACCACAGGCATTTTGACATGTCGGGTCTTACATCTCAACATTTTTACCTCCTACGTGGAAAGAAGCACTCTGGAAAAGCAAAGACCTCAACTGAGGAAGGAGACTCCTGGAGTGCTAGCTGATGTAGCTCAGAGGGGACAAAATAAAACCATGACCAAAGGGGGACAAGCAGGCAGGGACTTGAAGAGTCAGTCACAGCTGAGTCAGCAAGCAGTGTGTCTGGGAGCCTAACTACCAACATGGGGCCAGGGCCCAACACACACACACACACACACACACACACACACACACACACACACACACACCATGCACGCGCACGCCTGACCACAGATGACTCTACAGTAAAAGGATGTTTCACATTCTATTCCTAGGAATTATTGTTCTTGTCTCTCAAGACAGCAAGGCTTAGCACACCCTTGTCGCACAGCCCCATAGCTTATGTTCTTTTCTGAGGCACTCCGCAGAACAAGTGATAACTGCTGCAGATGGGAGCGGGCCACCACACGTGCCGTCCCAACCCCCGAACATTCTGTCGCCCTCGCTTCCTGCTCGAGGAAACACATAGGATACAATTGACTGGGAGTGGCGTTATTTTACAAACACCTTGGAATGTGTTTGAATCTTTGACAGCTCACAGGCTCCCTTCAGCACTTCCAGTTTTCCTGACAAAGGTCTTCTGACACACCGGCGAGTCCCAGCAGCCCAGATCTCAGTGCTGTCTCAACATGGCAACAGCATCAATCAAACAAATGCTGCCTGCTAGACGGAAGATTGACATGCCTGATGATGTTAGATTATTCTAGAACAGTGTTTTTCAACCCGTGGGTTGCGACCCCTCGGGAGGCGAACAACCATTTCACAGAGGTTGAATATCAGATATCCTGCATGTCAGATATTTAAATTACAATTTATAACAGTAGCAAAAATAAAGTTGTGAAGTAGCAAAAAAAAAATAATGTTACGGTTAGGGAGTCACCACCACATGAGCAACTATAATAAAGGGCTGCAGTATTAGGAAGGTTGAGAACCACTGTTGTAGAAGTAGGCACAACTACATTAGGATCTCAGGACTCCAGGAGAGTCCAGACAGTGCCTTATCCCTTGCCAGGGACAAGAAATGACCCACTGGCAAACATGCTTGTTCTTTAGGGAGAGAGAGATGATGAGCACATTGGTTCAGGGTGGGTATCATTACCTGAGATGCATGGGACCAGAGATGATCAGCTGTTAGGTTTTGGAGTATCAGCAAAGACTGTAAGGTTGACCATCCCTAATCTGAAAACCTAATGTCCAAAACTCCCTGTTTTCAAAAAACATTTTATTTGACTTATGATCATTGTACATGGGGGTGTGTACATGTGTATGCACACACACGTGTATGAGTATGCCATGATGGGTATGTGAAAGTCAGAGAACATCTTGTGAGAGTCAGTTCTCTCCTTCCACTGTGTGGATTTGGGGGATGGAACTTAGGTCATCTGGTCTGAGCGACAAGGGACTGGCACACTATATTAGTGACGTGTCTGTTGCTGGGACTAAAACAAAAAATCTAAGGCAACTTTATGGGAGAGTTCATTTCAGTTGCTGATTCCAGAGGGTAGGAGTCCATCATGGCCGGGAGCCATGGCAGCAAGTAGTAGGTGTGGTAATGGGAGGAAGAAGCTGAGGGTTCATGGCTTCCTGAGTAGGAAGCAGTGAGCGAACAGGAAATGGTTCCAGGCTTAAGCTTTCAAAGCTCACCTCCAGTGACACACTTCCTCCTAAACCCCTCCGAACAGCACCGCCAACTCAAGATCAAGTGTTCAAATAGCTGAGCCTGTGGGGGACATTCTTCCTCAAAGCACTACATACCTATGAGACAAATGCTTGGACGTGCTACATCCGAGCCCCCCAAGCCAATGCTTTTTGGGTGTTAACATGACACTCAGAAGTTACGGATTTGGGAGTATTTTTGATGGCAGTATTTCAGATGAGGGCTCCTCAGACTGCCTAATATATAGTGCGGTAAGCGGTGACAAGCATTTCAGGGAGAAAAAAGTCTAGGAAGGGGAGAAGGAAGGAGAGCGTGGGGGTTGGGATGTTAACAGGGTAGGGTTCCATGAGACATATTTCATTAAAAAACCTTGAGAGGAAAGAGAGACAGTCACTGTTTGGGGGAAGAACAGGCCCCAAGCTATAGCTAAAAAGCTGCAGGTGGCAGGGCCATGGGGTCCCCGGTGGAGCTATGACTAGTGAGGAGGGGGTCACCTGTCGAGAATCACAGGGCCCTGTAAAGCATCTAGCATGTGCCAGAAGCAGGAACAGCGCCTGCTGGGTCTGCGCTGAGGGATGACATGACCTGGTTTACCTTTGAAAGTTTTCGTCCCTGCTGCTTGCTGAAGAATGGGCTTTGGGGGAGGGAGAACATACACAGAGACCACTTACACAGTCCCAGAAATAACTGTTAAAAAAAAAAAAAAAAAAAAAAACACGGGCTCAGAGCAGAGCAATCACGTGACATGTACTCTGCTCTTACAGCTAGGCTCTTATGTGGGTCACTGCTGATCCAAATTTCACAGCTAATGTGCGTGTCTGCCAGAGTCTGAAGTAGGTGAAGGTAGAAGTCTTTAAACGGAGCCGAATATCCAGGGGGCAGTGACCAAACAGAGCAGCCGGCTGTGAGATGGCCCTTCCGATCAAGGGGTGAGAGAGGGCACTGGATGAGGGGACACCTAGTCCTCGAAGGGAACAGGACTACTCAACATCGACTGAGCAGCGAGCTACCAAGCTGAGCGGAGGTCCCTAGACTGCCACCACTGACCATGTAGGTTTTGCTTCCCTACCCACCAGGTAGGTGGTTCTTCCTCCTCAGAGCTAAACAGGTATCACTGCATCCCACGAGCCCCATCTTCCAGCCTCAAAACTCTCCCTACCTGTAGCAATTCATTTTAAGAACATATCTGAAGAACTCCTTAGATTCTCCCAACATGACTCAATAAAATCCTTCCAAAGGTTCCAAGGGGGCTCGGGAGACAACTCAGTCGGCAGAGCACTTGCCTTGCAAGCGTGAAGACATGAGTTCAAGTCCCAGGACCCATGTTAAAAAAAAAAAAAAAAAACCCTAGGCATGGGTTTACGTGCTTATAATCCCAGCAGAGCACCAGGAAGGACAGACATTAGATATCTGAGCTTCTCCTGCCAGACTAACCGATTTGGAAAATTCCAAGCTGATGAGACACTGTCTCCATTGTCACAGAAACTCTAGATGGAAGACACCTGAGGAATGACAGCTGAGGTTGTCCTCTGGTCTACAGACTCACACACACACACACATGTACACACACACACACACATACATACACTCACACATACACACACTCACACATGCACACAATGCAGAATCAGGCAAAGGTGATGGATACACCCATCTATGGTCTCAAATGTCTCTTGATGCCCTTTCCTTATGGAGTACAGGAAAGTCAGAGAGACTGGGCGATGAAGTTCAGAATGGGAGTCAAAGAGCCCAAACCTCACTTTCCTGCATCTGCTCTGGCTGCCCTGCTGCTCAGCAGTGAGACTGAGGTCAGAGCCAGGTGGTGGGGGTAAGGAGAGAGACACACGGGCCCGTGGAGTCTGCAGGTGCTGGGGCAAGGTGGCTCTATCTCCCCCTGCTTTCTACCCTGTTACCCAGGGCTACTGTCTGATTCTCAGGGCTGGATGAGGAATGGCCATGATCAGGCCCAGGCATGTGGGGCAAGCCTAATACATAGCAATCGGACCAGAGTGGACAGGAAGTGATCGTCATATACCATCAGCCAATTCCTCTTTCAAACATATATCAATTCTCAATGTAAAGGTCTCTTCCAGGGAATTTTTCATTGCTGATGTCTGAGAAAGCACAAATGAAGGCCTAACACACTATGAATCTGCTCAAAACCACAAGGATTAAAAAAGGGAGAAAAGAAAAGAAAAGGTAAGCAAAAATCCCAAGTTGCAGTGCCAGGAAAAGAGCCTGCACTGTCCAGAAAGGAACTTCCACTCAGTGCTGAGAGAAGCCAGGGCCACAGCTGATAGACAGCATCCTGGCCACACTTCAAAACAGATAAGGGTCCCAGTGGGGGGAAAAAAAAAAAGCCAGAGAAGCCAAGCCCAGGCATAGAAAGCCTGGAGCAGGGTACTGTGAGCACAATCTAGAGAGAGCAGCTGGGTCATGACACTTCCACAGTGCCCAGCCTGCATGGTGGTTGAGACCTGGGGGAGGGCCAGAGAGAGGCTCAGACTCCATGCTGGCAAGTTTCTGCAGGAACTTGTTGGAAAGTTCCTTTCTTTACTTCCCTCACAGCACAGAGAGGAGAGGATCTCCCATTGGGTATACCAGGGTCAGAGGGTAGGTACGTTTTGCCCACCTGCCTTTGGGCAAATTCCAGTCTTAGAGGGGCCAGTCATAAAATAAGCCAGTTACTACCAGAGCTTGCCTATGAATGAGCAGACTGAAGGGCGGGCTCCTTTGTAAACAATTAGCATAATCCTTTGTGTTTCCTGGATGTGTTCAGTGTAGGCAGAGTGACTGACTATTCACAGGACCCTTACATGGACCCTCCTCTTCCTAACCCACCATGTAACTCTCCACCATGACTGGCTGCTCTATGTCCCAAGTGTCCCTGGATCTGCACTTTTTATCAGTGAGTTTACTGCCTCCTGGCTAAGCTACTGTGGGACACTTGGAGCTGGCTTCCAAACATACGTTTGTAGCTAGAGAGTTTTCTCTCTGGGTCCTGCCAAGCCCCGGCAGTCTGACAGCCCACTTATAAAATAAACCCACAGACTCTTATATTATTTAAACTGTTTGGCCTAATGGCTCAGGCTTCTAGCTATCTAGTTCTTACATCTTAAATTAACCCATTTTTATAAATCTATACCTTGTCACAACATACGTTCTCATTCAACACCCCACTTGTTACTGTCTTTTGGAGCATGCTCATCTAGGCTTCCACAGGCCTCTGCACATGCTAAGTTGCCAGGGACCAGCCTCAGCAGTTTTGGGGGTTTGAAGGACGGGATACCTGGAAGATGCAGTAACAACTCAGAGACAGTGCCCCTGCAAGCGGACAGGTCACTTCGGGCTTCTGCAGTTGCAAACACCAAGCCCCATGACTGGTGGGCCACAATGACCTCAGACAAGAAATCTGCCCCTGCAAGTCAGCAACTTTTGTCCTTCTTATCCCAACAATTCCAAGGAAGACCTGATCCAATTTTTCAGAGCTTCTATGAAAGGAAGCTCACCTTTTCTGGCAGCTCTTTTTAATCTAGGAACCCAATAAAACTTGCACCAATCACTTAAACCATTGCCACATTGTCTCCACACTCCTTCAGGAGGAATCAAAATATCAGGATTAAAGTTGCCAGCAGAGATTGGAGAAAAGGGGACCAGAGATTGTGGACCATCAACCCTCCATGCATTCCCCTCCAGATCTTCTGCTTAGCATGACTCTAGAGGGCCAAGGCAGAAATGCCTATGTGTCCCAAGGTCATTGTTTATGGCATGCACATGTCATGTTCTCCTCCATATAATTACTTCTTGTAATGCTGGTCTTTTTCTTCTATCTGATATTCATGTTCTGTGTTCCTAGGTCAATGGTGATTTCTATGATATAGGAAAGGAGTGAAGTAAATTTCACGGGAATTTATACAGAGATGATCACCCAGACTGGAGTTAAGGCAGTTATGCAGGTCATGGGAAAAAAACCCTGCAGCCTGGGGAAGCTTTTCAGGCTTGGATAAACTGTACAGGTGCACTTTGTCTGTAGACTTGGGGAGCACAGGGTTCAGTAAAGATTGCAAGGAGGGAAAGTGGGTAACTCTTCCTGGAGGCACATAATGAATGCCCTGATACTGTGAGGGTTAGCTATGACAATTGCCAGTGTCTGGGAGCTAAAATCAAGTCCATTTAAGAATGCAAGCCTTGGAAATATATGTAGTTATATTTGAATATCCAATAGTAAATTATTTTTTGGTTTCCTATAAAAGTATTATGTCAAGCAGTTTCAACTATGTTGCTGAAAAAAATAATAAATTGGTGGTACATGCCTTTAATCCCAGTGCTCGGGAGGCAGAAGCAGGTGGATCTCTGAGTTCGAGTCCAGCCTGGTCTACAGAGTGTTCCAGGATAGTAAGGGCTACACAGAGAAATCCTATCTTGAGAAACCAATAGTAATAACAATGATAAATAAATAAATAAATAAATAAATAAATAAATAAATAAATAAATAAATTCAAAATAATTGCAAAGTTATCCTAGAGCAGTGGCTCTCAACCTCTAATGCTGTGACTCTTTAACACAGTTCCTCATGTTGTGGTGACCTCCAACCATAAAATTATTTTAGTTGCTACTTTGTAACTGTCATTTTGTTGCTGTTATGAATCATAATGTAAATATCTGTGTTTTTCTGATCGTTTTAGGCAACCCCTGTGAAAGGGTCCTCTGACCCCCCCCAAAGGGCTTGCCACCCACAGATTGAAAACTGATGACCTAGAGGATTAAGTGAGAAGTCACAAAAGTAAACATGTGGGATGACTTATCCCTAACAGGCTTGAGAGCCAGCAGGCCCAAACAAGTTAAAAAGATACTTTCAGAGAGCCAACCTGGGTCTGCCTAAGGGCCTTAGCAACAGCAGCTGAGACATGATCTAGAGATGACCTGGACTAATGAGAGGTAGCCATGTCACACCAACAGATGCATATTCATCAGACCTCCCCCCAGGGTGGGGTGGAAGGTACATAAGTCTTGCCTCTTCCTGAATAAAATGAGCTTGTTTTGACATTCTCCCAGAGTCTGTGTTGTTGACTCTGTGCCTACTTGGTCCCCTCCGCCAAAGGAACAACAGCACAGGACACTGCTATATAAACGAAGTGTGAAAAAAAAAAAAAAAAAAAACAACCCAGGTTTAAAAAATACAAAGTATTGGAAATGAATGAAGATTTGTGATAGTTTGAATGTAATTGGCCCCTATAAGCTCACAGGGAGTGGCACTATTAGGAGGTGTGGCTTTGTCGGAGTAGGGATGGCCTTTTTTGAGGAACTACGTCACTATGGGAATGGATTTTGAGGTCTCATAGATGGTCAAGACATACCCAGTATTTCAGTTCACTTCCTGTTACTTGTGGAGTGAGATGTAGGACTCTTAGCTCTTTCTCCAGCACCATGTCTGCCTGCATGCAGCCATGATGATAATGGACTAAACCTCTGAACTGTAAGCCACACCAATCAAATGTTTTCCTTTATAAGAGTTGCCGAGTGGTCATGGTGTCTCTCCACAGCAATAGAAACCCTAAAACAAGGTCCCATTTTTATTGTTAATTCTCAACTTGGAAAGTGTCTTTCCAGAGCACATCTATGTCTTAGTCTGTTTGTGCTACTACAAAAACAAAACAACAACAACAAAAAACCTTAATACCACAGAAGGACTCCTTCACTTGGAAGGGGAATTCACTCTCATGGTTCTAGAAGCCTGGATATCTGAGGTCAAGAAGCCAGCAGGTTTGGTGTCTGGCGAGAGGCCCATCTCCATCTACACTTCCAAGATGGTGCCTTGTTACTCTGCCCACGGAGGGGAGGTTGCATTCTCACCTCACATAGTGAAAGGCAGAAGCAAAAGTAGGCTGAACACTTTAACACCGAATGAAGCCCATTCCCAAGGGAGGCCTCCCTGTAGCTGAGCCATCTTGTAAAGATCCACTTCTTAATAGTATCACATTGGCCATTCAGTTTCAACATGTGACTTCTGAAGGCACATTTCCAAACTGTAGCAGTGCTTCATGGGAAAGCCTAAAGAACGGTTTTCAAGTCACAATGCAGGAGTATCCACTCAGAGTCTCCTGTGGACTCAAAAAAATGGCAGATTCCTAGGGACTCCTATCAACACCAACCAAACCAGTGTCTAAGTGAGGGCCCAGCAGGCCCCACGGAGAATAATAATGGGTACTGTGGAGGTTTTGAGTTCCTTTTAAATAAGGGAAGCCATTCATTGCAAATGATGACAAGAAGAGACAAGCAAAGAAAGGAGAGAGAGAGAGAGAGAGAGAGAGAGAGAGAGAGAGAGAGAGAGAGAGAGCCAGCTACAGTGGAGGAGGGCTGTATATATATATATATATATATATATATATATATATATATATATATATATATATATATACACTTTTGGAGAAAACCACAGTTTCTACTCTATTTGCTGACTGCACACTGTGTTTTGGGCATCATTCAGAAATCAGGAAGCACTAAGAGCCACATCTACAGTTTGGGGTAGCAGGGCAAGAAGAGTTAAAACAAGTCATGACGGAGGAAGCAGATGGCTGCGACGTGAGATGCTCTTCCCCTTGGCATGCAGGTCACACTCAGTAGCCTGAGGTTGCTATCAGGGGTGTGTCATTCTGCCACTGATGATCTTGGCTTCTTCAGAGACCCTCTGAGCACAGATGGCTCTGATGTGGCCACCTCAGTACTTCTCAGAACCTGCTGGCACCTCCATTTGGAAAGAGAGCTGAGGAAATCATCTTCTACTGCTTCTGTAAGTACATACGTGGGTCTTCCCCCCAGGACAAAGGGATGTCAGTGACAAATTGGGGAGAGGCTGTTCTGGGTGTGTGGGGGGGGGAGGTGGTGGTGGGGTACTGCTCAGCTGTTCATACTTGCCTCATGGGAAGTTGTCCATTCACAGTTGCCTTGGTGGGAAGCTGTCCATCCTCCGAGGAAGAAGAACTGCTGATACCCACAGAGCTGGAGCACAAGGATGCAAAGCCAGGCAGTCACGTGTCCTCCTCCACTGAGCAGGCAGGGAACAGGTGTCACAGCAGATTGCCTCTACACTGGAAACAGGACCACCTTTTTCTCCACCCAACTTCAATAACATGAATGCCCACCCCAGGCATCCTGTGACAGTCGGGAAATCCATTTTGCCACTCTGTGAAACAGCCTGTCAGCTTTGGGCCATCTGTTCCCTCCTCCTTAACCTCAAAGACCCCAGGGGAACAGTGAACGCTCAATCCAGTTCAAACACTTATTGCCAAGCCATGCAAGACAAGTGGCCTGGATCTGGAGTCAGCTTCTACCAGTAACTGTTGGGGATAAGATTTAGGTAAGATGCACCCTGATTAACTCTCTAGAGAAAGGTCAAGAGTCACAGTCAGGTTGCTCACAAGCGTTGGGCCTGAGGCAAGTGTAATCTAACTTTAGGAGAGCTGAGCCTGTGCCTCATTTTTTCCAACCTTTTTTGCCCCCATAAAGAGTTGGACTGAGGATATGGCTCAGTGGTAGAGTGTTTGTCTAGCATATGAGAGGCCTTGGGTTCAATCCTAGAGGGTGAGGAGATGGGGAAAGACGGAAAGAAGAAGGGAGGGAGGGAGGGGAGGAGGGAGAGAAGGGAGAGGGGGAGAGAGGGAGAGAAGAAGAACAGAACAGAGGGAGGGAGAGAGAGGGAGGGAGTAGGGAGCTTTGCCCTATACTTCATGCCTGGGCAAGGACAGCCAACAGTCCCTGCAAGCCTTCTACCAGTCTTCCGCTGTGATTGAGTGTCCCCCAAGGTTCCATGGCAAGAGGCAGCCATTCAAGTCAGCAAGATGGCTCAGAGAGTAAAAGCCCTTCTATACCAGCCTGATGACCAACGTGTAGAGATTGGAATGACATGTCTCTCATGATCTGGCATTTACATACTCATTGTCAGTTAATGGAGCTGTTGGGGGGGGCGGGTTATGAGGCGTGGCCTTGTTGGAGAAAGTATGTCACTGAGGGTGGGCTTTGAGATTTCAAAAGCCAGCTGCATTCCCAGTCAGCTATCTCTCTCCGTTCCCTGCTTACAGTTTGAGATGTGTGTTCTCAGCTGCTGCAGCCACAAAGTAATGGTGATGGATTTTATCCCTCTAGATCCATAAGTCCCAAATAAATGTCTGAAAGTTGCCCTGGTCACAGTGCTTTATCACAGCAATAGGAGAATATCTAACACACTGAGTTGACCCCTGAGGCCTGAGGGGGAAGGCAGATGCCACAAAGTTGTCCCCTGACTTCTACATGCACAAAAGTGGCTTATATGCTAATCTCAACTCCCAATAATAATCAATAACTCAATACATTTTTAAAGAGGCAGCAGTTCAAGGTTTAGATTATGGAGAGTGACTGCTGTCCACAGGGGAAAGTAAGAGACTCTGGATCCTTCCTGATCCAGGGAAAGTCTTGCCTTTCCTCCCCAGCTGCTGCCAGCCTGGTTAGGACACATTTGCCTTTATAACGCCACTTTGGTGTTTACACTCATACTTGAGGCAAGCGGCTTCTAATCACATTCCACTTCAGGGCCCCTAGTTTTGTTATTCTGACTCTGTAGCAAAGCGAGTTCCAGCTCCTCCCTCCCCCCTGCATCTGTCCTTCTCACTACTACAACATGCTCTGATTAGAGATTTAGACACACGCATCAGCCAAGGGAAGACATGCTAAGCTTCAGTTGTATCATGGGAACTGAATGGACCGTGTGTTTATTTTACAAAGAGAAGAAAGATAACAAAAAGTAAGGGTAGGATCATTATGATAATCTTTGTTTTTACTCCCAGAAAGAGGTGTTAAATGCTTAAAATCTTTCCACGACACTTCCTTTTTCGCACTGCACAGGTTAGATTTGGAATTGAATGCGACGGATTCAACCAAGTGGATTAAGGGTCAGGGGGTGGAGCTTGAAACAAAAATAAGATTCGAGAGTCTAATGCCTTGCTCTGACTCCAGCTAAATATTAATAGAAAAGGAAGGGCAACAGGACACCTCATACCTAGTGGGTGTCCCATAATCATTTGCTGCCAAGTGACAAACTGTGTGAGTTGATCTGAGTCCCAGCAGCTCTAGGCAGCTCTCCCAGTTGTCATGAAGGCAAGCATGGCTCACAATTTATGGTTGCTCAGCTGCCCTTGATGACCATAAAACCTTGCTTGCTTCTAAGCTGTTTAGGGTGTCTCAGCTAATGGTTGAGTGGACATAACAAGAGTATATTGTGATGGTTCACTTAAGGTGAAGGCTCTTACTTAGAAAGGGGAGGGGTTAAACAGGACCATGGTCCTTGGACTTATGTGTCCCAGGAAACGAACATGCTGGTTCTCCATTCATGGTGACACACTCTTCAGTTCAGACAAGGGCCAAACTCAAGAGTCTTGGGTCTTTGGCCTTTGGTCTCCTGTGCACATTGGAGGTGGAGTAAAGGTCATTCAAGCTGGACACTGACATTTGTCTGACACAGCCTCAGCACTTTCCTGTCCTCTGCTACCATACCTCTATGGTCACTCGTATGTTAAAATCCACCATGAGTGGACCCAGAGTGCCTGTTTGGGGAAGTGAGAAAATCTGGAGATGGATGATGGGGATGGTTGTACAATGATATGAAGTTCTCAGTGCCATTGAACAGAATGCTTAAAAATGGTTAAAATGGCGAATTTTGAGTTGTGTGTATTCTGCCACAATAAAATCAAAACAGAACATCAAGATGGGCACCCATCACCTCTGCCTGCAAACTGACCTCCTTGAAGACAGGACCACAACTTACTCATTTCTGTCACCCCTAGACACAGCATAGTATCTGCACTCAGGCCCAAGATGTACAATTTTTACTGAATGGTAAAAATTGATAAATATACTGAATGATAGACAAATAGAAAGTGATAAATAAACTGAAGTTATTCCCAATAAGATGCTGGAGCCTGAAACCATCATTAAGTATATTTTCTAATGTTCAAGTTAATAAAAGCAATACCTTAAATCCCAGCACTAGGGAGGCAAAGGCAGGTAGATCTCTGTGAGTTTGAGGCCAGCCTGGTCTACAGAGTGAGACAGCCAGTACTACACAGAGAAACCCTGGTCTTGAAAAATCAAAAACAAACAAAACAAAAAAACAAACAAAAACTCAAGAGCACTTAACTTCTTTTTCAAACTGACCCAAATTTGCAGAGAAGAACATGAGAGCCATATTTTTAACTATAAGAGAGTAACTATAGTTATATATACTATAGTTATAAGTACAAACTGCTAAGTCAAAAAATACAAAGGGAAAGTAGGCATGTATTATGGTTTTTTGCAGTTCTTGTCTTTTTTTTTTTTTTCAATTCATCCTAGACAGAGTGCCTGTTGAATCAAATGTTTTGTTTATGAGTGGGTTTAACCTCACCTTTAAATAGGAGGCAGTAACTAACGGAGCATGTCGAACCAGCAGACTTTGTATTCAATGAGATACTGAAAAATAGCAAACATCTCTGAGCAGGCAGTTCAGACACGGAGAGTGGATCTTAAACCCTGTAACAAATTACAGGAACCTCTTACCTTTTACTGCAGTCAGGCAAGGCATTTTATTGGGCTAACAAAAGGCAGAATTGCTTGTACTGAAGGGAGAGCAGTAGGAGGCCAAGATGATTAAATAAGGTGGAAAATCTTTTAAATGCCACACTACTGAATCATTTGAAGACACATTTTAAGAACACCCTGGGACAATAAACTATTACTTGATAAATAGAGTTCTTCCTTTCATGAATGTAAAAAAAAAAAAGTCTTTTATGATTGACATATAAACCATGGTAGAGCATAACTCACTTCTCTTGATGAAATTATGCACACCACTTCAAATCCTGCTTATGGTATCACTTTGTACATGCTTCCCAGAAAGTAAATTAGAGTTCCCAATACAAAGAGAATTCTTGGCTCACACTGATCAAATTCTCAGAAGGGTTTTGAATTCACTAAGTGATCATTTCTTGGGCTAAGACAAAGGTGACAGAAATAGAAGAAAAGATTTGAGGAAAAAGAGATAAAAAGGGTGAAGAAAAGCACGCCCACATCAGGCATTCGATAAACATCTGCGGGAGAAATGCCCATGAACCAGAGTCGAACCAGATATGTGTCAAGGGAAGTAAATGGGGACTAAGTTTTAACCGGGAAGGGTTGTCTGTGATCATCAGAGCATTCCAGATGTGAGGGATCCAGATGCGAGTGACCCAGCAGAGGTTGAAGGAATGCCTCATGCTCCCTCCTCACTCATCATCCAGTCCTCTCTTCTCACCACACTCGTGGTCCTAGCTTCACATCTCAGCACGCTTCTCATCTTCCTAACCACCTAGCTACTCATTTCTGGGAATTCTCAATAAAATGGAGACTGATGGAGATAGTCATCCACGCCAACCAGGGTAAAGCAAATGGACTCTTAGTAGTTGTTGTTTGTTGGTCATGTTTTCCTGTTTTCTGAGTAGTCTGGTACTGGGGAGTCCCAACATAGCCAAGGCTCTGCCTGGCACAGCCGTCTCTGAGATTCCCCCACATTCTGAGACATAGCTGCCACCACCACCACCACCACCTCCTCCTCTTCCTTTTTAATATGGATTCTTGGACCTATTCCATGGAGATGCTCATTAAGTAAGACCTGGATGATTTTGCAAGCCTCGCTTACACTGAGCAGTTCTCAACAATCTTCAGTCCTGAGAAAGCCTGAATAAACTCTGACCTCATTTCTCTTTGTGAATCTCTGCCCGGGCTAGCCTACTGAAATGGCACTTACTTTACAGTTAAACAGAGGTTTAAAAAAGACAGAAAGTATAAAACAGAACTGATCATCAGAACAGTCCAGGGGCATTCCCCTACACACACACACACATATGCACACACACACACACACACACACACACACACACACACACACAGAGGCCAAGTGTGTGACTGTACCCATGTCACATCTAGCATCCTCAAGTGCAGAGGGAATAACCTAGACTGGTTCATGCAGACAATGAAAAAACCCCACAGAGAATGGCCAGGATCCAAGTCAAGGGCACACAATTAATGTGCAAAGCCAAAATGAGCCAGTCGAAATCTGCATCCATTCACACTTCAGTCATGGAATTTCCGAGCTTCATGAGGCCCTTGAGAACATAGAGAAGACTCCAGCACAGAAGACAGAAACCAACAGAACCAAAGCATTCACTGCCCACACTCCCTGAAAGCTCAGTCACCACGGGCCTGCTCACATGTGTTTTTCCACAACTGGAACGTTCTGTCCTCCTGTCTACACCTCAATCCCCAGCTCAGAAGCTAATCTGTAGCCAAGATCCATTTCCTTCTTTGATACTCAAGAGGGACAGGCCTCTCTTTTCAAGTCTTTCCTTCCCATTCTCCATCAATAACTGTATGTCACATGTATACGTAATATACATGTATATTTGATAAGGCAATAATCTGCCACCAAGAAATTTAATAAACCAAACGGGTCTGTGGATTTAGGTCATGAGAGGAGGCACCATCGTTTGTCTTTGCTGTCTTACTGTTGCGAGCTCTACGAGCTTTACACCCACCTGGCTCTTTCTTCCATCCCTCTTCTAATGCTGAGCATCATTCTCAGTGCATGGCAAACAAGGACAAACATTTGGAGGACATGTTCAGGGTCTACAGCACACCAGGAATTGTTCTTGGTGCTGGGGAGAGTGTGGGTGATGGTTGATCTGCATCCTCGACTTGATGGACTTCAGAATCACCCGAGAGACACATCTCTGGGTGTGTCTGTGAGGGCATTTCTGGAAAGGTTTAACTGAAGAGGAAAGCCCCATCCTGAACATGAGCACCCATCTCATGGGCTTCCTGACTGTGGACACAGTGTGACCAGGTGGTCACACTCTTGCTGCCCTGCCTTCCAAACCATGATGGCTGTCTTGTCTTCCAAGCCATAATGGATTCTAGCTCTTAAAATCATGGGCTTAAAAAACTCCTTCCTTTGGTTGCTTGTGTTGGGTACTCTGTCACAGCAAATGAGAGAGGTGACTAATATAGAATGAAAGACCATCTAGACAGAATCCTTGTCCTTCAGGCACTTTCTGAAATGCAGATGTTCCACCAAGAGAAGAGCAAATGGGGAAAAAAAGAAAGTAGCAAAGGGACAAGAGGAAGGGTTCTGGCAGCAAGCTCACACTGTGCTGAGTCCCCGGACATTGATCTGTGAGCAGAGTCTTAAAGGTCATTAGGGAGAGAGCCCCTTGGAAATCTCGAGGGAGAACCTTTACAAAATAACTCAAGCAAAAGAAGTTGGTCATAAAAGACCAGGGGGGAGGTGCTGTGGGATGGTCTGTATGTCAAATGTGTTGCTGATTGGTCAATAAATAAATCACTGATTGGCCAGTGGCCAGGCAGGAAGTATAGGCGGGACTAACAGAGAGGAGAATTGAGAGAACAGGAAGCTGGGTGAGGGAGACACTGTCAGCCACCACCATGACAATCCGCATGTGAAGATACTGGTAAGCCACGAGCCATGTGGCAAGGTATAGATTTATAGAAATGGATTAATTTAAGATATAAGAACAGTTAGCAAGAAGCCTGCCACGGCCATATAGTTTGTAACCAATATAAGTCTCTGTGATTACTTGGTTGGGTCTGAGGCTGTGGGACTGGCAGGTGAGAGAGATTTGCCCTGACCATGGGCCAGGCAGGAAAACTCAAGCTACAGGGAGGGGTTGCACTTTGGGTATATTTTGAGGGGACTTGATAAATGATTGAGCAAAGAATGCACAATCAAGGCTGGCTCTAAGACTGTTCCACGTATCAGTCAGTATGGTACTATATTCAATAAGCAAAAGGGGCAGGAAAAATGGCTGGTGAAGGAACAAGAAGAAATTTTAGTTCAGCTTTGGATGGACACAGGATCTCCATATGAGCTTCCTGCTACTATGAAGATGTCAGAGGGGCAGTGGATAAGCAAGAATAGAGTCTGATAAAGGGGTTGGGATAGAGATGCTAACTTGGGATACACCAGCGTATTATTATCATTGAATCCCAAAAGATAGAACATGTCAAGAGAAGAGCAGCAACTGGAAAACTGTGGTTGTACCAGCATTGGGCTCTGTGGTGATATTGTGCCCCCCAATATAATGTGCATCCTAAGAAACTTATCTGGGGTCAGAGGACAGAACAGCCACTAGATAGACATAGAGGCCAGAAAATGGTGGCACACACGTCTTTAATCCTATCACTTGGGAGGCAGAGATCCATCCGGATCTCTGTGAGTTCAAAGCCACACTGGAAATAGCCAGGCATGGTGACTCACGCCTTTAATCCCAGGAAGTGATGGCAGAAAGCAGAAAGGTATATAAGGCATGAAGACCAGGAACTAAAGCTGGTAAGCTTTTAGGCTTTGGAGCAGCAGTTCAGCTGAGATTTGTTCTGGATGAGGACACAGAGGCTTCCAGTCTGAGAAAACAGGATCAGCTGAGGAATTGGCAAGGTGAGGTGGCTGTGGCTCGTTCTGCTTCTCTGATCTTCCAGCATTCACCCCAATAACTGGCACTGGGTTTGTTTTTATTAATAAGACCTTTTAAGATTCGTGTTACAGGGCTCAGATGGTCTGATGTCTGGGCAGTCAGATGAAGCAGAGCAGTCTGGGGAAAGGTTGAGTTACAACCCTGCCTGAGAGATATGGATGGTGAGTAGACAGATTGAAGAGTATGGAATCCATTGGCTCCCTAATGCAGCAGCTGTCACATGATGTAGGTACAAAACCCAGTTAGTTCAGAAGATACTACAGAGCTGAGGCTGGGTTTGGAACGCAGTCTGGCTAGCTCTAAATAGAAGCCATGCAATGCCCACTCCTGCCCTTAGCTGTTGGAGTCACACTGAACTTCCTCTCCCCCGAAACCTTCATCCACACAGACCACTTTCAGGGACACACAAAAATGTAAATGCCAGGATTGGTATGGCTCTGCAAGGCTTCTGGGTTCTTAGCTTCACTCTGACCCCCACTTGCAGGTTAAAAAAAAAAAATCACCTAGTAGTTTTGGGCCATCCATCACCACTGCTCCTCCTTCACCCCCACTCCCACCCCACTCCAGATGCCTGACCAGGACAAATCATGTCTTTTCTCCATGTCTTCCTCGTGTGTAACCATAGCACCCATTACTGAACTCTTGCTGAGCAGCAATACATTGTGAGAGCCGTCAGAAGAACCATGCTTGGTCCAGAGCTCTGGGTGAATAGTAGCTATTACTATTTTGAAAAGAGGACACTGTCAGCTTTGTATTTGTAACAAGACTAAGGATATCAGCATGCTGCTGAGAGAAAAATAAGCATATAGCCTCTAAGGCGCAGATTTATGGCTGAGGAACTCATCTTTTATTATTAATCAATGAAAGAAACAGTCGCTAAGTGTCACTGACCCTGACAAGTGCAAATCTGTCCCCACTGGGCAGGCTTTTGGACAGAAGCCAGAAACTGAAAAAAAATGGTCTACTGAAATACATCTTGAGCTTTAAAGGAAACATCACCCAAAATGCTGAAGACTTGGAATCCATGTGGATCTCTTGTCACCGATCATTTTTGTAGCCAGAGGGATGCTGTCACTTGGAAACACACTGTCTCGGGCAGGTACTCTAACTACATATTCCTGCTTTATAGGTTCAGTGGGCTCATTGCACAGCTAGTAAATGGTGGAGCTGGGACCCAAATCTTGGTCTGCCTAGCTCTACAGTCTGTGCTTTCCTGCTGTTTAATTCCCATCCCCTCCACCTTTGGATGAAGTCTGCACACTGCAGGCTGTGACCTCAACTCGAGTTTTACAGGTGCTATTATTGCACACCAGGCATCCCGCATTGATCTGAGAAGCTCTCAAAGGTCCCAAGTGTGGACACTTACAGAAGATGAGGTCAGAAAAGGTTCCCACTGAGAGGAAATCTGAGACAACAGCTAGTGGAAGGATGAGATTAGCTGTCACAAGAAATCCCTGCCGCATGAAAGAGAGCGGAATGGCATCCTGTACTAGAGACAAATGCTTCCCCAGTCACCCATACGGGATAGAGGAATGTCCCCTACACTCACTCAAGGCCACATCGGCATTGTCATCATATCCAATCAAGAGACCAGAGTCTCCCTCACATTCAGTAAGAGTGACTATGGATAATAAAATCAATTAGGAATCAGGTCATCAAATAATGCTGGAATAGAGTGCCTTGTATGTATAATTCTCACTTGAGAGGCTGAGATAAAAGATTGCTGTGAAGCTGAGGCCAGTCTGGGTTTCATAGTGGATTCCAGACATGCTTTACCTATAGGGTGAGACCTTGTCACAAAAATAAAATAGTAATAGAAACAACAAAACCCTCCTGGAAACACACACACACACACACACACACACACACACACACACACACACACACACGGCCTTTGTTCTAAAGGAATGGAATGGATCATAAGACCCTTAAGAACTGACTTCGGTGACATGCAAGAAAATAGAATGTATAAGAAGGGAGAACTGAGCACCTGAGCAACAGTCAATTAGAATGCCCCATCAGAAAGGAATGTCCTGTTGTTCTGTGCTCATGGCAACCAATCAGTGTCTCCTTCTCATTTCTCAAGCAGACCTGTGCTTCAGCACAGGATGGCCAATGGCCTGAGCACATGACCACCATATCCAGCCCTTGTATCCTGTCTCTCCCCATCATTACAGCCACAGTCTTTCCAGGCCTTGTGGCTTCCCCTCTCCTAGGAGGCCTTGCCTCTCCTAACCTTCAGAACTGCCCACTCCATCTCATTTCCTGAAGGCAAAAGGTTCTCTTGAAAATTCTAATCCCCTGAAACCACTTAGCACCAAAATCTTTGGTTTAGAATGTGTCATGTAAATATTTGTCCAACCATCTAATTAAGCTATTAGCAAAAGAGTCATATAAACAGATTCATCACCATAAAATCAGAAATATTAATTTGCTCTAAATTAGAAACTCTGATGCTTTAAGTACATAACCATAAGGGTTTTGACAAAACAACCAATCACAACATTTGCCTAATGAAATAAGAAACCTTGATAATTTAACCTCCCCCAAGAGTGACTAAAACCATGTTACAATATAACTTTCCACTTTGCTTTTTTTTTTTTGGTTTTTCAAGACAGGATTTCTTTGTGTAGTTTTGGTACTTGTCCTGGATCTTGCTCTGTAGACCAGGTTGGCCTTGAACTCAAAGAGATCTGCCTGGCTCTGCCTCCCAAGTGCTGAGATTAAAGGCATGCATATATTGTTGAATTGTTTAGGTAAATGAAAAATACTAGAAAGATTTAGCATTAAAGGCAACATGCTTATTCTGTGTAAAATATAAATTTGGACTTAACACAAATAGTATAGAAAGCAATTAGTTGTGGAAATACAAATTATAATAATAATTAAGGCAAGTATAAAATAAAAATGGTAAGTCTGAGTTAAAATAGAAATGTAAGCTGTACCCTCCATCAATGGCTTCCTCTTATACCTAAAATTCTGACCCCTTACTTGGTTCATGGAGTTCTCAAGATGGGACACAGCCAACTTCCCCAGCCTCATCTCATGCAATGGAACTCATGCATCCAAAATTTAAAAAATACAATGAACTGAACAGGACAGTGCTGAATTACACAGAACCTCTTAGATGGTGGCATCATCTCTTCAAAGTAGATGAGACATTGTACCTAAGGGCTTTGGGATTGTTCTGGTTCACTTTCTGTTTCTGCAATAAAAACAAACAAAACCACGCTGACCGAAGGTTTAGAAGAGGAGAGGATTTATGTGACGTACACTTCTAGGTCACAATCATTGAGTTATGGCAAGGGCTCAGGTAGTAAATGAGGTAGAAACCACAGAGGATTCTACCTCCTCGTCCACTCACATACAGGTTCATGCTCAGCTAGCCTTCTTATTCTGCCCAGAATCAGGGATGGTGCTGTGTGCAGGCACAGTGGACGTGGTCTCCCACATCAATTAACAATCAAGACAAATTCCCCACAGACATGGCCACAGATCAATCTGATTCAGGCAATTCCTCTATCAATGCTTCATGTCAAGTGACACCAGGCTGTGTCAAGTTGACAATTAAGTTAGGGACCTTCCACAAAGAAAAACCATAACTGATTCATCTTCAAAGCCCAAAGAATCACTCACCCTGTTATCAAAGGAACAACTCAAACACTGAGAGATGTGTGAACTACCCCCAAACAAGCACTGTATCCAACTTATCTCAACTATTGTTTTTAAATTTTGAGAGTGTGTGTGGTGTGTTTGTGTGTGTGTGTGTGTGTGTGTGGTGTGCGTGTGGTGTGTGATGTGTGTATGTCATATGTGTGTGGTATGTGTGTAGTGGGGGGTATGCGTATGTGTAGTATGCATGCATGTGTACTGTGTGTTGTGTATATGGTGTGTGGGGTGCAGTATGTGTGTAGTGGTGTGTGTGTGGTGTATGTGTGGTGTATGTGTGGTATATGTGTGTGTGTGTGTGTGTGTGCCTGAGTGTGTGTGTGTGTGTGTGTGTGTGTGTGTGTGTGTGTGGTGTGTTGGGCTGCGGATATGGTTAAGTAGTTAAGTGTTTTCTTAACTCAAGTGTAAGGACCAGGGTTCAGATCCCCAGAGCTCACGTAAATATCAGGATAATTCCGGCCTCTAAAGGCAGAGATGGGGAACCCCCAGAGCAAGCTAGTTATCGAGACTAGCCATATTGGTAATCTCTAGGTTTGCCTGGGAGACCCTGACTCAATGAATAAGATGGATGAGTGACAGGGGGTGATAAACAACACCGACCTTGAGTCTCCACATGTATGGACACACACACATACACACACACACACACACACACACACACACACACACACACGCATGCATACATGCATACCACATGCACACATTAAAAATGGAAAATACAGATGTTATCAAATGCTATGTACATCATTGCGGTCCTGTTTCATTTACTCATTTTAAGAAATGTCCCCTTTTGGTGACTCAGCAACAGGTTCATAATGACTATGAAATACAACTTTTGGAAGAATAGTTTTTAACACTGAGCCCCCCTGAATGCCTAAAGGAAAAATACACTTCTTTTTCTACTTATTTTCTGTAGAGATAGAAAAATAAAATTGAATTTATGAACCATTTTCACCAACTCATTACTTTTTAAAATTCAGTGCAAACTGTACTACAGCAAGTTCAAGTGAAGTTTATGGCTAACATCAGCCAGAATTACTTGCTAATAATCCAAGATGAGTCATTTAGACAAAAACAGTCCTTTCCCCAATGTGGAAGTCTAGTGTACCACAGTAACGATCAAAGATATACTATGAAAACCACTGAATACTTATTTATATTCATCAATTTCTATAACACATGCATATTGGTGGTGTCAGGCATGATCTCTCATTCATACACATATTATTTAAGCCCAATAGCAGCCCTCTCAAATCTGTCTATGCCCTGATTCTCCTTGCTTTATAGCTTACAAGCAGACAATGCTACAGAATAAAAGTGTATGTGCGCCAACATGATTACGTTGATCTCCTGGATTCAACATAGTGTTATTAGGAGACGTGACCTTTGGGAGGTAATTCAGTCATGGGGGTGGGCCACTCATGAGTGAGATTAGTGCCCCCATAAGAAGAGGCTGTGAGAGATTGAACCTGTGCACTATATGAAGACAAAGGGAGAAGGCAGCTCTCTGCAAACCAGGAAACAGCTTCCTGGGACAGCAAATCTGCTGGCACCTTGGCCTTGAGCTGTCCAGCCTCCAACTGTAAAGAACAAGCAGCTGCTGGTTAAGTTTCATCATCTATAGTATTCTCTTACTAGCAGCGTGAGCAGGTGAAGATGGAGAGACCGAATAATTTGCCTCAAGGCACACAGCTTGGAAACAGGAGCCAGGTAAAATCCAGTAGGCCCTGATGTTATACAATCTGTATATCTAAATGCTCCACTCACTAAAAGTGCCGCATCTGACTTCCACTACTGGAAGGAAACAAACATCGTTTGGTAAAAATGCCTGAATTTAGTCAAGTGATAAGAGTGAGTCTAAGTTTTATTTAATATCTTTTACACCCACGCTAGTTAGCTATGTTGCCAATTTGACACTTAGGATTTGGGAAAAGAGGAAAAAAAAACAACCTAATTCTTATTCTACCCCTGAATCCCATTTCCCACTTCAACAAGCAACTGCTAGGGAAGAGAAGGACGCAAACAAACAAACAGAGTGAAAAGCGTTTACTGCAGAAAGCAATTCTATTTCAAGACGAATTAGAGCAGCAGCGAGAAGGAAAACCCGCCACCACTCTAAAGCCTAAATAAACCAAGTCACAGTTAATGAAAGATCTCGGCAAGCGTGCATAGAAAGTGTGCCATGTTTGTTAGAAAGATGGCTCACGCGGACTGAGCAAAGCCAGACGCTTAGCTCTCTGGTGTGGCGCAACCACCGCAGGGGTAGGAGGCATCCTATTAAGTCTGGAGACGAGGCTAAGACCATATAGGACATTTTTCCTCATTCAGACACATAAGAAAAAGAATAGAAACATAGGTAACGAGCATTTTTAAACTGGAGAACTGGATGGCCTGAGGTCAAGGTGATGTTTCCAAATGCCCTACCATATTATTAATATGTCTCAGGTTGGGGTGTAACGCAATGATACCTAGCATGTGGGACTCCCTGAGTTTATCCCCAGAGCCACAGTTAATTAATTAATCAGCCAATTAATTTAGTGTCTCCTAAAGACAACCTGAATCCAAGAGCAGAAAGAGAAAATATCCAACAGGTCATCCCAGGCCCCCAAAGCAGGCATTAAATGATACCTTCAGGGGGCACTATGCCAAGCAGTTGTTACCAATTGCCTACCTTGCAGAAACTCATTTGAGTTAGCAACTGCAGGCACATAGTTTAAAGGGGATAGCCACTGTACTTCTCAAGAGAACACTACTGAATTTCACAACTAAGAAAAAAGATAATTTTGTCAACTGCTACTAAACGCAAACATGCCCTTCAGTTCCTTCGAAGCCATGTCCCTCCACTTTCCCTTTAGCAAAACAAACCTCAGCTGTGACTTTTGCCTTCATGAATGTGGACACCAATTCTAGCGATGCTGTAGATTTGTCCCAGTCATGTCTCATTCCATCCAGATGCCCTCTAGGACCCACTCATATGGCCCAGGGTTGTCACTCAGCTCTGAGGACATCACTCAAAGAACTTAGCAGCCAGACTGGCTTCCATCTCATCCAACCTGAGAGTCTCACTCCTCACTCACCATACCCTGGCCACACACAGTCCTAAACCATCACACACTCCTTTTGTCCTCTCAGTGTGGCTTTTAATCTCACATTACAAATTCTCCAGGGACTTACTTTGGGGTAGGATATCCATGCCACCCACTGATATGAACCTGGTACATCTTTTAGACACATTAGAATATCTACATTCAAGAGAAGAGATAGAGGGCAAACAGAGGCACAGACTGCACTATACACACTCATGCATAGACACAGACCCTCATTTTACAGCTAGGAAAATCAAAGACCAAAGGTTGACTCATTCTCCAAGGCGACAGTCATTAAGTATGTGGCCGAGCTATGACTTTTGAAGCCCTTGTCTTTCTCATTATGCTATGGGTGGATATTGTTTTTCAGTTTCATCATAGCCATAACATTTTTTTTCAAGTTGTTTCATTTCACATATACAACAGGGTCAACGTGTATATGATTATTTTTTTTTTCTGACAGCCCGGGAGACCAGCAGCACAGGTTTACTGTGAGACTTGATGCCAGGATGTAGGTTCTACGAAAGGGCGACTCTGCACAGTTGGTTTTCCATTTTAAAAGGCACACAATACCTCCACCCCTGGCCAAGTCTGGATATTACATGAGTATTCTGCCTCTCCCCCTGTGGGTCACCATGGCTATGGCCCTCCCTATGAAGATGAAGACTCCTCACAGACAGGCTGACTCTCTACTCCGTGTGCCTTCCCCAAACCTCCCCACCCAGTTCTAATCTGAGGTCAGGGAGACACCACAGACCTCCGCTGATCCCCAGAGGAAGTTGATTATGAGGTAATTTAGGAAGTGAGGCAGAGCTTTGAAGAGTACAGTTGCCTGGCTTCCCTAGAGAGCTTGCCTTGCCTCCAGCATCTACACACTCGGTGGGTTCCCCAACAGCTCCCTGTATCTTTTTCCTGTCCTTTCCTGTGGATGAGACTTGTCACCTATGAGACTTGTCCATCTCCTTGTCAGAGAGAACCCCTAGATGCTCCAGTGTCTCCTCAACCCACTCTTCACTCTACTTTGTTGTTGTTGTTTTCTACTCTTTGGGGCCTATTCCACTCCCAAATTAATACACAGACACTTATTCTTACTTATGAATGCCTAGCCTTAGCTTGGCTTGTTTATAGCTAGCTTTTCTTAAATTACCCATCTACCTTTTGCCTCTGGGCTTTTACCTTTCTCTATTCTATATTCCTTTCTTTCCTTCTTACTCCATGGCTGGCCGTGTGGCTGGGTAACTGGTCCCTGGCATCTTCTTCTCTTTCTCCCTTTCTCCCTCCTGCCTCTTCTTCTTCTCTTCCTATTTATTCTCTCTACCTACCAGCCCCGCCTATTTCTTTCCTGTCTAGCTATTGGCCATTCAGCTCCTTATTAGACCAATCAGGTGTTTTAGATAGGCAAAGTAGCACAGCTTCACAGAGTTAAACAAATGCAGCATAAAAGAATGCAACACATCTTTGCATCATTAAACAAATGTTCCACAGCATAAATGAATGTAACAGATCTTAAATATTCTTTAACATTACTTACCATTGCTGTGACAGTACCAAAATTAGCCAATGACCTGATGACCCTGTCTTCCCGTTACATTACTTTGAATACCACAATCATGTTGAAAGTCAAGAGCGATTATATCCTAAATGATCCCATAAAAAGGAAAGAGGAGACAAAGCAGTGACAGCAGTGTCTATGACTATGTTCACGTTAGAGCAACAGTCGGGCCTTTATCTGAGATGATCATGGTAAATCAATCCCATTGGCTTAGCTTAGGCTGGAGAATCAAACTTCAGTATCTGGTCCTGCCAAGCAGCGGTCATTATTCTCCACCTTCAGTAAACTTTTCTCTCTCAGACCAACCCTAGGGTCTCCTAAAGATATCAAAGCTCATCGTACTCCTCTGTAAGCCACAGAAGCAGACTTCGCTGCCTGCATTTGGGGTTCCTTCCAGTCTCCGGCATGACTAGCCCAGCTGGTACCCAGACCTCTTGATGCAGCTTCTGGGCAGAGCCAAGAAAGAGGAAAGCGAAGCCTGCAGAGGACATGGATAGCAAGCAAATGTCAAGCAGAAACATGGTCGACACCGGTGGAAATGTGCAAGCTTTCTAAGAGACAGACCACATCCCAGGGCCGCCTGGGAAAAACACATTCATGAGTAAGTGGCATTAGCCACTGGGTGGCTCCACAGCCTTTATGTCAGCAGAAGGGCAAAATATTCATGAATGAGGCAAGAAAGATAAAACAAAGGGCTACAGAAAGTCAAGACGGGGCTTCTCTGATGAGTCTGTCCCCAACCTCATGGTTGGTAGGTTGGGCTCCAGGGATCCAGCTGTAGGTCTGACTGACCAGGTTAAAATAGACCTCCCATTTCTCTTTCTTCTTGTCGTGAGTCCTGAGTTGAACCCAGAGCACCAGGCCAAACTAATCTCCAAGCAGAATACTGGATCATGGGATGGGAGGGGCCAGGTTGTGAAGGAGGGAGAGGAAACTGTGACTTGGCCCTGCTCCTGGACATGTACCCCACAGCCCTACTGGGAAGAGATGGAAAGGGATGAGAAGGGAGTGGGGTATTGGCATGGCTACAGTGATAACACTGGACCCTTCCAGAAGCTACAGCCCCAGGATTCCACACATGACCTCTTGCCTGTTCCCTTGGCTGTCAACACGTTCCAGCCTTCAGGCACACAGGCAAGAATTCCTTCCCACTTATCTACCAAGATAGTTCCCTTCCCGATATAAACCTGTCCCTAAGCTGCCATGAAATGTGACTGTGTATGGCCACAGATGATCTCTATTTTCCCTGTCTTTTCTCCCCGTATCCTTTCACACATACAGCAACCACCACCAAGGAAATGGCATGTCCTCACTCTTTTGGACTTATTGAGAAAATTTCTCCTTTCAGATGGGTGGGCAGTGTGGGGGAAGACCTGCCTTGTCTTCTGATTGTACGGCTGGCTCAGCCCTGCTTAGAGGGCAGTTCTGTGCCACACAAGGACATCTATAGTACAGTCACCCAGCAGGGAGCCTCCGAGAGCAAGGCCTCAGGCTGCAGGCTAGTACATACGGACCTTAAGATTTGTGATAAAGGGGGACAGCAAACAGGATGTGCAGTCAGGAACACAGGAAGCCAGAAGGTAGAAACACTGGTGAACCAGCACACAGGGAAGGCCAGATCACTTGGCCATTGGACCAATCAGAGAGGATTAGCCACCAATGGTGTTCATCCACCCCACTTCCCTGAGCGGGATAAAGGCCACTGCTTTGCCTCAGTATCCCCACACCAACAAGACTCTCCTGATGTAAGCCACTCTTTCCAGTCCTCTGCAAAGGCAACCACCTGCAGCAAGGATGGGGCCCTGTGCTTACACAGGCCTCCCTTCTAGAAGGGGCCCAAGAGGAAGCTCACTGACAAGATCCAAGAGAGGGTAGACTACAGACTACCTTAGACAAGACTCCTATCCTCAGAGACAACCAACCGAGTAAGCCTCCAAAATATCAGTAGAAAAGCATGGGTCATTAATTGGACTAAGAACACTTCCCTCGAATAACCTAAGGAGGGCCTCACATTTCCTGAGGTCTGAACTCTCTCCATATTTCAGCTAAAACTGCATAGTTGGAAGCGGAGCTGTTTCCCGGTGTCTCTGTGGCCTGAGACAGTCAGGCAAGGGGACAGTGGAATTGAATCTGAAAGACACTGTTGCCTTGAAGCAGGAAACGAGACAAGAGATGGTTGCCAAGGAAGTCAGACACACATTGCACATGGCATCCTGCCTCATTTCATTTTTAGAAGCCAATTCCAGGCTTGAGAACTCTGGCAGGCCCTGGGCACCCCTGGAGAAGGAGAATAGAAGCCTGCCAAACTTGGGCCACCCAGACTGGCCAGCTAGGCTGGTTGCCCATATCGCCTGGGATCTACCCCATACTCCATACCCTGACCTCACAGGGCCTACAGGGTCCCTCCTGTCCATTCTAGTCTTAAGACCCCACCTCCCCACAAAAGAGGCACTCAGGTGGGATGCCCCACAAAGGGAAAATGGGACCAAACCTCAGGAAGTGTGTTTTAAATGCTCTGGTGGAGTTTTAGATCTTTCTTTACTGAAGTAACTAATGACTTGGGTAACACGTTTAAAGATCTGGTCACACAGAGAGAATCTCAGGAATTTCTAAGGACCCACCATAACAAAGAAATCTTGCCAACCAAGAAGTTCTTTGAAGCAACACAGATATGTTGCACCTATGGTTCAAACTGCATTTTCTACCTCAGGCTAGAGCCTGACATCCAGATTCAACTGAGCTGGCTGAGAGAAAAAACAGCAACCCTAAGCGTAGCATCAAGAGCGTGTATTAGGTTACCCAGTAACACAGTTAGATGATGTGAGATGAGCATGTGTTTGACCAGGGAAAGTACACAAAGCCCGAGTCCTAGCAACTACCCCTACACACACACACACACATACACACACACACACACACACACACACACACACACACACACACACACATAGATACACACAGAGACACACACATACACACACACACAGATACACACATAGACACAGACACAGACAGACACAGACACACACACACACACACACACACACACACACACACACACACACACACAGTAGCCAAAGCACTCCTAGAGAAATGTCAGGGGATCCATGTACTCAGGAGCTTGTTTTTATCGGGTCTTTCTGTTACTGAAGTGATTCTAAAAATTGAAACCTAAACAATCATAAGGAGAAAGGACTTCACAGAGTCATTGTATCAACAAACTTTACTTCCCAAAAATATATTGAACATATCCAAATTTTATATCTTTAGTGAATAATTGCTATCACCTAACCAAAAAAAAAAAAAAGGTACATTCTGGGTCCATTGGCAAAGAGCCAATCAACACAGATCTAGAACCTAGCCCACAAGAGAAGCCCTTGTGTGTCTATCATCTCCTGTGTGGTTCTGAGTTAGTTACTAAACCTCTCCCTACCTGAGTTCCATCCTTTGAAACCAGACTAATAATAAAGTAGACGCCTTTCTCCATAGGGTTACAATCTAAGGCCTTGAGTGGCTGCAGAAACCATATATCCTACAGAACCCTATGCGCACTTTTTCTGAGACCATTGCTGACTCATCAGGGGAGTACACAAGCTTATACAAAGTGTTGACATTTGAGGAAGTTGAGCAAAGGGTGCATGGGGAGACTCTGTGCTACCTTTGTGTATCTAAAATGTCTTATAAAAACAAAGACAAAGACCCTCCAGGCCTTTTCCTATGACTCAACACATCATAGATGAAAAAGAGAGGCCAGGGCAAGCTCCAGCTTGGAAGAGAAGTGATGAGTTGATTGAGAAAACTGACGAAGCAGTACAGGGAGACTAAGGAGATGCCACACCATTGTGGAATCCAGCCATGTGACATACGCACAGATATGGCTTTTTAGGGATATGGGTTGGCTGACTGTTGTCTCGAGTTTCCAGATTCACATCCTCTGTCGCTGGGCACACTGGGCACACTGGGCACACTCCCTAAACTGTGCACAGCTCGGTGTGGTAACTGCCCACCAGGAGAGGTGCCAGGCAGCATTTCCAAACACCTTCATCTCCATGTGAACTCACCTCATACTGTGGTAACTGCCCACCAGGAGAGGTGCCAGGCAGCATTTACAAACACCTTCATCTCCAAGTGAAAAGCTTCTATTTTAAGGAGCATAATAAACAAAGAATGAAAAAGAAAAATCCATCAGCTCTGAACAGTCTAAATGAAGAATAATCGCATACCTTGCAAGCAACTGAACTGTAATTTCGACTCAGCTCTGCCTTGCACTGTATGTTTCCCATACCACCATGGGGCCTCAAACAGCAACCCATATAAAATCAAGGGTGCACGTGCCTGTGCGTGGCACACACACACACGCACACACACTCACACACACTAAAAGGGCTTCATCTCACTGTGAAAACACTAACATTGGGAGTTAAAGAGAACTTCCAAAAAGCTGCCTGATCTAACTGAACTGAGAAAATCAAGTATTTCCTTCAGATGGCAATTTGAGCCATTAGTCCTAAATGTAAAAGCACTATTAATATATATATATATATATATATATATATATATATATATATATATATATATATATATGTGTGTGTGTGTGTGTGTATGTGTGTGTGTGTATGTGTTTATTTGCTAATATCTGTTATACACACATGTATACTCTATAATAAATATACACACATTGCCTATAACCTATTTCCTCATGATTAAAAAAAAAACCCAAATACGAAATAAGCTCTAGTAGATGTTCACTGGCTATTTAATGCATGATTTTGAGGTCTTTGAAGTAATCCCCACTTTAATGAAATATGTCTTGGGCTATAAAATCAGGAATGGGATTGTGTACGTGAGACTAAAATTAGGGAAGAACAGGAGAAAGGGATTGAATTGCAACCTCGGTCAGTACTTAAGAAGGACCCCTACATTTCCAATGTGTGTGCCAATCACAGATTCTGGGCAGGACATAAGAAATCTGAGCCATGGCAGCCTTGGGAGATCCTTTTACCAGACTACAGATGGAATCAATGTGTCACTCAGAGAGGTTAGAAGCAACTGTCTCCAGCATCTCTTCCCTCTGTGGGCTCCTGGGATTTTCTTATAGGGTTTAGAGTGTCATTAGGGTCAAGCAAAACAACAAGGTGTTCCTCAGCTATGAGGTATTTAGTGTGCAGGGATATGTCCATGCTGGCTTTACCAGTTCAGGACAGACAGCTATATTTTTAGAAACATCACAATCCAACTGTTAAACACAGTAGACAGAGGATTTTCAGAGCAGTGAAACTGTTCTGAATGATGCTATACTACCAGGCACATGTCATTATATGTTTGTTGACATCCACAGGAAGTACCACAGAGAGAGAACAATAATATAAACGATGCACCTTGGGTAACAATGAGTGTCAATGTAAGTCCATTGACTATAACAAATGCTCTGCTCTGGTTCGGGATGTTGGCCGTCAGGGAGGCTATATATGTGTGGAGGCAAGAAGTGTATAGGAAGTAGGTGATGATGACACAAGCCTTTAACCTCAGTACTGCGGAAGCAGAGGCAGGCAAATCTCTGAGTTTGAAGCCAGCCTGGTCTACAGAGTGAGTTCCAGGACAGCCAGGGCTACACAGAGAAACCCTGTCTCAAAAAAAAAAAAAAAAAAAAAAAGGAGATGGAGAAGAAGGAGGAAAAGGAGAAGGGAACTTAGCCTTCCCCTCAGTTTTGCTGTATATCTAATCTAAACACAATTTTAAAGTTTTAATGTGCTTTGAAAAATTTTGCTAAGTAGAAAAGTTTTATAGTAATAAAATATAATAAGATCATGTAACTTCCCTTCATGAAGGCTCTCCTACCTAAGAACAAATTTTAAATTTGTTCCTTATTTCAAATTTCTAATTCCTTAGTAGGCAAAAGGCAAGCCTTCCCATGACCTCCCAGGCTGTCTGTAGACCCTCCTCTCTATCACTCCTGTCCTCCTTCATCTCACTGAAGAAGAAAGGCAGGCGGTAACTTTCATCTCCTTCAGCATCACAGGCGTGTCCAAGGGCTCTAGCAACGATAGTCCACTGAATGTTTTAATTCTGTTCTCATCACTGTGTCTTATTCCTCTTGGGGCTCCTTGAATTTCCCAACTGGGGCTTCAGCTACAGTTTTCATTCTAGCTCCACATTCTCACTAAGTGGCTTGGCTTGACTCTCCTCCCATCAGAAAGGGAGAGCCACATCTCCCTTCCTAGGAATCTGGGTGGATTGGGGACTAGAACCAAAGGGACGCTATTGTGACTTTCAAGGTGACATCATTAAAACCAGAAAAACTTCTCCCTTGCTTTCTTGAAATGTTTCCTATGAACTAGTCACCAGACTACAAAGAAACTGAACAGCGTGTGGGAACCTGATGTGCGGAAGAATTGGTACAAAGGCTCACAACCCCAATTGCTCCCTGAACCCCATCATTAAGCTAGCCCCTCAACCAATTCCTCACAGAGCAGAGAAGAGTCGCCCCACAAAATGCTACCCAAATTACAGATGGTAAACAGAAGGTTTTGTCATTAAGATTTGACGAGGTCTGTCACCTGGCATGGGCAACAGATCAACCTGGGTGGGTTTTGCTTCCAGTATCTCTTCACACACAGTTCTTGTCACTTTCAGTGTCTTCTGTCTACAAGTTTCTCACCCAGAGCTCATCCTGTGTCCTCACTGTCTGCACATCTTTGGCCTATGCGACACCTTCTCTTTCTATCAGAGATCGGGTTTAGGCACCTTCTCCTTCTATCAGAGATTGGGTTTAGCTTGTATAAACCATAGCAATTGCTTAGCTGGGCATGAGCACACATACTTATAACCTCAGCACTGGGGAGTCAGAGGCAGGAGCTCAAGGTCGTCTTTACTACATAGGCAATTTGGCTCCAGCCTGGGTTATATTGAAGCCTTCCCCCTCCCCTCCCCGCCGCCCCCCACTGCCCAAATAAAATGAAACAAAATTCCTAACAGCAGCTATGGAACCAAAAATTTTTTTCCTGCCCTTAACAGAGAAGTCCAGGGTAACTGACTATTGACACTGGTTCAATAGTTCAAAAATGCCAAGGTGAGTTCTTTTTGTTTTGTTTTTACTCATTGTTTCTTTCTTCCTCTGCTTACACTCAAAGAATCCTGGGATAGGACAAAAGTTCTATGCCAATAAAAAAAACCATCAAAATGTCTTTAAACACTCCATACAGTGAACTCCATCTTCATCCCATTGATCCCAATTCAGAAGACTCCCCCCAACTCCACTGCAAAATTATATATTTTAAAGAGAATAAAAACTCTTATTAATAATTTCATATTGATTATATGCTAACCATTTTGGATATATTGAGTTAAATAAGGTATTTTGGAAATCTGGGGCCCACAAGATAGTTCAGTAGATAAAAATAATTGCAACCAAGCCTAAAGACCTGAATTAGACCCCTAACCCCCCACATGATGGAAAGAGGGAACCAACTCCTGGAAGCTGTCCTCTGACTTCCACATGCAAGCCATGGAATTCACACATGTGTACACACTCACATGTGCACACACATGCACAATAACTAAACGTTAAATAATAATTAATTACATTATATAAACATGCACATGAATTAATTATATCAAAACAAAGTAACTAACTATTCATTTTCAAGTTATCATACTTTTCTATGATCTATGCTGTTGGGGTTATTTAAGTCCATGGCATTTGTGTTCTCTGGTCCACACCCAGTTTTGTCGTGAAAGCCAGGGAAGAGGGTACTCCTCACCCCAAGGAAACTACAGCATGTTATCAATGTGGGGCCTCTCGTCCTGGGAACCAGCTGTTAAACATTTACCGGCAGCCCACTGGATAGAGGTAAAACTCCAAGACAGGGGAAATAGAGAAGAGGATTGTGTGGGATGGGGGAGGGGCACAGGTTGAGAGGTAGGGGAGCCACAGGAGAAGACAGCAGCAGCATGATTATGAGAACAGCCAGGAGTGGAGAGGAAATGAGGAAAGGCGGGAAAAAGAAAAAAAAGAGCCCAAGTTGGAAAGGGGAGAAAGGAAGGGAGACCACCTCCAAAAAGAACGATTTGGCTTATTTACTATTCTGAGGCAAACGCTGGTTACATGTAAGCAGATGATTTGAAATAACGACCATGAGCTCTTTTTTCTGCAGGTCTCTACCGCATGGCTCATGTGCTGGCTTTTGGTGACAGAGAACTCCAATATAACCGAGCTCCCTTAATGGCTCAGGCTTCCTGTCACCAAATGTCCTATGGCACTGCCCTGTGGCAACACCCTCCAGGCTCCTGACACACCAAGGGAGCTCTCTTGTCTCATATAAAAATGGACCCAGTCTTCAAGCTCTTTTTGGATGCTGTCCCCCCTCCCTTTGCCATCAGGCTGTCAGCCATCACCCCCTCACACACAACATTTCCATCTAGCAGTCATATTTACTGCCTCCAAACCAAGATGCCAGAAGAATGAGCTTGTTAGGATTATGTCTAAAATGAGCAAGTTCTGCCTGATCACCAAGGCTCTCTCCAGTAAAGAATGGACACAACACTAGGATCTCACTGGGTCACTGAAGTCATTCCTGTTTTCTTTTAGGTTCTCCAAGAGCCCCAAGTGATTGATATTGTAGAATTGGTAGATGCTGGATAGGTGAGGCTTCATGAACTATATAAAATATTCAACGGAAAGAAGCTAGAAAGGAAAGAAAATGGAGAAGTATTAATTAAACAAGAGTTTAAGTTCCATCATGTCAGACATGGTGAATGAAAACACTAGATGCCCTGGTCCTTTAGTAGGGCATTTCCTTTTCCTAGGGTAGACCCAGCTCCATGGCTGCCTCTCCTCTTGTCCACAAAGGCTTTGGGGCAGTTGAGTGGCAATCAGTCACAGTCAGAGGTAGACAAGAAATGCTGATGGAGGCAGCCACACCCTCCAACAGCCAGCACAGGGGAGATGACCCAGCTCCCTTGCCCACTCCCTGACACTCCCCGCTGTTGTGGAATAATCTTTCTCTACACTGTGAAGCTGTATTTCTGCCAAGGCACCTTCTGATTGGTTTAATAAAGAGCTGAATGGCCAATAGCTAGGCTGGAGAGAATAGGTGGAACTTCCGGGGAAAGAGGGGAACTCTGGGAAGAATCTGAGGCACGTGGAATTCACCAGCGAGATACAGAGGGAGTCAGATGTACAGTATGGAGGAGAGGTAATGAGCCACATGGCAGAATGTAGATTAATTATAAACAGGTTAATTTAAGTTATATGAGCTGGTTGGGAACAAGTGTAAGCTAAGGCTGAACTTTCATAATTAATAAGAAGTCTTCATGTCATTATTTGGGAGCTAGCAGTCCAAAGAAAGTCCAGCTACACTTCACTCACATTACTCCAGAGAGAAAAAAGATAGGCTTTTGAACATGAATCCAGGCCCTAGGACAATGGTTTTCAAACTACCTAATGCTACAGCCCTTTAATACAGTTCTTCATGTTGTGATGACCACAACCATAAAATCATTTTCATTGCTACTTCATAACTGTAATTTTGCTACTGTTATGAATAGTAATATATTTTCTGATGGTCTTAGGCGAGCCCCGGGAAAGAGTCAGTCAACTCCCAATGGAGTCGCCACCCACAGGTTGAGAACCACTGCCATCGGGTAACTGAGTTAGTACCAGAGGAGTGGTACCTAGGTCTCTTGACTGTGTGTGGGCTGGGAACAACAGCAGCATGGGTCCCCTGCAATGGGGGATATAACTGATGTAATGACTCTGATGGGTATAATCTGAGTCCACACTAACCTCCTGAAAATGCATTTCTCAGCTACTCTGTACCGAGTCATGGGTCACAGCACAACATTTTGAAAAGCATATTTTACTGAATTCACTGTGTAAAATACTGTGCATTTAAAAAAAAAAAACTTCCATTTCATGGAGTTTATTTGTTTTAGAATGTGGTCTGATAGCAACATAAAAGCTCTAATTCTTCGGCTAACTGCATGTTTGCTCAGACTGTCACACAGAGAAAAAAATTTAAATAACTATGATACACAAAACTACCCCAGAAATAAAATTTCCAAAATTACCTTCTCTAGGCTGAGCATTTAACTTATAAAGAAAGACTCAACAAATGTTCTAAAAGTAAAAATAGAAATTCTGGAAAGGGTTCCCATTATTCCACTCCACTTTCTGCCTAGCACCAAATAGGGCAACAGGAAGGTCGGCTGGCCTTCTCAAGGAATCTGGTGGACAGGGCTGGTCAAAAGCCACATTTGGGTTTCTTGGGAAAAATATATACATATATATACACACACACATAACTGCTCTAGTTAATTCCTCTCCAAAACAAAATTTGAATATCTTGTCTTTGAGACTAAAACTTCTAGAAAAAGATTTGTATGCTAAGGGAAACTTCAGGCTAATTTATCAACCAGCTGATATTTATTGACTACTTTTGGTACAAGGCTCTTGGTACCATAGAGATGAAAGATAGGAAACCCCCACCCAACATAAAAACCCACATACCAAACTCTATCTCATGGTTCTCAACCTGTGGGTCCCAACTCCTTTGGGGGTTGACTGTCCCTGTCACAGGGGTTGATTAAGACCATCAGAAAACACAGATACTTACATTACAGTTCATGAACTGTATTAAAGGGTTGCAGCATTTGGAGGGTTACTAACCACTGCTCTATCTAGAGACACATATGCAAAGCCATATGTTTGGGTCAATTTGGAGATGCTATAACAATAGGATAGGCTAAAAATGCTTAATAAGAGAGATATTTATCATGGCTCTGGAAGCTGGGAAATGCAAGATCAAGGTGCCAACAGATGCCTTGTCCAATGTACACCAACTTCCAAATTCCTATAGGGGCGCCTTCTCCTCGGGTCCTCCTTGATCTCTGGTAGAGAGCAGAGAAGGAGATGCTCTCTCATGTCTTATGAGGACACTAGTCCTCTTCCAGGAATCCTACCCTCATGACGTACTCTTCACCGGTACTATCTCTGAATATCATCATGTGCTATTCATGGGAGTGAGGATTGTGGCACACTAACCAGGTAGCACAAACATTCAGTCCTCTGCACACACTACACTGTCCCCTATCATATGGCTACAGCCGAGGGAGAGCATGATCTTTTCAATGAGTGGTGCTTGGTCAATGAACGTCCAAGCAGGAAACATTAAATCTTAATCTATATATCGCATCACATACAGAACCATTGCCGGGTGGACGACAGATCCAAACGTAGAAAGCAAACCACTGAGACACAGAAGAGAGAGCATCCATGGCTTGGAACAAAGGATGTCTGAAAAAGGATGTCGAATGAATGGGCCAACTGAAAGGAAAATGGACAGGCCAGGAACTAGTAAGATAAAGAGCTCTGTTCATCACAGCACACCAGGGTAGGAGGACACACTCCCCATGCTTATTTCTGACAAATGGTTCCTCCAGGGTCTGTTGTGTACAGGTAAGTCGGGATCCACTAGACAGACAATGTAACTCCCCAAAGGGCTTTTGTTGTTATTTCGTTTTCGTTTTCTTTAAACTGACACTTTATGAAGAGGATTTTCAAAAGGCCTAAGTGTGCCCTTCTAAGCACACTTTGAGGAGGAGGGAGGATCAGTCTCCCATTCACAAGTGGAGGATAATCTGCCTGCCCTCTGTCTTTCCACACCCCAAACATCCTACAGTATTTTAGGTGCCCATCTGAAAATATAAAGTAACTGATTTGAATAAACAGGCTAGCTTGTTTTTTGCAAGTATTTATTTACAATTAAAAATTTTTATCACCCACCTTCCTCAAAACAGAGAAGATGCCAAAATACAGTCCCCCCAGGCTTGCTTGCCCCAGCCTTGAGCTGTTCTAAAACCGTGTGGTAGCTGTGATTCCAAAGCCCCTCCACCACTCCTGCCGAATTTAACTACCTTTGTAGGTGGGTTATGAAGCAGAACCTCGGAGGGCTGGTGAGATCATGAATAGCATTGCCTTCACCAATGCTATTACTGCAGGAAAGGGCTGGTTCTATGGAATGTCTGATAGAAAGGCTGTGGTGGCTTGAATCAGTCACTGTCTGTCTGTCTGTCTGTCTGTCTGTCTCTCTTTCTCCTTCCTCTTCCCTCCCGCCCCCTCCCTCCCTCCCTCATGCTCACTTGCCCTTCCATCATATTATCCAGAATTCCTAAGACTTTCCCCAGATGCCAGCCCCCAGCATCACATCCTTGGACCCTCATCCATCAGAATGTGAGCCAAATTACCTTCTTTTGTTTGCAAAGTACCCAGTGTTTGATATTCTGTTATGGTGTCGGAGAACAGACCCAAAGCATGCTCTTTTCTTACCTATGACTACAAAAAGTGTGGGATATGCAGGCCACTCCCTTTTTCAAAACAACCTTCAAGTTCCTCCCTTGTAAAAGAGATACACATATTTATCACATAAAACATAAACAAAATTAAAATTACCCTTCCAGCCACTAAAAAAAGCCTGTAGTGTTTTTATATGTTGCTCCAGTATCTTTTCTAGAGACGCATAAAGCATACCCAAGTCATTTGTGACTCTCATATAGAGATGCTTTGAAAAGGTAATTCTTTGAAGGAAATGAATGAGGATTTTCCATTTTGACATACTGATTATGCTCTATGTTCCTAAACTCAGTGTATGGTCCAAAAATGTCAAAACAAAACAACACAAAAAGACTTCATAAGCCTCCTCGTTGGTCAAATAATACAACTTTAATTTAAATACATGTTTGAACAAAACAGAATTAGGTGTGATAAAAAGCAGTAGACGCTGCTAACAGTGATTTCATTTATGCCCTGGGCTTTTCTTGGGAAGGTTTTGAATATTTATTTTATTTTATAATAATATCTGAGAAGACTAGAGCATTTAAAGGGAAAAGTCAAGGAGAGGGATTTGTAGCCCCTCAAGAAGTGAGGGTGGATGGGGGTGGGTGGGCCAGTCCATCTTAAAAGGCAAAGCTTCCTCAAGGGTCACATAAAGCTGTGATGGTGACCAACAGGGGGCTTTGAAATAGAACACCATGTCTCACCGTATATTGAGGAACTTTTCAGTCCTGATGTTAGGAAGCTGGGCCAGAGGAAGGCAGCTATGACTTAGTTAGAGGTCCGAGGAGGAAGACTGGGGTGCACACATGGCCCACCTCCCTAAGCCTTGCACCCCTGATATGCAGCTGGAAGTGTGGCAATGCCACCGTGCAGTGACTAACATGAGAATTACTGACTCACCATTCAGGGCATCTTAGGTACCTTGTATCTCTCTTCTCCCTCTCTGCCTCCCTTCACAGTTTACAACATATTAGCAGCAATAAAGCAGTTCCCCACTTGTTCGGTTCTAACTCAACTTCAGGATGGCTCACTCATTGGCTACAGCCCACCATTCATCCATCTCAAGGTTTAATATGGACATCAACAAGGTACCGTTTTCAGAGTCTCAGGCTAGATTAGGTGATGGCTTGTTTATCCAAAAGCAGACAGGTTTCATTCACTAAACATCTGCCTATGCAAACTGCTTCCGGTACGAGATTGCTAAGTTCTTAGCCTCCTGGAGTCTGATGAAGACATGGAATATTTTAGCTAAACAAAAGGCACTTGTCTACCAGAGACACTCCATGCTGTTCTTGGAGTTGTGCTATTTGTAGGGTTCTTTCATTGTAACAAGCATAGTCGTGTTTTAGCACCAAATCAATGACTCATTTGCTTTTGACTTGTCAGGCAACTGCCACACCCAGTACAAACACAAGAATTCAGCCGACTAATTAGAATTGTAGAGTATTTGCTCATGGGAACTTGGCAGAAAAGCCTTTTTCTTTTAGTCTGAAGACTCTGCACCTTACCTTGCTTTAAACAGATTTAATTCCATTAATATGAGCAGAAACGAAGTAACTATACCAGTTACACCAGTTACACTTGCATATAAAACTTAAGAGAAAGAAATGAACAGATCATTGGCCACAGACACTGAGGGACCTGAACAAAAGTATCTACTAATATCAGCAAGCAAGTTAGGGAGTTTTCACACTTCATTTCTGTCCATCAAAGATAATATCTTGTACTTTCAGATATGAAGGAGAAAATACATGCTGTAACATAGGGCTTAATCATAGTGAGTTTCCAGGGCATTGAGGATGTAGTTCAGTGGTAAAGCACACAAATAGCATGTGAATGGCCTGGATTTGGTTCCCAACACTGCAATATAATAATAATAATAATAAAAATAATAATAATAATGACTAAAATGAGCTTCTAGCTGTTAACCACAAACTAGACTGAGCCTGTAGCCAATTCTGTCTAACTAGGTAGATGGAAAACACAGGATCTATTATTGCTAACTACTGATGCAAACCTGATCATCGGAGAAATGAGCAGTTTTCTCATTGTGGTGTATATTTCAGAGCAAACAAATTCAGATTTTTTTCCCCTAAAGAAATTGTTGAAATGGCTCATCTAAGAAATTGCAGAATCCCATCAATCAATCAAGACAAAGTCCTTTGGACAATGTATCAGACATACAGCAGAAAAACGTGCCTGGCGGAAGGGTCAAACATGGTAGAATTCGTGACCGTATCAGAGGCAGGAGAGTAAGGTTGAGGTCCACAGAGGCTGCACTTGCCCTTTTCTCACACTTTCCTTGGATCGATTAAGCTTGTACATGCCATGAAGGCTCTTTGGACTTTGTTTTCTAGTCTTAAAAATGGGCTAACTACTTATACCCCAACGTTTTAGTGGGGGTTGGGTGATATTATCTGATGATACTTTAAGATCCCATCATTAAGCAAAACAAACACACAGTGTAAAGAGTAACAAATTCTGCTTCCCACATCCTACCAGAACTATCTTACTTAGGGTTTCTATTGCTGTGAAGAGACACCACAACCATGGCAACTCTTATAAAGGAAAAACATTTAATTGGAGCTGGCTAACAGATTCAGAGGTTTAGTCCGTTATCATCATGGCAGGAAACATGACGGCATGCAGGCAGACACGGTGCTGGAGAGGTAGCTCAGAGTTCTATATCCGGATGACAGGCAGTAGAGAGAGAGACAGTGGGCCTGGCTTGAGCACTTGAAACCCCAAAGCCCACCCCCAGTGACACACTTCCTCCAACAAGGCCACACCTACTCCAACAAGGTCACAGTTCCTAATAGTGCCACTCCATAGTGACCAAGCATTCATTCTTTTTCAAACCACCATAATAACCACAATAAAGCCTAATTTCTTTGTATTACCCTGTCGTGTTAATTCTAAAACTAACTATAAAATTCCCCAGCACAAATTAATTTGCTTAATCTGAATTTGTTCATATTCCTATTCAAACCAATTTATACATTTTACCTTTGGAATTTTTATTCCTTAAGGTTTTTTTTTTGTGATTTTCTTTCTGTGATACTCATTTTATATCAAACTTCCCTCAAGTTAAAACAAATGCCACCATTACCTCATTGTGAGCTGACAAGGTAAAGGACAAATAATACAGAGAAGGCCACCACTGACAGCCAGTATTGTAAGTTATATGCCTAAAATGTTTAAGTCAAATATGTCGCTTTTCTTAAAGGTTAACCCAATTAAATGCAAGGAAAAAAGTAGCAAGGGTGATGCTAAGTCTCTGTACTGTCAGATTTCCAATTTAACTCAAAACCTGGTCATTGGGGGCTGTTTTGGGGAGAAAGAAAAACCATTTTTAAATGGTTTTCGATGGGTCTGGGGCAATAACTCAGTAAGTCATGCCATGAAGCATAAGGTCCTGGGTTTGAGCCCCAGAACCCTTGTATAAAGCTAGATGTGGTGGGGTATGTTTGTAAATCCCCACCACGGGGCAGATGGAAAGTGGTGATGCTCTAGGGCTCAGTGGCCAACTGGTGTCCCTAACAGGTGAGTTTCGGGCCACAGAGAGACCCTGTCTCAAAAAACACCGTGGGTGGCCCCTGAGAGACTGTAGGTGAAACTGACCTTTATGTGTACCTGTCACTCACTCTCTGTGTCTCTGTGTCTCTGTCTCTCTCTGTGTCTCTGTCTCTGTCTCTCTCTGTCTCTCTGTCTCTCTGTCTCTGTCTCTGTCTCTGTCTCTCTCTCTCTCTCTCTCTCTCTCTCACACACACACACACACACACACACACACACACACACACACACACACACACAATCTCATCCTTACATTCACATCCTAATTTGAGGCACCATGTCCAGGACAGGACAGCTCTGTTCCTACTATGACTAGAGGCTGCATCTCTTGACTGGTTATTTGGTGAACTACTTTGCCCGAGTTTCTGCTTCTCATTTTTGTAATCACCATTCCTGCAATAAATTTCTTTTTCCCCGATGCACAGCCAGGTTTCTGGGAAAATCTCTAAAGGTCGGAACTGCAAAGACACAGGCCTCCCTCTTTTTTGCTTTTTTGTTTTTTGTTTTTTGTTTTCACATGAGAAAAGAAAATCTGAAAATAAAACCTAATGGCAAAAATGGTTTCCCAAGGGTGTATGCTGATTAAACAACAGCCTGGGTAGAAGAGAATTCAGGTGTCCAGGGTCCTTCCCACTGCACCATGGGAAAATGAGCAAGCCTGATTTGATGCCAGAGATGCCAGGGAGCTTTCCACAGGCCACAAGTAACACATCCTGCCCTGCAGCACTCATCCCCCAAATTCACGTGCTCACACTTCACCTTCCCTTCCCTGAGACCTGACATTCCCCACTAACATGAAAGATAATTAAATCAGTTCAGGTTATTTGCATTATAACTTCAACGAATTTGTCATATCCTCCCTGGAAAACTGGCTGGGGCTAAAGGAAGAAGTTACTAACAGATACAATGATTTGAATAAATGTATTAATAAATTCATCGACACACAGGGAACAAGACATGGGTCCTGCTGTCATATGCTTTCAACCATATAGAATTCCTTCTTCTACAATGGCTTCTTGACAACCTCCTCTTCCCCCTTGTGTGTCTGAGAAGGATGATGTCTTCTCATTCCCTGTGTGGTTTGGATGTGAAATGTCCCTCAGAGGCTCCCATGTTCAAGTACTGGGTCCCAGGCTGGTGGTGCTATTTTGGAAGGTTTCAGAACTTTTGGGACGGAGAGCCTCATGGAAGGAAGGAGGTCACTGAAGGGTGGGCTTTGAGGTTGTACAGGCTGGCTCCACTTCCTGTCTACTCTCTGCTTCCTGTTCTAAGATATGAGGTTTTCTAGCTGCATACTCCTGCCACCCACGGAGCCACCTTCAGACATCCCTTCCCCTCCATGACGGACTGTAACCCTTAAACTGTAAGCCTCCCTTCCTTAAGATGCTGCTTCTCAGCTATTTGGTCCAAGGAGCAAGAAAAGTATTGAATCCATCCCTCCCCTTTGATCTATGTAAGTATTTGCTGAATGAATGGATGGGTGAAGAGAGGGAGGGAGGGAGGAATACTGTGCCCTCCACAGTTCATCCCATATTTGCCTTAAGAGAGTCTTTCAAAAAGGAAAAGCCCCGTTTTTACCGTTTCCCCCTTCCATCGTGAAAACAACGCTTTAGAGACTAATACAACACTCTTGTCTCCCCAGAACAGGTTTCCGTAAAGCATCAAGGCTGACTGAGAAAAACGCGGTGAGAGTTTATTGGCCTGAACTTTTTGGCAGAGACAGAAACCAGGGCTTTCATTCCTTGCTCTATGGAGAACTGAGTGAGCCCATCACTCTGAATCCTCCTTGCAGATGGGAGGCACTCACCCCATCAGAGCACGAGCAAGCATTAGCATTCCAGCGCAATAGGGCAGAGTCCTCAGGCATTAAGAGCTTCCAACGACAGAGGGGAGAGTGCCAACCTGTGTTTGCCTCCTCTGAAGACTTTCATCCCCCATGCGTCTGTCCTTTATTCATGGCAACTTCCTTCAGCTCCCAGGTTCAAGGGAACACACAATTATAATTTACAGCCACGCAAAAGAACCATAACTGAAAGTCAACAATGAAAGAGCAGGGTTTCACGGTGGGCACAGCAACGTGATATCAATGAAGTTAATTTAAGGTATGAACTAAGCCCAGAAATGCCACCGCTGCTCTGAAGGGCCAGTTTAGACCTCTCTCACTCTGCTGTCAGATATGGGACATTTGGGGACCTGTTCTGACTACTACAACACAGTGCCACAGACTAGGACAAAATGGCAGCCATTTACCTCTCACACTGTTGGAAGCTAGAAGTCTAAGAGAGAGTGTCAGCATGCCAGCTTCCTGCTGAGAGCCCTCTGCTAGGACAGAGCAAGGAGGTACTGGTGAACTAGAAGAGGGCAGAAAGAGAGCTCTGATCTCTTCATCCCCCTCTATAAGCACTAAGACCACCAAAGGGGCTGTACTCTCATGGTCTTATGGAACACAGTCATCTCCCTAAAGCCCCATGTCCAAATACCATCATTGTAGAAGTAAACATGTCACCCTAGCAATTAATGGCAAGGAGGCACCGTTACTCCATAGCAGGGACACCCAAGAGCAGCCAGGAGAGTGAATGATGGGAGCAGCAGATGGCACAAGAGCCCACCCTCACAATGGTGTGGCAGGGCAGGAGATGGGTAGTAAAAAGGGCTGTCTAGAAAGGCCTAGGATAGGACAGTAGAGAGGACTGTCTAGAAAGGCCTAGGATAGGACAGTAGAGAGGACTGCCTAGAAAGGCCTAGGATAGGACAGTAGAGAGGACTGCCTAGAAAGGCCTAGGATAGGACAGGAGAGAGGACTGCCTAGAAAGGCCTAGGATAGAACAGTAAAAAGGATTGCCTAGAAAGGCCTATGGGCCAGCCTGATGGGATAGAGTGACTTCCTGGAGGAGAAACCTCCTGTGTCAACTTGAAACAAGGTGAAAGCAACATGTGACATGAAGAAAGTGGAGACACGTGATTCTGGCCAAAGGAACCCCTGCTGATCTGTATGGAGAAAACCTGAAAAGAGCAATCTGGTGTGTGGCAGGAAGTTGACAACTCCAGAAATGAATAGAGCAGACCTCTGGGCCCTGGGTTGCCCGCTAAGGTGTGACTGTTCTATCCTAAGAGGCTAGAAGAGAGGGAAACAATGATTCTGTCTGGATTCTAGAAAACAACCAAACTTCTGGAGAAGGCTTTCCTTAAGCACCATGACACAGAGGTAGAGGGCTAGAGGTGAAGGTAGAGGAAGCCATGACCGAGGACCATGACAAGGGCCTTGGACCAGGGCCTGTGGCTCAAACACTCTGAACCTTGGACTCTTCAGTTCCTCTTTAGGGATGGGAAATACAGTAAGAACTTCATGCATTCAGATGTCAGGAGTGATGGCAGCATCCTGGCTAAGTGACTTAGGAGTGAGAATAGCCTTGAACAAGGACAAATGACATCTCTGTTCTCAGTGTCTTCATTATAAAATGAAGAATAAAGACAATTACCCCCTCAAGACACACACACACACACACACACACACACACACACACACACACACACACATACACACTTCACAGAATTATTTAGAGAACTGAGAAATGAAATGCATGGGTCCCCTGAGTCATGAATTAGCGGTGGGAGCAGTGGTAACAGGAGTCACTGTGGTGAGGGGTGCTGATGGTTGCAGTGGCATTGGTAAATTGAAAGGAAATGAGTGGCCCTTGCTGTAAAGCAAGTGACAAACGAAAAAATGCTGGACCACAGTGGTAGCTGGGAGAAGTCAACAAACTAGACGCGAACTATCTCAGCAACAAGCACCAGCAAGACTTTGGGACTACTGGGTGTGTCAGGCTGGGGAGATGCAAGAGATAAGGATGCCACGTGTTTTCCTGAAACAACTATGAAGACACAGAGGGAACCGAGGAAGAAGAGCAAATTTGTAGAAGAACGTAAGAAACGCCCTCACAGACAGCTGGCCACGAGCCTCCCTTGAGGCATCTGGGGAAGATGTCCGTTTTAAAGTGCCTTGCAGATGCCTGGAATTCAGGCTAAAAAAGACAGATTTAGAAGTTGTCAACAGATGGACGTCAACTGGAGGCACTGGTAGGGAGAGTCACACCACCCAGAAAGACTAGGCAGAGAAAGAGGTGAGTGGGGGCTGGAGATGGGCGACAAGAGGTGTCGTTGTGGAGGCAGACACAGTGCAGACTCAGAAAGGCTCTGGGAATGGGAAATCAATACAAGTGGAAGGATGAAAGCTAGGGACAGTCCTGGCTGAAGACACTCCGGGACAGGAGAGAGCTTCAGAGGGAACTGATGAGCTGCCTGGCAAGTCAAATCAAAGTCAGGCCCAAGCAAAGCCAAATCGACTGAGACACAAGGCAGTCCTCAGGCCAGCTGTGGTGGGAGCTGACATCAGATATTACTGGGGCTGAAAGAAGTAAGTGTCGTGGGTGGAGAAAGACGTGGAAAAAAAAAACACAGAAAGGGAAAGAAAAAGGTAGGATACATGGCAGAAAAAGAGAAGCTTTGGTTGGTAGAAAAAAAATGGTGGTAGCTACTTTAAACAGAGGAGAAAGATTTCAATTTCCAAGCTAGTTAGATTGAAAGTGTGGGCGGGAAAGGGGGCTGACCATACAGACACAAAGCACGGTCAGTGGAGAGATGTGCCGGGAGCAGCCTCCCGGGACACCAGCTAAGAAGAGACCAGTGGAGAAAGGAGGAGATAACAAGAGTCTTAAAAAGATGCCAAAGCTTGAAATACCCAAGTGCAGGGAATGAGAGACGAGACAGGGGGATAAAATGAAACCGTGCAGAGAAAGCACAGACAATAAAATTCAAAACCATTGAGCACCCACTCTTCCCGTCCAGGGCTAGGCCAGGCTGTGTGCAGACTAAGAAGAGGCTAGAAGACATCAGAAGCAGACACAGAGATGGGCCTGGCAGAGCAGCATGGCAGGGTCACCCAGAGCAGCCTGGAGACCCATGGAAGGTTGACTTTCTTAATGCAGTCCCTCAGTTTAAGTGTACAAGGCCATTAGGTACTACTGCCACCTTGACATAACTGTTTGGAGCCATGAAGTGTGTGTGTGTGTGTGTGTGTGTGTGTGTGTGTGTGTGTATGTATATGTATGTGTATATATATGTATATGTATATATATATATATATCCAATGCCAAAATACAACAGTAAGGATGCAAGATAAGATATGAGTTACAGTAACAAAACAATGAATGGACTTTTCTTTACTGCATTTACAATAAAGAAATATCGCTAGCTAATTCTAATACTAAAACACCATGACTTTGTCTTAGGTAGGGTTTCTATTGCTGAGACAAAACACCATGACCAAAAAGCAGGTTGGGGAGGAAAGGGTTTATTTGGTTTATACTTCCCCATCACTGTTCATCACTGAAGGAAGTCAGGATAGGAACTCAAACAGGGCAGCCTCCTAGGGGCAGGAGCTGATGCAGAGGGCATGGAGGGGAGCTGCTTAGTGCTCACTGCTCTGTTTTCTAATAGAAGCCGGGGACCACCAGCCCAGGGATGGCACCACCCACCTTGGGCTGGGTCCTCCCCCGCTGATCACTAATTGAGAAAATTCCTTACAGCTGGATCTCATGGAGGCGTTTTCCCAACTGAGGCTCCTTCCTCTCTGATGACTCTAGCTTGTATCAAGTTGACACACAAAACCAGCCAGGACACTTTCTAAATACTTTCTGAAGGTCAGCTAGTCCTTTTTCTTTCAACCAAACAAATCCTTAAAAGTTAAGGGATTGTGTCTTACTAGAGACAAACAATGAAAATTAACATGGTTGTCTTCAAATAGTTAAATCTACCAAAATATTTAAGATCAGGAAGGCTCTAGAACATGTTTGCTTATGTTCAGGTTAAAATACGCACAACCCTGTCTACAGTGGGCACAGGGCACGTACATGCTTCCCCAAAGCTTAGCATTTAATTGACATCAACACCTTGTTTCTTGCCTCCTAGTTTTCTTTCCCCATATTTCAGAGTGTCACCAACAGTTAGTGGCCAGTTGTAAAGCCAATGACAACAACAGACATACACCAATTACTATACTATACTTGATATTTTGCCAGCCAGGCCTCCACCAAGTACGAACCCTACAGCACAGAGAAAGGAAGAGGGGAAAAGGGCTCAAGAGATCAAAGAATTGTCTAATCTCATAGACCTGCTAAATGAGAGGCAACGGTGTGAACGCAAGTTAATCCAGCCACAGAGCACAAGTTCCTAACCTCGGTTCCACCCATTTCTCACACCTCAAAAGGGAGGTGTGATTGCTACTTTTCCCACAACTGTGATGAAATATTTGACTAGAAGCAACTTAAGGAAGGGTGATCTTATCCTGGCTCACAGTTTGAGGAGGCACAGTCCATTGTGGTGGGAATACGGAGTGACTGGTCTCACTGCCGTTGAGTTAGGGAGTAGAGAAAGATGAATGCTGCTATTACACTCACTTTCTGCTTTTTATCCAGCCCAGAACCCTGGATGTCCAGGTTCCGACTGAGTCTTTCCACCATCCATTGAATCTCTCTGGAAACACCCTCATAAGACACTCTCATGAGTTTGTCTCCAATTCTAAATCTTGGCAGACTGATAATCAATATTAACTATCACACAAGCTAAGGGTGGTTTTCTTTTTCTTACTTTGGAAATTAAGAATTCTTTTATCCATAGTTTTGGTTTTGCTTGGTTTTTGTTTTTGTTTTTGCCTGTTTAATTTATTCTTTAGTATAAGGGGCCTGGAGGACTCTGTTCTCACAGACATGCACTAGGGGATCCTGGAATGTCAGGCACACAGGGTTGTTTCTTCAAGGGAAGGAAATGAAAAATCCATTTTCCACAGAGAAAGTTGGAGTGGACATGCTTTCTAGCCCGATGATGTGTGCGATGTCTGTGTGGCTGGAGCTAACACCATATCCTCCTCCAGATGCTTGTCATAAATCTGTTTTTCCGAAATCAAGCTATAGAACCTGTCTTTATGGACCTTACAAAGAGTTTCAACATAGCCATGTCTTATCTGTATTTAGTTCACTTTGTTCCTCAAGGAGATTTACATATGCTTTGTTGTGCCCACAAAATTAATCATCACCAGAACGATTTCCACCGAACTGATCTGTGCTTAGTTATGCCCAAAATAAACCACTTGGGGTCGGACTCTCAGAGTTTGATCCAGCTCCAGCTATTGTGACCTGTTGAACCTAACTACTGCCTCCCTGTGTCCCTTGGCTCTCTCTGCCACCCATGAAGGTCGCAGAGATCTCCACACCCGAGTACTCTCTGTAGGTTGCATTTGTGGTGATTAAAAAATAATAATAAAGCAGTAAAGTCCATTTCTAAATCCCTGGACAAAGGAGGATTCAGCGCGTGCCCCACAGACTCAGGCCTAGGCAGCAGCTCTGTCTTCCGGCTGAGATGCCAGTGATGCAGCAAGGCAGGCTAGTTTGATGCTGGCGAGGAGAGCGGTGTGCTCAAAACAAGGACCTAGCCTGAAAATGACAGGTCTCTCCTGAACATAAGCGCGAACCCACTGACAGCTGCACCCTGCAGGCCACACGGGGCCACAAGATACGATCAACACAAATACGGAAAGGTCACCGAGGAACATGCTAATCTGTACAGTTGACACGTCTGTGTGATCGTAATGATTTTTTTTTTTAATTTTTAAAAATAATAGGACGGGGCCAGCAAGCTGGCTCATGGGGTGGAAGTGTTTGTGGCGTAAGCCTGAGAGCTCAGGTTCAATTCCCAGAACCTACGGTGGAAGAAGAAAACTGACTCCTGCCTGTTGTCCTCTGACCTTCATATGGGTGCTGTGACACATGAGTTGTACCTTCTCTCTCTCTCTCTCTCTCTCTCTCTCTCTCTCTCTCTCTCTCTCTCTCTCTCTCTCACACACACACACACACACACACACACACACACACACACACACACAAATAGTAATAACAAATTAAGTCAAGAAAAACGATAGTATGATCTTGGATTACTACTAATCACAGGTCAGTCAGTCAGTCAACTCAAAAACTAAAGACTTGGAGGTTGGGGCGTTGGCTCACTTGCTCAGCATGCATGAAGACCTGCTTTCAAATCCCCAGCACCCAGGTGAAAAAGTGGGCGTGGCTACGCATGCCTGGAACACCAGCTTTGGAGGGGCCAATAGGTCAGAAGACTGCTTTTAAAAAAGCAGAAAGACCTCAACTGTGGAGGACAAGCCAGCACTGGAGAATGTTCATGGCTAGGGTACTCTGCCATCCCACTGAATTGCGCTTAGCAACAAATTTTAATTTCCAAAGCAAACCAAATTGTAAAACTGGAAATGCAGATGTTACCTTGAGGCTGAGCAAGATTGGAAGAAAATGACATGATTTACCCAGTAAACCGTCTTGCAACACTTGTCAGGGTAGACAGTGTGCCAGATTTCAAATGCTCTTAAAAAACATTTGGGAAGATAACAGAAATGCCTTAAAACAGAATTCCTTACATATGGATGCAGATTGAACCTAACAGTTCTGTTACAGTCAAATTCCTAGCTCAGAATTTCACTGTGTAAGCTTTCCCACAAGATTTTTTTTAAAAAAGGGGAGGGGGGAGCTATAGGCACATAACCAATCATTGCAGGATTTAATGGCCATATTTTTCTGTGAACACAAAAGACTCTCGGATGGGTGAGAGGGTCATAGCCTTGGGCTCCACTTCTGCAGGGCCACCTCCCTGAAGCCTCTCTGGAACCAAATGGTCCTCCACATGGTTTCAGCTTATGCCCCATGTGACCAGAATTCCTTCATCAATTGTCAAGAAACTTTCAGAACAAGACCAAGCTCCTTCTAGATGGGCATGAGCCAGAGGCATGGGCATTGGGAAAAAAAAAAAAATAAAATAAGATGTGTACAAAGCCTGGACCATGGACTGCTGAGATGGATCAGTGGGTAAAGGCACTCGCTGTCAAGTCTGAGTCCCCAGAACCTATATGTTGGAAGAAAAGCCTAGCAATACATGTGGCTAGGACTATGCCCTCCTACCAGCTAGGACTGTGCTGGGGCAGCGGTGTGTGTGTGGGGGGTGCATACCAAAAGAGAAGACACCCAGTCCTGGAGAAGATTTTCTCAAGTCCATTCCAGCTCAGAGCTCTGGGGCATGTGAGAACTCAAAATTCACACTTAGCCTTGCAATTCACTAAAAGGATGTGGTTGTCAAAGTATATGGGTAAAACACATTTATAGCCACACCTATTAGCTTAATGCATAGTTTCCAATATTGAGACATAACCTCTGTGAGTCCTTTGTTCTGTACAGAGTTACAGGTGGGCCCTGGGGGTGCATGGTAGTCTCAGAGTCACACTGCCCCAGTTCATGCACCCCACCCCCAAGCCACTCCCATCTATGTGAGCTTGTTCAAGCTTCCTTATTTGTAGAAACATTGACAGCCCTCTCATCTTAGGAGTGCCGTGAACGGGAAACGAATCGGTGCATGCCAAGTGCCTAAAACAGCACCAGGAACTGAACAAGGGCTCTCCAAATGTCCACTCCATTATTCTCCAAACAAAGTTGACGGGCTCCTACAAATTTCTCCATACAAATTTAAGCCAAGCTTATGTGTTTCTTCTTCTCCCTTCCTTTCTAACTTTAAATGTCCTGCAAAAGGAAATTATTTTCCATCCTCAAAAGGACAGCTCATCTGACTGCTGATCTGTCTGGGTACAAGTCCTTCTAAAATTAAATACGTGTTCTTTACTACCCAACTCGGCAGATAACACAGGCCTCTCACTGATATGAAGCTCGAAGTCTAGCCAGTTGGCTTGCTGTGCCAGTAAACATTTGAAAGATATGACCAGTTCCCAATTTTAAATATTAGAAGAATACTTCCCAGCCTTAATATTCATAAGGTTCAAAGCTACAAGCCAAGGTAGATCCTTCTCATTCATGAACCCAAGGCTGAGCTACTTGAAGTGGTGAGCAAAAAAATGCACTCAGAAGAGAGAAGCTAGCCCCCTGAGTGGAGAAATGGGTGGGAAGAGGCCATCCATGGCTGTGTAGTACTCCACATGTTTCTTTATTAGCTGGCAGGGTTGCCATCATTACAGTTCCTGCTAATTGCTAACACTCTCTGATTGACTTCTGTCCCTCCAGCCCCCAATGACTGACAGAGGTGAAGGGAAATACTGACATGCTATAAGGTATGTAGAACATCTTATATAATTCCATAAACATTCTATTTGTTTGTTATGGCCGACGGCCTAAAAGCTCCAAAGAAAAAAGATTCAAGGTCATATTTACCCTTTGAAATGTGGGTCTAAACTACACGTTCAATGCAATGAACATCAAACTTTCACCACCCACCACCAATTACTCTAAAGAATATGCAGAATATATCATTTGTTAGGTTAAGCAGGTAGAACTCTCCCTGCTTTCCCAAGGTACCTCTAATGAAGCGTTGTTAATTTCAACAATAGTTCCTCTAGTAACTCAGGTCTTCTCCAAACCCAAAATGGAGTATAAAAGCCAACAGGAAATAAATGAAAATTAATTGTATTCTAAAGAGGCAGGACTGAACACATCTATTCATCCAACAGGAATTCCATCTCAATCAAATACATTGTTTCTTTAAAGAGTTTCACCAACTTCCTATTCTAAAAACCCATGATCATGTCTAATTTTGCCAGTTTTTACTTAAGCTACTAAATGGGCTTTTTGTGAGAGCGAGTCCAGAAAAACAAATTTTTTACGAGCTTATTGCTTATACAGTCAAACTTTATTATATCACAATCACTCATCGGCAGCCAGCATGGAGAATGCTGTTGCTTTGCGCAATATGAATGCTAAAGAAAATGTCTTCACAATAGGCCATAAAATATGTGAAAACAGGATGGCCCACATGGATTGGTACTAGCGAGATCATCTGGCTTTCATTTTTGCCGAATAGCCTATCAGTTGCAAGAACGCAAATCTAGCTTTAACTTGGAAACCACATTCTTAATTATTAATCTTCTCCATGCTTTCACTCCTTCCAAACTCCACTCGGCTAACTGAAGTAGAACACTTCGTTGAGAATCCGTGTTGCTAAAGACTCTCAGGAAATCATTTGGCCTTGGTCATTTTTTTTCTCTCTCTCTCTACATCACATGTATGTGGCTCAGATCTGTGCATAACCTCACACCCTGAACTGTGGGGAACCCTGTGCTGTTGAGGGGAGCTTGGGTACCCGGAGCAGGCAGATCTGAAACATCCTGCACGCCACCTGCCTAGGCACTCTTGGGGCTTTCTTTGGGCGCCCATAGATGGGAGTAACTGAGCTTGGGAAGGCAAAGCAACTGAAACAAATCTCCACATGAGCAGCTTGGGGAAGAGCTGTGAGGACTCGCGTGGAGAGTGACTGAAAAAGGGGGAGCATTGGTCTTGCGGTTGTGACGGACAATTTAAGGAGCTATGGGGGACTCTGAGATCCCCACAACCTGTCCTCTCCCTAAACATATTAAGGTCCAGGCTACCTCGGATCAGGACACTCATTAAGCCTCTCCTTTCCCCAGCCTCTACTAGAGCGCAGGCAAGGGGAGCCACTCCGAGTCCCACTGGGTATAGTTAGGGCTGTGCAGACAAGCTCTGAGAACTCGGAAGAAAGCACTGAGCTTCTCCAGACCCAACCCTCTTCCCACACTATCAAGGGAGCCCGCAGCTCTTCGGGTACTAGGCAGCTGAACCCAAGTAGAGGCGTCCCAAGCGCTGCGCCCCAGCGCCAGAGGGCACCCAGGGGAGAGATCACGCAGAGACACGCTCTGGGGTTCGGTCCCCAAGAGCAAAGGCAGCGCACACCCGGCAGCCAGATCCACGGAAAATTCCCGGGTGGGCACTGAGGGGCGAAAGAGGTCCCGACTGTCCCCCCAACCAGTGCCCGCGTACCTCGCAGCCATACAGCTGACCCAGCTGCTCCACGATCCATTCCTCCAGCACCAATCGTTTCCGAAGCTCCTTGCGGTCGTATTTCACTGTCACTTTGCCCTGCTGGTGGCGTCGCTGCTGCTGCTGCACCTGCCCGGCGGCGGCCACCGTGGCCACCGGCGCCGAATCCTCCCTCGAGGAGCCCGAGCCGCTGCTGGATCCCGGGCTGCCGCCTGTGCCACCGCGGGGACTCTGGAAGAAGACGCGCGCGCCGCCGCCGCCGGCCCCGCCGGCCGCCTCGCCGCCGCCAGTCACCACCGACATGTCCTCGCGTGCCGGAGCCCGAGAGTGGCCCGGAGAAGGGGCGGGCGAGCGCCCCGCGCCGCTACCACCGCGGCCCCGGCAGCCGCATACGAGGGCCCGCACCTGCTCCGCGAGCCTGGCCGCTGGATCCTCGCGGAGGGAGGAGGGAGGAGGGCGGGCGGGCGAGGAGGGCGGGGACCGCAGCCTTAAAGACGCCTCCAAGGACCCTGGTGCTCTAGCCCTGGAGACCGCCCCCGGCTTGAGAGTCGTCCGAGGGGGAGAATCTGTGCCCGAGGGACAGGCCGGTGTTGGGCTGAGTAGCCCAGAGAGAGGTGGCGTGGATCGTCTGGGTGACAGAGGAGAGGAGGTCTTCTACACGCGTGCCCTCGTCTCTTGCCCTGCAGACTCGAACTGTGTGCTTCTTTCGCAGTCCTGGGGCGCACGAAATCTCTGGACTCCCTCAGTCTGGGTCAGCTCTTTCCCACTGGGTAAAGGTCGTGGGAAATGACCGTGCTGCGGGGTCCTCTCGCCCGTGGGTCTCCCAGGATGGCGGGGAGTGTCTCCTCCCCTCTCCCTCAGCCGGCCCCACCGGGCGGTTCCAAACACACATTCCTATTCATGCCATGACCACCACGGATGCCACTTCCTCTGTCGGATTGGTAAGAAAATTGATGAGGCGATGTTTGTGCAATCAGGCAATCGTCGTGCTTGAGAAATTATTCCCAGACCGGGTTTTCGTTTTCTTAGGAAGCGCCTGTTTCACCCTAAGCTGGGTATCATCGGAGGCTTGAGCAGTCCAGAGGGTGAGGGACTAGAGCCATCGAGACCCCGAGCGTTTCAGGGTTAGCTGGGCTTAAAATCTACTGTTATGTTCTCTCTCTCTCTCTCTCTCTCTCTCTCTCTCTCTCTCTCTCTCTCTCTCTCTCTCTCTCTCTCTCTCTCTCTCTCTCCCCCTCCGACCCCCCAGGAAGGCAGCCGCATTGACTAGCTTACTTGAAAAACATCATGCAACCAAGTGGAATTACGAATGAATGAGCTTATTATAAGGTTGAGGGCGAGGAGGTGGGATGCAGAATTATAAACAGAAAAGTGTGTGTGTGTGTGTGTGTGTGTGTGTGTGTGTGTGTGTGTAAAATTACAGGGAGACACTAACATATTCCTGTTGTACATAACAACTCATTTCTGTTCAGGCTACCGAAAGAAACCACAAAGGCATTCAAAGAGAAGTAACCAACGTTTAAGATTGTTAAAACAAGCTGGTGAAGGTTCCCAGAAGCTCTCAGAGGAAAAGAAACCATCATGTCAGCTTCCCCTGAGCATTCTCTGCTGTGCGGAGACTGTCTAGGTGGGATTCTCCACTCTAAGATGGGAAAACCAAGCTGTACTGAGCAGGTCGGCCTGCATATAACCCGCTGACACTTCAGTTCTACCCAGGTTCTTAGATGCCTCTGTTCCTTCAGTGTGGGGTTTTCCAGCAAGAACGTGAGGGGATTTTCCCAGGGTTCCCTGCCTGCAGTTTATTGAGAGGACACTATCAGGCCTTGAAAATTACAAAGTGGGGAGACCTTAGAGAGGGTGTCCTGTACCAGGCTTTTTCTTTTGGGCTACCAACCAGCTCCCAAATCATGACAAGGAGACTTGGATTAGTTTTGAATACTCTGCCTAGCTTAGGCACATTTCTGGCCAGCTCTTTTTAATTTAAATTAACCTCTTTCTCTTTCCCAACCTTTTGCCTCGGGGCTTATTACCTTTCTTACTTCTGTGTATCTTCCTTTCACTGCGTCTCTGGCTGGCTTCTTGCCCAGGTATGCCCCTCATTCCCTCCTCCATCTTCTCTCATTCTTCTTTTCTTGTTCCTTCCTTCTCTCGAGCCTCGATTTCTTTTTCCTTCTATTTATTCTCTGTACCTGGCAGCCGCCCCTATCCCTCTTCTGCCTGGGCATTGGCTGTTCAGCTCTTTATTAGCCCAATCAGGTGCCTTAGGCAGGCAAGGCGAAACAAATGTAACACATCTCTACACAATTAAACACACATCCTTACATCATTAAACAAATGCAGCATAAACAAAAGGAACACACCTTTACACAGTTAAAGAAACATTCTGCAACATCAACAAATATAACACGTCTTTGCCTGGTTAAACAAATATTATACCACAGTGTCCCACAATAGGGTGATTAAGGTAGGCCTTGAACTCCTCTCCGAAGAGAGTCAAAACCAAAAGACAAAATCTCTGGAGAAAGGAGGCCAGCAGAGCACGAGGTGAGTTTTCCTGCAAACCTATCAGAGATGAAGGCGATGAATTACCATGGTGACCCCCCTGGAGACAACAGCCATTCGGTACATCACCCACCCATAGCTGTCTTGTAGGGTATTCCTGACCATCTTAAACACCAACGCCAAAGCCAAGCGGTGAGTGGCTTCACAAAATCAAACTGTCTGCAAGGAGGAAGAGGAGAGGGCACAGCAGTCAACAGTGACCCCCCCCCCCATGAGCTTGTCTCCTGCCAGCCAGCTGGTTCCATGCCAAGTTCTCAAGACCAGCGGTAGCCGACTGCACTAACCAGAATTTAAAACAAAACAGAAGCCACTGACATGTCAGTGAAGCAGGAGAAACCATACAAGCCCTGGTCTGGAGCCGAGACCCTACAATACTCATTATTTGGGAAACTGTTGTGATCCTAAAGTATGACCAAGAGTGGGAAATTCCCCAGCCCTGCTCTGAACCTCCGGACAATGAAGTCAGTCATTCGAGAAAGGCTTCAAAGAAATCGTGAAATTTCTCAAAGTTCTTTCTGAGGAATTCTTAAGTCAATTCTTTCTCGCTTGCAGAGGATGTTTTTGTCCTGCGTGCTTAAAACTCAGTTTTCGCCTGTGATTTCAAAAGTGACCAAAGATATAGATGTCATGCACCAGACCTTGTAGAAAAATCACCAGCAAGTACATGGGCTCTTGGCATAGACTTCAACCCCCTAATGAGTCACTCTTAAATACAAGTGAGAATTGAGAGAGCCCCTCTCTCTCTCCAAACACATTTTCTCTAATCAGTACATAACTGACATCGGAAGTGAACTCCAGCACCCTATACCCCCAAACACAAGCTTCATTCCATGCTTGAAAACACAGACCTCCACACCCAGATCTCGGCAGACATTTCATATACTGCTTTATATATTTCCAAAGGCAAAGTGTTTGGGACTAAAGTAGTTCTTTTCAGGCTGGGTCCTTTGGTTATGATGACTAGTTAAACTAGCAGGATTCAGCCTTCAAGAAGAGCTCTTGCCTCACACCAACAAGGCCCTGGGCCCCATCTCCACACAAAAAGGAAGCAAAAATGATAGGAAACTCAGCAAAACTGAGCTTTGTTCTCATCTATATTATATATACATTCATACATATTAGATATGTATACATACACAGAGGGGCATTTATTTTTATTCTGGTGAATCACAAATGAACAGGGTTGGTTGTTTGTGTTTGTTTTTGCTGAATGCAATAGGGAGTTTTTAGAATGCAGGAGATGAGCTTTCCCCATAGGCAATGACTTCCTCCTGCGAGATCAGCCTAAGAAGGGGCATTTGTCAGTCGCCTCTCTTTATAGCTTGGTTTTCTTATTTTGGATGTCTCCCCCCACCCTTGACATTTGATTTGGGTGGAGGTGTTTTTGTTTTCTGGAGTTATATAGGTTTTTTTTTTATCTGAATACGATCTTTATGTCTGAAGTTAGAATTATTTAATAAGCGGTTCTGGACACTCTTCAACCTCCCAGTGAAACAGATGCTATATTAATGTTTATGCTCAGATGAAAATTTCCTTGCCCTGTAAAGACCAGATATCATCATAATTACAGGACACCTGGTGATCTCCCTTGGGGATGTTATAATTACAGCCTAAGGCCACAAACTTAAACACAGTGTTCTTAGCTAGAGTAATAAGGCCAGTAATAAGATGTTTAAATCCTTGGGCTGGCAAGATGGCTCAGTGGGTAGAGACACTTGCTGCCAAGGCAAGTTGTCCTCTGACCTACACACACACACACACACACACACACACACACACACACACACGTAATAGAAGACACATATATCTTAATTCTTTCAGGGGTATGATAAGACAAACAAATTAAACAGTGGTTTAAAGTCTGTTTTTTCACCTTAAACAAGGAAGAAATCAAATATGCACCTTGGGAATCTATCCATTGTGCACAATATTTCTGGCTGTCAGACTAAAGTTAATAGAACAGTGCTGTTCCCAGGCTGTCAGCTGTAGTCTTCCTTTTGATCTCTGTGTCGTCTGTTTTGAGCTGCTTCTCACTCTAGGCCTTTGATTCTCTAATTTAGTCAGAACTCCAAAATGAATCCAGCTATTATTACTTGCATAAATATCGGCAGTTATTAATCACAAGTCTAAAGTTTTGTCTCCACAAAAATTCTCCCCTGACTACCCATAGAAGATAAAAGTGGTGGGATGGGGTGAGGTAGGGTGGGGTGGGGTGGGGGGGGAGTCACAACTTTAACAAAGTTTAACTATTCTTCCTATTCTGGTGACTCTAACTCATAGACTATCTTGACTCTTTCTGTAAAACAAGGTTCAAGTTTGTTTCTAGAGGAAGTTATCCTCTAGAAACTAGTCTGGTCAAGGGCTCTTGTCTTCTCCCCTTTGTGTGCTGGAAGAGTCTTCCTTTCTCCCATGTCTCTGTCTCCTCCACTGGAAGTGTCCTCAGCAAGGTCACCAGCCAACTCCTGTCACAAGAGTCCTTGTAGTATTTCACCACTTATATAATTTGACCTGAAGATCATTTGATGATCTTGACCTCCAAGCCCCCTCCTCTGAGGTCTCCATCCCAACATTCTCCTGCTTCTCGGCTGCCTACCTATTGAGGGCTGGCAGTGAGTTTTGTGAGCTCTTTTTCCCTTAAAGGTAGGCTCATAACCAGATCGACTCATAACCCGTTTCTTGCTCATTATTTATGTCACCTTACCCAACAAATAGATCCTTCAGAGATAATGCATTTATCTGGAGTAACAGTGAATGGAAATACATGGGGGCAGGCTCAACGAGACTGAAATAAGGGGGAATTCCAAAGGCATGATGAGAAATATTGCACAAGCTGTTTTGTAGAAATAATCCTTGGGCACGGGAACCAACAGCAACGGTGATGACAATCTCAGCCAGGGAGGGAGATGTGGGACAGATACCATTGAAGAGACGGGTTTTGGTGAAGGTTGCCATGGTCCTTGTGCAAGGCTGTCATTTTGCCTGAACTGCAGATTCCTGCAGTTTTTACTGTCACCTACCTGCCACAGACATCCCACAGGAAGACCGAGTTGGTCTCAGGTCTCAGCTTCAGATGGACAGTGCAGGCATTCATGCTGAGGCACTGGGCCATCGTGATCACAGGAAACAAGTACATACTTTTATGGATTCATTAGAGGAAAAAAAAAACTGTATAGTGGATATTTGGGGCCACACATGCTCTGCCATGTAAAAAGTGTTCCAACCCAGTGTTTTTCAAATAAGCAATATACTTTGTCATGACCCAAATATGTACACACATATACAATTCCTCATATTGCATGGGTCCACTTGGACACTCCAGAGTCTATAATCTCTTGTGCTCCATTAAGTTTAAAGAATGATGGTCACAATGTACTAAACTGATTCGCAAGTCCACTACTACAGCCTTCAGCATGCCCAGCACTGCTGTTGGCAGAGCGTGCCTGTAAGGTCCAGGCCCGTTCACCTTCCTCTTGATGGTGGTCCAGGCTGGTTACTGATTCACTTGGCATTTTCTTCCCCCAATATTAAACATCCCAGAAAGAAACTTTGACCCCAAGTGACTGACACAGATCACGTGCAAGATCCTTCCAGATAGAGGTGCCACAAAAGAACCAGAGAGGGACCATGGTGTGTATCTCAGTGGTCTAGTACTTACCCAGCATGCAAAAGGCCCTGGGCTCAAACCCAGGTTCATGTAAGTGAACCCTAATGATTCCATGACTTGCCTCTATCTCAGATCTGTCCCCTCTCTCCCAGAATTCTCCCCCTCCTGTTCTGTCTCTGGGTCCTTCTGTCCTGAATGCCTTCCTTCCATTCCTGCTGCTGCCAAATGCAAATATGACCATGTCATGATGACTGAAATGTGCTTACGATGCCTCCCATAGTTTCCATTCCCTTCAGGCTACAGTCCAAAACAACCTGGCCTTGTGCACAGGCTTGTCTTGAGCTGGCCCTTGCTCTATGTTTTAGTGTCTCCTCAAACACTCCCTACCCTGTTCTCAACAGGAAGCACTTTCAGCCTTCTTCTTCCTGTGTCCCCAGCCTGCCTCTTCCCCAGGTTCCCTGGTGTCAGGCCGGCCTTCGTTCCTCCTCAGCACTAGGTCTGCACTCATACCTTGACAAAGTCCTTCCTGACTACCCTAGTCTGGGGGAGACTGTGCTTTTGTACTTGCTCATGGCCACCATGCCTGTCTATCTCATGTCACCTGGGAAGCCTTCACCCTCTGCTCAGATGTCATTTCCCCAGACAGGCCTTGCCTCTATACCCTCTGGCCCTCCATCTCTTTCTTTTATCTACTTGGAAGTTGTATATGTATGTGTTCATTCACACATTGTCCCAGCAGAACATATATTCATAAGGACAGAGACTTTGTGGCTCACATTGATGTTTCTACTTCCTATAAGAATGGCCCCTAGATCTCATTCATGACAGGGTTTAGTGGTCGTCTGCCCCCCCCCCACTAAACTGAAAGCTCTTGGAGATAATGACACAGCTAAAGAACAAGAGCAATGCTTGACACACGATAGAAGACACAAACCAGCGAGAGAGTGGGCCTGTCTACACACACCATTTCTTCTGATTCTCCAACACAGACGTAGAAAAGCTCAGGTCTAAGGCTAGGGATTTAGCTCAGAGGGAGAGCACTTGCCAAGCATGCACAAGGTTCTAGGTTCAATCTCTGGTACCAAGATGTAAAGAAAGAAGAGAAGAGGAGAGGAGAGGGGAGGGGAGAGGAAGAGAGGAGGAGATGTGGGGAGGGCAGAAGAAAGAAGGGGAAAAAAGGAACTGAAGGGAGGGGAGGGAGGAGAGAAGGGGAAGGGAGAGGAGGGAAGAGGATGGGAGGAGAGGGAAGTTTGGGTTTGTTTCACCTGCCCTCAGCACAGGTCCCAACAGAGCAGTAATGATTTCAGGTCCTAGGAAGCAATGCTTCTCGCTCCAGAGAGACACGCCCCTGAGTTTTATTATATTTCCATAATGAACAAAGACACAACTGTCTCCCAGTCCTCCCGAGGTCCTACCCATGAGTGGAATCTGTCCTCTCCCTTTCTTCAGGCATTTGATCACCTTAGCTTCCTAATACACTGCTGTGAGCAAGGGGCAGAGGAAGCAGGGGGAAAGCCAGCTTGTAACTGCCTCTGTGACCTCACCCAGGAGCTCCATGGGCTGTTTCTCTTGCCACAGTTGCTTAAGTGGGAATAATCTCAAAGCTGCCCCTTAAGGCCGTGGAGGCCCTGTTTTGTTTTTCCCAGGTTCACGGTAGAGCAATGTGTGGTCTTGTAGTTAAGTTATAGCTAACATGTAGCTTATGTCTCTGTGAGTCACTGTATATGACAGCATTCTGACTAACTTGGACCCTGTTCTATGCCTGTCCGCTCTGTGTAGGGACCCAGTCAAATGCCTCAAAACCCATAAGCATCTATTCTCCTTTCGATACTATGTCACCATGGACCAATAGCAAACTACTCAGAACCAGTTTGGGAGCCATGCCCTGAAACACATTGTACTGGTCTCATTTTGCAATTATAAATGGCTTATAAATTTTAATAACTATAATAATAGCAATAGGAATTGAGCATTGCCCTCCAGTCTAAGAGAATAAAACACTGGTTTTAATTTCTTGTTTGAAGGTCTTTCATTAAAATGCCAGTGATCCTAGTGACCCAAAAAGATGTGAACCTTCCCACTGAGATCACATGGCTGTCATATGCCAACTACATACCATGGAGGACAGTGTGGATTCCTTGTTTTAGAAATCAACACCGCTATGTGGATCTTTAACTGTTAGAATCATTGCATGCTACTGAATGCTATGACAGGGTACGCAACCGTAGAGGGGTTCTGGGTACTTGAAAAGACCTGATACACCCAATATCAGTTACCTGGAGAACGGAGGTGCTCCTCTAGAAGTCAGAAGTCCACAGCTATTGCCAATGAAGGTGGAAATGCTCTTGCTATGGCCTTGTGTTTAGATTCCAAAGATTTCTAGATCTCACTATGGTGTGCATACTCACCTCAAGGAGATGGGCCACTATTCAGGATGGGCAGGGCCTGTGCTGGTCTAATATGTGCTCAGGGGACCTAAGTGTGTGATAGTTTGGGTCTAATGATATCACAAGCTATGCATCACTGGCACCATGTTTTAGGCACCCTATTATAATGTTATCACATAAAGAGTTTTCAACAACCCTGCAAGACAGTTACCTTAGCTCATCCCCCCCCCCCCCGCCGCCCACCCCACCTGCTGCGACAAAAGTTTATTTCACTCACATTCTGGAGGCTGGGAAGTCCAGGAGCATTTGGTGAAGGCCCCTTCGCTGCATGATGACACACAGTGATCACCACATAGTAAGACTGAGCAAGCAACCAGAGCGAGCTCACTTTTACGACAAAACCACGCCTCTGATAAACCAGGAACCCGTTAATCTCTGAGTCCATTAGCCCAGTCAGGATCACAGAACCTTCTTGACCCAGTCACCTCCCGAAGGTCCCACTTCTCAACACTCCTGCAATAGGGATCCACTTTCCAACACATTCAGATGTTACACCCTGGATGCACACATCTACCCTCAAGGCTGGTTCGCTGGAAGATAAGCAGGGCTGGGAGTGTGGCTCTGTGGTAGAGCTCCTGCTTAGTATATGCGAGGCCCTGGGTTTGAGCCTCAGAGAAGAAGAGGTACTAAGGAGGGAGGGAGGAGAGAGGGAGGGAGAGAGGGAGGAAGGAAGAGTGGGAAAGGAGGAGGGAGAAAGGGAGGAAGAGAGCAAAAGAAATAGAGAATTCATTTATTTGGTGCTGGGAATGTAGCTTAGTAATAGAGAACTTACTTGTCTGTCATGTGCTAGGTCCCAGGTTCAACCCTTAATACACCCCTTTCCCCTGCCAAGGGAAAAAAAATCTTGCCTATAATCTATAATGCCAGGGGTACATAGTAAGGCTATATATTGAGAGAGGGGACAAGGAGACAGGGGGTGAAAGCAGCTACCAGCTGCCAGAAGTTAAGAGATCCCCTGCACTGAGTGAGATTTAGTTGGGATCATATTTTTCATCTGCTGATGCTGTAATCAGTAAGATCCTACTGGAATGATTCCACCCTCTCTCAGTTCCGGGTCTTTAGGGCAATGTTATATGTTAGGCTGGAATCTCAGAGTTATGGCCACACAGAGCCACTTTTCTCCAATTCTAGAGAAAAGTGTCAAACCCACAGTCTTCCTGAGAAAAATCTTTGAGGGACAACCAGCCTCAGAGAAACACACACCCAACCCTCTCAGGGATTGCTATCAGAGCTCCAAATGTGGAGTCACCAACTGTCCTTAATGAAAGCGGGGTTTCTCTTCCTCCTTCTCCATGTTCTGAATGGCTACATTCTTAACTTACGTCAGCTAACCAGCAGCCGCACACTCCTTATGAATGGAATACACATCTGATACTGGACCCAGCCCAGACAGACAAGACAAAGTCCCCGGTGTTTAGTCTCAGCACTAGTTTCATTTAAAAATCCTCAGATTATTCTACTGTGCACTGAGGATTGAGAACCAGTGTCCTAGACCACCAGGGACCATTTTTTTTTTTGGTGACAACTATGTTATCCAAAAATTACTCTCATTTCTCAGCCTCTCTCCCTCCCTTCCTTCTCCTCAACACTCTCTCCTCTGTGTCTTTGCTCCCCAGAAAACTGAATCAGCGTCACCGGCACCACCACCATCTCCCCATAAGCCTTTATCCAGTTGTGCCTATGGGTAAGCATGCCACAGCATGCGTGTGGAGGGCAGAGGACAACTTACAGGAGTTGGGTCTCACCTTCCCCCTTGTGAACAGGGTCTTTCTGGTTCCAGCTGCTGTACCGTGTCCTCTAGGCTCACTGGCCCTAGAGCTTCCCTGTGGTTCTCCTCTCTCTGTCTCCCATGCCACCAGCGGAGCGCTGGGATTACAGGTGTACACCATAAATCTGCTCTTTACATGGATTCCAGAGGGCAAACACTGGTGGTCAAGATTGAAAAACTGATACCTTTCCCCACTGAGACAACTCTCCAGCCCCATGAGTGAATTTTATGGAAAGGTAAAAACACCCGGATTATCAGTCAGTTAAGTATTCAGTTATAGCCATAGCTTAAAAAACAAACAGTGACTGGCCCTGGTGGCGCACGAATCCCAGCACTCAGGAGGCAGAGGCAGGCGGATCTCTGAATTCAAAGCCAGCCTGGTCTACTACGTGAGTTGCAGGATAGCCAAGGGTACCCAGAGAAACTCTGCCTCAAAACGAACAAACAAACAAACAGTGCACAGCTAAGGAGTTATTGGTAAATGATGGCTACTGAAGAAAAGGTCAGTTTTTGTTTCTGTTTTTCAGAAATATGATCCCTGAGAGGCTATCTATGGTCTAGTAGGTGGTCCTATACCCATGTACATCCAGGCAGCATTAAGTGGAGTTAGTGGATTGATGGGGTGGGGGTGTAGAATTTTGGAAATCAAAGTGAACTTTGAACTATGAACTCTGGAGGGAAAAGTGAACTTTGAACTATGAACTCTGGAGGGCAAGGTGAACTTTGAACTATGAACTCTGGAGGGAAAGGTGAACTTTGAACTATGAATTCTGGAGGGAAAAGTGGTGGAATGATAAGGGAAGAGCTGGGTGGGAGGGCATAGGAGGTGGATTTCATCAACACACATTGTATGCATGACCGGAATTCTCAAACAATTTTTAAGCTTAAGAATATGGTCTGTCATAACCTTGTGTAGAGAATTACATTGATATTAGAAATCACAATATGTTAAAAAAATAAATAGCAGTGCTTCTGTTTTTCATGCTTGAGGTAACAGAAAAAAAAACTATTGCAATATGTCAAATATATGCTTGAAAAACAGAACAAATAAGATTGGTGTCATAATACAGCAAAATGGAACAGTCTAGACAATGAAGCAAGCAATAAGTGTGCAGAGTGTAAATGGGGTAGAGAGCGAGGCAGTAAGCTGAGGAATGTGGCCGTGGCCTCCTTGGCCCTGACAGCCCAACCCACAGAAAGGGAAAATTATAAAATATTCCACAGATGCCCTTTGGCTGTCTGAGCACTTACAAATGGAGATGGGCAGAGTGGAGGGGGGGTTAGATGGAAAAACCCAGAAATGCACTAGAGCATGATGAATGAGGATGAGCCTCAAGGTTCTTCCAAACGGTCCCTCGTACATGTCAGAGCTACAATGGGAATAACTGCCATCAAGTCCAGAAAGAAAAACTCTAGTAAATGCACGATTCTCCTGAGCCAAGAAATTTCAGACTTTCTGAGAGACTCTAAGGAGTTTATTTACATATTGCGCAGTATCCTCTGGTTTGCCCTTTCAAGTCAGGCAGGCAGGCACGGGACAAGCCAGATGCCACACAGGAATGATAAGCCAGGCCAACCGCAACTGCTGAACCTGGAAGGTAGTTCTAGGCAGGCTGGTATCCCAGGACTAATCTGTGTGTGAGGGAAGTGGGTCCCTCTTTGGACCTTCAGGTGACCCCTGTTCACAGGTTCATGCTCCAAGTGTCCCATCCTCCAATGCTGCTCTTTCTGGCAGTTTTTTTCACAAGCCTGGCCTTGCCACATCTGCTTTTTGCTCGATCCTTCCAAGGCTGGCAATCTTTCTGATCTCCTAGGACAGTAGCAGCTTCCAACTGGTATAAACCACTATGAGATAATAACAAGGGCGAAAGGCCTAGTCTAGGCTGCAATGCACATATGTGTACACACACACACACACACACACATGCACACACAGACACACACAAACATATAACTGTCTAAAGACACTTTGATTACTTCCAGGGCTACTTAGCTCTCCATGTGGAAAGTGCTCTGGGGCCCTGTCCAGGCCCACTGAGGAATCACAAACTGTGGGCATCAATGTCTGTCAGCCATGGTTCCTGGTGAGAGAGCAGCAGGCGAGTCCCATCCTGCTAGCCCCACTAAAATGCTTCCCAAGGCCACGGGCATCACATTTAGGTGGGTGACTTCCACTTTACACTTCGTGAGGAGTGAAAGAAACGGATGCACAACAGCCCGCTTAGAATTAGGAATAATCTTTCACAAATGCCAGTCGTCTAAAAGTCTAATCTTTAAAAATGATGAATTTTTACCCAAATGCAGAGAATGGCAGCCATCATTAATAGAAATCAAACCCAAGACCTAGTACGTACATTAGCAGATGTCAAGAAGAGTCCAGAAAGAAAGGACAAGCTTGGAGAGGGTTACTAGAAACTGGGTGAGTGCATTGTTTACGTGTATGGAAATGCCGTAATGGAACCCAATATTTTGGAGAACTAACATAATGTTACTAAAAAAAGTTCCTGGGCCAGAGAGTAGTCCCTTACCACTCAAGCCTAACGGCCTGAGTTCAATCCCCGGGACCTCATGGTGGAAGGAGAGGACTGACCCTTGGTAGTTGTTCTCTGACCTTGATATATGTACTATGGTATAAGTGTGTCCCCTCAACACACTGCGCACGCGCGCACGCACACACACACACACACACACACACACACACACACACACTTAAATAAACACTGTAATGATATTTTAAATGTCCTTAAGGGATGTCCAAACTTTTGACATCACCACACGAAGGTCTTGTCTATAATTGTGTTGGAATATATTCCTAGCTATGCTGAAACATACGTGGCCCTCAGGCTGCAGGTTAGACATGTCTAAACCAGCTTGTCAACGCTTGGAGATTTAAAATGTAAAACCAAAGTGATCTCTGAAAAAATGTGTGGAGCTAGGGAAAAAGATTAATTTTAACACAGAGATCATAAGGTCCCAGAAGGAAAAAAAAATGAGGAATGGATTTGGCTTATTGTATTAGAGTTGAATTCCCAGTACTTAGCATGGCATTTGGCAAGCAGCAGGTGTAATGAATAAATTCATGACCATATATGCTAATCTAAAAAATGAAGACATTTAAACACCAAATGCTGTTTGGACCAAAAAAATATTATCTTTATAAGCTATAATGGTTTCATATTCTTTTTCCTGTTCAGTTTATTAAGAGAAAGACATTAAGAATCACTTCACTATCCTAGAAGTCAATATTTAAGGGAAATATTAATACTACTACTGTAGTAACAATTGAAACCCTCACATAAACCTTGCTAAATGCTAGCCACTGTCCCAAGGGCTTTATTTATAGCTGCTGCTTAATCCTTGAGTTACCTTGCAGAGAGGCAGTGGGAGTGTGTAAGGCCACCTGTTCCTACTGTCAACTTGACACATGTAGAGTCGTCCAAGAGGAAGAACCCATGAGGAAAGTATTGCCTCCTTCCATTGACCCGGAGCCATGTCTGTGAGAGACTGTCCTGACCGATGATGGATGTGGAAGAGTCCAACCTTCCGTGGATAGCACCATCCGTAAGCAGTTGAGTCTAAGCTGTGTAAGAAAGTTAGCTGAGCATAAGCCAGTGAGTGAACTAGTGAGCAGCATTCTTCCATGTTTCTGCCTCTGAGTTGCTGCTCTGGCTTCCTTCAGTGACAGACTGTGACCTGGAAGCTTAAGCCGGGTGAACTCTTTCCCAGGTTTGAATGGAAAGGAAACCAGAACACAGTGGTTTTTTTTGTTTGTTTGTTTTGTTTTTAATCACAGCAACAGAAAGGAAACCAGAACACCTGCCAAATGGCACTTGTAAAGGCAGTCGGCCACTGTAGCCACATGCCATGTGACATCTCATCCATACGACTCTCAACAAATGTGCACAAAGTGCCCCCTGCACGCAAGCATGATGCCCATTACATACAGACAAGGAAGTTCCAGTGCACCTCTCCAGACCAGATTCCTTTTGTCATGGTCACTCATGTTCCTCCAAACCCAGGTTCAGTTCCCGAAACAGCCTCCTTCACAAATTTGATTTTTAGGAGCAAGGCATCATGCCACACACCTGTAATCCAAGCACTTGAGAGACTGAGGCAGGAGAATCTGGACTTCAAGGCTAGCCTGGGCTACACAGGGAAGCACAGGCCAACGTGAGCTGTCGTATGAGACCCTGTTTCAGAAACAAAGCAATTCTGATTCCAGTCTCAACAAGCTCTTGCTTATGGAGCCAGGCAAGAACCAGCAGCCCTTCACCATCGCACTGCATACAAGGTGTGAATCATGATGTAACAGAAAAGAACAGAGAATTCAAGCTTGTCTTCCTGGGAGGTACGGTGAGTGTTTGCAGCAAATTCATGGAGCTTCCTTGAAAAGCTGAAGTGTTGGTCTGTTGTAGTAGCTGTCTATTGAGACGTTGCCTTTCCCCTCAGCACTGAACATCCAGAAAAGAAAAGTTTAAAACAGACATGCAAGAGAACAGGCAGGAAGGGTTTGTTTGCAGAATCAAGACTGGTGGCTTCCTTTTACCAAACCTCCCCAAGGTCTTAATAAATTTTCTGCATGTACATAAGAAATGAGGATGGTAGCTAGGGAGCTTAGCTAATGGGGACCATTAGCAAACCTGATCTGGTAATATAATCTATGAATCATGTTTATGTATTGACTCTAAGCTGTGAAACTCCCCCTACCCCCCGCAGACACCTGCCAGGCTGTAGCTAGTTAGCTGGCACTTATTGGCATTAAGTCATAATTCAGAAAACCTTGAATAAATACATTTGTTTTCTGGGAAGTAAGTCGCAGCATCAGCAGGCCGTGCCTGAGTTTCCTGGAGCACGCATCTCCATCTGGCCTGGGTGTCTCACGCTCTGCTCCTGCACCTGCTGCTCTATCAGTAACACAGTGTGTGCTCATTAGAGCAAGCTAAGTGCTGCAGCAGATGCCCGAAATATATAACAGGTCCACCACGGTGGGCCTCCGTTCCATGCTCACCTATTAATTCCAGAGAGATGAACAGACCCCATCCATTTAAAAGGCCATTTCTGGAAGCTCTGTATCTTCAAGTCTTCAAGTCGAAGGTCGTATCACTTCAAGGTCCTACTGGGTACTGAAATCAAGCCGCCAGGAGAGGCAAGCCTGAAAGATAGCATGGGTTAGGTTTCCATAGGCCAGGAAGGAGACAACATGTGTTCATTCTGCCCAATACTGTTGGGAAGAAGGACCCGGGATACAGGTTCAGCTCTGTGTCCAGGGAGGAAGAAGAAAAGCAATCTCAGATTTTGGATGAGTGCTTAGGAGTCTCCACCCTGTGATAAATTATGAGATTGAACCCTGAGTTTTATTCCTTACACTCAATAAAGAGGCAACAATATAGACTGCAAGACACATTTACATATTTTGGTAAATATTTCCAAGTTCTGTTTTGGGGGCTTCTCTTGGCATATATAAAAATAGCTATGAAAAGAAAAACAAAACCCATCAACTGATGCAGTAATTTCTTTCAGGTAGACCTAGATTTGAATCTGGGGTCTATCACCGTGCAGCTGGTTGATGTGGGGAAGATGTTAATTTCCCCAGTCTCAGTCTCCTTATACAAAAACTGGTGTAAGTACAGCATCTCACAGTGGTGTTGGAAAGATTCAATGAAATCATGAATATGAGTCTGTATCATGGGACCCAGCACATAGAAATCAAAGCACATTTCACTGTGGTTCCCAGTGGTAAGCAATGGCACCTCTGTCTTAGTCAGGATTTCTATTGCTGAGACAAAACACCATGACCAAAAAGCAAGTTGGGGAGGAAAGGGTTTATTTGACTTATACTTCAACATTGCTGTTCATCACTGAAGGACGCCGGGACAGGAAGTCAAGCAGAGCAGGATCCTGAAGGCAGAAGCTGATACAGAGGTCATGGAGGGATGACCTTGCTTCCCATGGCCTGCTCAGCCTGCTTTCTTATAGAACCCAGGACCAGCAGCCTAGGGACGGCACCACCCACCATGGGCTGGGCCCTCCCCCATTGATCACTAATTGAGAAAATGCCTTACAGCTGGATGTCATGGAGGCATTTCCTCAACTGAGGCTCCTTCCTCTCTGATGACTCTAGCCTGTGTCAAGTCGACACACAAAACCAACCAGCGCACCTTCTAAACTAAAATATATAATCAGTGGGTATAACTCATTAAAAGTGAGGTGAAAGAGTCAAGGAATTCTCAAAACCATCTTTCACATTAAGAGGATGAGTTATGGGGGTAGGGGGTGCAGCTGGAGGGATGGCTCAGTAGTTTAAGAATACCGTGGGCTGCTTTTGCAGAGAACCCAGCACCTACATGACAGCTTACAGCAATCTAGCAATCTATAATTCAGAGCATCTGATGCCTGCTTCTGGTCTCTTGGGGCACTGCACATACATGGTATATATATATACATACATTCAGGCACATGCACGTACTCATAAAATAAAAATAAATAAATCTTTAAAATAAGGAGATTATGAGTTGGAAGGAGTTAGGAATTCAGGGCCTGCTGTTGAGACCCCACTCCACTCCCCCTGGGGCAGGTTTTCTAGGTGCTTGACAGATGCATCCATGGTGGGAGGGGGGATGTCCAAGCCATGCATAAGCAGATTAACAGAAGGCTTACAGGTAAGATGTGAGGCTCTACTAAAAGGAAACATGGGGGCATCGGGACATTTATCCAGACAATGACGTTTTGAACATCACCATCTCCCTCCAAAACACAGGCGGCAAAAGCAAAAATAGACAACTGGATTCATTAAACTAAAAACCTGCCTTGCAAAGGAAGTATTCACTAGCTATGCATGTGCTAAGGGGTTAATGTTGAAAAGGATACAGGGAACTCAAAGGACTAGCACATAGCTCAGCAAAGCACGGGCAAAGTACTAACTAGACATTCTGCAGAAGACATACAAATGGTTCAACACCACTAATCGTCAGAAAAATGCAAATCAGAACCTGGAATGCAAACCATACCTGTTAGAATGGTTATCTAAGTAACGAAGGGAACTAGGCACGGTGCCAGACTCCTGTAATCCCAGGATTACCGCATGATGGAGGCCAGCCGGAGCTATGTGCTGAGACCTTTTCTCAGAAAACAAAAAGATAAAAGGTACATTTCTGGAAAGCTTGTAAAATAAAGGGGAATCACACCACATTGTTGATGGGAATGTAAATTAGAGCAGCCATTATGAAAAGCACTATGATGTTTCCTTAAGAGAATTCAAATTGGAATCTACCATATGAATGAATCAGCAAGCTTACTCCTGGGTATGTATCTAAAAGAAGAGAAACTTCATGTTAATGCCAAGGCTATAGCTCAGTGGTGAAGCATTTGCCCAGTATGTGTGATGCCCTGGGTACAAGTCCCAGTACCATAAAGAAAGGCATAAATGAATGTCCACAGGTCAAAGATCTGTGCTCCTGTGATAATTGTAACATTATTCACAACAGTCAAAACAAGAACTCAATCTAATTGCTTACCAATACATCAATGGATGAGGAAACACACACACACACACACACACACACACACACACACACACACACACTGTTTAGGCTTCAAAAGGAAGGAAATCATATCACTAGTAAGAATAGGGGTGAAACTATAGGATATTATAGTAAGTAAAATAAAACAAGTACAGAGAGACAAATACTGCCTGATTTCACTCATGCGTGAAAGCTTGAAAAATTAAATTCATAAAAGCAGTGTGGAATATTATCAAGGCCTGAGTAGAGGCGAGTTTGAAGAGGTGCTGGTAAAAACACAGCATCTCAATACAGCAGAGGAATGTGCACAAGACACCTATGTGACTACAGGAGAAATATTGCATATTTGAAAACCACTGAGCAGATTTTTAAGTCCTCTTGTCACAGGAAGACAGCTATGTCAGATAACACATAGGAAAATTATCCTGATGCAACACCTCCGCAGGTATACATACTTCAAAACATCATGTTGTAAACTATATATGTGTGTGTGTGTGTGTGTGTGTATTAACCACATATGTGCTTTTATTATATATATATATATAATATATATATAAATTTAAAAGCATTTAAATGTAATCTAATTGCTATCAAGACCACATGTGAATGGGAAGTTTTAGGCCCAGACTCCAGTATAATTTACTTGGAGAAATATTACATTTGCTTATTTTTATCCTCAAAGCACTTGACTGAGATCTTCTATGGCAGCCAGATATTTAGACTGTATTTGTTTAGAAGGAAAGTAGACATCTCTTTGGGGTTATTCAGAGGTTATCCTGGGACAGTAAGGTCACAGGGAACTTCAGCTTGTGGCACTACTTGGCTCTGACCTGGCCACCCAACACATAAAGCTTTCTTAAGGCAGAGTTGTTACCTTCACACTGTATGAGGCAACAGTTACTTCCCACTCACCCAGCACTGATGGGGTTAAGTGTTTCCCACATCCACCATTCCCTAATGATCACAAGTCTTCTCGGGATCCCAGAGCTATGGGGCATCTGTATTAGTTCCTTCTTCCATTGCCAACACAATTCCTGGCACAAAGCAACTTAAGGAAAGAAGGGTCTGTTTGGCTCACTGCTCTATGGTTGTGTCCATCATGGTGGGGAAGTCATGGTACCAGGAGATGAGGCAAATGGATATATCACATTCACAGCTGAGGAGGGAGGGAGAGAGATGGGGGAAGAGAGAGGAGAGAGGAAGTGGGGATTGACGATGTTTAGTCCAGGTTCTCTTTTACATGCAGTTCAGGATGCCCAGCCAGTAGAGTGGCACAGCACACCTTAAGGGTGAGTCTTGTCATTTCAATGAACCCAGTCTAGAAAATTCCTCACAGGCATGCCCAGACTGTCTCCTAAGTGATTGTAGATCCTGTCAAGTTGACAATTGGTGTCAATCATCTCAACACCAACAGTTTGAATTGCTTTAAAGTTTCCAATGTCCGAACCATCTCTCCTTGGTGAGGCAGGCTGATTTGCTGAGCTCTGCCAGGACAGCTGACATCATGTGGGTAGGGTGCACTGTTGTACAAAATGACACCTGATGGGAAGTGATCAGTAATGTCAAGACAGCAGCCACATGTTCCTGAGACTGGCCCTGAGCTTGCCCAGTCTACTTCATGCAGCCGTCCCTTACCTCTGAAGGACTTCCTGAACAATGCGGCCTTTGAGTTGCTCAGAAGTGTTTGACTTGGCTCCGCTCCAAAACTATGTTTATTGAGGTGTGGCCCATGTCACTTTCCATTCCAGACCTGGAGCCTCTAAGTGGAGAATCCTGGCTTCGGCCTTCTCAAAGCTTGTCCTGGCACCTGGCGGCACCACTCAACCTGGGGGCTCTGTGTTTCTCAGCCATGTCTTCCCCGTTCACCCTGACAGGAAAAAAATTCTCTAAAGAGAAACAATTGTACCCTTCCCTTTGGCTATCAGACTGTTGAAATTTCTCTGTGAATCTCACACGAGGAGAAGCAAAGGGCTGAAGCTTGGCGGTAGACAGAGGAGGAAAGAGATCTCACCGTTCTGACTTGTCAGAGAACCCTGCAGGAGACACTGGAGCCCACACAATGAGTCAGTGATGGGCTGGACCACACCTTGATCGATCCTATTTAATGAAGCATGCCTCTGGCCCTCTATTTAAACCTAAACCTCACCAGGTCCCTGGTGATGGATTTGGGGCATGGGTGGGTGTCATTGGGTCTCTTTGATCCTCTACCTAATGTGACCATATTGAAGACACTTCCCTTCTCTACTTTTTACTGTTACCTGTCTCTTTAACTAGCCAGTTGTGGGGGCTGGAGAGATAGCTCAATGGTTGAGAATGCTCAACCACAAGGACCTGAGGTTGGATCCTAGCACCCAAATCAGACAGTTCACAACTCCCTGAAATTCCTTCTTCTGGCCTCTGCAGACACCCACATACATGTATGTATACATTTGCACTGACACATACAAGGGACAGGAAAACACATACACATAAATAAAATAAATTGTTTTTTTGAAGTCAGGTAGCTAAGTCTAGCTTATAAAGGCTGCCAGGGCCCAGGCTTTGATCCTACCAATTCTGGTACAAAGACTGCTGCCCCCTGGGTCCACAGCAGAGTCCAGCAAGCCATCTACATACTACACCCAGGGCCATTCAAGGTCACCCTTGATTACATAGGGTGCTTGAAGCTAGCTGAGATCATCTCTTAAATAGAGAAAGAAAGAAAGAAAGAAAGAAAGAAAGAAAGAAAGAAAGAAAGAAAGAAAGAAAGAAAGAAAGAAAGAAAGGAAAGGAGGGGGAGGAGAGACATCAGCAGACACACGTGTGTACACCCCTTGTCTCTTGCCATGTGAACATCCCATACCTTGAGACTTTGTGGGCAAGAAGGCCACCACCAGATACCGCCTCTTGCCCCTTAATCAGAACTGTGAGACAAAGTAACCAGCTTTCCTTCGCTAAGTTCCTAGCCTCAGCATTTCATTACGATCGCAGAAGCCACTCTAATACAGTTTCCTCCGCCGTAGCTGTGCCGTCTCTGGGAGTCATTCCTGACAGCCAACCTGTGAAGACGTTCCGTTTTCTACAAGGAAGATTTCCCTTTGCCTTTGAGGGGACCCAGCTGGCACCTCTCTAAGATAGACTAATGGGACAGAGATACAGTTTTATTTACGTGGACATGAGAGACCACAAGAAAGCGCAGACTTGACCTGATAAAAATGACCAAGCCTGAGGGCTTCTGTACCGATTTCAGAATATAACTTACCTACCTAAGCGTCGGTTGAACCCAGAGTGCCAACAGTGGGGACGTACCTCACACGTACGAGGCAGCCCTTATCATCCCAGCCCTCGGAAGGCTAAAGCAGGAGGATCACTGCCAGTTTAAGGCCAGTCTGAGCTACACAGAGTTGCAAGCCAGCCTGGGCCACAAAGTGAGACCCTATTTCAAAAGAAAATGAAAAAAAAAAAAGGTGTATGAGGACACCAAAGAAGGTAAGAGTTGTTTTAAAAATGTCTGTTGATATGGATGACCTCCTTAACTCCTTATCTCCTATCCTTTCAGTCACTCCCAAGGAGCAGAAACTGGTTCGTGGTTTGATAAGTCAGCTAAGGGAGCCTCCCTTCTGTCTCTCCAGGGCTAGAGTCCCCAAGCATTCTCCCATCCTGGCAACCCCAGTGATTGGCTGCCCAGCCAAGTTTGCAGGATCAGCCACTTGTGAACCCCCGAGAGGAGCAAACACTTGTGGAATTTGCTCATAGCTCTCATTGTGAGTTTCTGTTTGGTGAATTCCATGTTCCCAGGAAGTGCCCTCAGCATTTCATAACACAATAGCTCTTGTTGGGTAGTGGGTGGGGGTGCGGGTAAGGGACAACTTTGTAAAGCACAAGATTGACACCGTGAATAGGGACAGACAGTTGGATGCCATGCCTTCTCATAACCGCATGCTAGCTGGAGCCTATCCAACTGGACCAGCCTGGGAAGCCAGGGAGAAGGCAGAGACGAGACAAGCAGCTGAGCCTACCCCCAGGCCCATGGTGGTACACTTCCACACAAGACCTGGGGACTTGAAGTCAGGACAAAGAAGTCCATGCCCAAGGACCAGACATTGACTCTAGTCCTCAGAGAACCTAAGCTCCTAAAACAGCTCAAAAAGAACAAGATCCCTCCTTTTGTCCTCTTAGACCACAGGCTCAGATTAGTGATCAGCTTCCAAGGTTGCTGTCAACAGTCACCGTGTCAAAGTCTAGCGTTCAAAATGAGTGTGCATCAGTGGAACTCTACATGATTTAACATGATAGTAACAGGTAATGTATATTCTCATAACTGGAATTACTGGAAATAGCCTGTTAAATATCAATCTGACAGCTGGGCGGTGGTGGCACATGCCTTTAATCCCAGCACTCGGGAGGCAGAGGCAGGTGGATCTCTGTGAGTTCAAGGCCAGCCTGGGCTACAGAGGGAGTTCCAGGAAAGGTGCAAAGCTACACAGAGAAGCCCTGTCTCGAAAAATATATATATCGATCTGAGTTGAACTGGGGAGATGGCCCAGTCAGTAAAGTGCATACTACAGAAATATGAAGACCTGAATTCAATCCCCGGAATCCATGAATTTCCCTCAGTGATGGACCATAACCTGGAAGTGTAAGCCAAATAAACAGCAGGGTGTGGTGGCAGCGACTTGTCATCCTAGCACTGAGAGGTGGAAACAAGCAGATACCCTGGGCTCACTGGCCAGCCCAGCCTACTCAGTGAGCTCCAGCACAGTGAGGGATCCCATTTAAACAACAGCAAGGTGGACAGCTCCTGACAGATGATGATGATGATGATACCTAAGGTCACTGTCGGCCCTCCACCCAGACACATTCACACACGGGCGTACATACGTGCACCTAAGTACATAAGTGACCCCCTAAGTACATAAGTGACCCTCTTTCTCTCTCATACACATACACACTAACACATGCAGGCACAATCAATCCATTTGTGTAAATAAGGCCAAGTAAAAAGTTGGCATCTACAGCCTTTTGCAGATTTAAAGCAGAGGAAATGCATTTCTTGCCCTAATAACCATTTTGGTTTCTAACACTCTCTGAAGTCACCATGAAGATTTTAACTTTAAGTTTCTCTAAATCATATCAATTCATGGCAAATGTCTTCCTTAGAGATAACTTGTGCCCTTAAAATTTTTACAGGAAAGTTGTATTTGGGTTTACCTTTTTAGACTTTCTAAAGTAAAATAATTAATTTTTTTCTGTTTGTTTGGTTGGTTGGGTTTTTTTGGTTTTTTTTTTGCTGTCTATATTCCCTATAATATGATGCAGACTTCTCACAAATTAGCTACGGTCTAGATAACTATACAGCAGTGTAAGAGTAAGTTTACAAGTTATGTGTAATTGTGCTTATGTGTAAAAGTGTAGAGAGTAGAGGGAGGATGGAGAAAGGAGGAAGAGGAAGGAAAAAAGTTAAGGTTTAAGAAACGTGAGGGAGAGTTGGGTGGGTAGGAAAGGGGTGGATCTGAGAGGAGTCGGAGGAGGAAATGAATATGATCAAAACACATTGCGTGAAATTCTCAAAGAACTAATAAAAATTTCTTAAAAGAAGAAAGATGTGGGAGAAGAATTTGTTAAACTAGACAGGAGTGGGTGCTTTTTCTCAAAGCCAGAGGGTAGCAAAGTCAAGTCAAGTCATGAGGGCTGCCGGGTGTGCTTGTCAAAACACTACCCAGTGGATGGTTAGTGCTGTCAACTGTCGCACTGTTTAGAATTGCTTAGGAAGAGAGGCTCAGTGGGAGGCTGTCTAGATCAGGCTGGTCTGTGGGCGCGTCTGAGACTGAATGGTCTTGACGTTGTCAGTTCAGGTGGGAAGACTCGCCCTTTGTGAGGGGTACTTTTCCCTGGGTTTGGGTGCTGGACTCTTGTCAGTATAGAAAGGGAGCTGAGTACAAGAAGCACGCATGCTTTCCTTTCTCTCTGCTCTTGGCTGTGGATGTGATATAACTAGCTACTCCATGCTCCTGCCTTGACTTCCCTGAAATGATGGACTATGACCTGGATTTAGAAGTTATATGAACATTTTCTCCCTTAACATTGCTTTTGTTGTTGCTGTCGTTAATCACTCTAAGAATTACTTAATAAAATATAAGCATTTACCATTTCACACTATGTGAAGGTCAGAAATTTGGGAGCAGTTTGGCTGGGTTGAGTCATCGCCAGGGGCCCAAGAATTATAGTCAGAGCCATGGAACCTGGACCAGCTGACTAGGGCCACTGTCACCCGAAGGCTCGATTGAGCTACAGTGTCTACTTTCAGGATGGCTAACTGACATGGCTGCCAAGTTGGGACAGGCCAGTGTGGCTGTTGGGTGCCACACGCTCTATATGCAGGCCCTCACACTCCAGAGGCAACCCTCTCCCAGAACAAATGATTTGACAGAACATGCCAGAATCCATCATGTTGTTTACAATCTAGCCTTGGAATGAGTCGTACTCCATCCTTTCTGCAATGCTCTATTGTTGACACAAAATTCATCTCCCTGTTTGGCACAGAAGGACAGTCAAGATGTGAGGGTCTTGGAGGACAATGGCCACACCAAGGAAAATGCAAAAACACAGATAAATCATTCTTGGAAAAGAGGACTGACTGAAATCCTCAGAAGTCCAGTCTTGCTCAAGTTTCAAACCCTCCATCCTGCATTTGAACCAGAAGTACAGCAGAAATGACTGAACTCCACCTTCCTTTGGCTCTCGGCCACTGCTACCCACAAAGCATCGGAGTGTGCTCCAAGGTAGGACAGGCAAGGAAGAAGCAAGGTGGGACCACAACCTCTCTCTTCAACTTCCCCTTTGACTGACAGGGAGCCTGTGGCAGCACGTGCTTGACAAGACCACAAGGCAAAAGCTGCTCCCAATTAATCAATCAATCATCATTCAATCAAAGATAAGGAATAATGGGAGTTCAGTGAAGTCCAGTGCTCATAAAAAAGACCAAAGGGACAATTTGTCAGCGTGATGCAGATGAGGAAGGATGGCACCAACATCAGAGAAGTGAGCACAGGCAGTGGCATGCAGAAAAACAGTGTTCTGGTAATGACAAAGTCATTCTCACACAGAGTGACTGGGAATCAATCCTACGCTGTGGCGGCCAAGGTCAGAAGAGTGGTGTCGCCATCTTCGGCCAAGAAGCAAGGCTTTGAGTTAGCTTTTGATTAACTAGTCAACATTTGTAGAGCAAAGATTGTACTCATTAGCTGCTGTCTCTGCCTGTCTAAACATCTTCTTCTTTTAAAGATACCAGTTGATTGGATTAGGATCCACCATATTGATCTCATTTGGATTTAGACAGCTTTGGCCTTAATGTACCCATTCACATTCTGAGGTACTGGGGGCTAGGGCCCATATGAGTTTGAGTGTGGGGACATAATTCAGTCCATAGCAGATGTGTTGAACTCTGTCTAACTGGATGAATCTTCTGACATTTGTCTTCAAAATAGTTCATCTTTTCAAAGATTTATTTTCATTTGTGTGTGTGCACGTGTGCCTGTGTGCTTGCAGAAGCCAGAAGATGGGCATCAGATCCCTTGGAGCTGGAGTTACAGGCAGTTGTTAGACACCTATCAGGGTCCTGGGGACCAAACTTCAGTCCTCTACTAGAGCAGAAAGCATTTCTAACTACTGAGCCATTTCTCTGGCCCCACTCATCACTGTTAAACACTGCATAGTTTTGCTCTCAGTCAAATGGGTCAACCCACCTCAGCATTGATTATTATGAACATTATTTCTATTCCACATTTTGACAAAACCAACAATTTCATTTTTTTCTAAACATGAAATAAAAGGAAGAACACCTCTTATAAAAAGAAAACGGCTCTGATGAGTGGAAGATGTGAATATTATCAAGAACGAAATTTATTCACAGCTATGATGTAAGTAATGGACTTAACCTAACACTCATTAAGTGACAGTGCTGGTCCTAATTAAAATAAAATTCATCTCAGTGTCATTCAGTAAACACTGGCAGAGGGCAATTCATCCACGATTATTTTCTTACAGCTCTCATTAACCCAGGATTAGAACCACTGTCATTCCCCATGGTTCAGTCTAAAGCCGCCAACATTTGGAAGAATAATTTAAAATTCAACCATGCAAAGTAAGCAAAAATGAGACAGATGTGAGTGGAATTCCTGGCTCTCCTGTGGGTACATCCAGGAGAATCACTAGAGTGACAAGAAATCACCCCGTGAGCTTTCAGTGACATTTCATCAGCTCAAAATCTTTTCTACCATACTACTTCAAAAAAGGCAGACAGACAGAGATGGAGGACCCGTTGTGAGTTACAGTTCCTAAGTGAACTCTGGCCTCCTTTGATTTTTCCCACAATGGATTCTCAAGGTTGCAACCAAACCTTTCCTACAGCCTCTCCCCTATCCCATCCAATTCTCTATTCTCACACTAACATGTGTGGAAGTTGCAACCCTCCATTTTCAAAGAAAAATATGTCATATCTCTCAGGATGCCTGTCTGAGCTGGCCCATGAGAAATCCTTATTACCATCCATATAACACATTAGTAATAGTGTTACAGATTACAAGCGACAGTCTGGCATTCAAACACTACAGCAGTCCCCTCCTCAGCCATGGTTTTGTGTCCATGATTTCAGTTACCTACGGTCAACTGTGATTCAAAAATACCAGATGGAAAATTCTAGAAGCAAACACGGCCTGAGTTTTAAAAGGCATGTTGTTCTGACCAGCGTGATAAAAGCCTGAGAGCTGTCCTGTGTCCACATATTCCATGATGAGAATGATCTCTTTGCCCATGTACACACACTGTATATGTTACCTCCCTCTAAGTCACTTAGTAAATCTTGGTTATCAAACTGGCTATTACGTTGTCCACGTGCTTGTGTTCAAGCAACCCTTGTATCACTCAATAATGACCCTGAGTTTCAAGGATGGTGATGCAAAGGAGGCTTCCACGCATAAACAAGGAAAGGTTAACTCTGGTAGAGCGGGCAGCACTGCAGATCATATGGGAAAAAGCACCACCCATGTAGGATTCTGTACCTTGCCCAGTTTCAGGCATCCGCTGTGGGTCTTGAAATGGTTCCATCAGATAAATAATGTCAATTAAACTTTGTACCAACCCCTCAATTATACTTTCCCTCCCCTCCTCTCCCTAAGGAATTTGACCAGAATCATCTTTTTCCTCTTTAAGTGAGTTATAAAATTAAGAATAGGCTTAAGAAGCCAAGAAGACCTTGTTAAACAAGTATGTCTTTCTAGTGGGCACCTGCCCATGAGATTTGTGGAGATGCTCTGTATCATAGACCCCACATCATTCCCAGCTTCCCAACAACCACCAACACATAAGTAAGTCCCAGCCTCAGCATGTCATAAACACTTGCTTAATGATGTGGTTAAAAGAGTATAGAGAGTCCCAAAACCACCTTCTAGAAGGGTGCAGGTAAATAGCCTACATATAGGAAGCAAGAATGGAATCCCATCACACTTACTGGGTGAACCTGGAAACAAACAAGAGCCATCGTGGGAAACCAGTATGAAAACTTCAGGTCCCACCTACATAATGACTTCATCTCCTTGGTTAGGAATCAATCGACCCTGTGACTTCTCACATTGCCCCTGGTATCTGGGTAGTCAGGGGATCCCTGCCAGAGGCCTGCCAGAAGGCAAGAGTGAAGGCAGATTAGAAAGCTATTTGTGGCAGCAAACCCAGTAAGAGGAGCTGAGCCCCTGGGTTAAGTCACTGCAGTCAACAGAAAGGTCAGCCTTGCAAATGATACATGATGGAGCTGGTTGGATGTGAGGAGCGATGTGAAGACAGAAGGGGCAGGAATAAGTGAGGACTCCAGTCCAGCTGTCTGGGCCCCGGATAAGGGAAGAAGGGAGATTGGAGGATTGATTTTCAACTTAAGTTGTATTTGAAGCTGCTTTTAGCAAATGAAATAAAGCTGAGCTAAAAATGTGGAGCCAGGAATCATGCAGACAGTGCCGAAGCCAGGCCACACACGCCTTGCCAAGCTGTGTTGTTGGGCAACACCCGGAAGTGAATTCTGTTGGTACTTCATCATGCAACTGAATCCCGTCTTCTCTTTTCAAGCTTTTTGCAAAGACATTCAAGGACCTCACTGGGTCACCACACAGGGAAGCTAAACCCATTGTCTAGGTCCCAAGGAATAGCTGTGCTGTTCCTATTTCATCGTCTGTACTGGACATCTCTAATAGTCTACTTCGGGGATGCCCAACCTCTGCTGTCTCACATTTCAGTCTCCAGGGACACTAGTTCTGGGAAGTCTGGACTGTCACTTTTACCGCCCGAACCAGTGCCTGTCAAAGAACAGAACAGAATGAAGGTGCCTTGGGAACCTGCTGTGTACCCACACATGCCCAGCTTGGAAAATTGCCAAGTCGACGCTTTATGAAACACAGCTTGGGTCTTTGGTTACAGACATTAGTGGACACTTCTCTCTCTGCTCCCCCCTCCCTCCATCTCCTGGGGCTGCTCAGGTGACCTACAGTTAACAACTGCTGCAGGCGACTTGGCAATGGAGCCTTCCCTCTTTCCCTGAGGTCACACTGCACACCTTCATATGATATTTTTTTTTTTTTTTTTGCTTAGCTCTGCTTTCTGCAGAATCTAGGCCAGGACACAATGGAAATGAATGAGTAAAGAAACAGAACCATCAGCTTGCTTTTAATTATTTGAGTGTGTAGTAAAAGGTGGGAAGATGGCATCCCTTTGGGGATATGTTTACTAACTTAAATTGGTTGGATAGCCCAGGTAACATTATTTCCAGGAGAGCCAGCAAGGAGCTATACAACATGGTTATTTTTAGTATTTATGTTCTAAAATCCATTATTTATATATATATATATATATCAAACAATTCAATATATACTACCTTAATGGCCCTGTTTGCAGAATTTTAAAGTACAGTCAGCTATTCCCTGAGAATACTCACCTAATTCTTCATTCGCTGTTCATTGATAGACACACGCCTCCTTTCCTTCAACTCTATGCTGTTTATTTCTCTGTTAACTTCTTCCTTTCTTTGGCTAGCTGTACTAAAAGCCAACACCTTCCACAATGTTCCTGAGAATAAAATCCATGTAAGCCTCATGTTTTGAGGGACCCAGTGAAAATATAACACCACCCCCCAAATGGCAGGAAGTTCCACAGAAATCATTGCCTCTGGGCCTTTGGGGAATGAAGTTATGTAATAAAGATATCAAGAAACAGGGAGAAGAGCCACCAGTCAGCTATGGGTTGGGCTCTCATCTGTCTGCAGAAGTAGAGAGAGGACTCTGTGCACAGGGAGATACCTCGGAAACCCTTTCTGCACAGAATGAAACATTGACTCACTTAACACCATAGCATACCCACTATGCACTGCAGAATGCGTCCCTTAACAAGAAAGCGCCTTCCAGTCTCCATGGATCTTTGCAAGCAACGAGACTGGAAGATACTGCTTCTCATGGCCAGGAGCTCCAAGAAGACATAGGCCCATGGATGACCTAACAGACCAATTGCTATGGAGATACCAGCTTCTACTCTGTCTTTGGCCCCTGCCTTCCCCGTGTTGGCCACACTCCAGTCAGTGGTGCCTAAGGCCTCTCAGCCTATGTGTGGCTCGGCTCCCAGGTGACAGAGGGTCTTCTACAGGTCCCATCACTTCCCTTCATCCCTAGAAGCAGCTGCTGCTCTCTGGGATGAGCTCTCAAGGTTCCCCTCTTCAAGGTATCATGTGGGTACATGAAATCCCAGTCACCCGGCTTATGCTGACAGCTGAGATCCGGAGTTAGCCCAGCACTGCCCCTACCTCCTTAAATCAGCAAGCAGTCTTCAGATTATTTTTGACCCTAACCTACAGGGAGAAATATTCTGTACACTGCTTCAAAAAACTTTTCATAAAGATAATTATGAACACATTTCAGGAGCAGTAAGATGGTTCAGTGAGTAAAGGTGCTTGCTGTCAAACCTGAAGACCTGACCCCAGGGCCCCATTGGTAGGAGGAGAGAACAGAACCTCATACATCGGCCTCTGACCAGCATATGAGCATCCCATATTTTATGCACGCACACATAAATAAATTTAATTTTAAAAACTAATGACGAACGTGTTTCAAAGTTATCCCAGCACTTGAGAGACAGACATAGGCAGATCTCTGTGCGTTCAAAGCCAACCTGGGCTACATAGTGAGAACCTGTCTTTAAAAGAAAAAGTTACTTTACAGACTTAATACAAAGAAAAAAAAAACCTATAGCAGACTAATTCCAAAGCTTTAATCATTGTAAGCACATTTCACAGGAAAAGAAAGTGGGTATTTCTTTATTTTATTGGTATATAGTCATTGTATAAAACACTGGATTTCATTATGACATACTCATGATATCATATACTTGGATCATTATCAACTCTGGGTTTCTTTCTTTGCTCCCCATTTCCTGCTGGCCCCCTTTCTCTTTCCAGATAACCTCCCTTCTACTTCCAGGTATTTTTAAATCTAGCATCCACATGTGAAAGAAAACATGCAATATTGCTACTCTGAGTATGAGTTATATCACTTGCCATGACAGTGTCCGGTTCTACTCGTTTTTCCTGCGAATGATATGACTGTGCTCTTTAATCCAGACAAAACTCCACTGTTTGTGTGCACCACGTCGTCCTTATCCATTCCCCTGTTGGATGCCTTCATGGATCTCATACCCTGGTTATGATGTATGTATGTAGCATGATGGACATGGGGGTGCGGGTATCTCCATGGTGTGTGACTTAGATTCCTCCATGTTATACCCACAGGAGTGACGTAGCTGGGTCATGTGGTAGTCCCACTTTTAGTTTATGAGGAATCTCCATACTTATTTCCATAGTGGTGGCACTAATTTACATCCCCAAGATGGTTACTATTTAACTCCAGTAAATGCTTGGTTAAAGGTCACTAAAGTATTAACTCAGCTAATTGTCAACTAGTGGGTAGGTAACTGCCTTTCTTGATCAAGTCTTAACTCCTTTAAAGTATATCAGAAAACCACTTAAATGTTTCCTTGGGAATAGTACTTTCCAGAAAGAGGCTGTGAGCCATAGCACACTGAGATGTCTATCTCAGTGGAGATTGGGAAAATTTTTCCCTATATAATTGCATCTGAGAAACAAATGTTTGTATCACTGAATAGAAGTCACAAGAAATACTTGTCTAATCCAAAGAGTTAGATTTTTGTCCTCTCATTTTCTATTTATTAAAATACTATTTTGGGGTTGGTGAGATGGTCCAGTGGGTAAAAGCTCTTACTGCACAAACCTGGCAACCTGAGTTTGGTCCCTGGATCCCACAGGGGAGGGAGAGGACCATGACTCCTGATAGTTGCTGTCTGACCTCCACGTGTGTGCTGTTAAAATAAAAGCAACGGCAGGGGGTTGTCTTCAAACATGCCATCTACGTACCCCAATAATGCCATGTGAACTTGCTATTCTTTAAGTTTGGAGGCTTTAAAATGCATGGCCGATGTCATATTATTTGTCTGTCAAATGGTTTCTCTGGAACATACTTAAGATCTTACAACAGAAGCCAATCTTTAAAGACAAGAAAGTTCATGGCAGCTTTGTGTCTAATAGCCGGAAACCAGGAGCAACCCAAATGTCCGTCAGCAGAAGAGTAATTGGGACAGAGAAAAGTGTGAGAAAGCCATACAAAGGAATGCTCTTTGGGATCTTCACAGCTCGGACTTGCGATAACACAAACCAGAACGACTCCCACAGCCATGCTGAGAACAAAAGAAGTTACCCATGAACAAAGATATGCTGCCTGAGTCTATTTACAGGAAGCCCAAGGCCAGACAAAACAAGCCAATGGTGAGAGTATTAACAATGGTGGTTGCCATGGCTGGAGAGATGACTCAGCAGGTAAGAGTCTGGTTCAATTCCCAGAACCTATGTGATGGCTCCCAACTCCAGCTCCAGAGAACAGAGCGCCCTCTCCTGGCCTCTATGGGCACTGCATGTATGTGGTGCATAGATACCCATGCAGGCAAAATACCCATACACATAAAATCAAAATTTATTAAAAAAAAAAAAAAGAATAGATGTTGCCTCTGGGTACTGGAAGGGCATTGTGGTATTTTCTGGATGTGGAAACATTTATGTTTGTTTGCAACTTTATCAAAATTCAATTACTGTGGGATGATCGTATCAAGTTGATAGACATCCATAATCTTACTTGCTTAACATTTCTATGGATGGTAAGAGCATTTAAGCTCTTCTAACAGTTTTCAAGTAAACAACACACAGTTATTAACTACAGTCACCATGCTGCATAGTAGATCCCCAGATCTTTATACTTCTTTCAGCTACTTTATTAAACAGACATTTCCCCAACCCCTCACCCACCCACAGCCTCTGAAAACCATCGTCCTTATCTTTGATTTTTTTTTATTCCACACACAAATAGACCATAATAGAAATGAGTTAATTTAAGATATAAGAACTAGATAGCAAGAAGCCTGCCACAGCCATACAGTTTATAAGTAAATAAGACCATACCATATTTTTCTTTAGTGTGTAGCTTCTTTCACTTAGAATATTATTCTCAGGCCAAGTGGTGGTGGCACATGCCTTTAATCCCAGCACTCGGGAGGCAGAGGCAGGTTGATCTCTGTAAATTTGAGGCCAGCCTGATCTATAGAGCTAGTTCCAGGACAGCCAGGAAATATATATATTTCTCTCAACTTAACCATATTATTACTTAAATGTAGCTGGAGTTGATGGTACACATGGCTCCCAGAAGCAGTGGGTCTATGCTTCTATCAAAGCAGCGTGTAGCCCAGAAACCTCTTTTTTTTTTCTGTCTGTATTAGCAAAGGCTAAATCCACCACACAGTGTAATGTGTGGCTTGCAGACTCCTCATTCCTGCCATGCTATAGGTCAAGCCTGCATACCATGAACCCGCCATAGAGTAGCTCAAGCCCACAGGCTGCCGCTAACGTGAGAGAGACAACTAGGAAGCTGTTTTTAGAACCTTCTTTCTCCATTTTAGAATCTTCTTTCTCAGGTTTTTAGGTGGAAACTCTTGCCCCATGTTCTGGCACCATTTGTAGCTGGAGTTTTCTATAGTCCTGCCTAGGCCCGCAGCTGCTCAGACCCAAATAAACACACAGAAACTTATATTACTTATAAACTCTATGGCTCTGGCAGGCTTCTTGCTATCTGTTCTTATACCTTAAACTAACCTATTTCTGTTAATCTGTAAGTTGCCACATGGCTTGTGGCTTACCAGTACTTTTACATCTTGTTCCCTCTGTGTCTAGCTGGCAACTCTTGACTCAGCCTTCCTGTTCCCAGAATTTTCTTCTCTGTTTGTCTTGCCTATACTTCCTGCCTGGCTACTGGCCAATCAGCATTTTATTTATTAACTAACCAGAACAACACATTCACAGCATACAGAGAGATATCAACAACACTTAAATGAGAGATTTTTTTTAGGCTGTATAGTATTCCAACACACACACACACACACACACACACACACACACACACAAACACACAAACACACACACACCATTTTATTTATTCATTTGTTGGCAGGCATGTGTCCACTCTTATGAATACTGAGAGTATAAGTACCACTTTCAAACAGCTGACTGCATTCCCTTAGGATATCTACCCAGAAACAGAACTGCTAGATCAGAAGAAATTCTATTTTTATTCTTCGAGGAACTTCCAATCTGCTTTCCATAAGGGCTGTGCTAATTTACATTGCCACTAACAATGTCTAGTGTTTCCTTTTCTCCACATCCTTGCCAACACATATCACACATTATCATTTTGATGATATTCATTCTAACAGGTATGAGGTGACATTTCATTATGGTTTTGATTTGCATTTCTCCAATGAACAGTGATGTTAAGGGGTTTTATTTATCCCTGATGGCCATTTGCTCATCTTTCTTTAAAAATGTCTATGCACATGCTTCATCCATTAACAGATTTCTTACTGTTGAATTAAATTTCTTATATACCTTGGATAGTAAGTCTTTATGCTTGGCAAATATTTTCTCCCATCCCATAGTGTCTCTTCATTTTATTGTCTCCTTTGCTGTATTGCTTTTTAGTGTGATGTAGTCCCTTTTGACTATTTTTGCTTTTATTTCCTGTTCTTTTGTGGTCATGTACAAAAAAACCATCTTTTTTTCCAAACACAATATTAAAAGGGTCTTCCTGTGTTTTCTCTCAGTAGTCTTAGAGTTTCAGGCCTTACATTTCACTCTAACTCACTTTGAGTTGATGTTTTTGTAGGATGTGAGATAAGGCTCCAACTTCACCAGCTATCCAAGTTCCCCAATGCCATTATTGTTGTGGGGTAATATTTTTGTACATCGTGAAGATATATCTATGTCTTGCTTCATCTGCCTAAGGCACCTGATTGGCTTAATAAAGAGCTGAATGGCCAATAGCTAGGCAGGGAAGAATAGGTGGAACTTCTGGGTAGAGAAAGAAACTCTGGAAAGAAAGGAGGCTGATTTCACCAGCAGACATGGAGCGATTCGGACATACAGAATTGAGGAGAGGTAAAGAGCTATGTGGCAGAATATAGATAAATAAAAACAGATTAAGTTATAAGAGTTGGAAACAAACCTAAGCTAAAGGCCAAGCTTTCATAATTAATAAGTCTCTGTGTCATTGTTTGGGGGCTGGTGGTCCAAAGAAAGTCTGATGAGAAAGCCTACGACACATTATGTTAGATTTGCACCACTGTGGCAAACACCTGAGGAAACAACTCAAGCAAGGAGAAGTTCATCTCAGCTCACAGCTTCATAGGCTTTAGTCCAAGGCCAGATGTCTTCATCCCTCTGGGCCTGAGGTGAGGCTGAATATTACGGTGCACAGAAGACACTGCTCACCTCAAGGTGACCAGGAAGCAGAGGGAGAGAGGTGAAGAGGAGGGGTCTGGGGACAAAATACAGCCTTCAAAGGCACACATTCCCAGTGACATGTTTCCTTTAGTCAACCTCAGCCCCTAATAGCCCATTCAGCTACGAACCTATCTTGGGCTGGTCCACTAATGAAATTAGTGCCCACATGATCCAGCTGTCTCTCAAGAGAAGCACCAAGTCTTCAAAGCATGAGCCTTTTGGACTAGTGAGAGAACCCACCACGTTCTTTCCCTGTTGCGTGTCCTTGCAGTTGACTGTAGTATGCAGACTTACTTCCAGGCTCTCTGCTTGACCTCACTGGCCCTGTATGTCTGCTTGCTGGGTGTCCGTACTGCTGCAATGTGGTTTTGATTACTACAGCTAATTCTCCTTCTCCCAGCTGTCAATAGTTGCCTATAGTTCTTTGTCTAGGGGTGGGATCCTTCGAAATTTCCCCTTCTCAGTTAGCATGTTTCTTGATATTGCCATTGTTCTGGTCTTATTTGAAGCCATTTCTGGGAGAGACCATTTTACAGCAGACTTCCTGATCCTCTGGCTCTTACAGCACCGCCCCCCATGTTCCCTAAGCTTTGAAGCCTTTGAGGGAGTGTTATAGATGCCCCTAGGACTGAGCATTCAACCAGTCACTTATTTTCAGTATTTATGACCAGTTATGAGTCGGCAGTTCCGTTTTCTCAGTTTCTTTTTTGGAGAATTTGTGGTCAGTATGTAGTATAAAAACACCAGTGTTTTTTGTGTATTGACTTTATAAGCTGTAATTTTACTGAATTTGTGCATGAGTTCCAACAGCCTTTGGTGAAGCCTTCAGAGGATGGAGAGAGAGAGAGAGAGAGAGAGAGAGAGAGAGAGAGAGAGAGAGAGAGAATAAATGGATGATACATAGATACACAGATAGATACATAGATGATACATAGATGCATAGATAGATGCATACATGTAGCACGAATCCTAATTGGTCTTAATAATAAAAACCCAGGTCAGATACAGGGGTAAATGCTAGAAGATCAGAGAGACAAAAGAGCAAGCCTCAGCCACTACCTCTTACCTCACCAACTTCTCAGCCTGAAAGAGAGCAAGCTCCTGTCTCCTCCCAACTTATATTCTTCTCACCTCCCTAGTGCTGGGATTAAAGGCTTGAGATCCCAAGTGCTGGGATCAAAGGTGTGTGCCACCACTGCCTGGCTCTATTTCTTTTTTAGACTGGATCAATCTTGTGTAGCCCAGGGTGGCCTTGAATTCACAGAGATCTATCTGTCTCTGCCTCCTAAGTGCTGGGATTAAAAAGATGTGTGCCACCACTGCCTGGCCTCTATGGCTAACTACTGGCTTAGCTCTGCACTCTGATCATCAGGCAAGCTTTATTTGTTAGATCACAAACAAAATATCACCACACATAGATACATAGATCTATGTATAAATATATATATTGTGTGTTAGCATTCAGGCACCTGTACTGGCCTGCTCTTAGGGTCCCGACAGCTGCAGCCACTAAGAGCGCCCCACTGTGTACACTTGCTACATTCCCTAATAAAAGGCAGGCCCTGCCTGGCTCTCATCTCTTTCTCTTTCTCTTCTTTTACTCTCGTCCCCAGGGACCGGTCTCTGCCCGCTGCTCTGCCCCTTTTCTCCCCTCCCCTCAGTAAACCTCCCATGTGGGCCCTATTATATGGTGTGACTGGTTCCTGCCGTTTTTAAAATACAACATTTGGTGCTGTAACTTGGCTAGGCTCTCTGGGCAGTCTGGGATGCGCCAGGACCCTGGAACCTGGTCCGCCCACGACAGCCTTGCTTTCCCACTTGATGAATCGCTGGGACTCTCCATCCAATACTGATGATTGGTACCTCCACCTCCTTCACTTCTGGCCATTTCCCACGAGTGAGGCTTCATTTCTAGAGCACAGTCTCCACTCACCTTTCTGACTGTGTCTCTCTCCCGCTCTTAGGCCATCGGCTCCTGCTTTTTTGGATGACAATCCACTGAGCAGCCTGTGCCTTCTTGTCAGTCCTCTTTGAATTTGTGGGACACTAGAGATTCCAGCCCTTGGATCTTCTCTACCTCACTCATGGAAAATGCACCTACCATCATACATACCACTGGACTCAAGGGTTAAACTTAGCTGCCTTTGCCCCAATACACCTTAGATATCAATTCAAATGGCCGCCTACCACACCCCGTATCCCAGTATTTCACAGGACCTTTGCAACTTCTACCAGCGATCCAATAGATGGAAGGGGGTACCCTGTTTTCAAGCTTTTTCTAAGCCCTCTCTCTGCTCTTTCTTCTGCTCTCCTCCGCTCCTGCTAGCTACGAAGCCTGGGCCTCCCTGTTAATCTGCATTTACCCCGCCCAGCCTCTGCCAAAGCAGTTACAGCATCACCTGTCTCCAGGCCCTTTTCCACGGCAAGTGCATCTTTAAAAGTGCCCGCCAGGCAGCGCTCCTGCTCTTTGCCTCGTCCCTTGCCTCTTCCTCCTCTCCTTGCCTCCCATTCCCTCTCTTGCCTCTTCTTTTTTCTCCTGCTTCTCTTCCTCTTGTCTGCCTGCCTCTCTCAAGTCCCCACTCCAATGCAGCCTTTCACTGTTTCACTCTTCGGCTCTCCCCCTCCCAGTAAACCTCTTGCACAAGCTCTGTTGCGTGTGGCGGGTTTGCTTAGCGGCTTACCTCGGCAGGGCCTTTTAAATTCTTTTAATTTATTCAACTCCTGTTTAGTGTGTGTGTGTGTGTGTGTGTGTGTGTGTGTGTGTGTGTGTGTGTGTGTGTGTGTGTGTATGCATGTACGTGAACTGGATTTAACCCTATATGTGTAACTCTAAGCTGGGTTTAATTCTGCGTGTATGTGTATGTAACTTGGATTCAACTCTATGTATACGTGCATGTAACTATTGTTTAGAAAAACATGTTTTAAACAACAACCACGTGGCTCTTCTCCATCTCGGATGGTGACCTCATCATAATGGAAGCAGTGGACTTTTGTATGATGATAGAAATGTAAAGTTACAAGTGATTCAACTCTGGTTTAAAATACACTCTATATGGTGATAAAAATGTAAGGTTATAAAGGTCTATTCAGATTAACAAAAGCTGACTTAGAGATTTACCCCCAAGTACTTATGTCTTTGCCAAGTATTCAGCATCATGCTTCTAGAGAGTTTAAATAAGTGGCGACATGTGTTTGATAAATAAGGTATTTGATAAACATGATATATATATATATATATATATATATATATATATATATATATATATATATATATATTCTACAATGGAGTTTCTGGTCCCCTGAGAGGGTCCTTTTCCCAGACTTGGGCATTTGGTCAGAGGCTCCCATGGCTTGTCAAGGGCAGTGCTGGCCACAGTCCCTACTCACAGGTCCCTTTTCTCCTGTCCCCATTTGGCCCTGGGGATCTTCCTCGTCACTTTTCCCTGCCTTCTTAGGAGACAGCCTTACCATTTGGTACAAACTTGTTCTCTTTTCACCCATGGAATGACTGTTTTGGTTTCTTTACCAGATCAGAAAAGAGATAAACTCGCAGAACAGATTTCAATGTAATTTTGTACTATTGACTGCCCTCCGTAATCAACTACCTGTGTCTCCTGGTACATGGGATAGAAAGTGGATGTCAGGGTGATGCTGTGGGGATGGAAAGGAACAGATGTTTTAATGTTGTTTATGTGAAGATAGGAAAGCTTAAGTGCTGATAAGGAGAAAGTGATTTGAGATGTATAAAAGAATGAAACATGTTCCAGATTTCACTCTTTCCCTATGTTACTGTTCACAACCTTGACATTAATTGATGGAATTCTGATAAGCTATTAGTCTAGCTCTGGCAGAGTACTAAACACTATACTCTACCACTATAGTATCATAGCCACAAGTTCAAGATTTATTGTTTGTTTGTTTATTTGTTTTTGAGACAGGGTTTCTCTGTGTAGTTTTGGTGCCTGTCCTGGATCTCACTCTGTAGACCAGGCTGGCCTCCAACTCACAGAGATCCACCTGACTCTGCCTCCCGAGTGCTGGGATTAAAGGTGTGTGCCACCACCACCCGGCAATAAGTTCAGGATTTTAAATTCCCTTTGGTTGGCTTTCAAATGTGTCTAAAACTTAACTCTTTTTGTAAACTCAAAGTCCTTGTGAGCTCCAAGGAGTTGACTTGATCCACCTGAACAGCATTTTGCCAGTTCCAAATAGTGCAGGACAGTTCCACAGAGCCTGGACAATGAAGTGAAACAGCCAGCTACCCCAAACATGCACCCTAGCTTTCTCAGGTCCGCAAAGTTGATCAGCACACCCCAGGTCAGCAGGAAGCAGTTTTGAGAACATGGCGTCTTCATCCTTGCATCACCTGCTACCCTTTCTAACTCCTCACCTTTTTATAATAAAGGGAGGAATATTAGCATTTAGCCATCTGTACTGGCCTGCCCTTAGGGTCCTGACAGGATACATCCTCAGCAGCAGCCACTAAGAGCTCCCCCTGTGTGTATTTGCTACATTCCCTTATAAAAGGTAGACCCTGCCTGGCCCTCATCTCTTTCTCTTCCTTCACTCTCATCCCCAGGGACTGGTCTCTGCCCCCTTCTCTACCCCTTCACTCCCCTCCCCTCAATAAACCTCTCACGTGGGCCCTGTTGTATGGTGTGACTCCTTCCCACCACTTTTAAAATACAACAGTGTGTGTGTGTGTATACATACTTCCATAAGACATGTCTTCTGCAAACAGACATCTTCACTTCTGCTTTGAAAACTTTTAATATAAACTGTGTGCCACTTATATAGCGCTAAACACAGAAAAGGACTGTACTTTTCATATTATATTTCAAGAAACAAAAAAGAAAATTCCCTATCGATATCTGTTTATGAGCAGCTCTCAGGAGTATGTCTAGCCAGTCAACTATTGATTTTCCTTGACAGAGTCTGTTGTCCATGATGCGATGAATTTTCACAAGAACCCCTACAGGAGGTTCTATCCTATCGTGTGAATGCTTGCTGACATCACTTGCTCACTTCATTCTCACAATACTTCTGGGGGTGCAAGGCTTGGACACCCTTACTCTGATTTTAGACATAAACAAATTCAGGCTAAAAATATATAAGAGACGGGTTCAGAGTTCACAAATGGACTCATGAAATAGTTCACCAGGACTAGCCCTCAGATCTTCTAAATTCAAGTCGAAAGTTCTCCCATAGCAACTGTCACCACCTCCCTCCCTGATGAGAGTCTCATTGGCATCTCCCTTTGGCTCACCTTCCTTAGGGGAATATCAGCCTGGTGGCCATCAGTGCTGCCACATGGCATGCCCACCTCACACGCAGGCAACGAGTTTCTTCTCCATCATCACAGTTGGTTTATTCCTCTCAACAAACTTGGGAGAAGAATATCTAGCTCTTTTTATGTTCACAATAACTGAAGTTCAGGGAGATTTGATAACTTCAAAAGGTCACATGGCAAATAAATGTGGTGACTCAATCCCAGGCTGCCTGATGTCTGTGTCCTTCAGAGCTATGTGTCTGCCTCCTTTTCCCAGTCTTCACAAAAAGCAATCTTCCATAAGGACATACAACTATGCCCTAACCCTGACCCCGACTTGCTTGTTGAGTTCCTGTCCTTCAGCTTGTGACCATAACTTTTCCCTATCACAGCCACAGTCTTTAGATGCCAGGAAAGGAAATCCCTCAGGAATTTCCTCTGACACACAGATGCTTCTGGAGTCAGACAGAGTTTAAAAAGTAAAGACCCCTGTCAATACTCAAACAAGCTCAGACCTATTTATTTGCATGAAGTTATAAGGGGGAATGCCATTATCTGTACATAAATAGGCCAGACTGAAGTGCAAACTTCACCTTCATAACAGGATGGTATGTGTTAGAAATTGAATCTACGCTTCAGGACAAGTGTTTTGAAATGGAAATTTCAATTGACAGCTCAAATATCACTTTCTCACCTCCTATGGTAGAATCAATTCCAGGCTGAGGTCTCACCAGCTCTCTAAAATCTACAGGTGAGAAAAAGAAAGTTCCTACCAGCCAGAAGCTGGCCTGGTACCCATGCTCAACACCAGAGAGAGCCGCTTGGTAACTATTACCAGCTCGGATGAAATCAGGCTGCTTCATAATCATTCCTGAACACAGCTAGACACAACAGCACTGAGTAAGCTGAAATGACCAACCCCCTGCCCTCATTCATGGATAGGATGAGAGCCAGCTGCTCCTTTGTCAATCTGGGTCTTCTCCCACCCCTTTGCCAAGCAATTACCATGACATTCAGACACTGACTCTCCCTACTGCCTACCAGCGTCCAAAGCAGAACAAAGCTAGCCTGACTTTAACCCTCCCAGAAAGCCCTCACTCAGTCCAAGCAAAAATCCTGCAATTCCTTCCTCACGCTTTCCAACATATTCCAAGGTGCCCCAGGGTATGTCTCCCCTATCACTATAAGGAGTTTGCTTTTTTAAAATCAGTCTTTCTACTAGAGTATTCTGAAAGGCCTTTGCCTAAAGAGTAACGTCCTCAGCCACCTGCCATTCTGTTACTATGTCACTGAGATATATACTAAATTTAGAAAATGAGATGATATGCATGAGTATAAACCCTGTTCCTTTAACAACTGAGAATTCTATGCAGCACCACACAAAAACAAGGTCAAAATGTCAGTGAAACAGCAAGAGCTTTTCTCTACAATTGTAAGTGTTTCACTTTCTAAAGATTTTCAATTATGCCTGTGTGCAATTTTTGCACGTGAGTGCAGTCCCTTTGGAAGCCAGAAGAGGGCATTGGATCCCCTGGAGCTAGAGTTACAGGTGATTGAGTGCTGCCCAGTGTGGGTGCTGGGAATCAAACAGGTCCTCTTGCAAGAGCAATATGTGCTTCTAATTGCTGAGCCATCTCATCAGTCCCCAGTTATGAAATTTCATGAGCATCTCCTTAAGGGGGCATTACTCCTAGCTTCTCTACCATTAAAGGCTTCCCTTAAGATAAAGGTGAAGAGAGCCGATGAAGAGCACTCACATCCGGAGGCCAGACCTTATGGAGGAGCAGGCAGAAAGCCTGACCCAACACAGGGAAGCTGGGCTCCCCACTGTCCCAGGCTGGTGTGCAGCTGGGAAGCAGATAGACGGGATTCTTGCCTGCAGGAGGCTTGTGTTCTCACACAGCAAACAAATACACAGGATAGAAACAAGCACGAAAGAAGAACAAGACTAGACTAGGATGATGCAGGAGGGACTCACGGGGAGCATCCTAAACAGCTGAAGTGTTATCAAAGGGAGAAGCACTGTGGCTCTCGGTCTGCGAATCCTACAGATCGTCCCACGCGGTCACGCTTTGATGAATTCCTATGAAGGTAACAAAGCAATTCTTGAGAAAGCTTATGATTTAGCAGCACATGAAGCTGACTGCTGATGGTATCTCAGGCGGCACCATTGATCAGGAGGGAACGCAAGCTATGTCATCTTTTGACCAAAGTTCTAAACACAGGTACTGCCTACTCTCCTCCAGGAAATGTAGGATGACATTCTAAATTACCTCCAAGGTGATTTAATTTCCAGAAAGTATGATTTAGTGACTATAGGAATGTTCATTTCAAAAAACAATAATTGAGATTTCAAATGATTTGGGTACAACTATCCGAGATTGTACTTTTTCGTGCTTTCACTCAAAGTCACCTTACTCAGTTCCCTAGGATTGCATAAGATAGAAAGTCAGTGTGTTTACTGGCTCAATGCTGCCACCCCACCCCACCCCCAAGCGCTGCTTGTGGATCTTGAAAGTGTTCCTGCTGCTGGGGAATTCCAAAAAATATAATTGCCATGTCTTCATGAAAGGGATTGTTCAGCTTCCAAATAATAGTGACGCAATGAATGAGCTGAGCTGGCATGTACAGAGTGAATCATTACCGGGAAGCAGTCCATGGGGCCAGGGAAGCCCTTTAGATCAAACTAAGGAGCCTGGCAGTGTCCACAACTTTGATGAGTTCTTCTTCGCCCACTGCCCTTTGCTCACCAACGATGGCACTGTGGCCTGAAGTGAACTGATGGTGCCTAGTTCATTCATCCGCTTTACATTACTGTGACAAATGCCAGAGATAAGTCAGTTTACAAAGAGGAGAGACAAGGGCTTTGGACATGGTAAAGCATGAGGATTAGAATTCAGTCCCCAGGAGCCACTTTAAAAAAATACTCAGACATGGTGGTGTACGTTTGTAAGCTTAGCTCTGCAGAGACATGAGGATCCCTGGCATTTACTGGCCAGCCAGCCTGGCCTAACTGGTGAGCTCTGTGTTCAGTGAGAGAGCCTGCCTGAAAATCAAGGTGAATGATGTGAGGTTTAATGACAGAAATAGACCACCAGAGCTGTACTGAGATTGAAAGATGAAGCTTTATTTTAGGCTCAGACTGCCAGGCTGGCTCCAAGTAAAGGGAGAACAGCCCCACTAAAGGGGGAGGTTGGGGTTTTACAGGATGATTTAGCTGGGTGTGAGAGTGGTGGAGGAGCAATAAGGGAAAAGGAACTGCTACAATCAAAAATAACTCTTTTAGAAAAATAAATGTGATAAGCAAAATATTTTAATCACTACGATGTCAGGATGAGTTATCAACCTGCTCCACTGAGATAAGGTGTCAGGTGACTTCGGCCACGTGCAGAAAGTTCAGCTTCCATTTCCCCAAAGGGGCTGGTTCCCATATAGGTCATCCATCTTGATGTCTTAGGTGACTCCATCTTGGGCAAAGCTCACATTTCAGGCTTTCATTGTTGGTCGGGGGCATCTATGCTCTCCTCTAGCTATTTCCTGCTAGACCAGGGTGCAGAATGGAGAGACTGAAACACAGAGTGTGGCCACCAGAGTTACAGAGTCGTCTCTGCTTCAGGAGAGCCTGAGGGCTGATACGGGGAAGAAGACAGACGAGGAGGAGCATGTTAAAGCTGTGCTGGGTGATTTGGTTTTCTTGGTTTTGAATATATTTGAGAACGCAGGGGACTAGAAGGAAGAGGAGGAGGATCCCAGTTAGGAGTCCCAGAAGGGACAGAAGCTGATGCCAAAGACCCATAGTGACATGGTACAGAAGGAGACAGGCCTCCATTGTCTGGAGAAAACCCACAAAGCCAAGGATAGTAGTGGAAGGGGTGGTAGAAAGAGTAAAGGTGGGTGTTTTTGTTTGTTGGTTAGTTTTTTTTTTGTTTTGGTTTTTTTTTTTTTTTGGTTGTTTTGTTTTGTTTTTTAATTCTAGGATGATCTGACAAATAGTGGGTGTAAGACAAAAGCCAAAGAAGGTGACATGATACAGAAAAAGCCGAGCCTTGTGGGGGAGACCCTATAGCCTATAGAGTCCTGGAAGTTTAAGAGAAAGGCAGCATATTGAGGGTAGGGGACTGTAGCAGAAATCTTAAAAGTTCTTATTAATAAAATCAAACCTGAGGCCAGTTATTGGGGTAAATGCTGGAAGGTCAGAGAGACAGAACAAGCCACAGCGCACCTCACCTGGCCAACTTCTCAGCTGGTCTTGTTTCCTCAGACTGGAAGCTTCTGTGTCCTCATCCCAATGACTCTCAGCTGAACTGCTGCTCAAAAGCCTGAAGTTTAACCAGCCAAATGCTTGACCAGCCAAATACTGCTAGTTTCTGGTCCTCACGCCTTATAAACCTTTCTGCTTTCTACCACCGCTCCCTGGGATTAAAGGCTGCTTTCTGGGATTAAAGGTGTGAGTCACCATGCCTGGCTGTTTCCAATTCGGCCTTGAACTCACAGAGATCCAGAGGGATTTCTGTCTCTGGAATGCTAGGATTAAAGGCTTGTGCTAACATTTTCTAGCCTAAGTATCTTGTGGCTTTTCTGTTCTCTGACCCCAGATAAGTTTATTAAGGTACACAATATTTTGAGGAACACAATACCACCACAGGGGACAGAGGAGAAAGTTGTCTACATATTGTAGGGGAGTAGAATATAGGAGGTCTAAGGTTAGCAGGTCAGTCACCAGAGCTTGTCCAAAGAAACGGGGACTGCCTGGAACCCCCATGGGAGAACAAGCCAGGTGAGCTGTGAGGTGGTGTGAGAGTCAGGGTCCTCCAAGGTGAAGGCAAAGAGATCCTAGAAGGCTGGGTGGCATGTGAATGAAAAGGAAGCATCCTTTAGATCTAGGACTGAGAAGTGGGTAGTGGGTGAGGCAGTGTGAGAGAGAATCGTGTATGGGTTGGGGACAATAGGGTGAATAGGGAGAACTGTGGCATTAGTGAGGAAAAGGTCCTGGACCAAGCCATAGGAGCCATCTGGTTTGACTGCTGGAGGGACTGGGGTATTGTAAGCAGAATGACTCAGGATAAGGAGGCTTGCCTTGAATAAATGGGTGATGATGGGCCTTAATCCTAGTTGATGTTTAGGAGAGACATTGTGTATCACCGCCTGAAGGAATCAGCCTCCAGGCAGCACAGGGCTCAAAGGGAAGCTACAGCATCAGCACAACTAGACTTTTCTATCTGAGGGGTTAGGAAAAAAAACACTCACACACTGTCCTGATAGTTTCCTTTTTTTTATTGTCCCCCATTCTCTCTCCTTACACCACTTATATACCCCAACAAAATCTTTCAGGCAATACAGGAGTTCACAAAGGGGTTAAATTGCTTTTCTCAAGTGAATGATTATAGGTAAAGACATGCTTTTTTTTTTAATCTTACTAACATGATTAAAAACAGTCATTTCAACAACTCACATGCAATATAGCTAAGTAGCTTGTCACAGAATAATAGATCATGAACAAGCAAAAAGCGTATTTTCTCAACCAACCCTTTTGTTGACAGGCTGCAAAGCAAAAATCAATTACTTTATTATCTATCTTGAGAGGTGATCTTATAAGAAATCACACACCTAAACTGTGGAAGAGCCCAAGAAAATGAGAAAATTGTATATTGTAACCTATACGTTTGAGTGTATTCCTCACTTTGACGAATTCACCCTGCATTCTCCCAGGCAGGGAAAAGGCAATTCAAACTAACTTACACCTATGTAAACATTTTGAACTAACACCCTGTAATCAAAAGTCATAAATTCTGGATTCTCTTTGGATCCCAGAAGTGTTTGGCGAGTCTCCTGACATGGAGACACCTGGGACAACACAAATCCTCCAATTTAGGCTCAAGTCAACATTCTTGATGTACCATAAGTCTTTTAGCATCAGCTCTAGTAGGCACTCCCAAGATACTATGGCACCATGATGCTTTAAATCTTAAAATGTACTTCCAGACCTGTGTGTGACCCCTGATTACAAAAAGAAACTGGTAGCTCCCTTTTGCGGGGGGGGGGGGTGGGGGGGGTGGGGGGGGAGGTACAGAGTCAAATTACTCTATAGTCCTGATTAGTCAGAATTTTCTTCTTTTCTGCAGTGTTTAGGAATAAAAGTTGCTTCTGTTTCTAGACTTCAAAGTTCTATTCCCTGTTATTTGTGCAATACCAGGACCCAACACTTATATATGTAAAAAACAGTCAGCTGAACTTTGAATCTTCAGGGTGCATACCCATATCAGCAAATTAAGGTCAGGAATGGATGCAAGGAATTAATCATCCATCAGCAAGCAATAATTGGGCTGTTTTTGTGTTTATGACTCTCACTTAATGAATCAGACAGCTCAGTTGTGTGTCCTTGTGAACTTTAGATTGTTTTTCTGAGATTGTTTATCTTAAAAACCATTAGCAAGGCATCTGGTCTAATCTAAAGTTATTCTGAAGATTTGTTTCAGCTAATGGTGCACAGCAAAACCTGTGACTGCATTTCTCAGCATTAAGATTAAAGGAATTTGAGCCAGCCTGGCTCATTAACTTGAGCTGTGATCTGAAGCAGCTTCTTGGGGGAACTCATAGGCCCTGACTGTGTAGCATTTATTTGTATTCATTTTTATTCATCAAAACTCTATATAAGCTAACATTATTATATCAATTAGACATTACAGCTTAGGGAAGAATCATCTAGCATTATTATATAAATTAGAAAGTATAGCTTAGGGAGGAATCATCTTCTTGACAACCCACAGATTAAAAATACCCAGTAGATTGGGATGTTTTCATGAGATAAACACACTACATTACAGGCAGTGGTGATCTTCCTACATCTATTCACACCAAGCCAAATATCAGGGAAAGATTGTAACAGAAAGCATGTAAAGGTACAGCAGAAGCATGCTTTTTATTCCATTTTTTAATCTGTGTATCTCCTTGAACACAAGACTTAACTCCATTCTACTTCCTGGTGCTCTTTTTCTCCTCAAATTGTACATTTTGTATTTTTCCTTTCCAGCTTGTTTCTTCTCATTATAGATCTGCATAAGAGTGACCAGTAATAACCACACAACAGAGCAGTACTAGGTTGTTTTGAGATCTCCTTAGCAAATAGAATTAATCTAAATCACTTCACTTTAGCCTCAGGCAGACTTTTGACACAAGGGCAAAACAGCCAAATTCTTCACCAAACTATCTCAAGAACAATTGCTAGGCAATATACTAAAATTCTTCATCTCTGAAACCTCTTGAGCCAGGCTCCCACAGTTCAAATCACCCTCAGCACCACTGTCTTCCATGTTCCTACTTGTATGCCCCATTGGGCAGTGCTTAAAGCATTCCACTGCTTTCCTAAGGATAACAGAATTTTCCCAAGTTCCTGCCCTGAGAAAATTCCTCCTACATATACTATGCTCTTTTGTCCATTAACTTTATTCCTCTGTGACAAAATTCTATCAACACAGCTTCAGCTCTGTCCTCACATTCAGCTCCTCTCTGTGCTCAGTTTTCCTGTCCTCATAGTTTTAGTAAGCTCCTATGCTTTTGATCTGATCTTCATCCTCTGTTCCTTCATCCTCCATCTATCCTTCCTGGCTCCTTATCCTGGCCCTGAAAAAGTCTACAAGAGATCTGTTTTACCTTCTACAGGAGCTCTGTCTTCTTCTCCTCTCTCTGGCCATGTGGTTCTGTGTCTAGAATTCTGCTCCAGTCCTTACTCCACCTGGTTATGCAAAAAGCCCTATTATCCTCAGTCAATTGCTCTGGAATGTCACTAGGTTTGAAGGCAAGGGATGGTATGAGCTTCATTTTCACAAGAAGCAAAGCTATGCATCTACAGCCTGCTTGTCTCCTAGGCTCAGCAAGGGAGTTAGTTACCTAGAAGTTAAGCAGGTCTGAGAAGCTTAGCTGTTTGCCAAATAGTCTATAGTATTTGGGCATACAAGAATTTCGTAGCAGAAGACAGCTGAAATATTAAAAACTGGATAACACCAAATATTCCACAATAAATGGTTTGCCTCTAGAAAAATACCTTGAGATTTCTAGATATAGCTTTAATATCCAGCTGAATCTCTGTAATATATTCTTGTATCCCATAAGACTTTCCTAACCCAAAGTAACAAAGTCCAAATTCCTCTAAACAAAAACATGGTCAAGCCTATCACAATAATACTCAAGTTTCTGGTACCAACTTCTGTCTTAGGGTTTCTATTTCTGTGAAGAGATTCCATGACCATGGCAACTTTTATAAAGGAAAACATTTAATTGGGGCTGGCTTGCAGTTCAATAGTTTAGTCCATTATTGTTATGGCAGGTTGCATTGTGGCATGCAGGCAGACATGGTACTGGAGAAGTAGCTGAGAGTCCTATATCTTCATCTGCAGGCAGCAGAAGAAACTGTATGTCACACTTAGCATAGCTTGAGCAAAGAAGACCTCAAAGCCCACCCCCACAGTGACATTCTTTTTCGAACAAAATCATGTCTACTCCAACAAAGCCACACCTCCTAGTAGTGCCACTCCCTTTGGGGGCTGTTTTCTTTCAAAACACCAGAGCATCTTAGATTATGGCACAATTTATACCAAGTATGACAGAGGCTCCATGTGAGAATCCTTTCTGAGACCCCATATAATCAAGGCAACCCCGTGCTTTTCTGTCTTTGTCAATTCAGACCACCATGACTCATCATTGCTCAATGTGTGGAGGAGCCACATTCTCCCCAATGTGTTGGTCCCACCATGTCTGCCCCACTCTCTGGCTTTGGAGCTGTTTTTTCCTTGTCCTGCCTGGAGTTAAAAATCACCCTGTTACTTCTTCTGTTTCTTTCTTTCTGCCTGAAAGGCAAGTATACAACACTTTTTTCTTTGTCCTTTGTGGGTGTGGTATGCATTGAATGGAGCCTAGGGCCTTGCACATGGAGGCAAGCACTCTGCCACTGAGCTACACATCCTCAACCCTAGAACTTCCCCTTTATAAAAGTATTTTGCAAAATAAACAGGCACAAGTTAAACAAACAGACAATATTTATGGAGGCACAAGTTAAACAAACAGACAATATTTATGGAGACCCCAGAAGTTCTAACAGTCACAGTTCATGGAGGACTTTGTGGACTTGGCCTTCCACTTACTCTGAACTCCGTGCAACTGTCTCTCAACCTCAGCTCTTCCAGGGAGCTTGTGAGTCCCTCCCTATACTGTAAGCCCTCTTCCCTGGCAGCACAATGTGACTCAGTTAAGTAGTTGACCCTTGGTCTCTTTCTATTTAAGGAGAATAATGAAATCTGAGCTCGAGGTTGTCAGCTATGAGATTTGGACTATAGTCTAGAAATGGTTACCCAACTTTTCCATGGTGGTGACCAAGAACAGTTACAACTCCTTGTCTAGGAAGCTGGTTAAACTAGTAGAATTTCAAGTCTGGGATAATTAGACAAGTATGCTCAAAGCCAGGGAAATAAATGGGCCAGAATCTACACATTCCCCACAGACGCTGGCTCTGTGTTCTTGCTTGTCTGTTTGACTATTCATTACTTCTAACTCAAGAAAGTGGTTTTTTTTTTTGTTTTTTCCGTCACTAATTTGTCATAACCAGTGTCAAGCAGTCAGGAACACCTTTAAGGAACCATGACACAAATCCACGAGTCTGCCAGCAGAGGAGCCTGCAGTAGAACCACCCATCCCCATACCCCAGCTGTCTGCTACCAAGGAAACTACTTTCCATGGAAGGCTGCCAAGAATGATAGAAACTTCACCACTGAAATATGGATTCGACATTCATCTCTGCCTAGTTGAAAGGGGAGAGGAGCCTGTTCCCAGACAACCAGTTTGATACCTCATGAACAAACACCTACATGTCACTTTAAAGATAATTAGATACTACTAAGCAGAAAAATAAATTGTTTTCCAGAGGGGAGAATGTGCTGGAGGTGATGGCACATGCCTATAACCCTAGCACCTGAGAGTTTGAGGCAAGAGGATAGCCTTGAGGTTAAGGGTAACCTGGACTACATAGAGAGACGCTGCCTCAAAACAAACAACAAAAAAAGGAGCCAAAATGGCTTCTTTGTAATCAAGACCAAGCAGGCCTTGGGATCCAACAGCCTTGGCATAAATGGTAGCTTCTGCACTATAAACTTCCGTTTCCAAGGTTTTCATCTCTGTACATATGATCATGGTCATAATTAAGAACAAAACTACAGATGCACATTGAACTGGAGTTGGAAGACATAAGTCTGGTCTTAAAATGGAGGGTCATGATTCAAAGGAACCAGAGCACTTGGGGAAGTTGTTTGTTGGTGGTCTGAGCTTTGAAACCACAGGTGATAGTTTAAGAGAACATTCTGGGAAACTGGGCACACTTACAGTCTATATGGTAATGAGAGACCCCAAAACAAAATGTTCCAGGGGTTCAGTTTGTGGCTTCCTCTTGTGTTGAAAGGTAGATTCAGCAATATGTGCTGGACCACAGAAGGTTGATGGGTGTGTGATGGAACCAAGGAAAGTCATTTCTGGAGAGGAGTCTGTAAAGCCTGCTGCCCATTTAGCAGTGAAGAAAATGTTCATTTGTGGTATTAAAGAAGATACAGCAGAACATAATCATAATTAGAGAATACTTTGAAAATTCAACAAGATTAAGACAGGCAGAATGGAAAAAAGACAGGATTTGCTTTTGGAAACTTTGATGATCATAACACAGTGGATAAGATTGTTGTTCAGAAATACCACACTGTTAATGAGCATAATTGTGAAGTGGAAAAGACCCTTTATAAACAGAGAGAGATTATGGAGGTGGGTCTGGCAACTTTATGGGTTGTAAAGGAAACTTTGGAGGCAGTGGAGGTAATTTTGGTCATGGTGGAAACTTGGTGATAAAGGTAGAAGCAGAAGACGTAGTTATGGGGGCAATGATGGTAGATATAATGGATTTAGAGATGATGGCAACTATGGTATTGGTCCTGGTTATAGTTATAGAGGAGGTTATGGTGGTTATCTTAGTTAGTATTTCTAGCACTGTGAAGGGACACCATGACCATGACAACTCTTATAAAGAAAAACATTTAATTGAGGTGGCAACTTACAGTTTCAGAGGTTTAGTCCATTATCATTATGACAGGAAGCATGGCAGAATGAGGGCAGACGTGGTGCTAGAGAAGGAGCTGAGAGTTCTAAATCCTGATCTGCAGGCAGCAGAAGTGAATGCCACACAAGGACTAACTTGAGCATCTGAGACCTCAAAGCCTGACCCCACAGTGACACACTTCCTCTAACAAGGCCACACCTACTCCAACAAGACCACACCTCCTAATAGTGGCACCCCCTATGGGCCTATGGGGGGCATTTTTATTCAAACCACCACAGTGGTGGTGGACCAGGATATAGAAATCAAGGTGGTGGATTTAGTAGTGAAGGAGGTGGTGGTTAAAATGGAGGAGGAAATTTTGGTAGCGGTAACTATGACGGTGGTGGGAACTATAAGGATTTGGAAATTATAGTGGACAACAGCAGTCATATTATGGACCCATGAAGGGGGTGTAGTTTTGGTTGAAGAAGCTGGGGTAGTCCCCATGTGGTGGCTATGGATCTGGTTGTGGAAGTGGGACAACAGGAAGTGAAGCTGAGCTATGAAACTTCAAGGCCCGCCTAAATTACCCACTTTCTCCAGCAAGACTCTACCTCTTAAAGGTTCCCAAACTTCCCCAGATAGCACCACCAATATGCTGTGGCATGTCTTGCTGTGTGCTGTGAATATTTGTTGCTCCCATCAGCTAATGAATAAAGCTGTTTTGGCCTATGGCAAGGCAACTTAAAGGCAGGTAGGAAACCCAAGCCGAGATATGGAGAAAAGAAGGGCAGAGTCAGGAGATACACCAGCCTGCCTCCCAAGGAGCAACATGCCAGCAGACTGGTAATGCCACAGCCATGTGGCAACACATAGATTAATAGAAATGGGTTAAGTTATATGAGCTGGCTAGCAAGAAGCCTGCCACAAGGCTGTACAATTGGTAATTAATATTACGCCTCTGAATGATTATTTTATAAGTGGCTGAGGGACCATGGGGCCGGGCAGGACCAGCTGGGACCAGCTGGGACCAGAGAAATCTTCCAGCTACACTAATAGGGGACCAAGTGTTCCAAAACATGAGCCTAGGGGGGACATTATACATTCAAATCAACTCTCCTTGTGCCTTTCCTCTAAACATGTTGACCCTCAAGCTTAAAATACATATAGTAATATAGCCACATGCCCAATCACATGCGCCATGGAAATGCCTGCCATAAATCAGACTGTAAAGGTGCAACAACCAAAAGTTTTTACCCTCCTTGCTCTGAGATACTCTGTAGCTAAAGTTTTCCTGCCTGGCCCACAGTCAGGACAAATCTCTCTCACCTGCCAGTCCCATAGCCGCTCAGACCCGACCAGGTAAACACAGAGACTTATATTGGTTACAAACTGTATGGCCGTGGCAGGCTTCTTGCTAACTGTTCTTACAGTGTAATTAATCCATTTCTATAAATCTATACCTTGCCATGTGGCTTGTGGCTTACCGGCATCTTCACATGCTGTTTCTCATCGTGGCGGCTGGCAGTGTCTCTCTGACTCAGCCTTCCACTTCCCAGCTTTATTCTCCTCCTTGTCCCACCTATACTTCCTGCCTAGCCAATGGCCAATCAGTGATTTATTTATTGACCAATCAGAGCAACACATTTGCCATACAGACCATCCCACAACAATACTCAGTTAAAGGAACTATGTCTCTTGGCAACCTAAACAATAAGTAAACTTTGCCTTATTTTGTTAAAGCCTAACTAAATGTTAGAAGGAGACACAGTGTGGCAGCATTGATGTTGTTCACCAGGCTGCCTAACTAAACAGTAAAAGGAGACACAGTGTGGCAGCATTGATGTTGTCCAGGAGGCTCCTTGTTCCCTAGGCCAAATGAAGTCAGGGAGCTCCAGACACCTCAAATGACCTCCAAGGGGGCTTGTGACATACGGCTCTACTTTCCACATCATTTTCATCAGGTTGCCATAAAATGTGTGGATAGGCTGAAATGGACACACAGAATTGGGTCACCTCCAAAGTAAGTTAACGTAAATTAGAAACTTGAATATAGCTATTCATCCTCTGGGCTTGGGGTATGAATGGATCATTAATTAGAGCCAGAAAAAAAAAAATGATGCTGTCTCAGACATGATGGCAAAGAGAAGCCTGTCCAGACAAGGAACCATGGCAAGAACATGGGTCCCAGGGGCCAGTCCAGCTTTGAGTACATGGCAGGCGAGCCACAAGTGAGGAAAAAGGGATGCAAGACTGGAGTCAGAAGACTTGGGTCTGAGGGCCCCTGCCCCTCCTCTTCCAGACAGCACAGCCTAGGAACACTCTATCCAAATTCCAGATTCCCATCTCTATCCCGAGTCTCTTTGTAAAGCAGATTACATGTAACATATCTTAGAATCATCGTGGAACTTATTTAAGCCAATTCAGATGAAAATGATGTAAAAGCCACAGAAAGAGTTTATATAAGAAAGGAAATTAACATTTCCCTAGTACCTGTTATAAGCCTAGGAGACAAACACTTTCCACATATGCTACCCAATGTAAAAGAGATTATTCAGTAATGAATTGCTCTTTGGTTTATCGTATTTTGCTTTTACTTTACTTTTGAGTTTGTTGAGACAGGGTCTCAGGCTAGCCTCCAATTGCTATGAAACCCAAATAACTCTTAATCTTCATGCCTCTGCTCCACCAGGGCTGGGATTACAGGCATGCCCCACCACATCTGGCTCCAGTCGCATCCTCCAAAGCTATCATTTCTTAACTTGCCAAATGGCTACTCAAAACCTTCCTTAGTTCCAGTATCTGGGAAGGATGTTATTGGGGTTTGGAGTGAGTGCTTACAACTTCAGGCCTTTCATAGGTTGATCACCTACCTGAGTGTTAGGAGCCCAGAGAGAGCGTGACTCACCCAACTCTGGGCAAACATGGCATGGCTCAGTATCAACTGTGAGAGTTCTTGATTTATAACGGACTCTTTGCAAGGCAGAAGGCAAGAGGATCACTGTGAGTTTGAGGCCAGCTTGGTCTACATAGTGAGTTCCAGGACAGCCAGGGCTACATAGTGAAACCCTGTTTCCAAAAAAAAAAAAAAAAAGATTCACTAAACTGTAAGGAAGATAAAACACACGAAAAGCACACCACCAGGACAAGTGGTGCTCACCTAATAAAAGTTTCATTTCCCAAAAGCAAGACACAAAACATTTGTTAGATAGGGTCAAGCCAATCAGGGACAGCTTTTACTCTAGTTTTTTTGTTTCCAAGAAAGAAGAACTTTGGTTTTTTGGTTTTTTGGAGCTGGTGAAAGCTGGATTTTTATCCTTTCTATTAACCCAACCAGGCTGATAGCTCTGCATTGTCCAACATATCCACTTCTTAATTTTATGTTTGTAAGTACCAAAAACTCAATATTTTTATTTATTTTGAACTTGTGCTGGCTTTATGACTTCTGCCATTCCATTCAGATATGACTGTGCCATGAAATCATTGTTATCATTATTATTATTGCAATCACAAACAGGTTCCATCCTAAAGTTCATTGGCAAGACATTTTCAGAAGCTAGGAGCTGCTAGCCATCAGAAAGGATCCTACAAATGCAGGGGGGGGGGAGGTGGAGGTTGAGCCTAGCTAGTTCCTAAGAGTATAACCCAGGAGACCCACAAAGTCATGCCCCTGGAGTGCCGAACACTTAGGACCCTGGAATCTGAGGCTCCACTCTTCCTGCTCTGAACTGATTCCTATGGAGAACAGCAGGATTTCAGGCTTTCTCCTCCCCCAACTTACAGGCATACAGGCTCACAAGCATGCATGCACTTAAAACAAAAACAAAAACAACAAAAAACCAACCAAACAAAAACAGAAACCAAACCTGAAACGAAACTTAAGCGCTCTGATTAATCACGAGTCAGTTCTGCAATGGCTGAGTGCCAACTTTCCTACCCATGGCAGACTCCTGCTGCCTGGTAAGCTAATCCTCCCCACAGGCGTCTCTTGCACAAACCAATTGACTGTGGGCCCTTTGCATTAGAAATTCAGGGAAATTGTGAATTACAAATTGAACTGACAATGAAGCTTTCCTAAGAGTCTGCCACGTGCCTCCCGATTATGGAGTATTTCATTGAACCATTTCCACAGACCTCCAATGAGACAAATTGGGTCTTCGGGGTCAGATGGAGCATAAGATTAAGGCTCCACCTTGCTACCTTCTCCCCTGTCATTCTGGAAACATTTAAATCTGGTGTTCTGTGCTGTGCAGGCTCAGAGCCAACCTCCCTTTCCAGCTTCTCCTTCCTACACTATGTGGATACTGACCCTTCCACCAAGCAGACTATGCTCCCAGGAATGCCCCCCACTGCCACAGCATCCCTGCCCTCACCCCCACACTGGCCTTCCCACTGACTCCCTCCTACTTTTTCCTCCACTGAAGCAGCAGGTGATTTATGCAGGTACAAGTGTTCCCCAGCACTCAAGTGGTTTCTGTTACTAATGTTCTTATTTACTGTAAATAAGCTCCTGGAAGAAGGTCTAGACCTCACACATCCTGCACTTTCTGAAGCATCGCTCATGCTGTATCTTCAGTGTTTCCAAGGCTCAGCATTCTCTATAAGAACAGACTGATAGAATGAATATAAAATAGAGGGAGACAGAGAAAGGAGATTTGATTACAGTGGCTTACAGACTATGGTCCAGCTAGTCCAACAATGGCTGTTTATCAATGGAAAGTCCAAGAACCCAGTAGCTGTTCAGTCCCCAAGGCTGGATGTCTCAGCTGGTCTTCAGTAGACACCAGAGTCCCAAAGAAGTAGGCTCTTATTCCATTGACAGGATGGACTTGCCAGCTAGAGTGCAGGCAAGCAGGCAAAGAGTGAAAGCATCCTTCTTCCATGTCCTTCATGTAGGCTGCAACCAGAAGGTGTGGCCCAGATTAGAGGTGGGTCTTCCCACCTGAAAAGATCCAGATTGAAGATAGATCTTCCCACTTCAAATGACTTAATTAAGAAAATTCCCCCTCATGTGTACCCAGCCGCTTGGGTTTTAGTGAATTCCTGATACAGTCAAGTTGACAAGACTAGCCATGCCACTCAGTGAAGGTTTGTTGATTTGAATTGAGATTCCTGATTTAGCCTACAAGCAGTTAACACTGTTGCTAATAGATCCATCCCAATTAGAAAGGAGGGAGGTAAAACGAGAGATGCTCACCAAAGGAATGGCACTCTCTCACAGTGGTAACTTAGTTCACTTTGCATCTCCATAAGAGAACACTTGAAAATGAGTAAACTCATTATTCCTTTGAGACAATATCTCAGTCTATAGCCCCGGCTAGCCTGGAACTCACTATGTACAGACCAGGCTGGCCTTGAACTCTGCCTGCCTTTGTAACCTGGAATGAAAGGTATGCACCATGACAAACCCGCTTTATTTATTTACTTACTTATTGTGGGATGATGTGTGTCTATGGGGAGCGGGCATGCTTATACCACACCCTGAGTGTGGAGGTTGAAGGACAATTTGCCAGAGTAGAAGATTCTCTCCTCCTACCTGGGGTTCAAACTGAGTCATCAGTCTTGGTGACACACACCTGTACCCACTGAGCCATCTCACCAGCCCTAGAAAATGAGTAATTTATAAAGAATGGAGATTTGTTTCCTATAGTTCTATAGGATAAGAAATCCAAGTTCAAAAAGGTCCATGGGGTAGAGGACAGGAGAACAAGCGAACCTGAAGACTAGGGAGAGCTTGAACTCACAACCTCAAGCCTTTTCTAATCAGCAGGAATCCATTCATGAGGGCCCCTGCTAATGTTGTGAACTCCTCTTGACCACCCCTCGCCCCAACACTGTTGCACTGGGGATAAAGTCTATATGGAGATGTGTTCACACTGCAGCAAATAGCACAGAACAATGGCTCTTTCCTGTCAAAACAAAGGAATAAAGGAAAGGCTGATTCTGTCATCCCACCCTGATCTAACACTCTGCTACCCACTTCAGGTGGGCTTCCCAGGGGAAGGAAGCGTCACACACTTCAGAAAATAGGACACCTACTTAAAAGACAGGTCACTGGCCTAAACTCATGCTGCTATTGGAATTATTTATATTATACAAATGAGGGATTTCTCTGGGCTGTCTAGGTGGGGCATAGATCTAATTACACACATTGGATTTGCGGAATGACTCATTCACTCATTCTCCTGGCCAAACCGCCTCATTTGCTAATACTTGTGCCAGATGGCTTTGCACGATTCTTCATCCATTTCACAGATGAGACACACACCCGAATGTTAGGGTCCATTGTCTCCTGTGGTCCGAGTGGGAACAGCAGCAGATCATAGACGTGGCACCATCCTTGCAGTGATGCAGAGATTAAACCTTGGACTCAGAATCAGAGCAGTCTTCGGGGCTGTGATATCTTAAGCTGCCCCCACCCTTGGCATTGCCCTTGCCCATTATAGCAATGAGCTGGTTAGTCTTACATCAACTTGACACAGGCTAGAGTAGTTGGAGAGACGGGAATCTCAACTGAGAAAGTGCAAGCCTGTAGGGCATTTTCTTAATTACTGATTGGTGTGGCAAAGCCCAGCCCATTCTAGGCAGGGCTGCTCTTGGGCTGGTTTCTTTAAATCTGGTCTTGGATTCTATTTAAAAAAAGAAAAGAAAAGAAAAGAAAAAAGCAGGTTGGGCAAGCCAGTAAGCAGCACCTCTCCACGGCCTCTGTACCAGCTCCTGCCCTGACTTCCTTCCATGATAAACAGTGATGCAGAAGCATAAGCCAAATAAACCCATTCCTCCCCAATTTGCTTTTGGTCACAGAGTTTCATCACAGCAGTAGTGCCTCTAAGACAAGCAGTAATCACAGATATTTGGAACTGTGGAGTGCATCTATTCACTTAGGTCAGCTACAGGAACACGGAGCCTGGCATGTATCAGTGCCTAGTAAGAACTTGTCAAAGAAATGAACCAGCACTCTGGCCCAGCCCTGTGATAGAGTGGATGCTGGTCATAGGGGAAGTTCGAACCTCAACAAACTGTGTCCCAGCCACACCTAAGAGGCGCTCTGGGTAACCTTGCTGAGGATATTTTGAATTGGCTCTTCACAATCTTCCAGCTGCAAGAGGTGAACCTGGCGCTCAGCCATTGAGCTGGGTGTCACCAACCTCCCCCCCCCAGCACAGACATGACATGACAGAACAAAACCATGACAGAAGCGGTAAATTACCCTCTGGTACATCCCAAGTTTGGATTGAAAGGAAGTCCACAACTTGAAAGCATTATAGTGACTCACCCCAGCATGGCAGTTCTCAGTCTATGGGTTATGACTCCTTTGGCAAACCTCTGTCTCCAAAAATATCTACATTACCATTCATAACAGTAGCAAAATTACAGTTATGAAGTAGCAATGAAATAATTGTATGGTTGGGGGGTCACCACAACACGAGGAACTGTATTAAAGGGTCACAGCCTGAGAAAGGTTGAGAACCACTGGCCTAGCACATGCTTTCCTGGGCCACTGACATCAGCCAAGGTCTCGGAGGCCACTTAAATGTTGTTCTCTCCTGGTCTGTGATAGTGACAAACTAACTGTCCCAATTGACCTTGAAAGCCAAGCCCCAGCATAAGAGTGCTTATGAGCCTTTTAAGGGGAGGCCACCCCAGAAGGGAAGGCTTCAGGGCCCATTACAATCTCCTCTAAGGTCGCACAGCTTGCAGGGCATTCGCTGACTTCATAAAGGGCACTCAGGATTCATTAGTATGAAATTAGCTATGGGAGGGCTGAAAGCAATCACCAAGAGATGAGCGAGCTTCAGCTCATTGGTTCCAACTCAGACTGCATTGTCTTCACAAGACCCTGGTCCACCTTAGCGCTTCCCAGATTGAGGCTCGATTATGACTTCAATGGGGTTGACTGGGCAGGAGCCAGCAGGATCCGGAGAAGTTCTCCTTTCACTATCTTCCTTGCCTCTGTGATATTTGGCCCTTGCCTAGCTGGGAGGAGACCAAGACTCTTGATAGCTCTATAAGAAGCTGTAGGGAATCACAAGACAAGGTCAATCACTGGCATCTCAGGACTTGCTATTTTTAAGCATTATTGCCCTTTTCGCTCACTTATTTGCTCCTTCTGCTATTCAAAAATTCCATGGTATTCCAATGTCTGACCACACAGAGGTAAAAGAAATAGCCCCTTCCCTCATGGTATTTTCAGTCTATCAAAGTACAGACTCCGGAGGCTAGAGAAGGAGCCTCGTGTAGCCCCCCAGAACTACTTGGGACCACTCTCTACAGTATAGGACCTCAGTGTGAGGTCTCTACACCAGAGACATCTTCAGATAGGTGACTAGCCTAGTTTGCTTTCTCCTTCCGTGTACCCATGACCAAAACAACTTGGTGAGAAAAAGATTATTTGATACATCCTGATCACAGTCCATCGAGGGAAGTCAGGGCAGCAACGGGAGCAGAAACAGAGGCAGGCACCACGGAGTAAAGCTGTTTCCTCATTTGTTCCTCATGCCTTGCTCAGCTTGCTTTCAGATACAACCCAGGATCATCTGAGCCCAGGTAGCATCACCCACAATGAGCTGGGCCCTCCCATTGAAAGGACCAAGCAGATGCCATAACAGGCTGCTCAGTCTTCTCTCAGAGATCAGGCCTCAATTTCAGTTTCCTGAGACTTGAGCAAGCAGTTTCTGGAAGGGCCGTGAACAAAAGACAAAGTCCTTGCATTAGCTCCCTTTCTGCACATACTCTGACTGCTCAAGGTTCAGCCAGTTGTTTACTGTCTGGGACCCCTCACCAACTTAGAGCTATGTGCATGAGTCAATGTGAATGTGTGAGGCCAGCCAGCCTCCATGGCAGCTCAAGGACAGAGCCTGGGACTTGTCCAGGCCTGCCCAAAAATGATAACTGTAACCCCCAACCAGTAAATTCAAAGGTTTCTTACCCTCACCCAATCATATGATGCCAAGGCTGGTACCACCCTGCTTGCAGTTTTTCCCTTTAAAAACCCCTCACCCTGAGAGCTCAGGGCCGTCTTCCTCCACCCGCTGTGTCAAGTGTCGGACATGCCCGGGCTTGCTTGTTATCAATAAACTCCTGTGTGTTTTGCATTGGATATTGGCTCTGTGGTAGTCTTGCTCAGCGGTCTTGCGACACGGGCACAACACCCATATCAGTCAATAATCAAGAAAAATACCTCATAGACATGCCCACAGGACAATCTGATAGAAGCAATTCTTTAATTGGTACTCCCTCTTCATATATAAGTCTATGATTGTTTCAGGTCAACAGAAACTAGCCAGCACAGTGACATTAAAAATAAGTCACACATGAGGGTGAGGAGAGATGACTACTCGGATAGACCACACAGGAGAAAGCATTAGCTTTTCTAAGCTCCAGTACTGTCATCCATTAACTGGGAGAAGTCACAGACTCACAGTTCCCGATGTCATCTCAATAACATTCCTGAGAGCCTTAGTCAGCAAATGGCTAGCACAGCACTAATGTCTCATTCAGGTCTCTCACACTGGCAAGCCCAAGTTACCCAATGGTGTAGGGTCTGAAGAGATGCTGAAGGAAGACCCAACACTCAAGTATATAGTAAGCAAGAACAAAGATCGTTTATTACACCATCATGGATGTGGGGTCGTTTACCTGTGCAAAATGGCGATGACCCCAAAAGGGCCGTGTAGGCTCCTTTTAAGCACAGCTAAGGGGAGTTTCAGGGTCATCTACATAATTGGTTAAGCAAGCAACAGTTACATTGTATATTTCTAATTGGCTGAGGCTTAGTCTTACCATTTTGGGACACATCTGCACAAGCTTGGACGTGACTCAGAGGGGGCTGCTGGGTTTGTCCTTGAGACACTGTGAGCCTGACTTAGACCCTCTGTGTTTGTTCTCAACCCTGAAGGTAAGGGCCTTGTGGATAAATGGCCCTTGGTGGAAAAGACACCGGTTTGCCCTTCTCAGAAAACTGGAACCTAAATTCAGTTGTGAAAGTAGGAGAGTTTAACCCCTTCAATTTCAAAAGATTCCTTCCTGTTCTTGCCCATCCCCCTGGCAACCAGGAGAATGTGTTTCCAGCATCCCAGAGCCAGAGTTAGGAGGGAGCCAGCAGCCAGGGAGGAAGGCAAAGCTTAGCAGTTCACGCTGCCACTTGATAAAGCTCTAACCACAGGCCGTGTCGCTAAAGCAGGAAAGTCCACAAGCTTGAAATTAGATTTGTTCGTCACTATGCCAGCCTCGCGGTCATCCAAGCGCTGTGGACTGTCGGATTCCAGGCTCGGTCTCTACCCTCCTATCCACGTCAAGATTCACTTCACAGCCCTTACCTTATTTGATCTTTCTAATAACCCGAGAGGCAAGTATGATGGCTACTCATAGTCCCTTTTTTTTTCTTTTAAAATACATTTATTTGGGCTGGTGAGCTGGCTCAGTAGGTAAAACACTTGCTGTACAAGCCTGACAAGCTGAGTTCGATCCCTGGGACCCACATGAAGGCAAAGAACTGACTCTATAGGGTTGTTCTTTTTTTTAAAAAAAAATTTATTTATTTATTACGTATACAGCATGTATGACTGTATGACTGCAGGCCAGAAAAGGGCACCAGATCTTATTACAGACGGTTGTGAGCTACCATGTGGTTGCTGGGAATTGAACTCAGGACCTCTGGAAGAGCAGTCAGTGCTCTTAACCTCTGAGCCATCTCTCCAGCCCTATAGAGTTGTTCTTAAGCTCTACACATTTGCCATGGCATGCGTATGCACACACACACACACACACACACACACACACACACACACACACACACCATCCCACATCACACACACACACACACACCATACACACATATAATAATAAATAAATAACATTAAAAATACATTTCCATATTTTTGAGGGGCAGAGACTAACTCTCTTGCTTGGGTCACGAGTTAGTTGGTTATATAGATGAGGCTAGGGTAGGGTCGTAGGTCATCCTAGGCTCCTCCTTGGGCCACTAAAACAGGGCTTTTCTGAATTTTCTAATTGCTTAAGAAGCATCCAAAATTAAACTGAAGAAGAAGGCACATGAATCCACACCAGATATAAGTCAAGTTTTCTCTCTGTGCTTTTTTTTCCCTTTGGATTTCAAATGAGACTGGTAAACAAGTCCATGGTCTCTAAATGTTTCTCTGGTGTGCCAAGTGACAGACATGACTGAGCACTCTAAAAAAAAAAAACCCAAGAAACACACCCCAAAAAAGCCCTCTGCATGAGAGAAATTTCTTTGATGTTTTTAGTTCTGTTACTCCACAGTACAGCTAGATTAGTTTTCCTAAAAACAGGAATTAGTTAATTTATCCCACACATTCTTTTTCACTAAAATGACTTCCCGCGCCCATGCACCAGCCCACTGCGGTCTCCTGCATGCTGGTCCCTCGGCAGAGAACGAAAAGATATGCAGCATGACAATCACATTTACCCCTCACTTACATCTCTATCCACACACTTCGTGGACTGACACATGGGTCTCCAAGAGAAAGGCATGGGGCTACACTTAGGTTTGGCAATGAGTACCAAGGAGAGAATGATTTAAAACATTGACTTCTGGTATGTTGTTTTGTTTTTCTGAAATAGTGTCTCACATATCCCAGGCTGCCCTTGAATTCATTATATAAGCGGAAGCTGTTCTGGAACTTCTGAGCCTCCTGCCTCCACCTCCCAGAGTGCTGGTACTACAGGTGCGTGTCACCACCCCCAGCAACAATACAGTGATTGTTCCATTGTATGTGTTCCGTAAGGGGCAGGCCCTCTACCCTTGGCACCTAGCACCAGACCCAAGCGTTGCCTAAAAGAAGACCAGACAGGTGCTAACAAAGAAGCGTCAGCCAGGGAAAAGGAATGCATCTTCTCTGTGCTTAACAAAGTGGTAGTGTGTGGGCTTTCCAAACAGCATGAAAGGACCCAGAATTCACTTTATGCTGGAAACACATCCCATCACGCAGCAGCCACTGCACAAGTCCATTGCTGATTTGTAAAAAGCATCCTTGCTATTTTCAGTAGCTGTATCTACTCAGGTTTGGAAACTGTTTTTTCTGTGTCTGAGTTAATCCCCCCTTTTCTATATCCTTATATCAGCTGGTTGTAGCTAATAAGACTCTCTAATTTTCTAAACATGCAGGATGAAGATCAAAATGGGGGCAACAGGGCCCAAGAGATGGCTCAGCAGGTAAAGGTGCTTGCCACCAGAACTGATGACCTGAGTTCAGTCCCTGGAACCCAATGATAGGAGATAACTGACTCCCGAAAGTTGTCCTCTGACCTGCACAAGTATGCCATGCCCTGCATGTACACACACACACACACACACACACACACACACACACACACACACACACAACTGTAATTTTTAAAGGGCTGGGAGAGTAGTTGATGGAAGCTTGGGTTATCTCTAAGAGGCTTCCTTTGCCTTTATTTTCTTTACTTTTGAAACATCAAGTAATTTCTCCCATTATAAGAGGTCATCTCCATAGAGCTCCTTACTTGCTCCCCTCTATGTAATTTCAACTGAAAAGCAGAGCATATACCAACACATAAATCATTATCATAGAAGCAGACACCAGGAGACAGCTTAAGAGTCACAGGCATAATTTCAGGTTCATGAAGTCCCTTCTTCTATGGAAGTTGTTTACAGTTCTGGTTTTCAAACAGTATCATCTCTAACAGTTAAAAGTGGTCCAGTTACCCTTTGATCTACCATGGTGACAGGCATGTAAGATACAATGGTGTAGTAGTGCCACTAAAGTTGTGGGACCAACCAACCACTATGTGAATGGAATTAAGGCCCACTCCACCCTCTCTGTGACATGGAACCCATGCCTGACACTGCTCAGTGGCCAAGAACATGAGACTAGTTTTCTCTCTCTCTTTGTGTGTGTGTGTGTGTGTGTGTGTGTGTGTGTATCTGTCTGTCTGTATCTGTATGTGTTTCTTAGACTTTCTGTTTTTCTCTTTGTTTGTTTTGTCCTATTCTTGCTTGTTATTATTTTATCCTATTATTTTTAGATGCCTGTTGGTTTTCTAATGAATGGAACAAAGAGAAAGGGCATGACTTGGGATGAGTCGGGTGGTGGGGAGGATTTAGGAAGAGTTGGGGAGGGGAAACTGTAATCAGAATACATTGTAGGGAAAAAAATCTATTTTCAATAAAATAAATTTAAAAAATAAAAAGCGTTCAATTGAGTGTAGTAATTTCAATTTAAGCTATCACTCAACAATCACCCATTCATCTTTTATCCATCACCAATATTTGTTACTGTCCTGATGTATATGCTTTTGAGCAGTTTTTCCTTGAAGCCGAAGTGACATGTGGCTGAGGCTGTGATTTCACAGCTCATTTATTTACAAAGTGCACCTTCCCCTAAGTCCTGTGAAAGTTTATCATCCTAATATCATATAAACATGGATACTTTCCTTCTTCTTGACCTCAGACAATGGAAAGTAATGCCACTTTCTATTGCATGAGAATCCATGCCAAACCATAAAAGTTGTTATCTTTGTGACGTCAAAAGTAACAAGTGTTATAAGGAGAAATGAATAGCTGGGTGTAGGGAAGGGATGCTTAGTCTCACCTCTAAGTGCCTGGAGGCCATTATTTATGCTTCTCACAAAATGTTAAGTAATGAGCCATGAGATAGCTCAGTCCGTAAAGTGTTTGCCTAGCAATCGTGAGGCCCTGCGTCTAATCCCCCAAACCTGAGTTTAAGTGTGGTATTAGTACTTGCAATGGCAACGCTGGGGAAATCAGAGACGGGCAGATCCCTGGAGCTCGGTGACCAGCCAGTCTAACCCACTTGGTGAGCCCTAGGCCAGCGGGAGACCCTGTCACAAATGTGGTGGGTAAAGGGGTGGAGACACAGCTCAGCTGTTTAGAGCGCTTGGTCTTGCTTTGGTTCAGTTCCCAACACCCAAATGGGCTGCCTCACAACTGCCTATGAGTCCAGCTAAAGCTGGAGGATGGATGGATGCCTTCTTCTGACCTTCCCTGGGTACCCACGCGTATGTGACATGCGCACACATACCCACAAACTAAAGTAAAATAAACATTTAAAAACTTTGAAAAAGTGGATAGCTTCTGACAAATTAACCTTTGTCCTGCATGAACACATACATGGATGCAAACTTCCATGCACTGCACACACACACACACACACACACACACACACACACACACACCTCTAACTAAATAACTCCTAGTGTTTCACTTTCTCCATGAAAATACTTGGGATATTATAAGCTTAGGAGCCCATCTTACAGATTAGAAACTTACCTGGCAAAGAAAAACAAAAACAAGAAATCAAGACCAGTGAAAGGGAGTGACTTACCAAGGTGGTATAATGTACTAGAGTTAACCACCTAGATCTTCTTCAGCTTCCACAAAACAAAAGGAGCTATGACTCACTAAGTAGCTACCATGAGTCAAGTCTATTTCACGTATTATCTTATTTGGGTTTCACAACCGTGTTCTGAGGTAGGTGCTGTGGTTACACCTACTTTGGGAACGGGGACGGAGTGGAGGTTAGTCTTTGAGAGAGATGTTGAGAGGTGTTCATCCTATGAACAGAGATTCTGACCACAACCTGACTCTAGAGCCCCTGCTGGAAATCACTGTTAACCTTGTGGATACACAACTGCAGATATATGGGCATACACGTATATATGGTAAACCAATAAGCAAGATATAGTATTATTTAGACACTTTTGAAACCATAACTAATGGCATTCTAATTGCATACACTGAGGGAAGGTGAGGCAAACAGGCACATGGCGTCCACATTATCTCCTCTCTGTTGTCTCTTCCTATATCACAAAAACAGTGTCGCTAAAGCTGCATTTTCCCGACTCCTTTGCGATCAAACTCCTGGATAAGATTCCGACTCCATCAATCAAATGTGGCGGAATTGGAGCAAGGCCAGGCATCTGTTGCCCTGGATGACATGCTTGGTTATGGAGACATGTGATTTTTCCCACAATAACATTGGCCATCATGCCAGGCTGTGGTCATAGCTCTGAGGGCACCAGTATCCTTTAATGGGCAGATCCTCATAGAAACAATGAGTCCAGACCAGCAGCAGCTGTGGCTTCTGGCTGTGGTGACTCCTTAATCATAGTGGTTTCCTAGTCCTGCTGGGTGGTTTCCTGTAACTGTGGACAAAGTGGTAGGGAGAGATTAGTAAATGCAGAAGATACTCCGATACAGTTTGTAGAGTTGCTAGGATTTAATCTGTGGAAAACTGAAGAACAGTTTCCAGAAGAATAGAATGGTGCCCAAATAGCTCTACTTTCATTAGAAAAGTGGGGCTGGGTGGTGGTGGAGCATGCCTTTAATCCCAGCACTTGGGAGGCAGAGACGGGGATAGCTCTGAGTTCAAGGCCAGCCTAATCTAGAAAGAGCGTTCCAGTACAGCCAAGGCTAAACAGAGAAACCCTGTCTCAAAAGCAAAACAAAACAAACAAATAAACAACAAGAAACAAAGAGAGAAATAAGGAATTTGACAAAACAGGGGGAAAAAAAGTTCAGAGCTGGGCTACACGAGACTGGTTCATTTGAGGTAGCGTGCTGTTCCCACTAAGAGGGAGACTCTTACTACAGACTGCAAGAAACAGAGGCTTGGAAAATCTGCACTTTATTTCCAATAACAGACATTCTAAAGACCTGAAAAAAAAAGTGCTGGACCCAAGACAGCAGCAGCACCGCAAGAGGAAGAAAGACGCTAGGGAAATCCTCTCCCCGTGGTGCTGTGAGTTTAGTACTTCCACTCTGCGGAAGCCAGACGCCATTACTGTATCATCGGCTCTGCAGCCGAGAACCTCTGTGACCCACACTCTCAGGAAACTGTGAGCAGGAGTCCCCGGACAGACCACACTCTGAGACTGGCTGCCTGAATATCGCTGGGCGATAGGAAAGAAACTTAGAATCAGGACCATGCAGCACTCAGGGAACTGAACATCTAGTTGGAACCAGTCTACAGAGGAACATTTGCGCAGGCGCCAAGCAGTTCGCTGGAAACTGGGACGGACCCACCCGTGGGCAGAATGAGCATTTACAACCAGAATCCTGACCAGACTCTATGACTCCACCGATGAAGCATCACCCATGGGCTGGACTAGTGTCCTAAAAGAACATCAAGGGGAGAAGACAATTGTCCATTGTAGAGGAATTCTCAGGCACCAGAGAACTAGACGCCAGGCAAGGAACACCAAGAGACCTGAGACTGGATCCAATAAACAGGTCCCTCCCTCCTTCATGTCTATTTATTCTTTATTTAATATCCAATGTCAATGTGGCAGGCCTTGCTATATCATGTTTTGCCCTTCCTTCTTGCCCTTTGCTTATTTATTTATTTATTTATTTATTTATTTATTTATTTATTTATTTTGAGAAAAACACTGGCCTGGGTTTCCAGCTCTCTGTATCAGACTCTTCAGAGATGGGACATTCTACATAATTGATTGTATATCTTTACCTTTTACTTCTCAGTCTATTTTTAGCCACAACTTCCTCATGTCTCTCTTCACTTGATACTAATTACTATCTTTTTCCTTCGCAATGGTAAACACAATGATCAATGTATTGTTACACACAGGACTGCCAGTGTCTTCCTAAAACGATGATGTCAACTAGACCCAATTTTGAATACTGGAGAAATGAGTTCTTTTTTTTTTTTTTTTTTTTCCCCTGTTATTCAGCCCGGGCTGTCCTGGAACTTGCTATGTAGTTCAGACTGGCCTCAGACTCACAGAGATTCATCTTGCCTCAGCCTCCCATGTGCTGGCATTAAAGGTGTCCCTCACCACATCTAAGAAGAAAGTCTTAATTGAGGTTAGCCTGTGGGCATGTCTCTGAGGGCTTGTCTTGATGGTTAATTGGTGTTGGAAAACCCACCCCAGTGTGGGTAGTGTTATCCCCTAGTCAGGGTCTGTAGATGTGACGTCACTGGATGTTTTAAGTTCCTGACTTCCCTGCGATGGATCATAATTTGTAGTTAAGAGCTGAATTAAACCTCCTTCTCCCCTAAGCTTCTTTTTGTCAGGGTATTTTATCACAATAACAGAAATGAACCTATAACAACAGGTGGCCATTTTTAGTTCTTGAGTGTTTCCATAGTAGGCATGCCCCTGGATAGTGACTATCATTACCGACAGCAATCTGTTGTTGGGAGGCAAGGGGATTAGGCATAGAAATGAGAGAGAGAGTTCAAATAATGTGAGATAAGAATGTTTTGCAAGCTGAAATTGAACAGAGGGCAAGAGCACTCCTCTGAGATAAGGATTACCAGCACAACGAAATATGAAATATCTTGACAGTAAGGAGAATGGGTGGCACTTTCTAGGAGAGCAATCTTTAAAGCATTCACCATTGTGTGAGAGAAAAAAAATTAAAGATAATACCTCATAGTACACAAAAATGTAAAAGACAGGAAAATAAAAATTGTTAACTACTTAGTTAAATACAGGTCAAGTTAAATAATTACCATATGCCTGCTACTCAGGCAAAGTAATTGCATTAAAGTACATTGTTAGCTTTTTGTTTTATGTTTACACACTCTCAGATAAACAGGAACCCACTCTATATAAAATTATCATCCAGTCCACACAAGGCAAGAGAAGGATGTGTGGTTTGTCATAGTTGCTTATTTATTAGTTGGCTAGGAGGAAGGGACATCTTTATCAAGATGTTTTAGGGGAAAAAAAGATTTGAAATAAGTTTATTTCTAGCAGAAATCTCTCCTGGCTTTCTTCCTCCACTGTTGCTAGGTCACGTGGCATCTGCCAGCTAGAGCCGAACAGTCAATTATGCCGTTTCTAAGCAGAAAAATGCTCCCATGGCAAGTAAACAGCCAGCTGTCCCATGAGGTGACTCTGGTAATAAGGGTTTTCACTGCTCATTTGTGCTTTTAAAGGCACTATTCTCCTGGCTCTTTGCATGTGTTCCTAAGGTGTTGTTCTGCATGTTAGTGTCAAAATCAGTGACTTCCCCCAAAAGACAAAGTGTTACTATAATTCACACAGATTAGGCATATTAAGTATTCAAATCTATTTAAAATTATTCATTAAGCTTCTGCTGGAATCATAAAAATGTCTCATAACATCTGATTAGTTCAGCTGAGAGCAGTTTTTAAAGGGGACTGTTCTGCAAAATGATTGTCTTTCTTTGTTTATTTGTGTTTATGGAGCCAGGGATTGAACCCAGGGACCTGTGCATGCTAGACAAATGCTCTACCACTGAACTATAGCCTCAGCTCAATTATTTTTAAAGCCTAAAATTAATATGTATGCCCAGTGTATGAAAGAGACTGGATGGTTTATTTACCTATCATAACTTTCAATCTAGGAGCACAGGAGCTGACTTTTGTGCCCAGATCACGAACCCCAGAGAGACCACCGAAGATGAGCATGCCGGAATGCAAAATCAAGGTTTAATTTGGAATATCCAAAAGCAATACAAGCCTAGGCAGGGACTTCGTCCAATACATCCAACACAGTGGAGGCTGGAGGAAGTGCCCGCCTGTCTGCAAGCTCAGTTTTTAAAGGCAAAAGCCACAAGGTTACATCATTTAGGGGTGCTAGTATGGGTACAATTCTGATTGGCTCGCTTCTAGGGGCTTTCTAGAAATCATGGCTTAATCTTACTTCTAAGGGGGTGGTTGCCCATCACCATTTCTCATTGGCTGCCCTCAGGTGAGGACATTTCTGTGGTCAGTTACCCTGGAAACCAGGGAGAGGACATTCCATAGTCTAGCAGTCATTACCTTGTGACTACCTTGTGACACTGCACTTTTACACTTCCTGGTTTTTGGAATCTGGACTGACTGGTTTCAGTAACTCATGGCCTGTACCTAAAAGGAGAAATCTTAGGCCTTAGTTTTAGGGTGAAAGCATTTTGGTCTTATTTCTAAGATGGCTCATTTTGGTCTCACACAGACTACATGAAATTTGTAAGCTACAGAAAGGATGAGGAGTGCAAGGGAACTTGGTGTGCTTATAACATTCATTTTGTCTAAAATCTAAAGCATGTTCACCAAAAACACAGTTTTTTCTGCTGCAGACCTAAAGACAGTACGACTTGGAAATAGGATTCGCTACAGAATTCATGGATTGGTAGGTAACTTGTGGCTGAAGTAATGCCATTCATCTGCCTTGATGCCTGTATTGTCTATTTATTGTTTTCATTTTTGTTTTTTTGAGACAGGATATCTCTATATATATATCCCTGGCTATCCTGGAACTCATGTAAATCAGGCTGGCCTTGAACTCAGAGATTCACTTGCCTCTGCTCTCGAGTGCTAGGATTAAAAGTATGCACCACCATGCCCTGCTGCCATTTATTATCTTTAGTATTATTTTATTTATTAATTTATTGGAACATGACAGGACCTCACTATGTAGCCCAGGTTGGATTTGAACTCAGGATCCTTCTGGTTTAGTCACCTCTTCCAGGGCTGGGATTACAGAAGTATACCACCACACCAAGCTTCGTGTTTCTAGTGATGCTCCCTCAAATAAAATAGCTTTAAAGTGTTGTCTGCATATTATAATCACAATAAGTTCAAGTTTTATAAAACATAGGGCAACAAGAGGTGAGTAATGGCTGAATGAAAGAAAAAAAAATCAACCACACCTACAAGTGCCAACTATGAAAAATGGGGGAAGGTGATTAAACCTTCCTCTACCTCCATGACATGAGACTGTGACTGGCAGCTAAACACAGTAAAAATCAATTAACAAAGATGTAACCATATATCTTAGTCACTTGTTGCAAGCCACAAGAATATGTTATAAGGAGTCCAGCTGTATATTAAAGCTCTACCTTGACCAGGCCAAGGGTCAGTCAAGTAGGAAGCCATCTAGCATGGACTATTTGGTGTTACACAGATTAATATTCAGCTGTGCCTTGTTATGAATTTCTTGTGCTCACAATTCCCATAGAATGTGTGTGCGAACTTCCTGCTCAGGCCAGTACTTGGATAAGGCCACCTAGGCAAAGCCAAACAGGCGGTAGATGCATAGCTTTGTTTCTTGTGCAATTGAAGCTCAAGCCATCCCCTTGCCTTGAGGCCTTGTGGTTCTCCAGAGCAACTGACTGAGAACAAAAGAAGTTTTTACAGACAAAGTGGAAGGTAGGGTGGAGCAACATTCCTGAGGAGGCAGAGAACCACGTGGCCAGGGGAAAAAGAGACAGGCATTTTCTGTAGAGGCAGACAGAATGGCATGACCAGGGAGAAGGGAAGAACACAGAGGTTTGGTAGATGGTAAGGCAGAACTCTTGTAGAGTTCATCATGTTGTGCCCAGATCACGAACCCCAGAGAGACCACCAGGGACGAGCATACCAGAATGCAAAAGCAAGGTTTAATTCTGGATATACAAGCCTAGGCAGGGACTTTGTCCAATACATCCAATGCAGTGGAGGCTGGAGGAAGTGCCTGCCTGTCTGCAAGCTCAGTTTTTAAAGGGAAAAATCACAAGGTTACATCATTTAGGGGTGCTGGTACGGGTACAATTCTGATTGGCTCGCTTCTAGGGGCTTTCTAGAAATCATGGCTTAATCTTACTTCTAAGGGAGCAGTTACCTGCTGAGAGTTCTACATCTGAAACTGTAGGCAATAGGAAGAGAATGCCACAGGGCTGGCTTGGGCTTCTGAAACCTCAAAGCCTTCCCCCAATGACATACCTCCTCCTAATCCTTTCAAATAGTGCCACTCCTTGATGACCAAGCATTCAAATCTATGACCCGGATTTATGGTGATATTTTATTTGTACTGAAATATGATTTTATTAGTATGTTAATAAATAAAGTTGCCTGGGAGTCAGAGCTAATAGCAAGCCATAGCAGAAGCTGGGCGGTCATGGTACATGCCTTTAATCCCAGCACTTGGGAGGCAGAGCTAGGTGGATCTCTGTGTGTTCAAGAATACAGCCAGCATGGAGACACATGCCTTTAATCTCAATACCAAACATAGAAGACCTGGAGGTCTGTACAGACAGGCAGTGACGAGGAGGTCATGTGGTTGGGTTTACAACCAATGAGAAGGCAGAACAGAAAGTCAATAAAAAGGACAAACACACAGGAAGTAGGTCTCTTGTGGAGTGGTAGGACAGCAGCGGCAGTGAAGGGTAAGGTTTTTAGCTCTTAGCTATTGCTCTGACCTCTTGGGCTATTAACTCTGTATTTGGTTCTGTGTTTCTTATTTGATAAGACCATTCATCTACATGGGTTGCAGGGGGGAGCATTCTTATTCAATCTGCCACACCACAGCTTTCTGGATTGCAGCCCCAAATTGTTGGTTTGTGTTTATGGAGTCAGGGATTGAACTCAGGGACCTGTGCATGCTAGACAAGTGCACTACCACTTTATTTTTAAAGCCTAAAACTAGGTTCTCCAATGGGAAGAGTACAAAGGAGTAGTCTTCCTGAAATTATCTGATCAAGTCCTCCCTTGAATAAGAATCTGTATTAGTTCTTACACATGGCCATGGCAAATTACAGTAAGCCTGTCCTGGTTAGATGTTTGTCCATTTGACCCAGCTAGAGTTATCTGAGAAGAGGAACTTCAGTTGAAAAAATTGTCTCCATCAGATTGGCCTGTAGACAGCCTATGGGGCATTTTCTTGATTAATAACTGGTGTGGGAGGACCCATCCCACTCTGGCAGTGCCAACCCTTGGCATAGAGTCCTGAGTAGTATAAGAAAGCAGACTGAGCAAGCCATGAGGAGCAAGCTAAGAAGAAGTATTCCTCCATGGCTTCAATTCCTGCATCCAGGTTCCTGCCTTGAGTTCCTGCCCTGGCTTCCCTTCATGATGGACTTAGAGCTATAAGATGAAATAAACCCTTTCCTCCCCAAGTTGATATGGTGTTCTATCACAGCAATAGGAATCTAACTAGTATACTGCCTAAATCAATAAATATTGTCTCACATGTCATAGTTCCCTTCCTGTTGCTGTAACAAAACACCAGGGCAAAGGGAAAAAAAACAAAAACAAACAAACAAACAAAAACATAGGGAATGTCTTAGTTAGGGTTTGTATCACTGTGATGAAACACCATGACCAAAGAGCAAGTTAGGGAGGAAAGGGTTTATTAGGCTTACACTTCAGCATTGTTGATCATCACTGAAGGAAGTCAGGACAGGAACTCATACAGGGCAGGATCCTGGAGGCAGGAGCTGATGCAGAGACCATGGAGGGGTGCTGATTGCTGGCTTGCTTCCCCTGGCTTATTCAGCCCAACTTCTCACAGAAACCAGGACCAGCAGCCCAGGGATGGCATCACCCACCATGGGTTGGGCTCTCCTCCATTGAACAATGAATGAGAAAATGCCTTATACCTGGATCTTACGGAGGCATTTCCTCAGCTGAAGCTCCTTCCTCTGATGACTCCAGCTTGTGTCAAGTTGACACACAAAACCAGCCAGTACAGGGAGGAAGGGTTTATTCTAGCTCCCAAACCAGGCTGTAGTCCATTATTCCATTATTTCAGGGATGTCAAGGCAGGAACTTGATGCAGATGGTCACATGCACAGGCAAGAGCAGGGAGAGAATGAGTGCATGTGTGTGTGCCTACTGGTACTCAAACCCCTCTCTACATTTATACAGTCCAGCACCCAAGCCCGGGGCCTGGGGCCACCCACAACAAACTGGACATCCCACCTCCATTCACACAAGCAAGAAAATCTCCTGCACACATGATCAAATGTCAACTGGATCTAGACAATCTGAGACTCTTTTCCCAGATGATTCTACTGTCAACTTAACAAAACATCACAATTTTGTAAGGTAGAAATCTGTGTTGGCTTGGGTGATGATGCCAATGTAGGTTCCACAAGGCCAAAATCAACACCAGCTAGGTTGTTATTTAGACACACTGGAAAGTATGTGTGTATGCTTCCCATGCATCTGGGTTGTCAGCAAGATCCTACCTCCCTGCTGGCTGGCTCTTGGGAACCTTTAACTTCTCAAGGTTTCTCTCTTGTCCCTACATGACAGAACCAGCCACAGCACAACAAACACCTCACACTTACTGTCACTCTAACTTCTCCCTCGGCCTTCTCACCTCCAGCTAGAGAAATCAGACCTCCAGTCTGATTTTAAAGACTCCTACAGCAGCACTGGGCCTACTCAGATAATTTTTGGGGAAAATCTTTCTATTTTATGATTAACTGTCTTATTATATAAGGATAACTTTGAAGTCCCTTTTTAAAAGTACCTAAGTTTGAATAAATAACCAAAGGATGGGCACTTGAGAGAGTAGCTTTAGAATTTACCTGCTAAAATTAATTTAAAATATTTTGAAGTTGGATATAGTAGCTGTGGTGGCTTAAAAGAAAATGTCCCCCAAAAGGAATAGCAGTATTAGGAGGTGTGGCGTTGTTGAAGTAGGTATGGTCTTGTTGGAAGAAGTGTGTCACTGTGGAGGTGGACTTTGAAGTCTCGTAAATGCTTAAGTCACACTGAGTATCTCAGACCACTTTCTACTGCCTGTGGATCAAGATGTAGAACTCTCAGCTACTTCTGCAGCACTATGTCTGCCTGCACAACGCCATGTCACACCATGATGATAATGGACTAAAACTATAAGCCACCCCAATTAAATGTTTTTCTTTGTAAGAGTTGCTGTGGCCTTGGTGTATCTTCAAGGCAATAAAAACCCGAACTAAGACAATGGCACACTGTTGTAATCCCAGTACATGCAAGGTTGAGGCAGGTGTTTTTTTTTTCTCAAATGGACAAATGCAAATTAAAAAATACATATTTTATGATATATATGCATATAAATGTATATATAGTATTGAAAGCCTAAAACATATTTGCCCAATAAAGATATAACTTGAAAGTAATGTTCTATAGAAAGTACTCTAATAGGAAACAACAGATGTGACAAGACCCAAGCAACATGAGTAGCCAATTAATTTATTCAGTTTTAATTGTGCAACAAAATGGAGAGAGGAGGATGACTCGAAGATAACAGAAAATAAGACTAGAGTTAACCAAGTTATGTAGTTCAGAACCCTTAGGAAAGAGGGTCTGGAGACAGCACACAAAAAAGGACATGAAAATACGCTTTATACTTTTTTATTGAATGTAAAGCAAAAATAATAATAAATGTGAACCAACATTGGTATGAGCCATAGGTCAGTCACAACCATCATGAGGAGGAAAATAGAATGTATAGCATTTCAAGCAGAAGAAAATTCAGCATAAAAAACAGAGCCCAGAGATAGGAAAATAAACCCCAAATGCACAATAAGATGATAAGGTGACAGGGATGAATACTGTAGCAATTACAATAGATATCAATTATGAAATCCATCAATTAAATAACTTAAACACTTAGGTTGAACCTTTAAAACACTAATCTAACAAAATATGGTTTTCAAGACACTCTTAAAATTAAAACAAATAGATTAAACATTAAGGAGTTACTTAGTAAGTGATGGTTCATCTTGGCTGGCATGTTGAAGAGTCACCTAGAAGACGCCACTCTAGGAACCTCTGCCTGGGATTAGATTAGGTGAGAAGATCCACCCTAAACACCTGAAGCGTCATCCCCTGGGCTGCGGTCCCAGACTGAATAAAAAGTAGAAAGAGAGCCAAGCACTGGCGTTCATATTTTCTCCACGTCCTGCCTGTGAGTGTGATGTCAGCATCCACCCCTGGTTCTTGCCCTCATGACTCCCCAGCCTGGTAGACGGTACCGTTGATGTGAGAGGGAAAATCAAATTGAATTTCCTTAAGCTGCTTTTGTCTGGTAGCTTTTTTTCTTTTATTTTGGTTTTTTGAGACAGGGTGGTAGCTTTTTACAGCAACTAGAAACATAACTATTACATGGTACATCAATCATGATAAGCTGTTTTATTGCAGATATAAATACCAAATAATATTTATTGTATGCTTCTAAATAATTACAGTGGGGAATTTTTTTTAATATGTTTTACATTGGGTTGCCTCCCCTCACCATATACAAAATTGTGGAAAAAACTTTAATAATAGTATAAAGGGTTACATCTGTCACAAATAAATAAAAATCCTGTTCTATATTAACAGGTTTAAAAACTTATTGTTAAGAAGGTATGCTTGCCCATGTTATATGCCACATATGGGTTGACAAAGGAACTCTGCTGTGGATAGTGTTCTGTATAAATAAAACACTGATTGGCCAGTGGCCAGGCAGGAAGTATAGGCAGGACAAAGAGAGAGGAGAATTCTGGGAAGCAGAAGGCTGAGGGAGACACGGCCAGCCTCCACCAGGACAAGCAGCATGTGAAGATGCCGGTAAGCCACGAGCCACGTGGCAAGGTATAGATTTATAGAAATGGATTAATTTAAGCTATAAGAACAGTTAGCAAGAAGCCTGCCATGGCCATACAGTTTGTAAGCAATATAAGTAAGTCTCTATGTTTACTTTGTTGGGTCTGAGCAGCTGTGGGACTGGCGGGTGACAGAGATTTGTCCTGACTGTGGGCCAGGCAGGAAAACTCCTGCTACAGAACTCTACACATTAAGACAAAGGACAGAATCTCTCATGCTGCATAGAAATCAATTAGAAATGTGCCAAAGACATTTCGATAACACCTGAAACTTTGTAACTGCCAGAGGAAAAAATGTAGGCACAACAAGATACAGGCATAAACAAGCAGTTCATGAAAAAGGTTTGAAATACCACATGAAATAAGGGTTGTTTTCTAAGGCATATTTGCCATGTAGGGATGGCAAAGTGAGGTTGCTGGAAATTAATAAACTTCCCCACAGTGAAGGAAACACCCAGCAGAATGTAGAGAAAGCCACAGAGCAGGGGATTCTTGCCACCTACACCACAATCAAGGGGCTGAAGTCTGAATGTATAAACAACTACAAAAACCACATACATACACATACATACACATATACACACACTTACACACTCACACACATACACACACCACACACACACACACACATACACACACACATCACACACACGTTCACACCTTCTAATTAATGAATGAATCAATGAACTGAACAGACAGTTCCAAAACAAAGAACCACAAAAGAGCAATAAACATCTGAAAAGGTGTTTCACATCCTCAGCCTTCAGGAAACGCAAATTAAACCTTCCTGACAGTACTTCCCACTCTGGTCAAATTGGTTGTCATGAGAAAGCAAAAAATAACAAATGCTAATTGTGAGGTTGTTAGGAAAGAGGAGCCTGATTAGGTGCTGGTTGAACTGTAGACTGACTCAGCCACTGTGGAAATCAGTGTGTAGGGTTCTCAAGAAACTAAAAGTACAACCTAGGGATACCACTCTTGAGCATATATCCAAATTATCTAAGTCCTGCCACTGAGATGTTTGCACATCCACATTTACTGCTGCAGTATTCACACTAGCTAAGATATGAAACCATTCAGTTCATCCCTGTGTTCTGTGGGATGTTCTGTATGGCAAATGTGTTGCTAATTAGTCAATAAATAAAACACTGATTGGCCATTGGCTAGGCAGGAAGTGTAGGTGGGACAAGGAGGAGAATAAAGCTGGGAAGTGGAAGGCTGAGTCAGAGAGAAACTGCCAGCCGCCATGATGAGAAACAGCATGTGAAGGTGCTGGTAAGCCATGAGCCATGTGGCAAGGTATAGATTTATAGAAATGGATTAATTCAAGTTGTAAGAATAGTTAACAAGAAGCCTGCCACGGCCATACAGTTTGTAACCAATATAAGTCTCTGTGTTTACTTGGTCGGGTCTGAGCGGCTGTGGGACTGGCAGGTGAGAGAGATTTGTCCTGACTGTGGGCCAGGCAGGAAAACTCAAGCTACACCTGTGGTCACTGCTACCATCCTCCAAAGGACGACAAGCATGTCCTACATCAGCCACCATACAGGAAGCAGGAGAAATATAAGAAGGAGTAGAGGCTCAGTGGCCTCTGGATTCTAGGGAGATCTTAGTTTGAACTGAGGACTGGGAAGAACCCCTGAGACCTACGATATGCCCATCCACTGAGCCATTTCCCCATTAGTTGAAAAAAGTAGACTGGACTCCCCACCTTCCCCAGCCTCTCAAAGCGCCCACAGTCTTCCCACAATTGCTACAAAGGGAGGATCCTCAGCTAATGGGAAAATGAGGAAGGCCTGTACTGTGAGCCCTGGACCCTGCTCTACTCAGGGACCCAAAACAGCAGCATGCTGAACTCCTTTGATTCCAAGCACAGACATTTCTGCCCTGATCCACTAGCTCCTCTCTATCCTGGAGGGCCATCTGGCGGAGAACAGCAGGAAACACATGGACTCAAGTCTCAAGTGGGAGCTGATCAGAGCTGTCTGGTGATCTGTCTGTCGGGAAGACATTGCTGTACATAAGACTGTGGACAGGGCCTTGTGTTTATCCCAGAGCAGAGGCAGCTCCGGAGGAGGCAGTATACAGAGACAGAGGGAAAAATAACAACAAAACAAACAAAAAACTAGAGTCTCCGGAAGGGAAAAAATGTGCTTGAGGCCTCTCACCAGATGACAGTAGTGAATCCCATCACAATCAGCACTTGCTGTGAAGGTTGCTGACAGAGACAGTGTGTCTTTTATAGAGAGATGTTTTCAAATTCAAATGGTAGACTGGCAATGAGCCATGCTCCAAGCCCAAGCTAAACAACCTTCCATGGCCTGATTCCTTTCCCAGTGTTTCTGGGACTCCCACAAGCATGAGTAAAACTTTGTTTACATTAAAAAAATAGCACTTGTCCTGCCCTTCTTCTCACCTAGGTAGGCTTTTACCTACTAGCTTAAATTCCATCCAGTGAACTCAGGAACCACATCGTGAATTCATTTACCAAAAATAGTTCCTTAGTCACCTGTTGAAGTGTGAATGTGGCAACACTTACTAGTTTCAGAAGACCACACCCACATCCTCAGGTCTGACCCCCCCACCCCAGGTGCCTCTTTCTTTTGACTTCCGTGTTCTGAATCTTTTTAACTAACTCCAACTCTGCTCCAGAATCACTCATTCTACAATTCTCTTCTGTGGTGAAGTCAAGATCTGGCTTTGCTCAGCAGAGCTCTCTGAAGGGTGAGGGAGTCCTGAGGATGGTGGGAACAGTAGGAAACTGTGTTTCCACCCAGGGTGAAGGGCTTGGCAGTCCAAGGTTGTGAAACCAGCAGGTCTCTGGGAAAACAGTAACAAGGGGAGCCTCCAGATGGTCATGGACTCAGTCCCAGAGATGATTTTAATGAGTGTGGGCTATAGTTATGGCTTTCAGATATTTAAGCATTTAAAATGCATGTGGCAGTTGAAAAACTTTCCCTACTTGATTCCCAAGTGTTAAAGGTGAAACTTTCCTGGTGGCATGAATGGGGTTAACCAGATTATGCAAATGACCCTGGTGTGGTCTCATTTATGCAAGTGACTAACTTGGTAATTAGTCTAACCTTCTGTAACATCACAGGCCCCCCGTTTCTCATCATTAGAGCTGGGACACTATCCTGTCCATGACCACTTGGTCAGATTGAAAATAAGTGGTGGTGAGAAAAATCATAGACCAGGGCCCGCCCACCAGAGCCTGAGACTTCTCAGACTCCAGATGTAGGTGTGATCATTTCACTCCCACTCAATACCGCACCAGCCTCAGACATTCACTTGAGGTTGTTTATCTGGCATTTAACTGTTAGCTGGGCGGATGCATGAATGGGTGGAGGGACATTATGGTTGTAAAAATCACTGAAGAGGAAATCTTAAGAAAAGGGAAACCCATGCTGAGGTGCAGACAGCTTAGTTATTAAAGTGTTTGCCTAGCAAGCCTGAAGACCTGAGCTTGGTCCCCAGAACTCACATTCCAAATATTAAATATTTATAATTTATAAGCTACCAGGTAGGTGTTGTGCACTTGGAAGTGAGTGTTAGAAAAGAGAGATAGGCAGATTCCGGGGTTCCACTGGCTGGCAGTAGGCAGGTTCAAAGGTCAGGAGCTGAGGAAATCTCTGGACTCCACACACACTTTTCTGAAGGTCTTAGACTTCCGAGTTTACTATAAATGCACAGCGGTGCTAACAGTACAGTAACAACTGTCTTTACTCATGGCGATTTTAGACAGGCCAGTATTTGGGACAAGACCTTCTAGGAGGTTTTAAAAACAGAAATAAAACAAGCCGACTTGTCTTTCTTCTGAGGGTGAATATGCAGGTTTGGGCAAGGAGGTGGAAAAAAAAAAAAAAAAAAACAGTGTTGGTAACCAAGGAGAAAAACAAAACTGGGCACTCAGCCAGACTGGGCGGGGAGACATCCTGCCCAGTCATCACCTACCCACCCATCTCCTGATTCCCTCTCAGGATATAAGTGACCCCCGCGGGAGGCTCCAGCTTTATTCTTTCCCTCCTGCTTCTGCTGGTGACAGTTCCCAGGCAGGTGAGTTCTGGGAAGGGACCTCAGGCCCTGGGAGGACCCGGAGATATCGGAGATCTGTGCCAGGCAGTTTATAGTTTACTACCGGAGTTGGATAGAAAAGAACCATCAAGTTCTGCAAAGAATCGGACTGAGCCTCAGGGAACCTGGAGAGACCTCCCCACCCCTGAAGAGTTCTAGGAAAAGATGGTGCTAGAGACAGAGATGGCAGGCGATGCTTGAACTCACAGCCCAAGTATCTGAAGCAATCTGCAGTCAACCTCAAGAATTACTTAAGTGCTCTCTCTCTCTCTCTTCTCTCTGCTCTCTCTCTTCTCTCTGCTCTCTCCTCTCTCTCTGTTCTCCTCTCTCTGCTCTCTCCTCTCTCTCCTCTCTCCTCTCTCTCCTCTCTCTCCTCTCTCTGCTCTCTCCTCTCTTCTTTCTCCTCCCTCTCCCTGTCCTTCTCTCCTCTCTCTCCCCTCTCCTCTCTCTCTCTCTCTCTCTCTCTCTCTCTCTCTCTCTCTCTCTCTCTCTCTCTCTCCAGTTCAAGTCATGGCTGCTGCCAGCCAGGAATGGAATAAGGATTCATGATCCAAATTGCAGTTATCAAGTTCATTTCTCATTATGTTCTGGCTTTGATTCTGCTCCTCGTGGTTCTGAAGGGTTGTCAATGCACACCTCCTCCCTCAGGTGAGTTCCTGGGATCTGCCGGGGGGGGGGGGGGGGGGTGAAGTGTAGACTTAGAGCCACAGTGACTAGGAGAGCCAGTCTTCCTTGTAGAACTGGTCCTGGCCCTCTTCAGCTACCCACCACTTCTGTAGGCTCCTTCTGGGTCTCCAGGCTTGTTCTTGACCTCACCCCACACCGTTCCAGGACTTGTAGAGGAACCGAAGACTAATGGAAATTAGTTGCTGCAGAGTAGGAGGCAGGGCTAGAAGAAATGAACAATCAAGATGGCGGATAGAAATCACTGACCAGTGCCATGACAGGATGTGATGGGCAATGGGTGTGATCCCTCTAGGAAGTCAGCAGACAGTCTCCTGTACCCAGGCTTTGTGCACTCTGCAAACTACCTTTCTCGTCCTGCTGTGGGATGTCCTGTATGCTGTGAATATATGTTGCTGTGATTGGTTGATAAATAAAATGTTGATTGACCAGTGGCCAGGCAGGAAGGATAGTGTAGGCAGAACAAGGAGAGAGGAGAATGCTGGGTGGGAGAAGGCTGAGGAGAGAGACTCTGCCAGCTGCCACGAGGAGAAGCATGATGTAAGATACCGATAAGCCACGAGCCACGTGGCAACTTATAGACTAATAGAAATGGGTTAATTTAAGATATAAGAACAGTTAGCAAGTAGCCTGCCACGGCCTTACAAGTAATGTAAGTCTCTGTGTGTTTACTTGGTTGGGTCTGAGTGGCTACAGACTGGCAGGTGAGAGAAATTTGTTCTGATTGTGGGCCAGGCAGGACCAGGAAAACTCTAGAAATCACTGAAGAGTGCCGTGACTGGATGTGATGGGCAATAGGCGTGATCCCTCTAGGAAGTCAGCAGACAGACTCCTGTACCCAGGTTTTATGCACTCTGCAAACTATCTTTCTCATCCCCTCCAAGTTCAGCTGCCAGGTCAAGATGCCACCTGGCCCGACTGATCAGGATTGCTATGTGCTGACTCTGAGGAAATATTTTCCTTTTTGTGGTTATTCCCCTGCAGGCTTTACAGCAGGCAGGGAAAAGATGATCCACGAAGACAAGAATGAAACTCAGCTCAGCCCAATTTTATTTTAACTGGCACTGGAGCAGGACTTCTAGAGTCTGACCCAGATCATTCTACTTTAGCCATATTTAAGCACAGACTCAATTTGGAAAAAAGTATGCAGATAACAATTAATTCAGCCCCAAAGTGCACAACAATTTAAGATATGTTTACATTGAGATTCCTTACAAAGTCTATCTGGATTCTTTCACAAGAATGGATACTGTTGACTCAGAGATAGTGCCCAAGATGTAGGGTCTAGGGAGTTTGACTGAGGTGACCATACCACCTGTGGGTGTTAGGATTATCCTGGCCCTAAGGTAGCATAGAAGTCACTTAGGCTGCTGTAAAGCACAGGTGACATCACTCATAGAGTGGGTTTATGGTGTAAAGGTGATGCTCAAGACTTAGGGGGAAAGGTCTTGGATTAGTAATAGCATTAATTCTGGGAGATAAGGCAGAGCCTGTCTCAACAGACAGCAAGGGATCACCAGGTCATAAAAATGACATCATTCCTAGTTCCAGGAAGAGCAGCTGTGCACCTCATTCCTTTGCAGAGGTGAACTGTGTATTAAACTTTCCATGCTTCTCCAGTGCTTATCTGTGTACACAAGGTTCTTTGTTCTCTACACCGATTGTCCTCAATGGTGCTGCTCTCTTATTAACCACAGATGATTCTCAGCCCTAGCCAGATCAGGCAACAGCAATTCTTAGCCCAAATAGCACATGAATAGCCCCATCACAATTCTTCATAAAGCCCTGGCTCCCCCATGAAACCTCTGGAATTGGCCTTGCACTATCCATGTTAATGTCAGAATTCTTCTTTTCCAAGGACCCACAAGAATGGTCCATTAAACTCTGAGAGAGTGTTCAGTAGTGTTTCCAGTCAAAAAATTCAAAAGACTCCCCGCAGTTCATCCCTAAATCACCACAGTCAGGTTATCACAGAAGTAGCCCCACTTCTCTGAGACCAGTTTCTGCCTGATTTCATTTCTCTTGCTATGACAAAAACACCATGACCAAAGCAACTTGGAGGAATTAAAAAAACATATATATATATATATATATATATATATATATATATATATATATATTTCCAGGTTATACTCCATTATTGAAGAAAGTAAGTAGGAACTGAAATCATCACATTTATAATCAAGATCAGAGAAAGAGAAATGTACCCACATTACTTTGTTGCTTGTTCAGGTCAGTTGCTCCCGTCTCACATAGTTCAGCATTCCCTACCTGGAAATGATGCTGCCTAGGGACTGAGCTGGGTATTCTAACATCAGTTAGCTTAAGATAACCCTGGGTTCTGGGTCACAGGGCCTTATAGACAGGTCCAGCCATGTTCTGTAGATGTGTTTTTCTGTCGTACCTGCCAGAGTCACAAATAACTAAACTGAGATTTCTTAGTAATAAGTATTGAATCCCTGGTTTTTGGGTATCTTCTGGGGATGCAATAAGCCAATCAAGCTGAATTAATAAGGTCAGGTTTAATAAACAGCAAAGCAACTTCTGGAAAGGCAAGAGGGAGTGCACAGGGCAGATTGGAGCCCCAGTTATTGGGTATGTTCCACCAATGTCATAAGCCAATCTAGCCAAATAAGTCCAGGCTTAATAAACAGAGGGAAGCAACTCCTGGATGACTCTTGGGAAGGCAGGGAGAGCCAGGGCAGGTCTGGTGACCAGGTCTTCAATATCCTGTTGGCGTGGTCTTGAGAAGTCCCAGTGGAGGGGCTGACCCTTGGTATTCTGAGGGTGGGGTCTGGAGAGGGCAGCTCCAGGGGAAATTCCCAACACTTATTACTATGAAAGCTTGGCTGATAGCTTAGGCTTGTTTCTAACTAGCTCTTTTAACTTAAATTAACCCATTTCTATTAATTTACCTTCTGCCTCATGCCTATATACCTTTACTCTGTACTGCCCATGCTGCTTCCTCTGAGTTCTGATGTCTCCTGGAGACCCTGCCTTTCTTCTTCCCTGAGTCCTCTGTGTCTAGCTGCCCCACTATACCTCCTGCCTAGCTAATGGATGTCTAACTTTTTATTAAACCAATAAGAAGGTGCCTTGGTAAAGACACATCTTCACAATGTACAAAAAGATTATTCCATAACAATGCTCTTTGTGGATGTATTATCTTTGGCTGTTTTTAAGCTACAAAGGCAGAGTTGAGCAAGTGTGACTGAGACTGACCTGCAAAGACTTTGGTATTGACCAGATAGCTGTATTAGTTACTTTTCTGTTGCTCTGATAAAACACCACAACCAAAGGTAACATACAGAAGGAAGGGTTTTGAAGAAGCTTATACTTTCAGAGGGACAAGAGTCTATCACCTCACAGCAGAGAGGCATGGCAATGGGCATGCATGGTGGCTAGAACAGCAAGCTGAGAACTCATATATTTTTAGTGTGGTTTGGTTTGATTTGGTTAGGTTTGGCTTTTTGAGAGAAAGACTCACTTTATGGTTCCAACTGTCCTAGAACTCACTATGTAGAACAGGTTGGCCTCAAAACTCATAAGATCAATCTGGCCCTGCCTGTTAAGTGGTGGGATGAGAGGCATTTGACACCATGCCCAGCTAAGAGCCCACATCTTAAACCTCAAGCAAAGTCCAGAGATGAAGAAATGGGAATGGGTTTTAAAGCCACACCTCCAGTGACATTCTTCCTTCAGCCAGGCCATACCTCCTAAACCTATCCAAACAGCTGCCACCAACTGGGGACCCAGTGTTCAGATATCCTACTCTATAGAGGACAGGCTCATTCAAATCACCACATTAGACATTCACAGGAGCATCTTGGGGTTCATTCCTGAGTGACAGGTCAGTAATGAAGTGATACAAAAGAATGATTATACTTGACACAGGACTGAATGGTCACTCTTGTTGGGACCTAATCTGTCCTCCTAGGAATTAAATCTGGGTCTGTCTTTAAAGTGTAGTTGAAGTTTTTCTCATGTGTTCTGCCTGGTCCGCAGCTGCTCAGACCCAAGTAAACACACAGAGGCTTATATTAATTAAAACTGCTTGGCCATTAACTCAGACTTACACTGACTAGGTCTTACACTTAAACTCAGCCCATTTCTCTTAATCTATATGTTGTCATGTGTTCCATGGCTTTACCTGTATGCCATTCCATCCTGTTCCCTGGATGGTGGGCTGGTGTCTTCTGACTCAGCCTTCCTTTTCCCAGAATTCTCCTTGTCTGCTTATTCCAACTATACTTCCTGCCTGGCTACTGGGTAATCAGCCTTTATTTATCAACCAATCAGAGCAACATATTCACAGCATACAGAACATCCCACAGCACTGAAGTGGTTTAGTTTTAATTGTTTTATTGATCTATGTTTTGACTGAATGTATGTATGTATGTACGTGCACCACATGTATGCCTGGTGCTCTCAGAGGTCAGAAGAGGACATTGAATCTCATGGAACTGGAGTTACAGGCAGTGATGAGCCACCATGTATAGCTGCTGAGAATCAAACCTGTATTCTCTGCAAGAGCAACATGTGTCCTTAACCACCACACCACCTCTCTAGCCCCAATGGTTCAGTTTAAACACTGGGCACAGGAGCCTGGGGTTTTCCTGGGACAGCAGCTCTCAGCTTCTTGATCATCTGTTCTGTCTTTAAATATTAAAGTCCAGCCACATCTGGGTTGGCTAATGATCTTTCAGTATTTAGGATTTTTGTGTTCTGTTAGCCATGACCCCCTTAAGCAGTTAGGCTTCCAGGTGGGTCCCCCTTCCTCATCAATGGACCACTGCCCTTGATGTTACTGCCTCCTGACCACTCCACCTGATGGGATTTTCTGTACCATGCAGCCGGGATTCCAAGTTAGAAATTCAGATTCCTAACACCACTCCAGCCTTGAACCATCATCATTCCTGAGCTTCCAGCATTGCTGGTGCTCTTCTCCCTGGTCATGCTCACTGTGCTTCTCAATAGGGGTGCTCCAGCATCCCACAGAGCAGGATGGTCTCTGCTCACTCTCCCTGGAATGATTGCTGATACATCCACTCTGGCACATGCACTTCTCTGAGATTTTTTTTATCACCACTCTTCTACTACCAGATTTAACAAGTCTAGATTTTCTTTGTCCTGTAGTGTGGACTATCCTCTGACCAGTTCTATGAAGCCATCCCTGGAGCACTGCCATATGTCCAGGGATCTGGCATGTGTTGTTCTAGAGTTATTCTTTTACTATGATAAAACACTATTGAGAGCAATGTAAGGGAGAAACTGATTTATTTGACTTCTATTTCTAAGCTTGTCTGTCACTGAGGGAAGTCAGGGCAAGACTCAGAAGCAGGCTGACTAGCTGTTCCACACAGCATTATCTATGACCAAGGAACTTATTCACAGCCATAGAGGAATAGCAGGAACAAGGGAGGACGCTCTTTGCTGTCTGGATCACTAGCTCCTGCATAGCTAGATTTCTTATCCAACCAGAGACCATCTGCCCAGGGAATGGTAATGCCCACAGTGGCTGCGCATTCCTACATCATCGACAGTCAAAACAGTCCTTCAATAGACACTTCCTTCATAGGTGACTCTAGGCTGTTATCAAACTAACAGTTAAAGCTAATCAGCAAAGATGTCCAAGTCTATGATCTGAGAGTACGGATCAGGAAAAACTGTCTCCATGAAACTTCTGTTCCATCCTCACCCTGTTCCACTCTGTCCACCAGCCTCTCACACCATCCTGTTTCCACACAGTCCACATGGGCAGCTTCTAGAGATTCTCTAGAACAAACAGATCTGGAAAAGACATCCTGAACTTTTCTTGCCATAACTGACAGTACCTACCCCTAGCAAAAGCATGAGATAACAGATAAGAGAATTTTCCTGATGGAGAGCAGGAATTGGCCAAACCCAGATCTACATCTTCAAACAAGATAGAATGGCTATGCTTTACTTAGCACAGTGGAAGCTCACTTTGGGATTTGATTTTTTTAACTTATTTTTCTCTTTAAAAAAAGTTACTCTTGCCGGGCAGTGGTGGCGCACGCCTTTAATCCCAGCACTCAGGAGGCAGAGGCAGGCGGATCTCTGAGTTCCAGGCCAGCCTGGTCTCCAAAGTGAGTTCCAGGAAAGGCGCAAAGCTACACAGAGAAACACTGTCTCAAAAAACCAAAAAAAAAAAAAAAAAAAGGTACTCTTGCAGAGGACTTTCTTGTTCCAGAGGCAGAGACTGTGTCTGAGGCCCTGCTCCACATCCTAACCTCACTGCATGTTTCCTTCACAGACGCTGCTTCTCTTAGCTACAGCTTCACTGTTGGCAACTCAGGGTCTGGAGCATGGTGGCACGAAGTCGAAGGCAAACTGAATAGAAGGGATTCTGATTTATTTATTGTGGCACTACCCACAAGTGCCATGCCATTGGTCTTCTGGGAAACAGACTGAGTGCCACAAAGATGTGGCAACCACAGGTTTGACATTCTGAAAGATGGAGTTGACCTGTTGAAAGCAGAAATGGTTGACATAAAGTTAGAGACTAATACAATGAGAGGTAAAGTTTCAAATGGCCCCCTAGTGCTGGGGATGTAGTTCAGTGGTAGAGTGCTTGCCTAGCATATACGAGGCCCTGGGTTCAATCCCCATTGCTACAAATTAAATAAAGAACATAGCAGATGGAAAGAATAGGATTTGTGACAGGTTAGGGACATTCATTGTTTTCATGGAGGAGAAAATAAATCACTGGTAGTCCTACCAAAGAGGGCCAGCAGCAAGGAGGGCAGAGCAAGTCAGAGGATGGGAAGGGAGGTGGGTAGGCAGACAGGATTCATCAAGGCCAGAGGCTGATCTCTTTCCAATGGGCACAGAGCCCCTCACTCTGCAGGTCATGATGCATTGTGGGTATGAAGTAAATGGAGATTTCCATGTATCCTGGGACTTTAGCCTCAATGGAAAAAAAATATTGCATTTTGACTCAAGCACTGGAAAGTTGGCTGAAGTTGATTCTGAATCCAGCAAGATGAAAAGTATGTTGGAGAAAGACAAGGAAGTAACTGACTTCTTATACAGGACCTCACGGGGGGACTGCAGGTCCTGGCTTCAGCAGTTCAAGTCACACTGGGAAGAAAAGCTGGAGCCTACAGGTAACTGGGAAGAAGGGCAGGAAGCTCTCTGCAGATGAGGGTGTGTGTGTGTGTGTGTGTGTGTGTGTGTGTGTGTGTGTGTGTGTGTGTGTAATAATGTAATCACCATGAGTTCTGGGGATGATGGCCATTTTTTCCGTTAATCATTTCATTTCTCACCCTCTCCTATCTCCTTAATTGTGTTTACATTGTTCTCTCACTGTAGTTCTCACAGGCTGTCACAGTCTGAGCAAACTTCTATTTCTTGGCCTTTTCCTCATTCTAGACTCTCTGCTGCTTTTCATCTCACCTGAAATTTCTTCTTCCCTGCCACCATCCTTACAGGTCAGCTCCTCTCCTGTCAGCAGGAAAGACGTGGCCCCATCATTACCCTGTTTCCCCTACCATAGCTGGAGGAATCTTTTGAGGACAGGAGACATAACCTCTCTCCCTTCCTACTCAGGACCCACCCAAACAGTTGTTGCCTAGCAACAAGGGAAAGGGGTGGAACTCTGTGTTGCTGAATCACCTGAGCACCCAGAAGCTAAGGTGAGATTTCCCCAGATTTAAGGTCTGGTCAAAGACTCAACTTGTGTTTCCACTTCAGCCTCGCCAATTGCTGCTCCAGATGTGAACAAGCCTCCATCCTTGGCAAGCAAGTCCAACATCTCTGTCCTGCTGATGATCCTCACCTGCTCCCTCCTGTTACTTTTATAATATTTGTGAAGACAGGTACTGAGGGCAGTACTGGAAGTGGTGTAAGGGACAGATGGTTGAGAAGTGAGGAAGCAAGAGTGAATTGCTAGAGTCATGCTCTTGTCCCTCACTGCAGCATTATGTTGAGAAAGGAGGCAGGAGATCTGGAGTTCATGTCACCTACTAGCAATAGATTCTGCATGCTCAACCTTGACAGGACAGGAATCATGTCACAGACCAGTGGGAAATGAGGAGGGAACACAGCAGGATCCTAATCAGGAGGGTCCCGTGATGCATTGTGGAGACAGCAGGACCACAAAAGAATAACATGGTAGTTCCACTCAATGCATAGAGGGAAGAAGATTCCATCCCATAGACAAAGAAAAAGAAGATATAAATAAAGAGACAGCCCAGTGGCAAGATGACATGCTACTCATCCACCAGACCTGGGTTCCATTCCCAGCACCCACATGGTAGCTCACAACCATATAGCTCCAGGTCCAGGGAATCCAGCCTCTTCTTCTTCACAGACACCAGGCATTCCCACAGTGCACTTACAGACATGCAGGCTCACACTCATACACATAAAATAGAAATGAATCAAGCAGCAGCTGCATCTCCTCCAGAACCCCTGGAGCAGTCCACACTGGAGGCAGGTGGGACTGAGCTGCTGCTGGAGTCTACTGCTGCCATCTGGGGTGCCCAGATGGACAAGGTGGGGCAGGGACAGTCACACTCACAGCTGTGATGCCACTCTCAGATTTTGAGTTTCAGAATGAAAGAGAAAGCATGTCTGGAACCCAACTCTAGTCCTGGATAACCAGGTCCAAAGGCTATTTTGGGTCGGGTTCCTCCCTGCTCCTCTGGCTCCTCCATCGGGTCCTGAGTCAGGAAGCAGAGCCAGTCATTACCACTTTATTCTGAACTTCAGGTCTGCAGCAGGGCCTGGTGCTGACTCTGGGACATGGGGAAGAAGGGAGGAAGACAGTAGAAGCTCCAGGGATGCAGAGCCCAGGAGTGATGGAGGAGGGAACTGGATGACCTCAGTGAGGGTGGCTGTGGGGTGGAGATGATTGGTACAGGGCCCCCAGGGGAACTGACCCAGGCTGTCCTCAGACCCTTCTGTAGACCTGTTCCCTTGCTGTAGGTTGAAGATGCTCCAGAGAAGGTCGTGAGAATTCATCTGGTGCAGCCACTCTCCCTCTCACCGGCCTCAACCAGATGAATCATGATGCTGCCGACACAGTGTGTGTCACGATCCTTCACTCTGTGCTGGTCACTTGGGCCCTTCTTATCACCTTGTGCTGTTTCCTTGGTGCTCCTTGGATGGATTTTGCTCTTAACATGTAACTCAACATCTGGAAAAGAACAGGGTTATGTACCCATCCCGAGCATAGGAAACAGGATAACCAGATCCCCTTAGTGGGAGTGTGAAGTTTTTATACTTGCTTATGTAACTGGCAATAATCAAATATCTCAGGTGTCACTAAAGGAAAACTGTAACAGCTAATCATAGAAAATGGAAATTGAGAAACAGTTGTTTAGTAGAAGTCACTGGTAACTGTAACAGGGCCCCAGACCTTAGCACAGCTGACTCCATCATGGAACTGCCAGTCAAAAGGTAAAACTCAGCACATAGACAGCATCATCTGCCAAAACTAAAACAAAGGCCTGATCCATCCCAGTCCATAGTCAAGGGAAGTCTCTGAATGTACTAACCTTGCCTTTTGACTTCTGTATTTCCACTTCTGTCTAACTGTTCTTCTTAACTGATGTTGACCGAAAGCATGGGTTTTTGTGCTTAAAAGCTCTACCTGAGGGTAGGTGCTACACAGGGATCCCAAATACCCAATGTAGTTAGCTAACCAGCTAATAAAAAGTTTCCATTAACATAAATCTGTGTCTGAAAATTCTTCTCTGGTGAGTTCCCCATAATATTTCTGGAAGTCCCAAGGACATCCTAGATCAAGACTTGAAGATACCAGAGGTCTCAGAGTCCCTTGGAATGAGAAAGAATGTGGTAGTCAAGGAGATCCTAGGGCAGTGGTCCTCAACCTGTGGGTCTCAACCCTTTTCAGGTCAAAGGGCCTTTCAAATGGGTCACACATTGGATTTGCTGCATATCAGACATTTACATTATAATTATAACAGTAGCAAATTCCAGTTAAGAAAGAGTAACAGCAATAAGTTTATGGTTGTGGTCACCACAATATGAGGAACTGTGTTAAAGGGTCACAGCATTAGGAAGGTTGATATCCACTGTCCTAAGGGGTGTGCGACCTGAGTTCAGGGTCCTGACACACTCTTTGATCAATTGCTGCCTAATGCTTCTAAGGAGTCTGACGTCTACACCCTAAAAGGAAACAAATTAGAAAGTCATCTGGTCTACCACATCTGGAGGTGAGTCTGGGTAAGGCACCTTCTCTCTGGACACACAGGAGAGGTCTGACAAGGCCACTGATCCAGTATCTGGAATCTGTGAGACCTCACTCGATTCCCTGTCTGTTCAGGTGTGTGAGTGTGTGGTGGTCACCACTGGTTGTCTTCACTGTGTGTGTGTGTGTGTGTGTGTGTGTGTGTGTCTGTGTGTCTGTGTGTCTGTGTGTATGTGTCTGTCTCTCTGTCTGTCTGTGTGTTTCTGTCAGTTCTGTTTCTCTGTATTGGTCGGTGACTTTCTCTCATATGAGAATCCCCTGGTTTAAGACCTGTGCCCTTCCTATTGGGGACCCAAATCTTTTTTGGGTTCTTCCAAGTCTCCCAGAGACAAAAACAAAACAACAGAAACAAGGACCCTCCCCGTCCTCCCTGAGTGGGAGCACTTGCTTGGCTCATTGCTTGAGTCCTGCTCATGGTCAGGGTTGGTCTCTGTGTGGCGGTGAGGAGGGGCCAGGCTTCTCATCCAGGGCCCTCTGCCATCTAAGTTAATGTACCCAGGGAGGGTGAAACAGTTCCCAGGTGAGCATTCCCTCCACTCTATGTCCTGTGGGGGGCCATTCCCCACCCTGACATTTCCCCAGAGTACTCTTGAGTAGAAGCAGTAGGAAATATTAGTTAGAAGAACGGATTGGAGAGAAAAACATAGAAAATACAAGGTAGCCTCGAGAGGGCCTACGTCCTAATCCACTGGGCTCTGACTCTGTCTGGCAAAGGGTTTTTAAAAGAATGCCAAGGGGTGGAGCAAGAGACCTCCCCAGCCCAGGCAAGTGCAGACCATCTCAGACACCTGTACTCAGGCCCATGGTCCAATCATCTTCTTTATGCAGACCTGCTGGGTAAAGCCACCAGGAAACCTAAAATGGGCTCCAAAAATGTCTGATCTAAGTAGCCCTGGGAAATGTCCCCTGAGCTGAACCCAAAGAGAAAGGGAAAGTTCCACTCCTTTCTCTCTCATGATTTATGTCTTGTTTTCAACTAATGGTCCAAATAACTGGAAAACTCAAAACTCACCATTCTCTGAAGAAAAAGAAAGAAAGAAAGAAAGAAAGAAAGAAAGAAAGAAAGAAAGAAAGAAAGAAAGAAAGAAAGAAAGACAACTCCAAGGTGAATCAGGGGGATCCCTGCCAGATAACACAGTTTGATCAAAATGGATTTTCTCTTCTTTCCAACACTGACCAAGGAGACTTGAAACAATTTTCAATATGTAATTTTAGAAAGATTAAAGACAACTGCTAAAATGATTTCCTTTGTTACCCAGTTGGCTCTAGATCTTAGAAAAAAGTATAAAAGTGAAAAAAAAAGAAAAGTATAAATAAGTCCCTGTAGCTAGGGTTTTCCTGCCTGGTCCATGGTCAGGGCAAATCTCTATCACCTGCCAGTCCCACAGCCGCTCAGACCCGACCAAGTAAACACAGAGACTTATATTGGTTACAAACTGTATGGCCGTGGCAGGCTTCTTGCTAACTGTTCTTACAGCTTAAATTAATTCATTTCCATTAATCTATACCTTGCCACATGGCTCGTGGCTTACCGGCATCTTCACATGCTGTTTGTCATCGTGGCAGCTGGCAGTGTCTCTCTCAGCCTTCCACTTCCCAGCCCCATTCTCCCTGTCCTGCCTACACTCCCCGCCCAGCCAATGGCCAATCAGTGTTCCATTCATTGACCAATCAGCAACACACTTGCCATACAGAACATCCCACAGCAAGTCCCAGTTCCTGGAGATAGCTCAAAGGTGTTTAACAACAGAGAACTGATTGGGTCAAAACCTTTTGCATGAACTGAAAGTCACCATCACCTTCTCTGATGATGAGACACAGATTTTCAGACACCCAGCAAAATTTGGTGTTCTACCCTCTGTCAGAAGAATATCTCCTAGCTGAAAGTACTGCCTCCAATCAAAAGATACAATTGAACTATATGGCAGATTTACAACAAGTATTCCACAAATGGGACATCTATATCATATTCCCTGCTCCTAAGTCTCAGGAACCATCATGAGAAGGGAATGTCTGATTCAGTGTTTATAGTAGTAAGTTTTTTCCTTCAGTTTAAAGATTTATTGTTATTTTATATGTATTCATCTTTAATGTTTACTTTTATCATATGTGTATGGGCGTTTTGCCTGGACATAGGCATGTGCACCATGGACATGCACTGCTGGCAGAAGCCAGAAGAGGCATGTGATCCACTAGAACCAGAGTTACAGACAGTTGTGAGCTGTAAGTGCTGAGAATTGAACCCAGGTCCTCTGGAAGATCTTGACCACTGAGCCATCTCTCCAACACAAAGTAGGGAAGTGGTGAGAATGGGTCTGGAAGGAGTGAGGGGAGAATGTTGGCCATAATATGATGAAAATACATGTATGCAGGCACGACAATCTCAAAGAATAAAAATACTGTGTTTAAAATGCCTTGTTTAAATATAGAGACCCACAGCCAGACATTATGCAGAGAGTGAGAGACCTTGGATCACTGATCCCTAAATGGGATATCTTCAACAAATCCCTCCTCAGAGCTCAAGGAACCCTGTGGAAAGGGGAGGCAGAAAGAGTCTAACAGTGTAAGAGCCAGGGCGTGGGGAGGGTGAGGGAGGAGATGGGGGGATGGGCGGAGGGGATGGAGGACTCCAACAAAGCAAGGCTCTCTACATCAGCATGAGCAAAGCTCACAGGAACTCACAGGCCTGCACCAGGTCCCTGTGCTTATATCATGGTTTTCAGTTTAGCGTTTTTACGGGATTCCTAACCATTGTAAACAAGTTTATCTCTGACTCTTGAATCCTCTGTCAGGGTCTTTCCTTCTGTTTGTCTGTATTGTCTCACTTCAATGTGATAGTTTTTGCTTTATGTTGTTAAGGTTTTTAAAAATGAATGAATGAATGAATGAATGAATGAATGTAAACCTAGCCACTAGGGTATAAGTTAACAATGGAACTGTCTTGTATACCTGCTAGGAGAGGGATAATTAGTTTTTCTAATTGAAATTACCCTGGCTATAACAAGCACTCCAGGGCACATCACCTGTTCAGAAGTAGTTGATCCACAAATAATGGATACCACAGTTTTGTGTGTGTGTGTGTGTGTGTGTGTGTGTGTGTGTGTGTGTGTGTATACTTTTATTTGGTTAGAGTTGTTTGTTGTTTTGTTTGTTTGTTTTTGGTCTTTGTATCTTCTTTTTAGGTGATATTGTATTTTGTTTTCTAGGTTTTTAGACATTTGTAGTTGTATTGGCATTTTAGATTTTTTTTTGAGAAAGAACTTAAAGTTGGGTGGGTAGGGAGGTGGGAAGGGCCTGGACAAACTTGGGGGAGGGGATGAATATGATCAAAATATATGTAATTTGAAAATAGTTTTCAGCCAAGTGGTGATGATACACATCTCTAATCCCAGCACTAAGGAGGTAGGGGCAGGTGGGTCTCTTAGTTTGAGGCCAGCCTGATCTACAGAGTGAGCTCCAGGACAGCCAGGGCTGTACAAAGAATAATAAATATTCAAAAAATAAATCAATAAAAATAGATAGATAGATGATAGAATAATGCTTTTAAATAACAAAAGTAGAAAAGATAAAATCTATTTATACATGCTGATTATAAACTCATAGAATGACTTTTATCACATCTACTGCTTGAGAAAGAAAGGACTTTCCTTTCCTCTCCTTCCAGATCCCCATGAGTGCTACTCAAATGCTCTTCCTCTAAGCCATAACCCCTTCTCCTCACCAGTGCCAGCCAGTACCAGTTCCTATAGGTTCTTGGATGTGCTCGTCATTTTGAGACAAACCAACCTATTCCAATAAAGCTGCTGAGTGGCAGAAATGACTGGTTTTGTTTTCATGTGACATTTAATTTTGATATTCTTGTGGCTTTCTCTATTTTCTTTCTGTTTATTAATTTATGGTTTAGTCCCTTTTCACTCATCATTGATAATTTATATTGTATTAATGTTAACTTTATTTAAGCATTGCATAGTTTAGCAAGGTCTATCTGGGAAATATTCTATGTACACTTGAAAAATAATATAGGTTGTATTGTTCTATGCATTGTTTGGGGTGTTAATTGTCTATAATAGAGGTCCAAGCCCTGTTTTCTTACTAATATCTGTTGGTTCTTTCCATTATTGAAAGTGAAGAACTGATCCAGGTGTGGGGAATATACCTTTAATCCCTGCAATAGGGAGGCAGGGACAGGTAGATGTCTGTGAGTTCAAGGCCAGCCTTGAACTGTATCTAAAAACTAAAGAAACTAAATAAAAGTAACAAAAGCAAGGAATTAAAATCTCCTCAATTGCCATGGTGCTGTGGATTTCTCACTTTAGCTATAAACATTTGCTTCATTGGGGAGCTGTGATATTAAATGAATAGATACTTATGACTGTGATATGTTGCTGTTGATTGTATCCTTTTGTCATTATGTAATGCCTTTATCTCTTGAGACCCCAAGTTAACAACATAAAGCAAACAATACAACTAAAACATAAGAAAAGGACTTGGAAGGACATTTACCTTAAGATGATATGCAAATGACCAATAAGCTATGGAAACATTCAACATCATTTAACACTAGAAAATGTAACTCGAGATCACAGTGAGATGCAGTGAGATGGGCACTTCATATGTGTTAGGATGATTATTACAAAATAAATATCCTTAAGGATTTGTATTTGGAGAAATGGTACCCCTCATGTACTGTGGTTGGTTGTTTTTTTTGTTTCTTTTTTGATGTTTTTTTTTTGTGTGTGTGTTTTTTGGAATTTGCTATGTAACCAGGCCATCAATCTTGTATCTTTCATGCCTTCAAAACCAGTTAACACACCAATGAAGCTTACACATTGCCCAGTTCAGCTGCCAGGTCAAGATTCCACTTGGCTCCACTGATTCAGATTTCTATGTGCTGGTTCTGTAATAGCCCCTACCCCAATTCTTAATAAAGACCTTGCTCCCCAAGGAACTTCTGGAACTAGCCTTCCACTATCCACATTAATGTCAGCATTCTTATTTTCTAAGGTCCCACAAGAATGGCCCATTAAACTCTGAGAGAGTGGTCAGTAGTATTTCTAGCTTTGAGGGCTCCTATGTGCTCAAGCCATGCCAAGTGTTTCAGTTCCTGTTGCCTACTGATCAAGATATAGGAACCTCAGCTTCAGCACCATGTCTGCCTGTATGCTACCTTGCTTCCTGCCATGACAATAATAGACTAAATCTTTGAACTATTAGTGAGTCACTCCAATTAACTTTTTTCCTTTATAAGTGTTACCATGGTCATGTTGTCTCTTCACAGGAATAGAGTTCTTAACTGACACAATTGGATACTGGTTCTGAATTGACACTGATTCTGGGAGATCCCAAGAAACATTCTGGCCCTCTAGTTAAAGTAGGGGCTTATCAAAGTCAGGTGATTAGTGGAGCTTTGGCTGGAGTCTGACTCAATCAGTCCTGTGGTCCCTGAACTCATGTTATGCTTGTTTCCCCATGCCAGAATGTATAATTGGGATAGGTATACTTACAAGTTGGCAGAATTCTCACATTGGTGCCCTGACCTGTGGGGTAAAAGTTATATGCTTGGAAGCCTTTAGAATTGCCTCTGCCTAGGAAAATAGTGAAACAAAAACAGTATCGCATCCCTGGAGGAATTGTAGAAATTAGTGCCACCACCCAAAACTTGGAAGACACAGGGGCGAGGTTCCCACCACGCCTCATTTTAACTCTCCTATCTGGCAAATGCAAAAGACAGATAGATTGTGGAGAATGACAACTGACTATAGAAAACTCCATTGAGGAGTGATTCTGATTTCAACTGCAGTGCCATATGTGACGTCCTTACTACAGCTGACTACAGAAAACTCAATGGAGTGTGACTCCAGTTTCAACTACAGTGCCAGATGTGGTGTCCTTACTTGAGCAGACCAGGCTACAGCTGCTGATCTGTGCCAGATCTGCCAACGCATAGAGCAAAACCGAGCCCCAGATATGGCACCATCCCCCTGGGTGACCAGCCAGCAACCTAGTGGCAGGTTGACTTCATTAGACCACTGCCCCCATGAAAAGACAATGCTTTGTCCTCAGTGGGGTAGATGTGTATTCCGGTTATGGATTTGCCTTTCCTCCGTGTAATGCTTCTGCCAAAAGGACCATCTGTGGCCTTACAGAATGCCTTATCCGCCATCATGGTTTTCTACACAGTATTGCGTCTGACCAAGGAACTCACCTCACAGACAGAGAAGTGCAACAGTGGGCACATAGTCATGGAATCCAACGATCTTGTCATGTTCTCCATCATCCTAGAGCAGCTGCTCTAATAAAAAGATGGAATGGCCTGTTGAAGACACCATTACAGCAACAATTACATGGCAGCAGCCTGGAGGGCTGGGGCAGGGGTCTCCAGAAGTCAGTATATGCTTTGAATCAGCGTCCAATATGTGGTACAGTTTCTCCCATAGCCAGGATCCAGGGGTTTCGGTGTCAAGGGGGCGGAAAAGGGAATAATTCCATTCACTATCACACATAATTGACCCACTAGGAAATTTTTTTTTTTGTTTCTGATCACAAGATCTTGAGTTCTGCTGGCCTAGAAGTTTTGATTTCAGAGGGAGAGTGCTCGTGCCAGGAGCCACAACAGACATTCCACAGAACTGGAAGCGAAGACTTCCCCGTGGTCACTAAGAAAGGAATAATGGTGTTGGGAAGGTGATAGATCCGGATCACCATGGGTAAATTAGACTGCCTCTTCCACAATGGGAGTAAGAAAGATTATGTCTGGAGTGCAGGAGATCCTTTAGGGCATCTCTTGGTGCTACAATGTTCTGTGATTAATATCAATCAGAAATTACAACAACCCAATCCAGGCAGGATGATAAATGGCATAGACCTATCAGGAACAAAGGTTAGGGTCACTCCTCCTGGAAGAGTCAGGACCTGCTGAAGTGCTTCCTGAGAGCAAAGGAAATTCAAAAGGTTAGTAGAGGGAGGTAGTTAGAAATGCCAACTAAGACCACATAACCTGTTGCAGAAACAAAAATTGTAATTGACATGAATGTTTCTTCATATTTTGTTAAGAATGTTTTTGTGCAGATATTTGTGTTTTATTTCCTCAATATCTTTTGTGGTGATATTTTATTTGTGCTTTAATAAATAAAATTTGCCTGGAGGAACAGCCCCTATAAGTAAACACAAAGTCGGGCAACGGTTACATATGCCTTTAATCCTATCACTTGGCAGGCAGGAATCTGTCTGGATCTCTGTGAGTTCAAGACCACACTGGAAACAAAGCCAGGTGTGGTGGCACAGGTCTTCAATTCCAACACTGGTTAACCATAGAGATCTGGAGGTCTGTACAGACAGACAGGAAGTGACCAAGCTGGGCAGGAAGAGGAAGTGATATAGCTGGACAGAGAGAGCACATCAGATGGCAGAACAGCAGGGCATATAGGCATGGGTAGACAGGAAGTATCTTGCATTTGGAAGCTGCAGAGTTGGTGAGGTAAGGTTAGCTGTGGCTTTCCCTATTTCCCTGACCTCTCTCAGGCTTCCACCCCTATATCTGGCTCTGTGTTTTTTATTTAATTAGACCATTTAGAAATTCAACTATAATCTTTATCATGTGATACATCAATTAAGAGAATATCAATGTGTATCATATATAAGTTTGAGATACTAAGAGAATGTCCCTCAAGGGACATTCCCACCTATTGTAAATCAATAAGGTATTTGTGGTTGTATGAGTGATACATATGTATCACATTACATTAGGCATAATTATTACCTCATTATTATTCCATTTAGAAGTTAAGCAAGACTAAGTAAAATATGATTGTGTGTCAAATTGATAAGGGATGGTCTTGTGGCTATTCTTGGTTGTCAATCTGAGTACATCTTGAATTAACTAAACCACAAAAATGGCTGAGCATGCCTTTGAGGGATTCCTTGGTTAACTGCATCATTTGAAGTGGGAAGATCCACATCTAAGCTAGATATTTGAGGGGGGAAATGAACATTTTATCTAGATCTTTTGAGGTGAGAAGACCCACATCTAACCCGAGCCATACATCTATGAGGTGGGAAGACCCATCTCTAATCAGGGCCACACCTTCTGGTGGCAGCCTATATAAAATGGCATGAAAGAAGGAGGCTCTCTCTCTGCCTGCTTCCTACCTCCCTTGCTAGCAAGTCCATTCCTTCACTGACATTAGAGCACACTTCTTCAGGATCTGGCACATACTGAAGATCAGCTGAGATATCCAGCCTCATGGATTGAACAATTACTGTATTCTTGATCTTTCCATAAATAGGCAGTCATAGTTGGATTATCTGAACCATAGCCTACAGGTCATTCTAATAAATCCCCTTTCTATACATATATATAGAGATTTATTTCATAAGTTCTGTTACTCTAGAGAACCCTGTCATGTGTTTCAGACAATGTAGGTGCCACAAGTTAACCCCTTTGTGACACGATCATTTGAGCTTCCTTAGGGTTATTTAGGGAGACTTAGGAGAACACCATGGCCTCCATTAATTTTCCTCACTTCAGAGTGTTCTCTGCTGGAATGGATTAGGGCATTACTGTAGTGTGTCTTTCTTGCAAGCACGGAAGACAATTCCCTCTGTGACTCATCCTCCTCTTTACAGAATGCATGCTGGTTCAGGTCCAACCTCTGTCATCTCCATGATCTCTCTGATCAAGAGGACAGATGGCTTATCAGTACCATAGGTGCTTTTAGAGGTGCCCCATTGTTCCATGTTCTACCTGGGACCTAGAGGACCAGGGAACAAGGGACAAAATCTTGACTATTATCCCCACTATCCCTCATCCACATCAGCCTCCAAGTGTGGACTGTTGAAGTGACAGGACAGTCACACCAGTCTTGAAGAACAGACAGTCCTTTGAAATCCAGCCATCATAGAACACTTAAACCATGATCAGAATTAACCTGACTCTGTTTAGACTCCATTTTTAAGTAATAAGATTCTAACAAACTGAGTGAAAATAAAAGAAATGGTCTTCACCAACAAGGTATTTGTTTTTAGCCTCTACCTTTCCTTTTCTTTTTTCTTTTTTTCTTTTTGTTTGTTTTGTTTTGTTTTGTTTTTTGAGAGGCAGAGTCACTCACCTTGTGACTCTGGTTGGCCTGAAATTTACTATGTAGACCAGGCTGGTTTCAAACTCACAAAGATCTGCCTGCTTTCCTCCAAAGTACTGTGGTTAAAGGCATAAGCCACCACACCCAATCCCCTACCCTTTTAAAAATAAACTTTCACACACATTCTTGTGCCAAATTCAATGTTGTGGTTTTTTCCTGATCTCTTTCTCTGTATTTCCTGGTTACTGTCTGTCTTACATTCATTTTTAAAACTCTTGATGTGGTTTAGGCTTTCCTCATAGTCATAAAGCCCTTGACACAGGCCACTTCATAACTTGATAACTTAAAACAGATGTAAGTTTATTAAAACTTTATTATAAAGAATTTTGCAACTAGACATGTGTGATAGTGCACGCATTTAATCATAGCACTTGGGAGATAGAGGCAGGCAGATCTCTGAGTTTTGAGGTCAGCCTGATCTACAGAGCTAATTCCATGAAAGCCAGTATTACAGAGAAACTATGTCTTAAAAGAAAAGACTTGCAAAAAAAAAAAAAAAAAAAAAAAAAAATCACACAGCCAAATTAAGCAGACCCAAAGTTCACAAGCATTCTAACAGGAAATTCAAGATATATGACATAATCTTAGTTCTTGTTGATACAGTTAGAATAGCCATCCTGATTACTAATTTTTATTTAGCTAAAGAATGGTATTAAAGTTTTACTGTTATCAGTTAATTCATTTCAACAAGTAACTTAGGGGCTGGAGAGATGACTCAGAGATTAAGATCCCTGGCTGAACTTGCAGAGACTCGGGCTTCAGTTAATTCTCAGCAACCACATGGTGTTTCAGGACAACCTGTCACCCCAGCTCCAGTGGATTCTCTGGCTGTGGACGGTGCCTGCACTCAACACAACAAAGAAATCATCCTGTGACATGCTTTGTATGGGATTTGTATTAGGTCAAGGTTGAATAAGGTCACATTTATAATAACAAATGTGTTAGTTTTGTTCATGTCTTTTGAATTGAAAACAGAACAAAGGTGACATAGTCTCTTGTTTTCATATACTCAGTTTAAATCAACCCCCTGTGGGGGACTTTATCATGTAAACACACATTTTATAGCACGAAATTTTATCCAAAAGTGGAAGACAGATATCTATCAGATCATAGTCACAGCCAACAGCAGGACCTGAAGACCAAATGGCACATGAGCAATGACTTGAAAACGATCAGGACAACTCCAGCAAGAAAGACACCGGAGACGACTGTGTTTAATCGGTGTTTTCCTGGGGGGCGGGGAGGCATTGAAATCTCGAACCGGAAGCTGTGATTTTCCCCTAGGTTCCCTGGTGAAGCCAGGGCACTGGAGTGACAGACACTAGGTGTGTCCTTTCACTGCTGAGGCTGTCTTTCTCCTGAAGCTGGAAGGCAGGGTGAAGAGGAGGAATGTGGGGGGGACTCCACACAACCCGCCTCATCTCTCCTTTCTGTTGCTAGTGGGTGCAGCACAGCACCACATGCAACGGGCATCCTCCTCTTTGCCTTTCAGGATTCTTTATACCTGTCTCCTGCTTCAGCCCTCAGGGGGAGTGCAGGGAAAGGACCATGCCATGTGGGATGAAGGAGGACCAGGGTCACAGTGAATGGGGACTAGAGCCACATGGAACCAGGAGAGTGACCTCCCACAGATTTAGAGAACTGAAGCTTGGCATGGTAAAAGCTAGAGACTGTGAGGGGTTGGAGGTGGGGAGTGGTCTGGCTGGGTTTATCCCCCGGGGAGCAAAACCGGAACTCTGACTGAGTGAACAGGAGCAGCTTCTCTTTGAGTCAGCAGAGCTAAATTTAGGCTTGGCTTTCTTTTTGCTGCTTATCACCCCTGGCTCCTGCAGGGTCTGAAGAAAGGAGCCATGGCCTGGGCTGGAGTCACCAAGCTCAATCACAACACCCAGGCTCTGTGGCTGCACTCTACTGGGCAGCCTGTGAGGGTGTCTGGCAGGCGAGTTCAGGTGACCTGACTGGGGGAGCCTGGATACTGGGACCAGCATGGAGAAGCCTGAGTCTCAGTTGGCCATAATGACTCTGTGTAGTGCCCTGTCCCCCATGCTGGCTCTCTACAGCATGCTGCAGGGCAGCTGTACTTTGGAGTCAGGACCTCACCCTTCCCTCTCTGACACAGAGAGGAAAAGTGAGAGAAAATGTTACTGCTGTAGAATACACAGGGTCTGGAAGAGAGCAGGGCAGGAGAGCAGACTTGCTTCCTACCCTACCCTACAGGCCATCTAACCCTCCCCCAACCTGCAGATCCACAACCTCTCCAGCTGTCCCTGGTCACCCAGCCCTTACCCTCCCTTCCCATTTTCCAGCAGATCACAGCACATGCTTTTTTAATATTTCTATTTCATTTATTTCTCTCATTTGTTTGTTTGTTTATGCATTTATTGTGTGGCAGGGTCACATTCTGTATAACCCAGGATGACTTTGATTTGTAGCAATCTCCTTCTTCACGCTCCTGAGGGCTGGGACTACAAGTTTGTCACCAAGCTTCGTTTCCCACGTGATTTCCTGAACAAACATCCAGTTCACCTCAAGGCTCTACCCATCAAGAATTTCTACTCAATTTTATATAGGACATTGCAGTAATACCTACTTCCTGGGGCCTGAGACCACATCACAGAGAACCTGGGCCGGCTCATTCACAGAACCCAAAACAGGCCCCATCCTCCACAAGCACATCTCACGGAAGAAGGTTTGGGGAGAATAAGGGAAAAGAGGTTGTAGTTTAACATCGACCTTTTCAATTTTTAGTGTAATTATAATGCATACTTCAAAAAAGCCCCCCAAAATTATTATTTATTTTAGGTTTCAGGCTCACACTTACACAGGAGAGTGCATGTGTGCATCCTCACTAGGACTTCCTGCTTACAACCCTCTGTAACTCTAGTTCCAGGGGATCCCATGTTTCATCTGGCCTCCAAGGGCATCAAGCACACATATAATGCACAAACATACATGTAGACAGAACACTCACACACATAAAATAAAAATAAAGGTTTTTACCTTCCATAAAGTTTCCAGTATAAGGCTAGAATGATGACTCTGGAGTTAAAGGCACTGCCATGCCATCCTGATGACCTGGGCTAGAGCGCAGGGACTCACAGTGGAAGGGGAGGACCGCGTTCCCATGGCAACCATTGGCCTTTACAAGGCTGCCATGGCACTTGCATCAGGTAACCACCTGTGGGGCGCATGCCTATAATCCAGTGTTGGGAATTAGGAGTGGAAGGACCACAAGTTCAAGGTCATCCTTCATTACATAACGGATGTGAGACCACTCTGGGTGACACAAGACTTTAAAAAACAACATAATAACAAGAACAACAACAACTTTAGCACGGACATGTTTAAGGAATAAACTATTATACATGTAGCCACCTCTGTACATTCATAGCCTGAGTAGTGTAATACAGACATTAAAACTCAACAGTGGAATACTCAAAGACTGTTGGAGGAACTGACATCTCAGTACAGACCTAGAATCCTGGCACTCAAGAGGCTGACCCTGTAGGATCACTGAGATCAAAGACAACCTGGGCTGCACAGTGAGATCCTGTTAAAAAAAAAAAAAAAAAAAAAAAAAAAAAAAAAAAAAAAAAAAAAAAAAGTCCTCTGATTTAACTTGATCAATCACTTTGCTAGGCTTTGGTGCATTTAGAACCTAGTTTGATTTTGTCAAATCAGGTTACACAAAGGGTGACTGTTATTGTTAGCTTTTCCCTTATACAATCTAGAATAAGAACACAGAATTATGATGAAGATACAATTTTCATTATGAATTTTAGAATTTTCATTTAGGCATTTATCATCAGTTAACATGAAGTTCTGTCTTCTTTTGCCTTTTTGAGTCAGAGTAGTTATTTTTGTGATATAAAACTTTTAAGGCTGCTGGTATCATGGCTCACACCCTCCCCTTGGAAGCTGAGGCAGGAGGATTGTCCCAAGTTGGAGGCCAGTTTGTGATACATAGTGAGTTCTATGCCAGCTTGGGCTATGGAATGAAGCCCTGTCCCAGGGAAAACAAAAGTAGTTAAAGACCAGTGAAGCCAGAACTACAGAAGTATTTTGCTGGCTTTGCACAATAGTTGATATTTATTCATGGTCTCTGTCTCAGTACCCTTCACAATTTCATTCCCATACCAACTCAAATTGGCAGAAATAAATACAAAAAGAAAAAAAGAAACATTAAAAAAAAAAGCTCACTGAGAATGTGATCTATGAAGTAGAGTAGGATGCTGTAACTGCATATGTGGGGGACCACTTGAATTAACAACGAATTTTTATCCCTAGGTGCTTCTCCAGGCTACTTCTTGGCTTCCTTGTCTATAATGTGATCTCCCATGATCCTTAGGGGCTGCCTCTGTGAACTTTCCTGAACAATGACTATGGCTTCTTCAAAGCAAGAAAAAATGCTTCTTATGGCATCTTGGGAATTTGTGTCATTTACTGTAAGACCAAGCATGGCATGAAATTGTGATATTGATCAGACTTTTGTGTAGGCTTGCGTTCATTCATCAGGGCATCAAGGTGTAACAGGTTGTTGCCTTGAACTCACAGAGATTCACCTGTCTCTGCCTCTCAAATGCTAGGTTTAACGGCATGCACCATCATGCCCAGGAAGAAGGGTCATTTTTGAGACATCAAAAAAATTTTTGAATTATAAAGAGTAGACATTATAAAAAACCGTCCTATCTGACCATAAGAGCAGGAAATGTGAAATCAGTAATGGGAAGATAAGTGGGAAATCCTCAAGCATTTCAGTGTTGAAGAGCATGCTTCCATATAGCTATGTGTTAAATAAAAAAAATGATAGGAAAACTAGAAAACATTTCAACATGAGAAAAAACAAACCCCAGGTTTACAAGACACAATGAAAACTTTAATCCTATAGCAACTGCGTAGAACAATTTAGCAGGCGTCTTGCCAGTTCTCTTTCCACATTCCTCTTCGTTACAATGTGAATGTCTCAATCAGGCCTAGGAGCATTGCTTGACAGCACAACTCATAGAAACATGGGAGGTGTTCTGAAAGTTTTGAAATGACAGATCCTGGAAAGGAGTCAGATTTCAGACAATACTGACAGGCTTTCTTCTCATGACTCAAAAGAGGAAAGATGACTTCATTTAGAATTTTCATTTAGTCATTTATCATCAGTTAACATGAAGTTCTGTCTTCTTTTGCCTTTTTGAGTCAGTGTAATTATTTTTGTGATATAAAACTTTTAAGGCTGCTGGTATAGTGGCTCACACTCTCACCTTCGAAGCTTGTCAGTTTCAGTGTATTCCTGACTGCCTGTCTGTCCACCTGCAAGAGGTAATTTTTTTTTTTTTTTTTTTTTTGGTATAGAGCAGACAGACACACACGTTGGACACTCCTGATGGAGCAGCACCCCCTCTAGATCAATGATCTGTGTGACATGCTCTTACCACATGCTCAGAAAATATATTATAAATATTTTTCTATATCATATACTGAGTCAGGCCCTAAAAATCAGAACTCTCACTCATGGGAATAGCTACATTGATGTAATTTTCAAATCAGCAAGGAGTTCATTCCTAAATCTCAAAGATGAATGGGCATCAGAGGCTGTGCATTCATCTCTTGGGTCTGCTAGAATTTGAAAACAAAAAGTGCTGTGAGCTGACCCAAGTAAGATTCTCCTGGATGGGGGGCTGGAGAGATGGCTTAGCAGTTAAGAGCACTGGCTGCTCTTCTAGAGGACCCAGGTTCAATTCCCAGCACCCACATGGCAGCCCACAAGTGTCTGTAATTCAAGTTCCAGTGGATCCAACTCTCTCACAGAGATATGCAGGTCAAACACCAATGCATATAAAAATAAAAATTAAAAATTAAAGATTCTCCTGGATGACCTATGTAATCATGATATATTGAGATTTATTGTGTAAACAATAAACAAACTATGGGTAGGTTGGAGAGATGACTCAGTGATGAAGGTCACTGGATGCTCTTCCACAGGATCCACATTCCATAACTAACACCCACATGGTGCTCATAATCACCTGTAACTCCAGTTCCAGGGTGTCTGACAACCTCTTTTGAACTCCATGGGCAACTAGCATGTACATTGTGCCCACATACATACACTTAGACAAAACACTCATACACATAAAGTAATAAAAATTAAAAAAAACTCTATGCACTTTTCTCCTGAGCTAAATCACAAGGTCTGAAGATATTATTTTCTTATGTATAATGTTATTTATTAGAGACAGACATTAAAAATAACTTTCTGGGAAGAAGTCTACCATACACAGGTGAAAGAATAGTTAAGGGAAATGTAAAGACATAAATGCTTACATGAAAAGTAAGTAACTCTTCCAGTCAACAATCTTAATTTACACCCGAAAAATAAATGCAGAGCAAAGTAACCTCTGGAAATCAGAAGACAGAAAACAAGAAAGATAAGACAAGAATCTTCAAAAATAGAAAACACAGACACACTAGAAGAAAATCAGCAAAGTAGAAAACAACTCTATGAGGACACTTGTTCCTTTCCCCTGAAGCTCCCTGCCCTCACTCTGACACTGATGGACAAGGAGTATTCAGTGATACTCAAGTCAGTAAATGCAGTGCACCAAATGAAAAGAATGAGGGGAGAGGTTTCGTGATCCACCAACAAATGCAGAGAAGGTTGTGAAAACTTAACACACTTTCTGGTAAAGTCTGTCCATAAACTAGAAATGGGAAGAATGTCCTAAAACACACACACACACACACACACACACACACACACACACACACACACACACGCACACGCAACGCACAGGCACACACAAAGACTTACACTACCATACAGCTAACAGAATAGTTGACAAAAAGAAGTTGAACTCAGGAAGGTACTCACTTTCACAACTTGTGCCCAATTTAGCATTAGCAGTCCTAGCTATTGTAATTGGGCAAGACAAAGAAATAAAATGCATCTAGACTAGAGTGCAGAGGTTGAGGAGTCTCTACTTGCATATGACATGACAGTGTATTTAGACAACGCTGATGAATCCAGCAAAGTGAAGTTAAGAGTAACGAATGGAGTACAAAGTGTTAGGATAAAAAAATCAGAAAAAAAAAATCAGCTTCATTTACATACACTAACAACATATGATCTGACTATTAAATTTAGGGAACTGCTTCATTGGTATGGGTCATAGGTCAGTCACAACCATCATGAGGAGGAAAATAGAATGTATAGCATTTCAATCAGAAGAAAATTCAGCATAAAAACAGAGCCCAGAGATAGGAAAATAAACCCCAAATGCACAATAAGGAGGTAATAAGGTGACAGGGACAAGTATTTTAGCAATTACAATTGATATCAATTATGAAATCCATCAATTAAATAACTTAAAAACTTAGGTTGAACCTTTAAAACACTAATCTAGCAAAATATGGTTTTCAAGACACTCTTAAAATGAAAACAAATAGGTTAAACATTAAGGAGTTACTTAGTAAGTGATGGTTCATCTTGGCAGGCAAGTTGAAGAGTCACCTAGAAGACGCCTCTCTAGGCACGTCTGCCTGGGATTAGATTAGGTGAGAAGATCCACCCTAAACACCTGAAGCGTCATCTCCTGGGCTGCGGTCCCAGACTGAATAAAAAGCAGAGAGAGAGCCAAGGACTGGAGTTCATATTTTCTCCACGTCCCGGCTGTGGGTGTGACGTCAGCATCCACCCCTGGTTTTTGCCCCTATGACTCCCCAGCCTGGTGGACGGTACTGTTGATGTGGGAGGGAAAATCAACCTGAATTTCCTTAAGTTGCTTTTGTCTGGTAGCCTTTTACAGCAACTAGAAATGTAACTCCTACATGGTACATCAATCCAAGATAAGCTGTTTTACAGCAGAAATAAATACCAAACAATATTTACTGTATGCTTAAGAAACAGTTACAGCGGGAAATTTTTAATATGTTTTTACATAGGTTTGCCTCCCCGCATACACACAAAACTTTGGGGAAAAACTTTAATAATCGTATAAAGGGTTACATCTGTCACAAATAAATAAAATAGAAAAATATCCCTTTATATACTAACAGGTTTAAAAACTTATTTTTAAGAAGGTATGTGGGCGGGCGCTATGAGCTGGCTGGCTATGAGGCACTTGGGCGGGGATGCTCTGAGGCTTGGCAGCAGACGCTCCTGTCTATGCACACGTGAGCAATAGGAAGAAGGTTTCTGTGGTGGAGACCTGGAAGCTCACAGCTCTCACTCAGCATCGTCGTCACCTGAACTTCAGAAGCTTGATCTCTAACTATTTTTACGAATGTTTGCTTTTCTTTATTTGGATCCTTCTCATCTACTAAAATCCCATGGAAAATACACCCCAAAGTACCTTCTTGACGTACATCTTTCAGTGTTATCTTCTCCCTGGATATTGCTATATCCTTCACCTTGGCTTTGGCCCCCAACAGAGTAACTCTCGCAAGTCCTTCTTCCCTATCCTGAAGTAGGATGATTGGAGATAGGAGATGCATTGTCCGGTGTGTCAGATACTGAGTCCTCTGGGTGGATGACTGAGACAGCCCTTGGAAACTACTACTGGCACTGAGGCTGCCATCCAGTTCAATCCTGTTCACGCTATGAAGGTGCAAAACACCAGCCTCCAGATGGCCATGGATTCAGCCCCAGAGATGATTTTAATAAGTGTGGGCTACAGATACTGCTTTCAGAAATTTAAGCATTTAAAATGCATGTGGCACTTGAAAAACTTTCCATGCTCAATTCCCAAGTGTTAAAGGCGAAACTTTCCTGGAGGCATGAATGGGGTTAACAAGGTTACGCAAGTGACCCTGGTTGTGGTTTCATTTATGCAAGTGACTAACTTGATAATTAGTCTAACCTTCTGTGACATCACAGGCCTCAGTTTCTGATCGTTAGAGTTGGGACAATATCCTGTCCATGACCACTTGGTTGGATTGAAAATCCCTGAATGGTGATGAGAAAAATCATAGACCAGGGCCAGCCCACTAAAACCAAGACTCTTCAGACTCCATATGTAGGTGTGATCACTTCACTCCCAGTCAACATCTCACCAGCCTCAAACACTGACTTGAGATTATTAACGGGCATTTAACTGATAAGTGGGTGGATACGTGAATGACTAGAGGAACACTATGTCACAATCACTAAGGGTGAATATGTAGGTTTGGACAAGGAGGTGGGAGGAAGAAACATTTTTGGCAACCTTGGCAACCTAGGTGAGACACAAAAACTCTGTCTTCTGTCAGGCTGGGCAGGGAGACATCCTGTCCAGTCACCACCTGATTCCATCTCAGGCTACACCTGATCCTTGCAGGAGACACCAGCTTTGTTCTTCCTTTCCTGCTTCTGCTGGTGACAGTCCCTGGGTCGGTGCAGGTGAGTTCTGGGAAGGGACTTCTGTGGCTCTGGGAGGACCTGGGGACACTGGGGATATGGGCCAGTCAGTGCATAGTCTGATCTCTGTGCACTGTGGAGTTGGACAGAAAAGAACACTTGAGGTTCTAAAAAGAAGTAGGCAGAGCCCCAGGGATCCAGGAGTCTTGACCCTCCAAGAATTCTAAGAAAAGATGGGACTAAGGACCGAGATATCAGGCACAACAAAGAGGAAATGCTTGAATTCACAGCAGCCCAGGTTTCTGGAGAAATCTGCAGGCATCTGCATGAATTACTTAGGCTTCTTCTCCTCTCTCTTGAAAGCTTGAATTGTCCTTGTTGACAGCTGGGTACAGCATGAAGATCCATGGCCTGGGTGCAGTCACCAAGCTCAATGTGCTGGCTTTTGTTCTCCTTCTCCTGGTGGTCCTGTGGGGCTGTCAATGCACACCTCCTCCCTCAGGTGAGTTCCTGGGATCTGACTGGGGGATGGCGGAGGGAGGAGAAGTGTAGACTTAGAGCCACAGTGACTAGGAGAGCCAGTCTTCCCTGTGGAACTGCTTCTGGCCCTCTTCAGCCACCCACCACTTCTGTGTGCTTCTCCTGGATCTCCAGGCTTGTTCTTGACCTCTTCCCACACCGTTCCAGGACTTGTAGAGGAGCCAAAGAGTAATGGAAATTAGTTGCTGCAGAATAGGAGACGGGGCTAGAAGAAATGGGAGGTCAAATGGCGGATAGAAATCACTGAACAGTGCTGCAACTGGATGTGATGGGCAAAGGGTGTGATCCCTCTAGGAAGTCAGCAGACAGACTCCTGTACCCAGGCTTTGTGCACTCTTCGAACTGTCTTCCCCATTCCCTTCGAACTGTCTTCCCCATTCCCTTCAACCTTCCAGCATTTCCTGGGCTCTTTGCCCTTGAACATTCACAGCAGATCAGAACACCTAAGGTCTTACCATCCATCCACACACTGGCCTTTGTCTGTCTGTCTGTTTGTTCAAAGGCAGATTGCATTTTCCAACCCTTAACAGGCTGACCTGGGAATCACTGAGTGAACCTGGCTACCGATCTAAGCAGTCACCTTGTTCACCTGTAAAGACTGTTCCACCACACCCAGTTTGACTCACTAACCTGGGATCTCAGCTTTCTCATGAATGGAAGCATCCAGCCTCCTTCCTGATCATGAATCCCTGTGTTTAGTAATTAATTATTAAAATCCAGCAACATCTGATCGGCTGACTATCATACACATAAATGGAAAGAAGTAAATCTTATTTATTTTATTCTTTGCAATAATTATTTACAAATGGGACACAGTGTACATGTTGAGTGTCATATAACTTCTTCTACCTGAAAACAGGTTGGACGTGAACACCCTTTTTTCTTACTTCAAATGGATTTGGGGTAGGGGACAGGATCTGGCTTTGCAACCCTTGCTGGCATACAAGTTTCTATGTGGACTAGGCTAGGCACAGAATTATAGATATCCTCCTGCCTCAACTTCTCAACTTAGATTGTATTCCATCTGACTTCAGACATTTTGTAGCAGTATTTGAGCCTCATGACATCAACGTTGAAAACATGGAGTGTAAAATTATAGTGCAAGACAATGTTGCACAATCTAAACTGCGGATTCTTGGAACTATTGTTTCCTATGGTGGAAACTGTGTATCCTACAAACGTTTCAATATCCCCATAGTGTTTACTCACAGCAAGTTGCTTCAGAGCCCTGTGGGAACCATAGACACAGGTTAAAGAGAGGACCAAGGATGTGAAAACTGATAGAAGATGAAGAGTCCATAAAGAGCATGGGGTGGTCTCCTTGGGAATGGGTCAAGCCCTCCCACCTTGCTTTCAAAATGTTTACTTATTGGCTAAGCACAGTCTTGGGTTTGGGTCTCTGTGAAAGTCTTAGCCCCTCATTCTCATCTTTACTTTGAGTCTTTCATGCTGAAGTGTCTCCTGTCAGTGTCCTAACTGCAGCTCGGTCTCCTTAGCTTCACGGTCATCCTCAGCACTGGGTTTTCTCTTTTTGGTGGAACCTGCTGCCACTTCTGGGAAAAAATGACTTTCCAGAGGCACTGGAGAGTTTCACCCATTTGTGGTGCTCTGGATCCATCTTCCTCCAAGCACAGGTGCCCAAAGCTGCCAGTTTTACCTTAACTGGACTTCCTTCAGAATTCATTGCTCCTGCTTTAGCCACGTGGCATCCATGTTTGACCTAGCTCCTACATAGATTTTTCTTAGAAATGACGGGTGCTCTTTTCATCATTATCCAGTTGACTGTGTAGACTTTGTTGGCCTTTCATTCACAACCAAACAATAGTTCCGGGGCTACAGAACGTTTATGCTCATGTCCATCAAATCTCTATTGAAACAAGAAAGACTCTGTCATTTAAGACGAATGACTTGGAAAGGACTGCAGAGAATAGCAGAAAGAAAAGAAGATTAAAAGGGGGAAAGACAAAGAGATGGGAAGAAAATGGATCGTTGAAGAGGCAGGGAGGAGACTGAGGAAGCTGGTTGAAGAAGGAAAGGAGTTCACAAAACCCCTAGCAATCCTGCTCACATCGAGGTACTTGGGGCAGGGGGACCTGTTCTCTTTCTTTCTTTCTTTCTTTCTTTCTTTCTTTCTTTCTTTCTTTCTGTCTTTCTTTCTTTCTGTCTTTCTTTCTTTCTGTCTTTCTTTCTTTCTTTCTTCCTTCCTTTCTTCCTTTCTTTTTTTAAAATAAAATCCTTATTTATTTTTTCAAAAATAAAACATGAAGAGAGCCAAACTGTAAAACTCAGCCACGGACAAAATTAACAATCGCTAAATAATGCTAACATTATATAATAGCATTTAAGCCGGGTGGTGGTGCACGCCTTTAATCCCAGGACTCGGGAGGCAGAGCCAGGCAAACCTCTGTGAGTTCGAGGCCAGCCTGGTCTACAGAGTGAGATCCAGGACAGGCACCAAAACTACACAGAGAAACCCTGTCTTGAAAAACAAAAACAAACTGAAACAAAACAAAAAAAGAATATAATAGCATTTAAAACTCACTTGATTCTACAGTTATTGGGAATAATGCAAATATTAACCCAAAGGGAATTATCTGAAAATTCAAAATTGGAACCATTGTTAACACTTTTGGGAAATTTTATGTGTTATCAGTCTAAGCTTTGTGGGTTTTTGACTGATGATAAAAATCTTCGTGTTAATCTGAGCAACAAGTAACATAGTTCCTAAATTCACTGCAACATTTAGCCATCTCAGTTTCTCTTTGCCTGCAAGAGTGGCTGTATGTCAATGATAATTACTTGTTCTCAGCTTAGGCAATACCCTGTACAGTCAAGTGTAGCCAGAAGGTTTCTCTGGTCTTGCCTGGTCCAGCCATCCCTCAGCCACTTATAAAATAATCATTCAGAGGCTTAATATTATTTACAAATTGTATGGCCTATGGCAGGACTCTTGCTAGATAGTTCTTACAGTTTAACTCAACCCATAACTATTAATCTATGTATCTCCACATGTTCTGTGGCTTTACCTACGTCCCATTACATGTTGCTCCTAGGGTGGCAATCCAGCTCTCCCTGCTCCACCTTTCTCTTTCCTGTCTCTCTCCTTGGATTTCCCACCTGCCTATAAGCTGCCTTGCCATAGGCCAAAGCAGCCTATTTATTAACCAATGAGAACAATATACATTCACAGTGTACAGAAAGACATCCCCCAGCAGTCAAGGGCCTAATATGTTTTCTTTCTTTTGGCCAATTCTATTGATTTAGTTCTTTCTCATTGGCAGATAAATTGAGTTTATGTAGCAGCAATTTTCCAGAGGGAACATTAACAAGAGCCGGAAGATGTGATGATCTTGCTTAGCCCCTCTGGACTAACTGTAAAACAGGTTTTGATGCAACTTCATTTGTGCAAAATTGAAATCCCGGTGGCCCCACCTTGTTAATCTTGGATGCACTGCTGTGGTTTATCGCTACAAGTACAGCTTCCATAAGCAGAGATTCATCCTTTATGACTTAAAAATAGCTGCTTGTGTTTCAGGATCAAGGGCTTGATGGAGGCTTACAGTTCTCATCCAGGTAAAGTCAAGTAACAGAGCTCTTGAAAGTGGGCATCCATGATGGGGAAGCAGAGTACTTCTTTGTGACAAGGGCAGGTTGACTCATTGTAACTGATTCTCTTTGTTGTGCCACCTCCTGACAATTTGCAATACTACAACACTATCTATCTTATACTTGCAATTAATTATGCAAGGATAAATTGAACAGAATAGTACAGAATGGACTCGACTCTTGGGCAGTTATGATCAAAATGGTCTATTAAACTAAAGGTCAAAGAGGGATTTGTTGCCATAGCAGTAATACCAATATCACTAAAGTTTTTAACTATTTGGCCATTAGAATTTAATACATATGTAGCAGTCATTGCATGTCTTAATATTATTCTGTACCAAAAATATAGAATTTATTTACCTAAGTAGACAAATTTCTTCTCCACGAACCTTGCTATTTAAGAATATCTTCTAGAAAAAAATGGAGAATCATAAACACCATGCAGTTTCCATCACAATTGAAACACCTGTATCGAAATTACAAGGAACTCATCTTCTTCAGACATTTGATCTCCATGAAATTGATGCAATGTATCTTTACACCATCCTAAAAATGCTATAATCTCAAAATGAGAAACTCTATTCTTTCTTTCTATTTTTGAAAAGACACTATAGTGTTTAGTGGTTGCTTGTTCTTTATTTGGGTGTTACACAGTAAGTATTAAGATCCTCCAAGATGTTTTATTCTTCCTCTGACCAGCTGTTCTCTGTTCTTCAACTGTGTGTGTGGGGAGGGGGACAAAAGCAGCTTTCTTTTTCCCTGCCTCCCCTCAGCTTTATTGTTATTGTTATTGTTATTATTATTATTATTATTATTATTATTATTATTCTCTCATATATTACATCCTGACCACAGTTTTTCTTCCTCTCCTCCCCCCAGTCTCTCCTCCCCATATCTGCTCTCCCCGAGATCCATGCTCCCTCTAACTCCCCTCAGAGAAGTGCAGGCCTCCCAAGGACATCAGCCAAATATGGCACAACAAGCTACAATAAGACCATAAGACTGGGTACATATCATCACATCAAGGCTGGACAAGGCAATCCAGCAGGAGGAAAAGGGTCCCACAAGCAGACAAAAGAGTCAGAGACATCCCCCATTCCCACTGTTAGGAATCCCACAAGAACACCAAGCAATTCAGCCATAACATATATGCAAAAGACCTAGGTCAGACCCCTAGAGGCTCCCTGATCTCTGTGAGCTTCCACAAGTCCCAGTCCATTAATTCTGTGGGCCATGTTCTCTTGGGGGACCTGTTATTTTTCAACATCTCCTTTTCTATATTTTATTGAGTAATTACATTACATACTTGATAAATGTTAGTTTTACAAAATGTTCAATTTTATATTTCAGTGTTTGTACAAACAGGGGAGCATATATATAAATATAAATATACATATATATGCACATGCATATATATATATATATATACACACACATATATTATTCACTACTTCTAGCACATTCCTCTATGCAATCTACATAATAATATGTCTCCTGTGTATGAAAGTAGATGTCTTCTTTTGTTGGTAGTAGAAGCCTGGAAGACCAGGTGTGCTGGAATGCAAGAACTAACTAGCTGAAGAGAAGGAATAGTTTCCAATAGTTTATAAATAGACACACCTTTTGGAAGATAGCGTAAGGATATGATATACCTGTAAAGGATCTCAGAGATCTAATTCTAAGTTTGCAGTATGGGTGGCTCATTGGCATTATGGTAAATATTGTAGTCACAAGTTGTACTTCCCATTGATGACAAGATGCAGTGTTCCTCCACAAGCCTCTCCTGAACAGCCAGTGCACATGATGAATTTGCCATGTGTACCAACATGCTTCCTTTACCAATCTGTCAAAAGTGCTGTCCTATATCTTTTGTTCCTCAAGACTTTGTAAACATCACTAAAAGTGCTTGTCAGATGAATTCTCCTGGCGACACTATGTGTATCTGAGGGGTCCATTGTAGGAGCAGAGGATTTTAGTGACTCAAGACAGTTAAAGGTGACACAAAACTAAGGATCTAAAAGTTGATGTACATCTAGGATGGAGATTTCTTCCCCTCACCTGCCAATCAGACCTTCCAGAAGGAGTCTAGGAATGACTGACAATGACTCTTTGCTCCTTGTCTAGATCTCATCTGTATGTTTCTCTCACAGATATGCACTTTCTTTGCCTCAACTTCACTGTTGAGGCTTCTTCTAGACCTGGACAGTCCTGGATTATAGCCCAGTGCTCAATGGACGGAACGCCTTTACTTAAGTATGATAATGCCAACAAAGCCAAAGTTTTGGGTAGTCTGGGAAAAAAAGTAAATTCCACCAAAGCATTGACAGATTTGACTCAAACGCTTGAAGAAATGGGACAAGAGTTCAGGAAGAGGCTGTTACACATCAAATGGAAAACAATTAAGACCAAGGGTAAGTATGGAATGGGGTGCAGAGGCCAAGACAGTAAGCAAGAGAGAGGAAGGGAATACCACATGTGGGAAGGGCACTTTAGGTATATCTGCGTAAAAGAGCTAAATGTGAGCCTGACCTTGGAAGCACATGTTACCTCGTGAGTAGTAAAGGGCAAATAGGAGAGGAAAATAGCCCAGTCCTAAACTACAGAGAAAGACTTGACCTTTTGGGAGGTGATGGAAGAGTGGAAGATGATAACTGTGTGTATTTTCAGGTCAACCTACATTGCAAGTCAATATGTGTTGTCAAAATGAAAGAGGACAGAACACTGGAGCCTCCTTGCTGTTCAGCATTAATAAACAAAATTCCATCTTGTTTGATGCAAAGAAGGCGACTTGGACAGAGATTAATCCTGAAGCAAGAGGTGATAAGGAGGAATGGGAAAATGACAAGGAACTAGAGAAAGATCTCAGGAAGTTATCCATTGGAGACTGTAATCACTGGCTCAATGAATTCTTAAACCACTGGACAGAAATTCCAAGTAGGTAGTTATCTGGGTTACCACAAGGTAGCCTCAGCAGGGTGGGGCGGGTGTGGAACAAAAGGTTTAATGACTTCCCTGGATGTCAGCATATGTGCATATGGTAAATTTGAGAAAATGAATGGTTTCTTGGTGGTCTCACTGTCTGGAGAGCCACTAATGAGCATAAGGATTTCTCACCATCCTCTTTTCTCATCTCAACTCTTTATATTTCTGGTTCCTCATTAACCAATGGACCAGGAACTGAATGGTCTCCCATTAGGCCCCCAAGTCTATATGCAATTTGTAATATTTCATGGCCTTTTATAGCTACCTTCTGACCAGCTCTGGTGACATATCTTACGAAGGCTTTATAACCCTCACCAGAAACAATTAAATGCCACTAATTGTGTCAATGATTGAATGTTGTAAATATGTCACATTTAAGATAATGGATGGACATTTGCTTCTCTTTATAGCAGAACAAACTCCTTGTGGGTAGGGTATATACAGCTCCATTTCATCTCTCTACTGAGGACCTGGTAAATAATTGTCACATATGAGTCCCATGGGCTTCTGTAGGACAGCAGAAGCTAATAATGGTTTATTTTTCTGTTTATCAAAAATATTTTCAGGACCAACTGTAAAGACTTTAGATGTTATACAGCCTACACCAGATTCTCCGGATGAAAAAGGGATTATCATTGAAGTCATCACTATTATTGTTGTTGTTCTCATTGTTGCCATTGCTGCCATCGTCCTGAAGAAAAGAGGTGAGGAACAGGCTGGTGTGTGGCGGGGAGGGCGGTGCAGGCTGTGGGGTTAGTCTGGAGCAGTCTTGGGAAAGGAGCCCCAGCAGCTTCACTCAAGCACATCTCTCCACTAGAATGAGTCTCCTTCTTTGCCATAGGTTCCTCTCAGGTGGGCTGGGAATGACTGCTGAGGTAGATGAGGCCAGCAGAGGGAGCACAACTCTGCAGTCAGAGGAGGGAGAGCAGGAGCAGCCTCCTTAGGTAGGACAAGATCTGAGATGTAGACAACTTGAACAGAGTATTATTTCCTCATGACCCAACCCAAGGTTCCCCCTTTGATTAAAAGCTGTTTGCTCTCTAAGGATAACGTGATGTAGGGCATCAATGCTTAATGCCATATAAGCTGTCTGTTACCTTCTGTGTCTTCACTAGAACATGAGAAACAGCATTACTAGGTTAACTGTAAAAACCTAATAAATAAACAGCAGTAGTCCGTGCTGGCCTGGAACTTGCTGTGTGGACCAGGCTAGCCTCAGACTCACAGAGCTCTACCTGCTTCTGCCTCCTGCGTGCTGTGATTAAAGGTGTGCGCCACCATGCCCAGATTGACTAATCCTTGAAAGCAAGAATCTAATCTTTTGACATTCTGGCTGTGAGTTCAACATTCCGTCTTCTGCTCAGACACCAGGAGTGTTCAAAAAAGAAATGAAGCAAGCTTCCAAATGCCTCATGGGTATGAGCTCTTAGCTTGACCCTTGCATGAACCCTTACTATGTACTAATTTCATAAACATTTGCAGAGGTATTTTCACACAGTCTATTAGGACTTCCCATTATACTCTTTCTGTCTCACTTCCCTCCATCTTAGATGTAACTGGGTGGCTTTTCACATTTTTAAAGGGGACTGTCAGTTAGAAATATATTTATTGAGATTTAGTGGGACTTAACTATGTGAACGCTCTCCTTTGTATGAGGTTGATACTGCTGGGCAGAAACCACAAGCCAACTGTGTGAACTCACTAAAAACCACAATACCCACAACAGATTGAAGTGACATGTGAGTTAGCGTGTACACTAGCGTGTGTTGGCACCTGTGAAGCAGAAAGGATGAAGTGGTGTGGTCTATCTACAGACAGAAGTAAAGTACCGCCCCAAGATCAGAATCACAACCTCAAGAGCCTACAGTTTCCAACTACCACTCAGTTTCCATACTAAGAACTATTCATCACCTGCAGAGTCACTGACCCTGGCATTATTGGTATTCCTACCACTATAAGAAAACTAAATGCTGCAGGAGGTGAGAGGCAGGCAGGCAGGCAGACCTGGTGAGGCCCATTAAACTTAACCTCAGGAAGTGGACCACATAGATGCATGAAATCCTTTCCCACTATGTGTCCTGGGCATTGCAATTGCTCTAGTAAAGTTCTCGTGTTTTAAACCTACTCATGTCACAGCAGAAGAACAAGGATTTGTGGAGTCAGTTCTTCTAGAGATTCAGATCAGGTCATTGTGTTTGTACCATAAGCCCTTTAGCCACAGAGCCATCTCACCAACCCTAGGACAAGGAGTGGACACAAGTTGTGGTGTGTATGGCACAGCAGGGTGACCACAGGGACACTGCTCCAAAGTTCTGTTCAGTAGGAAGATGTCCAAGAGGTGCTTAATAAACATTTCTCAACTCACTTTACCTATTTTGTTCTCAAGTATTTACCTAAGAACGTGGATGTGTGAGTAGCAGTAGTGAGGACCTAGAGGAGGGAGCATATAAAAACTTTACAGAATGTAGACTGTTTGGAACTTGGAATTCATGTCAGATGGAGCCATTTAAAGACCTACAGGATTCTGTTCCTTGCTCTAATGTTTCCACTGTAACACCATATGATTTAGCCAAAGTGCCATAGTGCAATTTATTTTAAATTTCTGGTATAGTATCTGATGGACATAGGGGCATATAACTAAAATCCCAGCACTTGGTAAGTGGAGGCAGGAGGATCAGGAATAAAAGGCCACCTTTGATTACATAATGAATTTGAAGTTAATTCAAGCTACAGGAGGAAGCCTAATTTCGAAGTAAGAAAGATGAAGATGAGGAATTATTATTATCATTTATTATCAATATCATCATTATTATGATTGCATGGGTTTATGTCCTGATAAAAAGCTTATTGGATAACTGCACCAAATATTATGCCCGTCTCATACTCTGTGCATTAGTAGCTATAGGTTTATGATAGTCTTTGAGACATAAATGGAACAGACAAAGGTGATTTAAGAAGTGGCAGAGCAGTACATACCTATAATTCCAGCACTCAGGAGGCTGAGGCAAAGGGATCGCCAAGTTCAAGGTCAGCCTGGACTGCCTGGTGGGATCCTGACAAAACAAACAACCAATAAAAAAAAAGAACCTAATCTAATTTGATCAATGTACCTTGCTGGACTTCAGTGAACATGGAGCTACAATTAATATTTGTATCCTTTGGAATTGAAATGACCTGTTGACTAAAGGAAATCATGGCTCATTCTCAGCACCATCATTGTTAGATTTTGCCATATGCAGTCTAGAATGAGGACACAGAAGTGTGATGAAGATGGCCAAGACTCTGATTTTCTATTATTATTTCAAACAATTCCCTATAAGCATGCTTAGTAAAAAAAAAAAATTACATCTAATATCAGTTAATACAAAGTTCTATGCTTTATTTTGCTTTTTAGTTTTTGAGTAAGTACAATTATCTCAAGATAACATTTTTATCAACTGTCAACTCTGGGTATGGTTGCACACACTTGTAATCACAGCACCTGAGAAGCTGAGGGAAGAGCCTGTGGTACAGGGGAAGTGCCTAGCAAGCTTGGGCTGCAAAGTAAAACCTTGTCTCAAAAGAACCACAAAAACACATTAAAGGGAAAGTAAAATGCCAGGAGAACCAGAAATACAGATATCTGGCTGACCTTTCACCTATTCTGGTTTTATTCGGTCTCTTTTTAAATATATTTCAAAACCTCATTTTCATTTGAAGGACAAAATAATAGAAAGAAAGGTTTGAAGTAAATACATTCAAAAGAAAAACAAACAAGTAAAAAAAAAGTACTGGGGAGCTGAGCTGCACAGTCTGAAGTGGGGAGAAGTGATGTCTGAAGTGAAGTAGAGTAGGATACAGATGTGCAGGAGCCCCTGTAACTGACACCCCCTTTTCGTCACTAGGTGCTTCTCCATGCTGCTCCTCAGCTTCCTCATCTGTGATCTGATCTGCAGTCATTGTCAACAGCTGCCTCTGGAACAAGCCCCATCTCTTCTACACCACAGCCAGAAAAGAAAGCCTTCTGATGAGGCTGGCAATCTGCCATTCACTTCTGACCAAATATGGTGTGAAAGATTAAAGTTGACTGTCTGCATGCCTCCTCTAGCACTTCATCAACATGTAACAGGTCATCACCACCAGTGACCACATCTTGTTTTGTTCCATTTCCCTTTTCATTCTTAGACTATGACCTTGGGGAAATCAGGCTGTGCCCAGCTCTAGGTTACTCCTTATTGTATAAAATGATGGCTTTCACGCTGGGTCTTGCCCAAGGTGGCTCCATTTTACAAGCAATGAGTTGATGCCTGGGCATCTCCTGTGCACATACACGTGCCTTCTACCCAGGACCACCCATAAGGCAAAGCCAGATAAATGTCTTATTCCCAAAAGTGAAAAGCCATCCCTTAGACACATATCAAAATCAATTAGATACATGAGAATAAGGACATATCAAAACCACATCTGTGCTGGATAGTTTTATGTCAACTTGATACAAGCTAGAGTTATATGAAAGGAGGGAACCTCAGTCGAGAAAATGTCTCTATATGATCTGGCTGTAGGTGTGGTGATATTTGGTTTGTACTCTTAACAAAAAAAGCTTGCCTCAAGATCAGAGGGCAGAGCCAGCCACTAGTTAGCCATAGAGGCCAGGCAGTGGTGGCACACACCTTTAATCCCAGCACTTGGGAGGCAGAGGCAGGTGGATCTCTGTGAGTTCGAGGCCAGCCTGGGCTACATGAGATAATCCAGTCTAAAGAGAAACAGAGCCAGGTGGTGATGGCTCACAGCTTTAATCAAGTCCTTGGGATTCACATGCCTTTAATCTCAGCACTAGGAAGGTTTAGACAGGAAGTGATATTGCTGGGCCGAGGAAGGAATATAAGGTGGGAGGAGACAGGAGCTCAGTCCTTTTGGCTGAGGATATGATGAGGTGAGAGGTGGCTGTGGCTTGTTCTTTTGTCTCTCTGATTTCAGCATTTATCCCAATATCTGGATCTGGGTTTTTATTAAGACAAATTAGAATTTGTGCTACGTGTAGGGCATTTTCTTAGTTAGTGGTTGATAGCAGAGGGCCCAGCCCAGCCCATTGTGGGTGGTACCATCCCTGGGCTGGTGGTCTTGAGCGCTATAAGAAAGCAAGTCAGTAAGCAGCACCCCATCCCCCATGGCCTCTACATCAGCTCCTGCCTCTAGGTTCCTGCCATGTTTGACTTTCTGTTCTAGTTGCCTTCAGTGATGGATTACGATGTGGAAGTGTAAACCAAATAAACTTTTTTCTCCCCAACTTGCTTTTGGTCATGGTGTTTCCTCACAGCAATAGAAACCCTAAATAAGACAACATCTGAAAAATCAGACCTGAGAAATTATCAAATATCCCAAACCAAAGGAGGAACAACACCTCACCTGGACCCACAAGAAGAGCACACCTGTAACAGGCTTTTTTTGGGGAGAGCCAAGTAGCTTGAGTTTTCCTGCCTGGCCCAGGGTCAGGACAAATCTCTGTCACCCGCCAGTCCCACAGCCACTCAGACCTGATCAAATAAACACAGAGACTTATATTGGTTACAAACTGTATGGCCGTGGCTGGCTTCTTGCTAACTGTTCTTACAGCTTAAATTAATCCATTTCCATAAATCTATACCTTGCCACATGGCTCGTGGCTTACCGGCATCTTCACATGCTGTTTCTCATTGTGGCAGCTGGCAGTGTCTCTCTGACTCAGCCTTCCACTTCCCAACTTTATTCTCCTCCTTGTCCCGCCTTTACTTCCTGCCTAGCCAACGGCCAATCAGTGTTTTATTTATTGACCAATCAGCAACACATTTGCCATACAGAACATCCCACAGCAGAGCCACCAACCAGGTCCCAAATCATGACATGGAGACATATTATTAGTTATGAATGCTCAGCCTTATCTTATGCTCATTTCTTGCTAGCTCTTACAACTTAAATTAACTTGTCTCTCCTCATCTACATTTTGTCTCAGAACTTTTTACCCTTCTTTCTTTCTGTGTGTCTTACTTTCCTGCTGTCTCCATGTCTGGCTAGCTGGCTGCTGCCTGGCTTCTGACCCCAGGCATGTCCTTCTTTTTCTCCCTCCTTCTCTTCTCTCTTCTCTGAGCCTAAATTTCTCCTCCAAGTTATTCTCTCTGCCCACCAGCCCCACCTATCCCTCTTCTCCCAAGCTATTGACCATTCAGCTTTTTATTAGACCAATCACTTGCCTTAGGCAGGCAAGGTTAAAAAAAACAAAAACAAAAACAAACAAACAGCAACACATCTTTATGTAATTAAACAAATGCAGCATAAACATAAGTAACACATCTTTACATCATCAGCAAAGGCAGCATAAACAATGGTAACACACCTTCACATAGTTAAGGTAATATTCTGCAACATAAACAAATGTAACACATCTTTACAGAGTTAAAATGATATTCCACAACACAACACAACACTACAATGGTGATGCCCACCACCAACCTCACAACAGACCCCCATGTGTGTATCATGTGTGTATCAAGCAACCAACAAGCAGAGAACTGATTGTCCCCTGTGCTTCAGCTCAGCGTTAGCATATGCTTCTAAGCCTGTCCATGCAGTCTATTCATCCTGACTCTGTCCTTCACCTCCCCTCACCCACCCCATGGTCCTGCACTTCACCTCCTGCAGTTCCCTTCAACCCTGAACCTGACTATGCCCTGTTAGCCCACCGCTCTCCAGCTGGGTCCTTAATATCTTATCTGACAGACTGCATCTGAACCAACTCTCTACCTCTGTGCTTAGGGAAGCAGCTATGCTGTGGATTCCTTAATCCTTCTGTAGCCATTCCATAACCTACACACATACATTACATACATGTAAACACACACACACAACATACACACATACATCACATACGTGCATGCACACACATACCATATACATACATATGCTGTGGGATGGTCTGTATGTCAAATGTGTTGCTGATTGGTCAACAAATAAATCACTGATTGGCCAGTGGCCAGGCAGGAAGTATAGGCGGGACTAACAGAGAGAAGAATTGAGAGAACAGGAAGCTGGGTGGGGGAGACACTGCCAGCCGCCACCATGACAAACAGCTTGTGAAGACACCGGTAAGCCACAAGCCATGTGGCAAGGTATAGATTTATAGAAATGGATTAATTTAAGCTGTAAGAACAGTTAGCAAGAAGCCTGCCACGGCCGTACAGTTTGTAACCAATATGTCTCTGTGTTTATTTGGTTGGGTCTGAGTGGCTGTGGGACTGGCGGGTATCAGAGATTTGTCCAGACTGTGGGCCAGGCAGGAAAACTCTATTTACAAATGGCGCCTAACGTGGTGGCAAGAATTTCCACCTAAAACCTGAGAAAAGATTCTAAAACGGAGCTAAAAACAGCTTCCTAATTGTCTCTCTCAAATGAGCGGCAGCTGCCAGTTTGAGCTACTGGCGGGTTCCTAGCGTGCGTGCTCGACCTGCTGTATGGCAGGAATGAGGCCTTTGCAAGTGGCACATTAAGCTGTGTGGTGGATTTAGCCTTTGCTAGTACAAAAAAAAAAAAAAAAAGAGTTTTCTGGGCTACACGCTGCTTTGATAGAAGCATAGACTCACTATTTCTGAGAGTTGATGGCTCCCAGAGCTGGCGGAAAATGTACCACCGCCATGTTGGGAAGCTGAAGTGGGCAGAGCCAGCAGCCACATCGCTGTTTCAGTCTTGGAATACTACAGTTTAAAGCAATAGGCTCAAGCTAATATAAAAAAATAAGCCACGTAAAGATGGCTACCACACAGAGAATCTGGATTATGTTCTCTTTGATATTCGTAACTGAAGAAAAACATTTGATTACAAAAGCTGTTGAGTTATGCCAAAATGTATATTTTAAAGGTACCTTGACTTTAAAATTTGGATGTAAGGATATGTTGCTTTGGAAAGGAGGCCCTGCTTTTGTTTCCACAGAAAGCCAGAGGCTATGGATTTGTTCCAGATTAAGATACATCAGGTTTGACCAGCCAAAACCACCTGAAAGGTCTCCGATGACACCATGGCCCAGATGATCCAACATCCAGAACCGTTTCAAGGCAAATGGCTCAGACAATACACCCTCATGGACTACTCCATAATCCTAAAATATTCTTTGTGTCCCCATAAGATACAGTGCCCCCCTCCAGAAGGAAGTAGTAAGAAAAGCTACGCCCAAATTCCCAAATATACCAAGCTGACTTTGGAGATGTGTAAAGGTTAAAACCTTCCTTTTTAAGAAAAGAAAAGGGGAAGTGCTGTGGGATGGTCTGTATGTCAAATGTGTTGCTGATTGGTCAACAAATAAATCACTGATTGGCCAGTGGCCAGGCAGGAAGTATAGGCGGGACTAACAGAGAGGAGAATTGAGAGAACAGGAAGCTGGATGGGGGAGACACTGTCAGCCGCCACCATGACAAACAGCTTGTGAAGACACCGGTAAGCCACAAGCCATGTGGCAAGGTATAGATTTATAGAAATGGATTAATTTAAGCTGTAAGAACAGTTAACAAGAAGCCTGCCACAGCCGTACAGTTTGTAACCAATATAAGTCTCTGTGTTTATTTGGTTGGGTCTGAGTGGCTGTGGGACTGGCAGGTATCAGAGATTTGTCCTGACTGTGGGCAAGTCAGGAAAACTCAAGCTACACACATATACATACATACGTATACATACATATATATACATATATTATAATATATAGTGTGATGTGTAATATAAGATCTGAGAGTTAAAGTTAGTAATTAATATTGGAATAAAAGAACCCACATTTGCCAGTGCCCACTTACCCAAAATAATTTGGAAGTCCTTGGCAAATTGTAGCCAAAGAAACTGGTGTAGGATTGTGAATTCTTAGTATTCCATAAATACTGATATTGTAGAAAGACACAACCATATCCACCTCATTTCTGACAGCATGTTCATGGCAAGACTCTGTTTGTTAAAAGAATCCAATGAGAAAACAGGACTTCAGCAAAGTAATCTGAAATACACAAATTTTTGTCAATCAAGTTAAACCATTTGGTGATATCAATAAAATTCATCAGCCCTGCCAGAGACTCATGGTTTGCTCTATTAACCAGGAACCTACTGCATACCATGGTGGAACCTGCTCAGGTGACACCTGACCCAAGGGCTAGAATGAGGGAAGCCTCCAATCCAAGAAGATGAAGAGTCAGAGGTGAGAGGTCCGGGCAGGCACATGGACTCATCTGTGAGGGGTCCCAACTCAAGAAATTGTTTAGCAAAATTACGTAAGAAATAAAGCAGAACAGAAAAAAAAAGAAGCAAACCTCAGATCACATCCCACAGATCTCAGGTTTTCGGAACAGGTTTCTGTGGTTTATTCATTCCAAAGCCATGTGTGTTCAGACAATCATGGCAGTTTCAAAAAGGACCATTGCTGTAAGTGCTATTACAATGTTAGCAGGGCACCATGAAGAGTCTCCCTTTCCTACCTGATGCTCTCTATTCTGAAAGCCTGTCTTGTCCCACCTCCCAGGGACCACACAAGTCCAAAGGCACCTGGAGATCACCTTGACAGCAGACAAAGACTTCATTTCAGTAGCTGAACCAACTTTGGGGTTGTCTTAAGGTTTCTATTGCTGTGAAGAGACACCATGGCCATAGCAACTCTTATAAAAGAAAATACTGAATTGGGCTGGACTACAGTTTCAGAGGTTTAGTTCATTATCATCATGGCATGACATGGCAGTTTGCAGGAAGACATGGTGTTGGAGAAGAACTGACAGTTCTCCATTTTGTTCTGAAGGCATCAGGAGGAAAGTGAGTCACACTGGCACAACTTGACCATCTAAGAACTCAAAACTCACCTCCATGGTGACACACTTCCTCCAACAAGGCCACATCTCATGATGCTACTATCTATAGGCCAAGCATTCACACACATGAGTCTCTGTGGACCTTATCTGTTCAAACCACCATAGTCATAGTTCATATGGGCCTTTCTGTTCTATTTCTCTCTGCCTAGAGGGCATGGGATGCAACAGACACAGAATAAAAACACACAGGCCTGAAGATCCTAACATGAACATTTCCTGGCTAATGACACTAGGTTTGGCTGGCCACAGAAAGGGTGTTTGCTGTCATTCTAGAGGTGGCATGAGACCTCAGACTCACTGTCTCTTTTCAGTGGCAGGCACTGTGTTTGGAAGGCAGTAATTTGAGTGTCTCTGGGAGGCTACCTGGAGCCTCACCCTGTCCTGCTGTGCTAGATGTTGCAGCAGCATGTGTTAGGAGGGACCTGCAAGGTCTCTAAGAACTTGACACTCCTGAGCATTGTGATGTGCTATGTGTAGTTCAGCCGTGTCCAGGTTTGCACCCACAGTTCTCACTGGTGACTCCAGTGGACCTGTTCTCGACCAAGAGCTTCAGGGTAAGTCAGACTCCTAAAGACCCGACGAAGTCTAAGGAACCCAGAATGTAAGAGCTTGCAGGAAGAGGGAAGGTTAGGAAAGCCACAGCTGAGCAACCTGAGACCCAAAAGGGGAAGTCATCTCCAAAGAACAGCAGAGATGTTAGCCCTCCACTCCTGATTCCCATCCTGTGTTCTGCACCTCCACTGCAGGCTGCTGGCAAGAATGATGTCAGCCAGACCAGAAGCTATTTTTGTAGGAGCTCCAGAAGCATCCCTCTGTGACGCTTTAAAGTCCTACTCTAAAGTCTGTGGAGTCCTTTGAGAGGGCAGATGTATTGAGATGAGAGAGGGGGGCACTGGGAACTCAGGCAGCCTATGGTGGAAGACAAGATCTCTGTCTGCCTGTGGATGGGTTTGGTTTTTACTCAGAGAAATATCAGAATAATCCTTCTGCTGGGCCTTGCAATGGGTAAGAGCCACCTGAGTGAATTGCAAGTCAGATTGCTTTTGATGGGTCCAAATCTCAGGAACATGTTTAGTAGAGGTATCACGGGCAGCCTTTTCTCTGCAAATGACTGCATGGACATGGGTCACGTGGATAGCATGGACCAAATACATATAAAATCCTCACACCCACAACCATCAGCGGCCAAAGAGCCTAAATGGTTTAGCTTTGGGAGCTATGCTTGAGTTATGAAGATGAGGCCCAGATTCTGTAATCTCTGTGAGGGTCACACCCACATACCACAAGAGCCTGTCTCATTATTATCATACAATCACCTCCAGCATCGGGACCTGGCAGGAAGGCAGCAGGATGTGAAGATGGATGAGGTCTAATCTCTGGAAGAGAGGTGTCTGGTACTCACTGATCCTGTTTGCTGACACCCAGAAGGCCTTCACTTAGAGCCTCAGGGAGCTGCTAAAGGGTTTACATGGGCTTAAAGCTGGTGACTTAAATGACTCTTTGTAGGGATTCAAACACCAGGTTCCCAAATTAACCAGGAGGAGTGAGAATCCCAGTGGTAGATGATGAAATTTTGTGGTGGTATTGTGTTCCCCAAAATATTGTGTATCCTAATAAATTTATCTGGGGTCAGAGAACAGAGAAGCCACAATATTAAACATAGAGGTTAGGCAGTGGTAGCACACACCTTTAATCCTAGCATTCTAGAGACAGAAATCCCTCTGGATCTCTGTGAGTTCAAGGCCGCATCGGAAACAGCCAGGCATGGTGACTCATGCCTTTAATCCCAGAAAGCAGCCTTTAATCCCAGGGAGTGGTGGTAGAAAGCAGAAAGGTTTATAAGGCGTTGAGGAACAGAAACTAGCAGCATTTGGCTGTGTTAAGCATTTGGCTGGTTAAGCATTCAGGCTTCTAGCAGCAGTTCAGCTGAGAGCCATTGGGATGAGGACATAGAAGCTTCCAGTCTGAGGAAACAGGACCAACTGAGGAATTGGCAAGGTGAGATAGCTGTGGCTTGTTCTGTCTCTCTGACCTTCCAGTGTTCACCCCATTACCTGGCTCAGGTTTGATTTTATTAATAAGAACTTTTAAGATTCCTGCTGCAGAATTTTATTTTGTGATGTTGTTATTTTGTTGTTGTTGTTTAATCCTATTCTGGTTGCATGGTTAAGAGCATGAAAGTACTACAAATTAACTGTGTTTTGTTATGGTCAGCTAAAGGTCCCAACAGCCTGGACATAGGGCACATGTGACCACTTTCTGTCCTTTACAAATGTACCTAATGGATGGAATCAACAGTTGGAGCACTATTGACTAATTGTTTCATCACCTAATGTCAATCATCTGGTGACACTGTATGGCTTGTATAGGTCAAGTTTGTCTAAGGTCAAAGTGAAGGTAACTAATTTTTTTTTTCATTTGCTTACATCCAGTGAATTAAAGGAATTAGGACTAAATTTATATGTACTCCTTTATGTAGAAGCCCATTTGTATTAACTCCTTAGGGGGAACCTTATCATGGGTGCATATACATATTTACATCACATATATCACAACATGTGTAAAAGTAGAGAACAACTACATCAAATCATAGGTGTGGCTAGCAGCTGGACCTGAAGAGCAACTGGTCCATAAGCAATTACTTAGAACAACTACAGAAACTCTAAATAGAAACTCAATAGACATGCAGGTGACTGTGTTCATCAGAGTGCTTCCATAGTGGACATTCAAATCTCCATCACAGAGATCTCACCCTAAGCACCATGGGGACACAGCTTTTAACTCTTCTCTGAGTCCCCTGTAGGGAGTTCCCAACTCAGTGTGTGCTGAGAGAACACTGGGTAGGGAAGTCAGTCTTAGTAGGTCACTCTGGCTGCTCTCCACAGCAGCCTCAAGCATTCACTTGGGGTATATTAATAGTACCAGCCAGTGGTTAGGTTACTGCATGAATGACTGGATGAATTCTACAACTGAGAAGCTCACCAAAGCCAGGAGGTGGTGGCCATGCCTTTAATCCTAGCACTCTGGAGGCAGAGGCAGGTGGATCTCTGTGGGTTTGAGGCCAGTCTGGTCTACAGAGTGAGTTCCAGGACAGCCAGAGGATACACAAAGAAACGCTGTCTCAAAAACAAAACAAGGAGAGAGAGAGAGAGAGAGAGAGAGAGAGATCACCAAATAGGAAACCCTTTAAGTGAAAAGATACTCAGTGTGGGAAAACCGCTGAGTCATACAGTGTTTGCCCTGCATGCATAAAGGTCCAAGTTTGAGCCTAGGACCCAAGTTTTAGAGGAAGGGATGGTAGAGCATGCTGGCCATCTCAGAAGTACTGAGGTAGAGACAAGTGGATTCTGGGGACTCAATGGTCAGCCAGCCTAACCTGCCTACTTGCTAATCCCCAAGTCAGTGAACCCTTCTGTCTCAAACAAAAGATGGGAAACAGGTAGAGAACTACAGCCTTGTCAGTTCTCTGGCATCCCCTGCACAGGCATGAGCACAGAGTATGTGTACACTACCCCTGCCCATGAGCACCCACCCCTGTCCTTCACCACACACACAGGAATAGAAACAGAATTACCAAATGTCAGCTGGATCACACAATTCCTGCCTGCCAGTGATAATGTTTTCTATGAAACTGATTTCTGCAGTTGTTTGTTTTATTTTTTTTTGAGACAGTATCTCCCCATGTAACTCTGCCTGGTCTTTAACTCAACAGAGACCTGCTGCCTGCCTGTGCCTCCCAAGGGCTGGGATGAAAGGCAGGTACCACCATGAGCAGCTAAGAAGTTGCTTTCATTTTGAAAACTCCAGCCGTGTAAACAAGAGGACTTGCATTTCATTCTTCAGAACAAACACAAAAACCCCAGAAGAGATGGTTTGTGCCTGTGATCCTGGACACAGGAAGATCCCTAGGCCAGTGTAGCCAAATGCATAAGTTTACAAGTTCAGAGGGAGACCCTGCCTCAGAAAGCTAGGACACCGCATGTTGACTTCAGGCTTCCTTGTGCAAGACCACGAGGGTCATAGAATTGACTAGAAAAGCAGTTAGGAGAGCCTGATTTCAGAGGGGACCAAACTTGCTAGGTTTTTAAAAAAGACATTAAAAAAAAAAAGACTAGAAGGGTGTGGTGCCTATTTATTGTCCACTTGACTATATCTGGAAAGACCTACAATCCAGAAATGGAGGGCACACCTGTGAAAGATGTTTTGCCTGATTTCCTGTGGATGAGTCTACTTCTAGTCAGGACCTTTGAAGCAGGAAGATACATGCCTTTAGTGCAGATCTTGAGGCAAGAAGATACAACTTTAATCTGGAACATACCTTATGTCTGAAGTTTATAGAAGAATATAGAAGAAGGAAGCTTTTGCTTTCTGTCTGCTAGCCCTCACCTTGCCAGTACATCCATTCCTTCACTGGCATAAGAGCCTACTTCTTCAGGATTCCAGCACATACTGAAGGTCAGCTGAGACATCCAGCCTTGTGAACTGAGCAACTACTGGATTCTAGGACTTTGCATTCACAGCCAGCAGTTGTTGGATTAGCTAGACGGGAGCCTGTAAGTCATTCCAATAAATCTCCGTATATATAGAGAGATTCATTCTCTAAGTTCTGTTACTCTGGAGAATCCTGACTAATATAAGGCCTCGGAAGGTGGAGGTGCAGTTAGGGAGAGAAAGGAGGTGGGAGCAGGGAGGAGGCAGGAGGATGGATTGACACATCCAGAGAGGAGTGGAAAGGATCCCTAGGCCATAGGCAGGAGACGTGCGGGGCGGGGAGGGAGGTGGGGGGGACGAGGGAATGCCCACAAATGCAGCGCAGTTCGGCCAGGGTTACTTCCGTTTCTGATTGCGGCTCCATGTGGTCACTTTCTTTTCCTTCTGCCCAGGTTTGCCACAGAGTGTCCCCCAGGACATGACTGCTGAGTGCGCGCCTTGAGGAATCTGGGCGGTGTGGACTCCGAAGCCTGGAGCCCCTGCTGCTCGGTCCCCACACCTCCAATCCCTCTTGCCGCCTCCCGACCCCACCCCCGCCCCCCGCCCCAGCATTTCGACTCGAAGGAAGGGAGGGGCCACATCGCAATCCACAGCCACAGGGAGTGGGGATCAGCCAGCAGGGGCCCCGGCGTGACTCTGAAAGGATCTGGACAAATAGGAACTAGTTTTACCTTGAATTCACTGCGGTTTCAAGAACTTTCTGTGGGCGGGGCCATCAGCAGAGAGTCTTTGAGGTTTTTCTGTCATTCCGGACAACTCGAGTCACTCCTGTGGCCGCCTCCCTCTAGAGAAGAAACCATGGAGCTCGCAGCAGCCACCAAGAGAATTTACTGCCTCCTGGCCCTGCTTCTCTCTGAGCTGTCTGTCTGTCTGTGTGCAGGGCTAGATGGTGAGTTCCGGGGATCCGATGCGGACGCGGCAGGGCGGGGGGTTTAAGAGGGTACGGTTTGTCTGTGTTCAGAGATAGCCAAGGAGTTTCTGGGATACAGGGAGAAGGGGGTCGGGGATGGAGTGGGGTGGGGAGAGGAAGGAGCGGGGAGGGGGCACACAGTTATTTGTGTTTGGGGTTAGCCAGTGAGTTCCCAGATCAGACTGGGTTGGGGATCACAGTGTGGAAGATCAGGGTTTCCTCAGCTCTAAGACTCTTTCCTGAAGAGCCCAGGTCTCAAGTTCCTTTCAACCCTCTCCCCAGCTCTCTCTTCTGTACCAAAACCAGCTCTCAGGCATTCTCTGGGCTCTTTGAACTCAGTGTGTTTTAATAGAAGATCACAGTACATGCATCCAGCAGCCTCTCTACACATTCTCCCCCCTCCCTCCAAAGGTCTGTGTCTTTGATGGAGGAGTTCACTCTGTAGTCCAGGCTAGCCTTGCCCTCACCATGTAGCCCAAGCTGGCCTTGAACTACACTTGCCGTTGAACTCATATGAACACTTATATGCAGGAACTGAGGGTCTGTGCCACCACTCCAAGATTACAGCCTACCCACTTGGTTTATTGTTGAACCACACCCCAGCTCACCTCGCTTCCCCATCTTGCCTCACTAGTCCACTCAGAACAGAGCTTTAAGCCCCTCGTTCACTAGCTGCCTCCACATACATACCCCTGACTGAAGATACTCTTCAGTAAACCCACCTCTCCTCCCCACACAACCCAAAGCAGAGGGATGGGCGCTCTTTCCACTATGTAGGGTAGCTAAGTGGTACAGAGTAGGGGCACGTGGAAGCTTCCTCCTTTGCACCCCAGGCCCATCTAGTCTACTCCCTGGGCAGGCAGCATCAGATAATAGTATTCATTTAGGCAGAAATCAGTTTCTCTATAAAAAGTCGGGTACCAAATATTTCCAAATTGGCAAGCCATACTGTATCTGCCTCTTCATCAAATATTTAATCAATGAACAGGAGACCAGATTTGGCCTCTGACCTAGTCTTCTGACCCCAGATTAAGGTACATGCAGTATCACAGTATTGGTGCCCATCCCCACATCACCTTCCCCAAGTGATGTGAGAGTTCCTGTTTCAGAGTCAACAGTGAGTCCTGTGCTGCCTGTGGCTTCTGGTGAACTGGAGGTGGCATGAGAGGGGACTAAAGTTTGTGACCCACTGAACTCTCTTCTGCTGTCCAGTGGGTTCTTCGGTTCACACAACCCTTGAAGATATAAGTTAGGCCGAGGTGTCAGGTTACTGGGGACCTCATTCCTGACACATCTTCCATGGGAAGGTTTTTTTTAGTGTACTGTACAGGAGAACAACGGAAGCTGTGCCAGACAAAGGTCTCTTCCTGATATAGAATCCCTGACCATGCAAGTGACTCACTTTCTGAGTCTTTTCCCTGCATATGGGGCCTATCTACCTAATGTCCTACCTACCTAGTAGGAGAGAAGCCCAGCTTGAGATAGTCCTCTGAGGGTTTGTGGTCACTGATTCCGCATGACCAGAGACCCCCACCCCCCAACCCCTGTCCCAGGGTTCAGTACAATGTCAATAGCCACATTTGGATGAATCATGTTAGGAGCAGGAGTTGGATCATTGGTTAAGAGCTCTTGCTGCTCTTCCGCAGACACAGAGTTCCCAGCACCCTGGTCAGCAAACACACAACTGCCTACAACTCTAGCTCCAAGGGGTCTGAGGCTCTCTTCTGACCTCAGCAGGCACCCACATGCATGGGGACATACAGAAAGACAGACAGACACATCAGTTTCAAAAAATTAAAATTGAATGAAAAATGATACATATTTGTCTGCTGCCTGAGCATACTTTTGATCCTAAGGGTCCATATTATGATTCTCCAATTAGGGACTTCCATGAGCAGCACACAGTAACTTCCCTAAGTACAGGTGCCTCAGTAGTATAGACGATCATGGATCGTTGGCCTGACAGGCAAGTAAGTGTGTTTGAGTGTGCGTGTGTGTAAAAGTGTGGTGTGTGTGTGTGTGTGTGTGTGTGTACGTGTGCGTGTGTGTTGTATCTCCCCTGGAAACACAACTATTATAAAAGAGATAGCCAGGTACTGCTATAGAAGGCAAGCAGCACAGGTAAGTTTGAAAAGAGATTTAACACCCTTTACAGTGCTTTCTTTTTCTTTTTTCCCCTCTTATTGAAAATAGAAGCCAGGCAGTGGTGGCACACACCTTTAATCTCAGTACTCAGGAAATAGAAGCAGGCAGATCTCTGTGATTTCGAGGCCAGGCTGGTCTACAAGTGAGTTCCAGGACAGGCTCCAAAGCTATATGGAGAAACTCTATCTCAGAAAAAAAAAAAAAAAAAGGAAGTAGATTTTCTCATGTATGTTTCCCTGATTATAGTTTCCCTTCTACTCCTCCCACCACTTCCTCCCCACCTCTCTTCCCCTCCGGATGCACTCCCTAATTGTCTCTCACTAGAAAAGAACAGGCTTCTATGGGATCACAAACAAACATGACAGAACAAAACATAATAAGGTGAAGCAAAACCATCATATTGAAGTTGGACACAGCGAACAGCAGGAGGCAGAGTCCCAAGGGCAGGCACAAGAGTCGGAGACCCACTCATTCTCACAGTCAGGATTCCCATAGGAATACTAAGCTAAAAGCCATAATATACACGCAGAGACCCTGATGCAGACCCGCAGACCCATGTTGTCCCTGGTCTTGCTGCTTCAGACTCTGTGAGCTCACAGGAGCCTTGCTTAGTGGATTCAGAGGGCTTGTTCTCCCAGTTTCCTTCACCTCCTCTGACTCTTATGATCTTTCCTCCTCCTCTTCTGAAGGATTCCCTGAGCTTTGAATTGAGGATTGATGGAGACCCACCATTTAGAAGCCTTTCTATGGTGACTGGATAAGGCACTGATCTATGAATATAGCAGAATATCATTAGGGGTCATTTAATTGGCACTTTTGTTTTAGACCAATAGTGTTTGGTTTTACCCTAGGTCTCTGGGCTGTCTAGTCCTGCTGGTTGGGGCACTGGCAATCTTATGGGGATCCTGAGAAAATTAAGAATTATGGTCAAGTCCTGACTGGAGTAGTCTGTGAGGCTGCCTTGTCTGAGCCAGTTGCCTTGAAGCTGTTCTGGATATTGGAACATCTGGAAACCTCTCAGGGGGTCTTCCTTGATCAAACTATATTAGCTTGGAAGCAATCCATAGGTTCTCATCTTCTGTGGAAACAAAAGCAGAACCTCTTTTCCAAAGTAATGTATCCTTAGACACAAATTTTGAAGTCAAGATACCTTTAATATATATATAATATATATTATATATAATATTACATATAATATATATATATGCCTAACCCAGCAGCCTTTACAATCAAATGTTTTTCTGCAGTTAAAAATCCCAAAGACAATATAATCCAGACCCTGTGTAATTTCCATCTTTATGTGGCTTTTTTAAATATTACTTTTACTGTCTCTTTAAAGACTTTATTTTTTAAAGAAACTATTTCTTTATATCTGTCTATCCTCCTTTTCCCCTGTCTTCCAAGCCTACGTATATTTTTACACATATTGTAAACCATTTGGAGGTTTATTCCATCTGAATCTGTCTTTTGTGTATCTATAATCCTTTTCTGATCATTGCAAACTGCAGCCTGGCTAAGATTGAAGCATGTGCCACCACCCACTTCAGCTTTTTTACAAGGTGACTCCACCCACTTCAGCTTTTTAACAAGGTGGAGGTACCTAGGAAAGTCATGCTTTCCCTGCAGCTCTGGAACCCACACTGCCATCTGAGAGGTCCATGGTAGCATCAGAGGATTGTGCCAGACTAAGACAGGTGAAGGTTACCCAGGACTCAGGATCTAGCTTTCCCGACCAATGTACCCTTCCAAGAGTCTAGGTTTACAGAACGAGTTCTGTGGTCCTCTGCTTCCTGTTTGGACCTCATCTGCATGTTTTTCTCACAGGTACATACTCTGTGTTTAATAACTTCACTATCAAGGCTCATTCCTCACCCTGGCAGGAACGATGGTGCTCAGTGAACAGAGTACCTTTCCTGCAGTATCATGACAATAAAGCCACGCCTTTGGGTAACCTGGGAAAGGTGGTAAAGGCCACCAAAGCATGGACAGGTTTCACCGAACGTCAGAATTACATTGGAGAAGAGTTGAGGAATCAGATACTTAACACAGAAAAAGAGGCAGACAAGACCATGGGTAAGTATGGGACAGGATGCAAAGATAGGATGCCTTTAATTCCAACACTCTGGAGGCAGAGACAGGCAGATCTCTGAAATCTAGGCCAGCCTGGTCTACAGAGAAAGTACCAGGACAGGCAGGGCTACACTGAGAAACCCTGTCTTGAAAACACAAAATTTTTTTTAAAAAGATAGAAAGAAAAGAAAAGAAGAAAGAAACAGGAAGGGCAGAGCACATGTGGGAAGGGGACTGTGGAGTATTTGTATAAAAGAGCTGAATAGTGACACAACCAGGGAGTACTTTGTATCCAGTGGGTAAGAAATGACAAGCCAGGGAGGAAAGAATACAGGTCCCTAAGTGTGTGGAGAAAGACTTGACCTTGGAGGGGTGATGGCTCTATAAGGGATAGAAGATGATGATTCTGTGTGTCATTTGCAGATCACTGCACCTGGCAGGTCATCATGGAATCTCATTATAAACAAGGACAACTCACTGATGCCTCCTGGAAATTCATCATTGATGGACAGGATTCCTTCTACTTTAATCCAGTGACCAACACGTGGAGAACGATTCATGATAAAGCCACAGGTATCATGAAGAAATGGGAGATGAACACAGTTCTAGCAACGGATCTAGCAAGATTCTCCATGGGAGATTCCAGTTACTACCTCAAGGAGTTCTCAAAGCACTGGAAGGAAATTCCAAGTAAGTAGTTAGGTAGATTATCACAAGGAAACCTCCACAGAGTAGGAAAGTTCTCTTGAAAAGTCTGGTGACTTCCTTCTGTAGACATCAGCATGTGTGGATAATGGAAGATTTGATAGACTGAGTGATTTCTTGGTGGTCTTCCTGTTTGGGGAGCCAGTGATGACCATAAGGATTTCTCTTTCTCACCTCACCTACCAATGTCTCTCATTTCCTATTTACCAATGGCTCAGGCACTGCATGGCCTGCTAATGGGCCCCAAGTCTGTATGCATCACTGTAAACTTCCAGTATTTTCTTCCTCACTTATAGCTACCCTTGTACCAGCTCCATATCACTCTGAAACAATTTGTTACCTTTCTCTGACACAATTAAACACCACCAATTGAGCCAACATCCATAAAGCTCTACCCACAGAAAATATGTCACATTATTTGATGGTTTTATAGACATTCCCTTCTTTAGTAATGAAATAGCCTCTGTAAGGACATCTTACACACACACACACACACACACACACACACACACACACACACACCCTATTTATCTCTCTATCCAAGATCTGATAAAACAGATCACACAGGAGTCCTAGGGCAGCCTAGAGAGAGAAGTTGCTGATTGAAATGTTTTGAGTTTTTTCCATATTTTTCCAAATTTTTTTTAAAGGACTAACATCAAAGGACCTAGATACCACCCAGTTTCCATCTTCCGGCTCTCTCTCTCCAACCACCCAGTCTCCATGTATTGCAGCATTTATCATCATGGGAGTCAACTTACTAGTCTTTATTTTGGCATGATTGTGGAGACCTTCGGTACCCAAGGAGGTAAGGAGCAGCCTGGCTCTCGTTCTTGTCCTTGAGTATTAGTCTGGTAAGGACATAGGAGCGGGGTCCCAATGGTCTCACCCAAGCCACTGTCTATCACAGTGGTTCTCTCTCCACTGGAATGGTGCCTCTTCTTATCCTTGAGCTCTCACTCCACAGTAATGTTGGAGATGACTATTGTTGAGGTACAGGAGGCCAGCAGAGTCAGCATAAGTGTGCAGTTGCAAGAGGGATGAAACCGGAGAGGCCTCCTGAGGTGACACAGAATCCAGGAAGAGGATCCAAATGCAAGGAAACCTGGAATAGGGTTCCTCCTCATAACCCAGCAAAAGGTTCCCCCAAGACTCTGATGAATATCTGTTTGCTCTCTGAGGATGACATGATTGTCTTTAATGTACAGAAGCTGTCCATCACCTGCTGTGAATGCTCGAGACCATGAGAAGCAACATTATTAGAGCAAGCCTTGATTGCAAGCTAACTTCTTTCCTTAAGTTTTCGTGTGTGTGTGTGTGTGTGTGTGTGTGTGTGTGTGTGTTATATGTATCTGTGCACTTTGTATACACCCATGTATACAATAGATACGAGAAAAGAAACCCATCATATTCCCTGTGTAACAATATTCCCTGTGTAACAAGGTCTCTCACTGAACTGGAGCTAGGTCTGCAGCCCTCAGGCTCCATTGATCCTCCTGCTTGTACCTCCTGTGTCCCTGAAATTACAGGCTCACCCACCCATGATCAGCTTTTGCCTGGGAGGTTGGGAATTGAAATCCAGGTCCTCACACTTGCACAGTAAATGCTCTTACCAACAGAGCTATATTCCCAGGTTCCCAAAACTGAATTCTGTTGATACTCTGGCTCCCAGCCCAATACATAACTTCTGCTCAGATACCAAGAGTGGCCAGCATCTGAATGAAACAAGCTTCCCAATTCCTCACTTGTGTGACCTCATGCCCTGCTCCTTGCAGAGACCCTTGCCTTGTGTCCACTTGGTGCGTCTGAATAATTTGTAAGAGACGTTTGTTCCCAATCAGTTAGGACTGCCCAGTGCACTCAGTCCCTCACAGTTCCTGCCACGTTAGATGTAATTGGAGTGGCTGGTGACATTTTATTTGAGGGGGTGTATTTATTGCAGTTTAGTGGGATTTAATTATCGATGTGACCACACTCTTTTTTCTGTGTTGTTGCTGATGGGCAGAACCACAGCCAACTGTGCTAACTAAATACCACAAGAATGAAATTGAAGTGAAATATGAATTATCATGCCCTGGGTCCTTTCACAGCAGAAAGAATGAGGTATGATATATCTATCTGCAGATAGAAATGTAAAGGACCTCCACAAGTTCAAATCTAGCACCTCTTGGGTGGATGGCACCCCTCACCTAGAGCCCACTTGTCACCCTCAGCTTCAGTGAAGCTCACGCATGCCATCCTATTTCCCACAGTCCAGGCTCTAAATTCTAACGGCAAAAGTCTCATATTTGGAGCCTGCTAGTGGTGAAGCAGAAGCAGGAGAAATTGCCAGGAGTTGTGATGTGCTATTGCACAGCAAGGTGACCAGAAGGACACAGCTCCACAGTTTTGCTCAGTAGAGAGGGACTTTGAGTATATTGCAAAAGGTGCTGAAGAAAATAATTTATCAATGCGGTTTATCAATTTTTTCCCACGGGTGTTTAACGTTCAGTTTTCTTTATCTAAAGACATGGACATGTGAGTAAAATGAATGGGTACCTAAGGGAGAACGCACATAAAAGCTTTTCAGAATTTTGTCTTTGGGGCCTGGAGTATTGGCTCATCTGTTAGGAACACTTACTGCTCTTGCAGAGGAGCCAGGTTCAATTCCCAGCACCTACACGACAGCTCACAACCACATGTAACTCCAGTTCCAGAGGCTCAGAAGCCCTCTTGATGTCATCTATGTGTCCCTGTACATATGTGTTGCGTGGGCATATGCTCAGGAGCACACACAGACACATAAAATAAAAACTTCAGTAATTTTTTTAAAAAGCATTTAGTATTTTGAACATTGGGATTCATGTCTCACAGTGGCCATTTTAAGACTTATACCAACTTTGTTTCTTGCTTTTCTTTGTTAGCAATATGTTTTATTTAACCGTCTTTTAAATGTGACCTTAATATGGAATCAATACAAATCTCAAAAAAAAGATATTTTACTTCCTTTTTAGTTGAGGCTGGAGAGATGGCAAAGAAGTTAAGAGCACTGGCTGATCTTCCAGACGTCCTGAGTTCAATTCCCAGCACCCACACGGTGACTCACAACCATCTATAACAAAACCTGGTGCCCATTTCTGGCTTGCAGCTGTACTTGCAGGCAGAACACTATATATGTAATAAAAAATAAACCTTTACAAACATACAGGACTGTGATGAAGATTGCCAAGGTCCTAACTAACTATTTCAATATGGTATAAAAATTTCCCTGTAAGCAAGGGGTGGAAAAAAGATTCACATCTACTATCAGTTGACATGTTAGATTTTTAAGTCAATATAATTATTTTGGAATAACTGTTATTGCATAAAAAAAAATTCAAATCTACCTGTATATTTGGTCAAAGCTACAGTTCTACCATGTGGAAAGCTGAGGCAGGAGGATTTTTACAAGAGTTCAAGCCTGCCATGGTTATATAGTAAGTTGAAGGCCAGCTTGGACTATAAAGCAAATCCCTGTGCCCAAAACACACAAAATAAAAGCTAAGTTAAATGACCAGCAAAAACAGAAATACAAGTATTTTTCCTGGCCTTTCATATTTCTTGATTTTTTTTCATGTTTGCTGATTTTTTTTTTTTACTCACAATTTCTTTTTCAATGCATGTACAACTCCAGAAACATCTGAAGTCTTATCATACCAGAGCTTAGAGTGGCAGAAAGATCTAGAAGGAAAAAATGAAATAGAGAAGGGTTGTGTGACTGAGTTCTGTGGCCTGTGAGGTGGGGGAGTGTCTGAGAAATGAAGAGGTGTGGGATGCTGTAACTGGATGCACAGGAGCCCACTGTAATCCACACCCCTGTTTGTCAATAGGTGCTCCCTGCCACTCCTCTTCCTCTGTAGTCTGACCTCCAGTCCTCATCACCAGCTGTGTCCAGTGACTTTTGAACAGTTCATGTGCCTTCTTCAGCAAAGCAAACAAACATATTTCTGACGACATCTTGGAAACCTGTACTGTTGACTTCTGACCAAACCGATGGGGAATCCTCAAAGTGATGGTCCTCGGAGCCTGACTCACCAGGGCATCTAAGTGTAACAGGTCATTGCCATCAGGGGCTTCTTCTCAATTTGTTCCCTTTCCTGTCTTATTCTTAGATGATAGCTTTGTGGAGATCAGGCTGGGGCCGGGCTCTAAACTACTCCTCACTGTGCAAAACAGTGGCTTGCCGTGAGTGACTCCATTTTACATGCAGCAGTTGGGGCTCCCTTCTGAGTGCAATGCAGAGGCTGGATGACACCTCACTTTGCACACAGACGCATGCCTGTCCAGACCATCCACAAGGCACAGGCTGATGATGATTCACTTAATCCTAAAGTAAAAATGTGTGAAGGCATCAAATCGCTGATATATGTAAAGTTGGGAAGAGTTCAGATCATAAATGAGGATTAGTTAGAACTGAGAGGACATTGGGAATGTCAGTGCTCTCGATTGAACCAAATCATTATGAGAATCCTGGTTGCACCTGGTAGATTTTTAATTCTATATTATTTTTAATTGTTCTTTTTGTCAAGTGTTTAAGAGCCTGAAGATGGCCAATAGCTGCTTTTTGTTGTTGGCAGTTGTATCTCTTTAGGGTTACTTTTAGGGATGTTGGAGAGATTTTGGAGACCCTTGTCTCCACTTATTGTCATCTGCTGGACAAATGGTATTTTTCCGTGAAATGATCCAAAGCTCCAACTCTGGGATCTCCATAGCCTCTCTGATGCTATGAGATCCTTTTAGAGCTGTCCCACTGTCCTCCACCCTGGGACATGGCCAACCTGGAGGTGAAGATGAACACAGTGGCTGTCAGCCTAGTCTTTGGTTCTCATTGCTTTGGCCTTCTAGTCATGGCTGCTGAAAACTCAGAAAGTCACTTATGCCAGACTTGAGGAACAGATAGTGGTTTTAATAACTTTCAGGGGTGACCAACTCACAGCTTGGAATACCCATGAATGTGGCCAAATCAAATTCAAAGACTTGCTTAAAATATTATGGGACTGTTTTGCAAAGATTTTCAGGTCACTGGAGTGTATGGTGAATTATGTAGATTCTCGAGCATGAATTATGCAGATCACTTTGTGTCATAGTATCAAAGATTAGACACTTCTGATGAATAAATGTAGACAAGGACAGATATCAAATCAATCTTGACTCTGGTAAGACCCCATTGTTGACAAGTTAAAGTCCTGACAAACACAGAAGAAATTACAAGTAGTTGTCTTGACAAACGTGAATGTAATTGAGAAACTTTTTTATTAACCCATACCATTTTAAATTAACTGTCACAAACTTTGTGACATACAGAAACTTCTGCTTTTTCATGATCTTTTAACAATCCTTTAGGGTTTAATTAATTTATCATAAAAATCCTTCTGACCCATAAGCATATGCTCTCCATCAGAAATGCATCTTTATACCTATATATAGCCATTGCCATCTCTTTGTCGGTTACTTCTGTTCTTTGTTAAATCTTTGTTCCTGCTGTGATTTGGGCTTCTTTTTTTCCTTGAAACTACAAAAATCTGAACACAGCAAAATTTTGTCATTTTCTTGTTTTCAAAATAGGTTCCAATGCACAATATTATCAAGTCTTACATTGTCATTGGTTAATGTGCTTTTTCACACATAGCTTCAATAACCTGTTGACATTATTTGTATAATGCTGATATTTTCTTTTTTCTTCATAAATTTAAAATAATCCAATGTGTTGGATTTGTTTGTATCTTCTGAATTAAAAAATCTTTGAACTAACCATGCATGTTCTCTTTCTTACTTATCAGCCAATTTAAATTAAATCCTTTGAGGAAGGACTTTTTCATGTAAACATACCACATAGCATCTACCTGAAGGTGGAGAACAGATTCATCAAATCAAAGACACAGGCAAACAACTGGGCCAGGCAACAAAATGACACAGAAACCATGGCATGTGTGAACAGAAGTGCCCAGAAAGACATTCACCCACATAAGCTAATTGACTGAGTAGATCTTCAGTGATGTGAGATGCTGGAATGCCACAGGTCCAGAGATACATTGTCTTGGGCCATCTTCAGTCCTGTTAGGAACAATTTATTGACTATCTCTGTATGTAACATCCTTATGATTATTAGATAAGTCCTTAGAATGTATGAATAGACCCTCTAGATTCCCCAAACCCAAAACTAAGAATTTTTTCAGATGGAATCTAAGGCCTAGAGTGAAGATTTCTCACTAGGCATCGAAGGCTGGGAGTGAAGATTTTCCACCCTTGCTATCACCTAGCAGCCTGATGTCTCCACCAATGTATTTGAAAGATTATTGATTTATGACCGTCTTTGTTTCTCTAGTATAAAAAGGTCATAAAACTGCTGCTTCAGTAATTTTTATTTTAGGACAAAATTCATTCAAAATCCTTTCTTGCCAGAGCATTTTCTTCTTGTCAATAATCTGTTTTACACACACACACACACACACACACACACACACACACACACACACCTATTACCTTCTGTGTGTCTTTCTCCAGTTACTAGTTTTACATTCATTTATAGAATTCTTGAATATGATTTAGTATTTTCTCATGAGGTCACAAAGGCCTTGACATAGGCCACATCTGACCCTTTTTTGTCCTTTAATAATAGATGTCAGTTTATTAAAACTTTATTATAAGCAACTGCAAACAGCTGGGCTTGTTAGTGTACATCTTTAATCCCAGCTCCTGGAAGGGAGAGGCAGGCTTACCTCTCTGAGTTCGAGGCCACTCTGGTCTACAGAGCTAATTCCAGGACAGCTAGGGATACACAGAGAGACTCTGTCTTGAAAAAAAAAAAATGTGGTTTTTTTTTTTAATTTTTAAAGGAACTTGCATTTTTTCAAAAGCACACATCCAAATTAATCTTCCCCAAAGTTCAGAAACACTCTAATAAGAAACTCAATAGACATATGACACTGTTTTAGTTCTATACAGTTAGAATAGCCGTTCTAATTAGTAATCTTTAAATTTGGTTGCAGAATGCTATTAAAGTCTATGTTATTATCAGTTAACTCATTTCAAAATGTAACTTAGGAACTGGAGCTGTGACTCAATGGTTAAGACTGGTGACTGTTCTTGCAGAGGACCAGGATTCAATTACTGCCCAGCACCTACATGGTGGCTGAGGACAACCTGTAACTCCAGCTGCAGAGGATCCTCTGGCCTTGGTGGGCACCTGTATTTAACACATAAATTATGTGGTGACACTGTTTGTATGAGATTTGTGTTAGGTCAAGGTTGTATAAGGTCAAATTTATAATAACAAATTGGTTAGTTTTGTTATGTCTTATGAATTGAAGGCAGAACAAAACTCACATAGTCTCTTGTCTTCATATATTCGATTTAAATCAGCTCCCTTTGGGGAACTTTATTGTGTAAGCATATATATCAACAATTTTTATCCAAAAGTAGAAGACAAACATATCAAATCATAATCCCAGCTAACTGCTGGAATGAAGACCAAATGACAGATTTTTGAAATTCTTTGAAAACAATTACGACAACTCTAGCAACAATCTCAAAGAACCATGTGGGTGATTATGTTTAATCAGTGTTTCACTGGGGGAAAAACCATCCAAACCACAAAACAGAACTTAATTGTAAACATGGGAGGAGTCAGCTTTACATTCTCCCTGCAGCATGTTTCCAAGCCCATGTGTGAGGAACAAACAGTGTGTTATTTCACATAAAGCAGGAGAGTATGTGGGAGGACTCCACACACCTGCAATATCTCTCCTTAGTGGTGCGGTCTGGCATGGCTGCAGGCATTCTATTATCCTTTGCCTTTCAGTGTTCACACTTCAGAGGGTGAGTGCTGAGAAGGGATCCTGGCAGTGTGGGAAGGAAAGAGGACCGGGGTCCACCTGGGTGGAAATCAGAGCTACCTGGACTGGAGTTATCTTGGAGAGATTTAGAAAAACCTATGGGAACTCAGAATGGGGCTGTTGAGACAGGGGGTCAAGTGTGGGAAAGAAGGTCGGCCTGCCTGTATACACAGCCCAGTTTTCTTCTGCACAGGCACCAGGGCCATCACAGCCCTGCAACAGCTGCTTAGGCTTGGCCTTCTCTTGGCACCTTAAGTCACCCCTGGCACCTGCAGGGTCTGAAGAAAGGAGCCATGGCCTGGGCTGGAGTCACCAAGCTCAATCACAGCACCCAGGCTCTGTGGCTACACTCAGTTGTTCTACAGGTCAGACTGTGAGGGTGTCTGGCAGGCGAGTTCAGGTGACCTGACTGGGGGAGCCTGGATACTGGGACCAGCATGGAGAAGCCTGAGTCTCAGTTGGCCATAATGGCTCTGTGTAGTGCCCTGTCCCCCATGCTGGCTCTCTACAGCATGCTGCAGGGCAGCTGTACTTTTGAGTCGGCATCCCACCCTTCCCTCTCTGACACAGAGGAAAAGTGAGAGAAAATGTTACTGCTGTAGAATACACAGAGTCTGGAAGAGAGCAGGGCAGGAGAGCAGACTTGCTTCCTACCCTACCCTACAGGCCATCTAACCCTCCCCCAACCTGCAGATCCACAACCTCTCCAGCTGTCCCTGGTCACCCAGCCCTTACCCTCCCTTCCCATCTTCCAGCAGATCACAGCACACGCACTAGTACACATGCTGCCTTTTTAATTTTTTAAATTTATTTATTTACTTATTTATTTAATTATTTATTATTTTTAATTTTTTTTATTGTGTGGCAGAATCACATTTTATGACCCAGGATGACTTTGATTTGCAGCAATCTCCTTCTTCATGCTCCTGAGGGCTGGGACTACAGACTTGTCACCAAGCCAAGCTTCATTTCCCACTTGATTTACAAGAAACATCCAGCTCACCTCCAGGCTCTACCCATCAAGAACTTCTACACCATTTTGCCTGGGAAAGGGCTTTAACTCTTGATTCCTGGGGCCTGAGGCCACATCACACCAAATCTGTGCACTCTCACCCACAGAACTCAAAGGATGGGGATCAGGCTTGTTTCCATAACAGGACACTTGTAGGAGTGCTCAGTGGGCCACAGGGAAGCTCCTGCCCTTGCATCCCAAGTCCATCTGGTCTACCATCTGGGGCACCAGCATCAGATAGTGCTGTTTATTTGGACCGGAGTCAAGGTTTCTGTATTGGGAGGGCACTAAATATTTGCATCTTGACAAGTCAGTCACACCATATCTATCTCCACATCAAAAGCCCAATTCTGCCTTGTGTGTGATGGCAGGATGTGATAACATACAAGTGGACAGGGGACAAGATGTGGTCTTTATCTAAGTCTTCTGACCCCAGATCAGAGTATAGTCTGTATCCCACCATTAGTTTCCGATCCCCAGACCACATTCGTCAAGTGAGACCAAAGCTGCCTACTTCACAGTCAACAGTGGGTCCTGTGCTCCCTGTGGTTATGGGTGACAGAGGAAGGTTCTGGGGTTGCAGTCCACTCTCTCTCTTTTGCTGTCCAGTGCATTTCCTCATTCAAGTGACCTGTGAGTGGAGGCTGAGGTGACAGTCTAGGGGATGATTAATCTGAGCCATTCTTCATGATAAGGTGTAGTTGTAAGTATGTGATCTGGAGGAGAAGAATAGCTTTGTCATACAGACATCTTTCTTTGTAGAACAGCTATGATCTACAAGGATCCACATTGTCACAGTTACCATTTACTTCTGGGATCTTCTCTGACTTCTGGACCTGTCTGCCTCATGTCACAGGAGAGGTGGGACCCAGCTCATGGTGGTCCCCTGAGGGCTGCATTGTCACTGGTGTCACAGGACCAGAGGGCTGCTTTCTCTCCCCCAGGGCCCAATAGCATGACAGTAGCCACTTTGAAATTATGTGACTTCCTCTGTTGTGGCTGTACAGACTCTAAAACTCTGTGGTCTCTATTGTGGTTCTTCAATTAGTTACCAAGAACTCCACATAGCACCCAGATTGTCCTGAGTCATGACATGGAGGACATCAGGATACATTCACAATTCATATATTATCCATGGGAGCTTTAACTTACAAGAGGAGAGGTAAGCAGTTTAACAGAGACTGTCTGCCTACAGATCCTTTAGACATTCACAGCAGAATCTAGGGGCCATATGTCTGTCTAGGTGGAACAGTGAACCCCAGAGAAGAGCTGCACCTGCTGTGTGGTGAGGAGTCCTTCTTATTTGAATCTTGTCTCTCTTTCTAGACTCTGGTCTCTCTGAGAAGTAGTTCTGTTGTGGACACTGGGCACAGGAGCCCAGCTTTGTCCTGGGTAGCAGCTCTCTGCCTCCTGATCATGCATTCCTATGGCTAGTCATCAAGGTCTGGCAACATGTAAGTGGCTTACCATCTGTTTGCCTGAAGAATCTGTACATTCTGTCACATAAAGACCACATCTTGTCCCCTGTCCACTTGTTCACATGAACATCCCTCCATGATGATGCCTCCTGACCACTCCACTTCTGTATATTACATCAGGATTTTTCTGCCCATGGTTACCTACATCTCATTTCAGGAACACCATCTGCCATTCCCAGCCCTAGCCTTGTATACTTTTCGTCACTGGACTTCTAAAGAGGCTCATGTCCTTCTCTATGGGCATTCTTTCCATACTTGATGTGCAAGAGTCCTCCATGATTTTTCATGGAACACAGTGGACATATTTCATATCGCATCCTCTTTGACCTGTGTATTTCTCTGAGCCTTTTTATATATGTCCTTCATTATCTTCTTCAGAAGTTCTGGATTTTCTCTTTCATGCAATATGGACCAGCATCTGGCCAGGATCCTACAAGCCATTCCTGGAGCACATGGGCATTATCTCCAGAAAATTCTGGCTGCTTGCTGACTACTAAAAGTCCTGTGTGTCCAAAGCATGAGGAGACAGCTGAGTGGTAGAGGGCCTGCTTCACAACCACAAGGACTCAGGTTTGATCTCTAGAACTCCTGTAATAGAGCCAGGCATGGTGCTGTGTGCTTTTATTGTCAGTCATAAGAAGGCAGAGGCAAGGGAACCCTGGGGTCAGTGGCAAGCCTGTCTAGCCTACTTGGTGAGTCCCAAGCCTCTTAGAGACCTTGCTTATCAATACTATGGTGACACACTTGTAAGAGGTTATAAAAATGGTTTCCTTACTAAATCTGGAGCCCTATATATAAATACTTCCTTCTAAGACATTTATCATTATCCTTATTCATTATTATTATTATTATTATTATTATTTATAGGTACATGTTTGGAAGTTCAGATTCTTTCTTTAAATCACCTTCCTAGTTCACTGTTGCTGCTTCCACAAAAGCAGTTGGCAAAAGAAATTGACGATTTTCTTGATAGGTACCACATACCAAAATTAAATCAAGACCTGATAAACAATTTAAATAGACCTACAACCCCTAAGCTAAAAGAAACGGTTATTAAAAGACTCCAAACCAAAAAAGCCCAGGGCCAGATGGTTTCAGTGAAGAGTTCTACAGAATTTTAAAGAAAAAGCTAATACCAATACTCCTCAAATTGTTCCTTACAACAGAAACAGAAGGAACATTGCCAAATTCTTTTTATGAGGCCACAGTTACCCTGACACCTAAACCACACAAAGATGCAACAAAGAAAGAGAATTACAAATCTCCCTCATTAACATTGATGCAAAAATAATCAATAAAATATTGGCAAATCAAATCCAAGAACACATAATAATATAATCCACCATGATCAATTAGGCTTCATCCCAGAGATGCAAGGATGGGTCAACATATGAAAATCTATCAATGTAATTACCATATAAACAAACTGAAAGAAAACACAGGATCATCTCATTAGATGCTGACAAAGTTGTTGTTGGGGTTGGAGTAGAGAGTGTAGCAAGGGAAGTGGGCAAGTGGGAGAAGGAATCTAAGGAAGTGGGGATGTGGTGGAGCTGAGGTTTGAGAGGTAGGAGAGAGCTAAGAGGGTAAGGCCCCCAAGGGTAGGCAGAGGATCAAGTCAGGGATGAGGGTGGGGTAAAGAACAGGCCAGGAGGAAGAACCATACCCTGCCCAAGGTCAATAGGGGGTGAGGATGGGTTGGGGAAAGCACAGAGTATTGGAGGTAAGGAGTTGGAGTGGAAGATAAAGAGGTAAAGGAGGGAACAGCAGTGAGAGGCTAAGGGTTGCCTTCAGAGCAGAGAGGGCCCCACAGCTGGGGCTAAAAAGAAGGCAAGGACCTGGGTGGGGTCTAGACAGTAGGGGAAGGACAGGATGGAGTGGAGGGAGGGGGTCAGCAGTGGGGGAGAGTGGAAGGTGAGATCCGCCAAGCTTAAGGACTTGGGACAGGAACTGGGAGGAAATGAAGAAACCCACCAACAGCCCCAAGTGACTGCTTGCACAGCAGACAAGTGACTGCTGCACAGGCCCAAAGAACCGACTTTATCCCTTGACTTTCTGCCCTGCTTCAGCTGCCTAGGGTCTCCAAGGGTGCAGCCAGTTTGTGTGGGGAAGGACCACATGCAGTGGGGGGTCTGGGGTTACCAGAGCCACAGAGACCAGGCTGCTCAGCTTCTGTCTGGGTGCCATGGCCTATCTCAGGGAGAGGACCTGAGCCTCCTGGAGCCTCTCCTGGAAGCTGATGTAACCACACAAAACCTCTAAGAGAAGAAGTGACTGGATATGTCACAAAACTGGAAGTGCTGAAGTCACAGCCCTGCCTGGGGGATTTTCATCAATGTCATGAGCAGGAAGTTACATTCTATTCACATCTGGGTCTGGGTTCAGAGGGACTCATGGCATCAGCCACAGTTATCAAATTCATTACTTACACCCTGGCTCCGCTCCCATGTGCTCCAGGGCAGCCCATGATTTAGGGGATTCAACAAGAGGACTTGAGTGGACAGAGGGCCTCAGCACCAGGGAGGAAGAGCCTTCCTAGCTGAGCTGATGATCCTAGGCCCTCCTCAGCCCCCACTACCCACCCTTCAGGCTGCTTCTAGATAACTGTACTGTCCAGGCTCTGCGGCTTGCTCTCTACCTTACCCCCCACCCTCTTTCCCTCAGAGGCTTTCAGAAAAGCTGAGGTTTCTGGGGAAGAATAAATGATATCAGGAGGTGAGATAGTTCGGTGTGGCTAACCAGAATCCCCACTGAAGCTCTAAAACTGCTGAGGCCAAATGCCATAGGCACATGAGGTGATCTCCACCTGGCACTCCAGATCTGCTCAGTTCTACAGACTGTCTTCCCAGCATGCCTTGTGCCTCCATCTCTCCTACAACTCTTTGCGTTTCGACCTTCCACCTCTAAGTGCACTTTGTCTGAAGATCACAGGAGATGGCCCCAGGAACAAGGAGACACACCATCCCAATTCCCTCTCCATTTCTGTATTTATCCTCCTCCTTCTCATTTTTTTCCTCACTGTATAAGGCAGGTTGCCAGCTTCTAACCTCCCCTTTATCACCTTCCTGTAGCTGAGATTACGGGCAGAGATCACCACACACAGCTTCACTGTCTACTTCATATACAGCACCCAGTTCACCATCCTTACACCCCTTCCCCCACTCCCCCTCCCAGGAAGGTGTTTTATCACTACATGCCCCTGCCTGAGGACACACCCCAGGAAATCCATCCCCTCTCATCCACTGAATCTAAAGCAGGAGATATGGGGCACAGTTTAAAACAAGTAGGATACTGCCATCTGTGCTGAGTGGGGCATAAGGAAGCTTCCGGTGTCCCAGAGTTTAGGAGAAAAGCACAGCCTTGCTGACAAGATAGCAGTTGTCTTCAAAAGGAAGGAAATGGAGGTGGGAAGGGGGGGGTGACTAAGGAGGGCTGGAGGAGGGGTCGACAGTGGCAAACAGTGGGACACAAAACGTTGAGGGTTCAGGTGGAGAGATAGGGAAGGAACCTGCAGGGGCAAATGAGTCTGGGATGGAGGAGAATCTTGAGAAAGAGGAAGTGAGGAAGAGCAAGCTAGAGGCTGAGGGAGATTAATGCTGTGTGAAACAAGAGAAGCAGCGGAAAAAAATGATTCAGAGGCACCTACTCGGTGAGTTCAGGAAGTCCTAGGAATGTCACAGTGCAGTGTATGCAGTGGGTGTGGACAACTCATGTCCTGCAAGGCTGGAGCACCGGAAGGACTGAATTCACAGCCCAGGTGCCCAGGACTTTGCCAGTCTCTGCATGGGGTCCTCTGCAGGGTGGTACTAAGGACTCCCAGATTCTCTCCACAGCTCCACTCACACCTGTTGGTAGCTGGGTCTCAGGAAGGTACCATGGCAAAGGCTGAAGACACCCGGGGCAATATTACCCAGAATCTGAGTCTTTTGATTCTACTGAGCTGTCTGGGATCTACACTGTTGGCTGGTGAGCTCCCAAGGTCTAAATGGAGGGGTGCTGGGGAATGGGGACAGATCTGGCTCTAAGTCAGGAAGTTCACAGTACCCCGGAGGCTAGCTAGAAACTCCTGGGCTTCTCCTTCTCCCCTTCACCTCAATGATGTTGAAGCCCCTGGCTCTTCCTGGCTCTACCCCACCCAGGCTTCAGTGGATAAAAGAAGTTAGGGGAAAAGTTAAGTCCAGTGGTTGGGCAGGAGATACATGAATGAAAAGTGCTAGGTGGCAGAAGGGAGTGCCTGGTGGCTCCTTCAGCACCACTGGGGTCACAGGAAGCCTAAAATCCTGTCACCTGGACTGGATGTGTTGGGCACAATTGAAGATCCCTCCAGGAGGCAGACTCAGACAGCTCCCCTGGACCTAAGGCATGCTATGCTCTGAAGACTGCCTTCCCCAGGGGGGATTCCTCACAAGCCCTCCACCATCCCGGGACCTCTTTGTCCTTGAACTTTCTTTCCAAACGTCCCAAGGAATTTCTCCAGCAGATCACAATAAATGCTTCCAGGGACAAGGCAGCCACAACCACATTATTATTATTATTATTATTATTATTATTATTATTATTGTTGTTGTCGTTGTTGTTTTGTCTTAAGCAGATTTCACACATTGGCCCACACTATACAGTCTGCAACAATCCCTTTTCAGTCTTCCGAATGCTAGAGTTACAACTTTGTGCTACCAGACTCAGCTTCAGTTCCCATGAGACTCATCAACCACCAGCCTGCTCTGCTCTCTTCCCTGCCCATCCAGTCTTCCCCACTTTCCCATCCAAAGTGCCCCTTACCCCTCTTCCACCAGGTGCAATCTGTGCTCATGCCTGAAGACACCTCAGCTAATCAGGGACTGAAACACCTGGTCCTCTTTGGAGGTCCACGGCAATGGTCCTGGGTAGGGGATGGAAAGTTTCTGCCCCTGCTCCCAGGCCCATCTCGCCTACCTCCTGGAGAGATGGCATCAGATACTGGCCTTCACTAGGCAGGAGTGGATTCTCTTGTTCTGTAAATGGCAGCTGCTAATTTTTTTTTTTTTCAACCTGGCAAACTCCACTGTATTCTCTCTGCATCAAATACTCAGTTCTGCATTTGGTGGCAGCAGGAGAAGACAACAAGCTGATGAAAGGGACAGCAGATTTGTCCTCTGTCCACTGGGGGACTAGGGTATAGCCCATGTACCAGTCATGGTGCCCATCCCCTCAGAGTGTCTTCAAAAGTACAGCCAAAGCTGCCTGTGACTTCTGGGTCAGCTGGAAATGACAGGAGAAGGTCTTGCATTTGGGGCCTCTTGATCTCTCACTTGCTTCCAGTGGACTCCTTGGATCCCATGGCCATAGAGGACACTCCTTGAAGTCTGAGGAGCTTTCTGAGGAAGAGGTGGAAGCTTACTTGAGAACTAACCTCAGTCACTACATCCAGATAAGGTAAGATCTCCACAGCCATCTGGAGAACAGGAGATGTTCTGTCAGACAAGAGTCCTTGTCTCTCCCTGCTAGGCAGCTCTCAACACACAAGTGACTTGTCATGTCCCTTCAGCAATGTCTGTGACCTGTCCACCTCATAACCAAGTGGGAAAGAGCTGACCTCATGATGTCTGCCTGAGGTCTGATGGACCTTCTGATAGCCCAGAACTACAGACTGCTTTCTCTCAGGGCCCAGTACCATGCAGGAGCCACATTGAAATGGAATGAATTGAATTTTTCCCTGCTGCAGGTGACTCAGGCTGGCTTCTCCTCAAGCAAGGTGATTTTTCTCCTATTAGACATTGCTGTGACCTCTACACAGGGCCGTTTCCTAGATGTGACACCTCAGGCTGATAGATTGTCCTGTGTCATAGGGTCCTAGAGACTGGTCCAGCCATGCTCTTCCTGGATGTATTTTCTCTAGCTGCTTTCAAAGTACAAGAACAGAGATGAGCAGCTGTAACAGAGACACTCACTCCTGTGAACACTTCAGTATTTATATAGTAGTGGTATTAGTTACTTTTCTGTTACTGTAATAAAACACCAAGGCCACACTGACATACTGAAGGAAGGGTTTGAGGAAACTTATAATTTGAGCGGGACAAGAGTCCCTCATCTCGCAGAGAAGCATGGCAGCAGGCCTACATGGTGACTGGAGCAGCAACCTTAGAGCCCACATTTTTTAGTTTGCTTTGGTCTGGTATGGTTTGGTTTGGGTTTTTGAGATAAGGTCTCACTATATAGTTCTGGCTGTCCTAGAACTCACTATGTAGAACAAGATGGCCACAAACTCATAAAGATCCACCTTCCTCTGTCTCTCAAGTGCTGGGATGAGAGCCCTGGGATAGATACCATGACCAAGTGAGAGCCCACAGCTTAAACCTCAGGGAAGGTCCAGAGATGAAGAAATGGGAATGGGTTTTAAAGCCACAGGTCCAATGACATACTTCCTTCAGCCAGGCCATACCTCCTAAATGTATCTAAACAGCTGCTACCAAATGGGGACCGAGTATTCAGACATCATATTCTATAGAGGACAGGCTCATTCAAATCACCACTCTAGACATTCACAGGAGCATCTTGGGGTTCATCCCTGAGTGACAGGACAGTAATGAAGTGATACAGAAACAGGGACTACACTTGATGCAGGGCTGGATGGTCCCTCTTATTGGGACCTGATGGGTCCTCCTAGGAAGGCAATCTGTCTTTGAGGTGGCCCAGTTTTAATTGTTTTTTTAGATTTACTTTATGCCTTGACTGCATGTATGTATGTGCACCACATATGTGCCTGGTGCCCTCAGAGGTCAAAAGAGGGCATTGGATCTGGAACTAGAAATATAGGAAGTGGTGAGCCACCATGTGTGGTCACTGAGAATCTAACCTGGATCCTCTGCAAGAGGAACAAGTGTCCTTAACCACTGCACCACCTCTCTAGCCCCAATGGTTCAGTTTAAACACTGGGCACAGGAGCCTGGGGGTTTCATGGGAGAGCAACCCTCAGCTTCTTGATCATCTGTTTTGTCTTTAATTATTAAAATCCAGCCACATCTGGGTTGGCTAACCATCTATCTCTATTTAGGATTTCTGCATATCAGATATTTACATTACAATTATATCAGTAGAAAATTACAGTAATGAAGGAGCAACAACAATAATTTTATGGTTGGGGTCACCACAATATGAGGAACTGTGTTAAAGGGTCACAGCATTAGGAAGGTTGGTATCCACTGTCCTAAGGGGTGTGCGACCTGAGTTCAGGGTCCTGACACACTCTTTGGTAAATTGCTGCCTAACACTTCTGAGGAGTCTGACGTCTCCACCCTAAAAGGAAACAAATTAGAAAGTCATCTGGTCTACCACATCTGGAGGTGAGTCTGGGTAAGGCACCTTCTCTCTGGACACACAGGAGAGGTCTGACAAGGCCACTGATCCAGTGTCTGGAATCTGTGAGACCTCACTCGATTCCCTGTCTGTTCAGGTGTGTGAGTGTGTGGTGGTCACCACTGGTTGTCTTCACTGTGTGTGTGTGTGTGTGTGTGTGTCTGTGTCTGTGTCTGTGTCTGTGTTTATGTGTCTATCTGTGTGTGTGTTTCTGTCAGTTCTGGGTCTCTGTATTGGCCAGTGGCTTTCTCTCATTTGAGAACACCCTGGTTTAAGACCTGTGTCCTTCCTGTTGGGGACCCAAATCTTTTTTGGTTCTGCCAAGTCACCCAGAGACAAAAACAAACAAAACAACAGAAACAAGGACCCTCCCTGTCCTCCCTGAGTGGGAGCACTTGCTTGGCTCATTGCTTGACCCTTGCTCATGGTCAGGGTTGGTCTCTGTGTGGAGGTGAGGAGGGGCCAGGCTTCTCATTCAGGGCCCTCTGCCATCTAAGTTAATGTACCCCGGGAGGGTGAAACAGTTCCCAGGTGAGCATTCCCTCCACTCCATGTCCTGTGGGGGGCCATTCCCCACCCTGACATTTTCCCAGAGTACTCTTGAGTAGAAGCAGCAGGAAATATTAGTTAGAAGGATAGAGGAGAGAGGAAAAATAGAAAATACTTATCAGCCTGGGTCCTAATCCATGGGACCCTGACTCTCTCTGCCAAAGGGTTTTTAAAAGAATGCCACGGAGTGGAGCAAAAACCTCCCCAGCACAGACAAATGCAGACCATCTCAGACACCTGTACTCAGGCCCGTGGTCCAATCATCTTCTTTATGCAGACCTGCTGGGTAAAGCCACCAGGAAACCTAAAATGGGCTCCAACAATGTCTGTTCTAAGCAGCCCTGGGGAAGGGAAAATGTTCTCTGAGCTGAACCCAAAGGAAAAGAGAAAGTTCCACTCCTTTCTCTCTCATGATTTCTGTCTTCTTTTCAACTAATGGTCCACATAATTGGAAAACTCAAAATCCAACACCCTCTGAAGAAAAAGAAAGAAAGAACGAGAAAGACAGAAAGAAAGAAAGAAAAAAAGAAAGAAAGAAAGAAAGAAGAAAGAGAGAGAGAGAGAAAGAAAGAAAGAAAGAAAGAAAGAAAGAAAGAAAGAAAGAAAGAAAGAAAGAGGAAAAGAGAAAAAACAAACCACCAAAGGTGGATCGGGGGATCCCTGCCAGACAACACAGCTTGATCAAAATGGATGTTCCCTTCTTTCCAACACTGACCAAGGAGAATTTAAACAATTTTCAATATGTAATTTTAGAAAGATTAAAGACAACTGCTAAAATTATTTCCTTTGTCTCCCAGTTGGCCCCAGATTATAGAAAAAAGTATAAAAGTTAAAAAATTAAAAGTATAAATAAGTCCAAGTTCCTGGAGGTAGCTCAAAGGTGTTTAACTACAGAGAACTGATTGGGACAAGACCTTTTGCATGAACTGAAAGCCACTATCACCTTCTCTGATGATGAGACACAGTTAGATTATGGACACTCAACAAAATTTAGGTGTCTTACCCTCTGTCAGAAGACTATCTCCTAGCTGAAAGTACTGCCTCCAATCAAAAGATACAGTTGGACTATATCACAGGTTTACAACAATTATTCCACAGATGGGACATCTATATCATATTCCTTGCCCCTAAGTCTCAGGAACCATAATGACAAGAGAATATCTGATTCAGTGTTTATACTAATGTTTTTCTTCCTTCAGTTTAAAGATTTATTGTTATTTTATATGTATTCATCTTTAATGTTGACTTTTATAATATGTGGTTTTATAATGGGTGGTTTGCCTGGACATAGGCATGTGCACCATGGACATGCATTGCTGGTAGAAGGCAGAAGACGCATCTGATCCACTAGAACTGGAGTTACAGACAGTTGTGAGCTGTAGGTGCTGAGAATTGAACCCAGGTCCTTTGGAAGAGCAGCCAGTGATCTTAACCGCTGAGCCATATGTCTATCCACTAAAATAAATTTTTTTACAAAGACACAAAGTTGGGAATGGATCTAGAAGAAGTGAGGGGAAAGTGTTGGCCATAAATATGATCAAAATACATGTATGTAGGCATGACAATCACAAAGAATAAAAGTACTGTGTTTAAAATGCCTTGTTTACATACAGAGACCACAGCCAGACATTATGCAGAGAGTGAGAGACCTTGGATCCCTGAGCACTAAATGGGATATCTTCAACAAATCCCTCCTCAGAGCTCAAGGAACCCTGTGGAAAGGGGAGGCAGAAAGAGTCTAACAGTGTAAGAGCCAGGGTGTGGAGGGGTGAGTGGGGAAATGGGGGGATGGGGAGATGGGGGGATGGGATAGAGGACTCCAACAAAGCAAGGCTCTCTACATCAGCATGAGCAAAGCTCACAGGAACTCACAGGACTGAAGCAGCATGCACAGGTCTGCACTGGACTGCACCAGGTCCCCTGTGCTTATATCACGGCTTTCAGTTTAGTTTTTTTGGGGGGGATTCCTGACCATTGTAAACAAGTTTATCTCTGACTCTTGAGCCCTCTGTCGGGGTCTTTTCCTTCTGTTTGTCTGTATTGTCTCACTTCAATGTGATAGTTTTTGTTTTATGTTGTTAATGTTTTTAAAAATGAATGAATGAATGAATGAGTGAGTGAACGTAAACCTAGCCACTAGTGTATAAGTTAACAATGGAACTGTCTTGTATACCTGTTGGGAGAGGGATAATTAGTTTTTCTAATGGAAATTACCCTGGCTATAACAAGCACTCCAGGGCACATCACCTGTTCAGAAGTAGTTGACCAACAAATAATGGATACCACAGTTTTTGTGTACCAGTGCTTTTATTTGGTTACAGTTGGGTGTTTTGTTTGTTTGTTTTTTGTCTTTGTATCTTCCTTTTGGGTGATGTTGTATTTTGTTTCCTAGGTTTTTGGACATTTGTAGTTGTATTGACATTTTAGATTATTTTTTGAGAAAGAACTTAAAGTTGGGTGGGTGTAGCATGAATCTTAAAGTCTTATTAATAAAAAAAAACAAACAAACCTGGAGCCAGGTATTGGGGTGAATGCTGGAAGATCAGAGAAGCAAAACAAGCCACAGCTACCTCACCTTGCCAGTTCTTCAGCTGATCCTGTTTCCTCAGACTGGATGCCTCTCAGCTGAACTGTGCTGCTCAAAAGCCTAAAAGCTTAACCAACTAAGTTCCTGGTTTTCATGCCTTGTATACCTTTCTGCTTTCTGCCCTCACTTCCTGGGATTAAAGGCGTGAGTAACCATGCCTGGCTGTTTCCAGTGTGGCATTGAACACACAGAGATCCGGATGGATCTCTGCCTCCCAAGTGATAGGATTAAAGGTGTGTGTGTGCCACCATTTTCTGGCCTCTATATCTAGTGGCTGTTCTGTTCTCTGACCCCAGATAAGTTTATTAAGGTACACAATATTTTGGGGAACACAATATCACCACAGGTGGGTAGGGAGAGTGGGAGGGTCTGGACAAACTTAGGGGAAAGGAAGAATATGGGCAAAATATATGTAATTTGAAAATAGTTTTCAGCCAAGTGATGATGGTGAACATCTCTAGTCCCATCACTAAGGAGGTAGAGGCAGGTGGGTCTCTTAGTTTGAGGCCAGCTTGATCTACAGAGTGAGCTCCAGGACAGCCAGGGCTGTACAAAGAATAATAAATATTCAAAAATACATAAATAAAAATAGATAGATAGATAGATACATAGACAGATAGATAGACAGACAGATAGATGGAATAATGGTTTTAAATAATAAAAATAGAAAAGATAAAAATACTTACACATTTTCATTATAGACTCATAGAACGACATTTATCACATCTACTGCTTGAGAAAGAAAGGGCTTTCTTTTATTCTCCTTCCAGATCCCCATGAGTGCTATTCAAATGCTCTTCCTCTAAGCCATAGCCCCTTCTCCTCACCAGTGCCAGCCAGTACCAGTTCCTATAGGTTCTTGGATGGGCTCGTCATTTTGAGACAAACCAACCTATTCCAATAAAGCTGCTGAGTGGCAGAAATGACGTTTTTTTAATGTGATATTTAATTTTGATATTCTTGTGGCTTTCTCTATTTTCTTTCTGTTTATTAATTGCTGTGGGATGTTCTGTATGGCAAATGTGTTGCTGATTAGTCAATCAATAAAACACTGGTTGGCCATTGGCTAGGCAGGAAGTGTAGGCGGGACAAGGAGGGGAATAAAGCTGGGAAGTGGAAGGCTGAGTCAGAGACACTGGCGTCTGATGTGGTGGCAAGAGTTTCCACCTAAAAACTGAGAAAAAAAAGATTCTAAAACGGAGCTAAAAACAGCTTCCTAATTGTCTCTTTCAAACGAGCAGCAGATGCTGGTTTGAGCTATTGACAGGTTCCTAGCGTATGCGCTCTACCTGCCGTATGGTGGGAGTGAGGTCTCTGCAAGTGGCACATTAAGCTGCATGGTGGATTTAGATTTTGCTAGTACAAAACAAAACAAAACAAAACAAAACAAAACAAAACAAAAAAAGAGGTTTCTGGGCTGCACGCTGCTTGGATAAAAGCGTAGACCCACGATAGCTCCCAGAGCTGGTGGAAAACTTACCACCGCCATGTTGGGAAGCTGAGGTGGGCAGAGCCAGCAGCCACAGCTGCTGCAGTTTAAAGCAATAGATTCACAATAAGACAGATTCATTTGTAATAGTTTACAATGTGTGTAAAATATATGTAGGCTTAAAAGAGACAAAAAAGGTGATATATACAGTTATAGAAACAAATACATAGTTTTTAAAAATAAAGTCTTTAAAGAGACAGTAAAATTAATATAAAAAATAAGCCACATAAAGATGAATATTACACAGAGAATCTGGATTGTGTTGTCTTTGGGATTTTTAACTGCAGAAAAACATTTGATCGTAAAAGGTGTTGAGTTAAACCAATATGTATATTTTAAAGATACTTTGACTTTAAAATTTGGATATAAAGATATGTTGCTTTGGAAAGGAGACTCTGGTTTTGTTTCCACAGAAAGCCAGAGGCTATGGATTTGTTCCAGATTAAGATACATCAGGTTTGACCAGCCAAGACCCCCTGAAAGGTCTCCGATGACACCATGGCCCCAGATGATCCAACATCCAGAACGATTTGAAGGCAACTGGCTCAGACAATACAGCCTCATGGACTATACCATAATCCTAAAATTTTCTTTGTGTCCCCATAAGATACAGCGCCCCCCCCTCCAGCAGGAAGTAGTAAGAGAAGCTACGCCCAAATTCCCAAATTATATGTAATTTTACTTTGTTAAAACCTTCCTTTTTGAAAAGAAAAAGGGGGGGGGAAGTGCTGTAGGATGTTCTGTATGGCAAATGTGTTGCTGATTAGTCAATAAATAAAACACTTGTTGGTCATTGGCTAGGCAGAAAGTGTAGGCGGGACAAGGAGGAGAACAAAGCTGGGAAGTGGAAGGCTGAGTCAGAGAGACACTGCCAGCCGCCACGATGAGAAACAGCATGTGAAGATGCTGGTAAGCCACGAGCCATGTGGCAAGGTATAGATTAATGCAAATGGATTAATTTAAGCTGTAAGAACAGTTAGCAAGAAGCCTGCCACGGCCATACAGTTTGTAACCAATATAAGTCTCTGTGTTTACTTGGTCAGGTTTGAGCAGCTGTGGGACTGGCAGGTGAGAGAGATTTGTCCTGACTGTGGGCCAGGCAGGAAAACTCTAGCTACAATTAATTTCTGGTTTAGTCCCTTTTCACTATTCATTGATAATTTATATTGTATTAATGTTAACTTTATTTAAGCGTTGCATAGTTTAGCAAGGTCTATCCTAGGAAATAGTCTATGTACACTTGAAAAATAATATAGGTTGTACTGTTCTATGCATGGTTTGGGGTATGAATTGTCTATAGTAGAGGTCCAAGCCCTGTTCCTTACTAATGTCTGTTTGTTCTTTCCATTATTGAAAGTGAAGAATTGATCCAGGTATGGGGAACATACCTATAATTGCCACAATAGGGAGGCAGGGGCATGTAGATGTCTGTGAGTTCAAGGCCAGCCTTGAACTGTATCTAAAAACAAAACTAACTAAATAAAAATAATAAAAGCAAAGAATTAAACTCTCCTCAATTCCCATGGTGCTGTGGATTTCTCACTTTAGCTATAAACATTTGCTTCATTTAGAAGTTCTGATATTAAATGAATAGATACTTATGACTGTGATATGTTGCTGATGAACATATCCTTTTGCCTTTATGTAATGCCTTTATCTCTTGAGACCCCAAGTTAACAAATTAAGCAAACAATACAACTAAAACATAAGAAAAAGGACTTGGAAGGACATTTACCTTAAGATGGTATGCAAATGACCAATAAGCCTTTGGAAACATTCGACATCATTTAGCACTGAAAATGTAACTCAAGATCACAGTGAGAATGATCCTTCATATGTGTTAGGGTGATTACTACAAAATAAATATCCTGAACGATTTGGATTTGGAGAAATGGTACTTGGTTGATTTTTTTTTAATTTTTCGTGGTTTTTTTTTGTTTTTGTTTGTTTTGAGACAGCGTTTCACAATAGAGCCCTGTCTGAACTGGAATTCAACACTTAGTTCAGGCTGTCAATCTTTCATTGTTCTTCCCTCAAAACGAGTAACACACGAATGAAGCTTACACATTGCCCAGCTCACCTGCCAGGTCAAGATGCCACCTGGCTCCACTGATTCGGATTTCTATGCGCTGGCTCTGGAGAAATACTTTCCTATTGTCCCTCACAGGTGTTGATCCCTTGTTAATCACAGATAATTCCTCAGCCTTAGTTAGCATGATTAGGTAACAGTGATGCCTAGGAGGGATTCCTTGGTTAACTGCATCATTTGAAGTGGGAAGATCCACATCTAATCTAGATGTTTAAGGGAGGAAATGAACATCTAATCCGAGCCATACTTTCTATGAGGTGGGAAGACCCATCTCTAATCAGGGCCACACCTTCTGGTGGCAGCCTGTATAAAATGAAATGGAAGAAGGAGGCTCTCTCTCTGCCTGCTTCCTACCTCCCTTGCTAGCAAGTCCATTCCTTCACTGGCATTAGAGCACACTTCTTCAGGATCTGGCACATACTGAAGATCAGCTGAGATATCCAGCCTCATGGATTGAACAATTACTGCATTCTTGAACTTTCCTTAAATAGGCAGCCATAGTTGGATTATCTGAACCACAGCCTGTAGGTCATTCTAATAAATCCCCTTTCTGTATATATGCAGAGATTTATTCTATAAGTTCTGTTACTCTAGAGAACCCTGACTAATACACCAGTCATGTGTTTAAGATCATGTAGGTGCCACAAGCTAACCCTTTGTGATATGATCAGTTGAGCTATCTTAGGGTTATTTAGGGAGACTTAGGAGAACACCATGGCCTCCATTAATTTTCCTCACTTCAGAGTGTTCTCTGCTTGAATGGGTTAGGGCATTCCTGTAGTGTGTCTTCCTTGCAGGCACTGAAGACATTTCCTTCTATGACTCATCCTCCTTTTTACAGAATGCATGCTGGTTCAGGTCCAACCTCTGTCATCTCCATGATCTCTCTGATCAAGAGGACAGATGGCTTATCAGAACCATAGGTGCTTTTAGAGGTGCCCTGTTGTTCCATGTTCTACCTGGGACCTAGAGGACCAGGGAGCAAGGAACAAAATCTTGACTATTATCCCTACTATCCTCACCCACATCAGCCTCCAAGTGTGGACTGTGGAAGTGACAGAAGGACAGTCACACCTGTCTTGAAGAACAGACAGTTCTTTGACATGCAGCCATTGTAGAACACTCTACCATGATCAGAAATAACCTGACTCTGTGTAGACTGCACTTTTTAAGTAATAAGAGCCTAACAAACTGAAGCTGGGAGGCAGGGTGAAGAGGAGGAATGTGGGGGGGGACTCCACACAACCTGCCTCATCTCTCCTTTCTGTTGCTAGTGGGTGCAGCACAGCACCACATGCAGCGGGCATCCTCCTCTTTGCCTTTCAGGATTCTTTATACCTGTCTCCTGCTTCAGCCCTCAGGGGGAGTGCAGGGAAGGGACCATGCCATGTGGAATGAAGGAGGACCAGGGTCACAGTGAATGGAGACTAGAGCCAAATGGAACCAGGAGAGTGACCTCCCACAGGTTTAGAGAAACTGAGGCTTGGCATGGTAAAGGCTAGAGATGTGAGGTGTTGGAGGTGGGGAGTGGTCTGGCTGGGTTTTTTCCCCAGGGAGCAAAACTGGAACTCTGACTGAGTGAACAGCAGCAGTTTCTCTTTGAGTCAGCAGAGCTAAATTTAAAGTTGGCTTTTTTTTTTTTTTCTTTCTTGCTGCTCAAATCACCCCTGGCTCCTGCAGGATCTGAAGAAAGGAGCCATGACTATGACCATGACAGTGACTATAGCTTCTTCAAAGCAAGAAAAAAATCCCTCAGATGGTGTTTTGGAAATTTATGCCATTTACTATAAGACCAAGAATGGCATGAAATTGCGATATTGATGGGTTTTTTTTTCCTCTGGGCTTGCATTCACTCACCGGGACATCAAGATACATCAGGTTGTTGCCTTGAACTCACAGAGATCCACCTGTCTCTGCCTCACAAATTCTAGGTTTAAAGGTATGTATCACCATGCCCAGCAAGAAGGGTCATTTTTGAGCCATCAAATAAATTTTAAAAAATTATAAGGGGTAAACATCATACAAATCATTTTATCTGACCATAACAGCAATGAAATATGAAGCCAATAACGGGAAGATAAGTGGGAAGTCCTCAAACATTTCAGTGTGGAAGAGCATGCTTCTATATAGCAATGTGATAAATAAAAATTTGATAGAAAAACTAGAAAATATTTTAACATGAGAAAAATAAATACCAGATTTTAAAAACACAGTGAAAATCTTAATCCTATAGCACCTGGGTAGACCATCTTAGCAAGTATCTTGGATCAGCTCTGGTAACCCAGGCTTCCAATAAATGGATGAGCAGGAAATGTCTGCAATGGTGGAAAGCTCTCAGGTTGAACATTCTCTGGAGCCTGATATTCTGGCTAAAACTCCCCTGATATGTCACGAGAACTCACCCCTTCCTATGTGTCAACAAGCAGAGGAGCAAAGTGACAGGAGCCTTCTAGGTTAGGGTGACAATAATGTAACCACAGAGACGCATTGGTAGAAACTCAGAGAGCATTTTCTAAATCTGAAAGTCGTGTTTATGCAGTCGATACAAATGTGGAAAAGGTAAAGTTAAAGAAAACATAGAGACTACAACCCAGAGACAAATGTGTTTGAAATGAATGATTTGATATTGAGAGTGTCAGGAAACAATTGTATGAACACTATGATGTAGAGGAAGATGGAAAGATCATAATATCAGCTCAACAAATTGAAATTTCTTATAGAGAAGCAACTATAAAATATTATACCACTTGATATAATTATATATTATTATATAATATATTTATATAAGTATACAATATATTATTACATATAATAATATATTACAACTGTAATATATTTTACCATTTTAGAGTTTCAGCAGAGCATGAACATTCTGTTGTAGGGAAAGATTAAAAAAATCATTTTCTCACCTCATCAAACTGAAATTTCTGATAGAGAAGCAACTGCAAATATTATGACACTCAGATCAAGGTCAACATGAAAAGACAGTTGTGCACATATGCCAAAGACTATCAAACAAGCAGAATTCTCCAGTGGTGGACTGATGCAGTAGTGATCCCCATGCAGAAACTGAGAAGTCAGTTTTGGGAGCTTGAGCCGTGATTGATGAACATTGATTGAAATGTTGGGCTACTGGAAAGGATGAGGCCCATTCTCTTTACATGTTCCTCCTCGTTACAATGTGAATGTCTCAATCAGAGGCCAAGGAGCATTGCTAGACAGCACAACTCCTAGAAACATGTGAGGTGTTCTGAAAGTCTTCAAATGACAGATCCTAGAAAGGAGTCAGATTTCAGACAATATTGACAGGCTTTCTTCTCATGACTCAAAATAGGAAAGATGACTTCATCTTGTCAGTTTCAGTACACTCCTGACTGTCTGCCTGTCTGTCCATCTGCCACAGGAATTATGTATTTATTTACTTATTTATTTATTTATTCATTCATTCATTTATTCATTTATTTATTTATTTTCAGTATAGAGCAGACAGACACACACGTTGGACACTCCTGATGGAGCAGCACCCCCTCTAGATCAATGATCTGTGTGACATGCTCTTTCCACATGCTCAGAAAATAAATTATAAACATTTCTCTATACCATGTATTGAGTCAGGCACTGAAAATCAGACCTCTCACTCATGGGAATAGCTACATTGATGTAATTTTCAAATTAGCAAGGAGTTCAACCTAAATCTCGAAGATGAATGGGCGTCAGAGGCTGTGCATTCATCTCTTGTGTCTGCAAGAATTTGAAAACAAAAAGTGCTGTGAGCTGACCCAGGTAAGATTCTCCTAGATGACCTGAGTAATCACCATATATTGAGATTTGTTGTGTAAACAATAAACAAACTATGGGTAGGCTGGGTAGATGGCTCAGTGATGAAGGGCAACTTTCAGAGGATCCAATTTCAATAACAAACAACCACATGGTGCTCACAATCACCTGTGGCTCCAGTTCCAGGGGCTCTGACACTCTCTTTTGACCTCCATAGGCAACTAGCATGTACATGGTGCCCACATACATGCACTTAGACAAAGCACTCATACACATAAAGTAGTAAAAACTATGCACTCTTCTGCTGAGCTAAATCCAAGGTCTGAAGTTGTTATTTTCTTGTGTGTAATGTTATTTATTAGAGACAGACATTAAAAATAACTTTCTTGGAAAGATTCTACCATACACAGGTGAACAGACAGTTAAGGAGAAATGTAAAATCATAAATGCTTACATGAATAGCAAGTAAGGCTATTCTGTTGGAATATTCTGGAAAGTCAACAATCTTAATTTATACCCGAAAAATAAATGCCGAGCAAAGTAACCTCTGGAAATCAGAAGACAGAAAATAAGAAAAATAGGATAAGAATCTGCAAAAATAGAAAACATAGGCACACTAGAAGAAAATCAGCAAAGTAGAAAACAACTCAATGAGGAGACTTGTTCCTTTACCCCTGGAGCTCCCTGTCCCTACTCTGACATTGATGGACAAGGAGTATTCAATGATACTCAAGTCAGTAATTGCAGTGCACCAAATGAAGAGAATGAGGGGAAAGATTTCATGATCCCCCAACAAATGCAGAGAAGGGCGTGAAAACTCTACATACAGCCACTTGGCCTGGGTGGGTAGAAGACAACAGCCAAGGGACTTCCTGGTACCACCAGACCCAGGCGGGTAGAGGAAACCCATAGGCCCACCAGATGCTGCTTGCCCTGGGTAGGTAGAAGACAACCACAGGCCTGCCTGGCACCATGTGACTCCAGGTGATTCTGTGCCATAATAGTAAGTCAATATATGGTGGGGAAATGGTAGCGAGAGAGAGAGAAAGGCAGAATGGTTCATGTACTGTGGAAAGAGGCAAATCTGAAGAGGCTAAGTGGTAATGAGTGAGCCAATGTGGGTGGCCTGCTTGACACCTGGGGCCATTGTGACATTTAGGACCAGGCTGCTGTCAAGGGTCATGTCAGGGTCCATGCTCCTACTGAGTTGTGTTCTCTGTGGATGTCTGTGAAACTATTACTACCAAAGGTCCTACAGATATTTGGGGTCTGACCTACCACCTGGGGCTATGTTGTTTTCTAAAGGTCATGCCACTACCGGGCCATACCAATCTGAGTGGCCTGTGTTGCCTGCCACTCCAGGCCATGCTGATATCTGTGTCCAAGCTGCAGCCAAGGGCCGTGTCTGCATCCATGGTCTGACTGCAGCAAGAATCTCTGCTAATGTCCATGTCTCCTATTACCATTAAAGTCCATGTGATGCCTGTGGTCTGGGCCTCTGCCTGGGGCTGGGGCCATTTTGGAGTCTGGGGACCACTCTGTTGCTGGACCCATAAAGATCTGAGTGGCCTGCGTTGCAACTTGGGGCCATGGTGATATCCAGACCCAAGCTGCTGAGGGCCACATCTGGGTTCATGAACCTCTTGCACTTGAGGTCTCTGTTGATGTCCATTGCCAGTGTTAACATAGGAGCCCACACTAACCATGTGTGTTGAAGTCTGAGGGCCAAAGCTGAGCAGGCCCTGTCTCTCCATGGCCCTGGGAGAGCTGGTCCCAATGACCTGGCTCTGGAGAACTGGCCTGACTCTCATAGTAGAGGAGGCCACTACACTTGCAAAAGCTAGCCCCACCCCTCAAAAGGTGCTTGGGACAGCTGGCTCCACCTTTGCCTGAAGGGGGTGGTCTCAGTGGCACAGACTGACCAACTCAGCTCCCACCCAGGCACACACACACAGGACTTTGAGTTGGTCCACCCCAACATCTACCCCATCTATGACCTGAGAGAGGGTATGAAGGGACTAGTCCTGATGAACCATGGCCACAGGATCTCCATGACTCAGGGTAACAGCAGGATATCTGACAGGAGTTTAGGTGAAAGTCCAGTACTGATGGTGTACCAGATCCAGAGGCCTTGAACCTGACCAGCAGCTGATTATTCAATGAACATTTGCAAATAAAGCTGTTTGGACAAAGGAGTTTACTCCCAATGTCACTAAGACAGATGAAGAAGTGAGGGGGAGGCAGGAAAGACAGAGGAGGGAAGTAGAAGTTTGTTTGTTTTGTTTTGTTTTTTTGTTGTTTTGTTAGTTTTTTTATTTAGTATTTTTATTTTATTTTTATTTCTTTTCAAATTTTCTTTGGGTGGGATGCTACAAGGGTGGAAGGCAGATGTGAAGGGACTGAGAAATGAGGAGAATTGGTGCATGATATGAAATTCCCAAAGAATCAATAAAAAATTATGTTGAAAAAAAATGTAAACAAAAAAATCTCAACACATTTTCTGATAAAATCTGTCAATAAAGTAGGTATAGGAAGAATGTTCTTACACACACACACACACACACACACACACACACACACACGGAGACTTACACCACAACACAGCTAACAACACAGTTGACAGTGAGAAGTTGAACTCAGGAAGGTGCCCGCTTTTACAACTTGTACTCGGTATAGCACTAGAAGTCCTAGCTAGAGAAACTGGGCAAGAAAAACAAATAAAATGCATCTAGACTGGAAATGCAGAGGTTGAGGAGTCTCTACTTGCATATGACAATAGTATATTTAGAAAACCCTGAAGAGTCTATCAAAGGAAGGTTAAGAGTAATACACCGAGTAAAAATGTGTAGGGTTAAAAAAATCAGCAAACATAGCCGGGCATGGTGGAGTACGCCTTTTGTCTCAGCACTCAAAGGCAAAGGCAGGTGGATCTCTGGTGTTCCAGGCCAGCCTGGTCTACAACGGAAGTTCTTGGACAGACAGGGCTGGTACACAGAGAAACTCTATTTTGGGAAAAAAAGGGGGAGGATCAGTTGTGTTCACATACACAAACAACATATGATCTGACAATTATATTAAGAGAACTTCTTCATTGTCTGTAGCATCAAAAAGAATTAATTTACAAATAAACTCAGCTAATGAGCTAAAAGATCTGAGGATAGAAAACTGCAGACAAAAAAAAATCTAAAGAAGACTCTATTAACTGGGGGCACACCCTGTGTTCACTGATTGGAAGAAATATCATTACAATGTTCACACTAATCAAAGTGACCTACAGACTCTCTGTGATCTCTATTGAAATCCTGGGTGTTCTCTATAGAATTGGGAGGTGGGCAAGTTCATACAGAATAAAGTATTTGGAGGCCCAAATACTCAATATAATTCTGAATTTTCAGATTTATGTATTCTCTTGTATGTACATGATTGTTTTGTGTATATGTATGTCTGCGCACCACAGTGTTGTGGACGGTTGAGAGTCACCATGTGGGTGCTGGGAACTGAACTCTGGTGCTCTGCCAGAACAAGAGTTCTTAATGGCTGAGCCATCTCTCCAGCTGCATTCAGAGTATTCTGAGACTGAACACAGCAGCACATACCACATTTCTAGATTTCAAACTACACCCAAACCTACAGTAATCAAGACAGCATGACAGAAAACAAACACTGACCACTGATGGAGCAGAGCAGGGAGCCCAGAAGCAAGCCTCACACAAATCTTTAACAAAGATGCCAAGAGTAAGTAATGTGGGAAGGAAAATTCATTTCAATAAATACTGCTGGGAAAACTGGGAAACAGACTAAACCTGAAACTTACAGTACACATCATACAAAAGCGTCCTCAAAACGGACTGGAGATTTAAGTGTAAAATATGACATTGTGAAACTATAAAGGAAACATTTTGATATTTATCTTTGTAATGACATTTGAATCTTAAAACAAAATATGCGGATAACAATAGCAAAAGTAAAAACATCAAATTAGACAGAGGGAGGCAAAAGGGAGTAAATATCAATAGAAGGCCAGGCCTGGTGTTTTATACCTTTAATCTCAGCACTCATGAGGCAGAGGAAGGAAGATCTCTGTGAGTTTGAGGCTAGCCTGGTCTATACAGTGAGTTCTCGGCAAGCGAGGATTACATGGTGAAATGCTGTCTCAATAAACAAACAAACGAACAAATGGTGACTAGGTATTCCAAAGACATTTCCAGAGCCTACCTTGTACTTTGAAACTGAAGTGTTTCTCAAAGGCCCAGGTGCAGAAGAGTTTATCCCCTGGTAATGGTGCTTTAGGGAGTTTTGAGAACCAGCGAGGGGTAGGGCTGAGTGTAAGGAAATTATACCACTGGGGTGTGCACTTGAGGATAAACTGGGACCCCACTGCTCCTCTCTCTTTACTATCCAGTCACCATGTTCCATCACATACTTCCAACCATGACATTTGCCAGAGCAACAGGGCCATGGATGGAAGATCAGGTGTTGTATCGTAGCAACAGAAACTAATAGTTGATTACCATCCAATGCTGTGTTACCAACATTGGTCTCTAGTAAAATATGCACTTTAACACCAATAAAATAAACTGGTTTCTTTAAATGGACAATGGATATTAATAGGCCAGGCATTTCTCCAAAATAACACATGGATAGCCAACAAGTGTATAAAAAGGGGCTTTGCATCAGGATCCAGGAGAATGCAAGGCAGAATCACAAAGAGCGCTGGGCCAATAACTCAGGGGGTAAAGTGCTTGTCCAAACATGAGGATGTGAGTTGAGCTCTCTAGCACCATGTAAAAGTCAATCATGGTAGTGTGGGTATGTAACCCCAGCACAGTTGGGCAGAGATAGGTAGAATTTGGGGTCTCACTGGTCAGCAAGTCTAGCAGAAATGGTAAGGACCAGGTTCACTGAGAGATCATGTCTTCACGATAAGGTGGAGAGAAATGGAGGGAGATGCCAACATTGTCCTCTACTTCCACATGCATGTCACAAGCACACATGGGGGCATGTAAATCCTATACTGGATAAATAGATACACATCTAAGTAAACACACACACACACACACACACACACACACATACACAAGTAAACATGACTTTTTATTTTTTAAAGAAAGGATTTATAAGAAAGAATCCAACCCCATCCTGAAGAGCTGTTTAGGAACTGCTCCAGTCAGGAGGTATGTAAACAAAGAAGAGCTCTCAGGGTTGTAGGGCAGGAGAGTCTTGGCTTCAGGGAATAGAAAATCACCTTGAAGGGCATCTTAGTCACCACTCTATTGCTATGAACAGACACCATGAGCATGGTAACTCTTGTAAGAGAAAACATTTAATTTAATTTAAAGAATTTCATGTGGGCTTTGTTATGATACTGCATGCAGGAGACTCCGTTTGGCCAGGGCATCCCACACGTGAGGGAAAACATGCTGGCATGCTGGGCAGATGCAGCAGAAGACAGAGGGCGAGACACACCATGCAGACATGGTGGCAGAGGCAGCAAGTGGAGGTTCATTCACCACCCAGGCCCTGCATCTGGGCGGAAATAATAGAGAGATGAACAGAAAGATAGGGAAAGACAGAAGGAAGAGAGAGAAAGGGGGCACATCAATGAGGAGGACGTGGTTAAGTTGGTGGTAACCAGCAGCTCTCTCATTGAACTTACAACCTACCCATCAAGAGAAATCTCATGCCTGGTACTGGAAGCCTAGCTAACTAATCAGTGCTGAAGTCATGGTTATTGGAGGAGAATCTACAACCAGAATTACTAAACCAGCATGATCTCTAACAACAATCTATAAATAAACATTTGTCCTTAAACACAGGGGTAAATGTATTCTTGATCCCCATTAAGGAAACTTCTCTTTGTAAAAGATGGAGAACACTACAGAAAACCACAATCAATCAATATGCAGAGTTGTGGAGCCCAGGACCAAGGGATACATCTTCAAAACATTCCCACACCTAAGGTCAGGGAACAATGAAGAAGAGAGGATGGAATTCCAAAGTGGGTCTTGTAGAAAGCAGTCAGAGCTCTCAACCTCTGAGCCATCTCTTCATGCCCTAGAATCTGCTGTTAATAGGAATGATTTTGTGAATATAGAACTTTCCTGAAAGTCTTAGGTTCCAGTGTCCCAGTGTTAAGGATAAAAGTACAGCCTTGTTGACAAGATGGTTAGTAATTGTCTTCTGTGTGTATGGAGGGGGTGGGGGTAAAGGAAAGAGATGGAGGTGGGGGGAGGGGAGAATGACCAGGGTGGAAAGTGAATGGAAGAGCTAGGCCATTGGGCCAAGAATTAGGATAATTAATGTGAGGGGGGAGGACAGGGTTGAGGGGCAGGGAGTTGGTGGGGAAAATGAATCCAGGATTGAGATGTAGGCACAGGGAAGGTAGTGGGAAGACTAGAAGGACCAGCTGGAGAATTAGGGGGTTGAGGGGAGCTGATGCCAGGGAGCTTGGTGGTATGGCTGAACTAAAGGAGGTGTGTGGCAAAGACTCGGGACAGAAACTCCTGGTGTGATTCCTGGTTGCTGTGGGCATGGCTGGCCTTTGGTTACACAGGCCCCATTCTGGTGTTTTGCCATAGTGGTAGTCAGCTTTGGCTACCAGCAACCCAGAGAGCAGAGTGGAGTGGAGGTTGAGCTCTTGGAAGGGAACTAGATCTTCAGGAGTCTGGGGAAACACACACACACACACACACACACACACACACACACACACACACACACACCACACACCACACACACAAAAAAAAGGCAAAAAAAAAAAAAACACACACACACAAAAAAAAAAAAAAAAAAACCCACAGCCCGTCTGCACCACTCAGATCATTTCTCTGCCTCCCAAAGTTAGGGACCACAGAGGGCAGTCCTTGGCAACAGCATCTTACAGAGCCCCCATTGAGAATTTACAGCCCTGTGTCTGGCACTTCTGTGATTCTTTGAGAGGGGTCTTCTGCAGGGTGACACTATATAGTCACTGCTTCTCTCCTCTGCTCCTGTTACTAAACCTGTTGCTCAGGATATGGCAAAGAATACAGCCTCTGAGCACTATCCTTCCACCAAGGCTCTGTGCTTCTCCTTTCTACTGACCTGTCTGTGGTCCATGCTGCCTGCCAGTGAGTTGCCCTACTCTAAGGGTGTTGTGGGGCAGGCTATTGAATCACAAGGTAACAGTCCTCCTCCAGGAAGCTCCTGGACCCTCCCAAAAGTGGCAGGGTGCATCATCCCTCTACCTGCCACTACCATGCCCAGGGGAGGGGTGAGAAAGTTACTGGACTGCTAAGAATCAGGAGGGCAAGATGCCAGAGGCCACTCGCTGGTGACATCATCAGTATTTATAGCGGTAACGCCCGTGCTACCACCACCCATTCACCATGTCCAAGCAAGGGGCTGTGGATCAAAAAACAGAGACAAGAGACAGTTGGTCATTCACCTCAGCAGAATGCCGAATGCTGTTTGTTGAAAGAGGGAGGAAACCTTAAATACAGGCTTATAGCACAATGGAGGAACCCCGGAGGGCAGAAGTTCACTACTGATGTTCTACATTCTTGCATCTAAGCTGTTTACACCAAATACAGGATACACAATCAAAGAACCTCTGGTGAGCATTCAGGAAGAAGGTCAGCAAGCAAGGCAACAGCTACCCAAAATGAGGGACCAGGGCCCTACAGGTCCCCCCTTTTTACTAAAAACTGAGCTTCTGACTTAGGTTGCGTGGGATGTCAGCAGGTCACCTTACCCTTCATGGAGACACCTGCCCAGGCCACACAGGCACTCTGTCTTAGGTTGGTGAGTGCCCCCCAGACATTACCTCTCTCTAAATACTCATTATCATACAAGCTCAATCTGTATGATACAGCTCAGGCTGTAGAGTTAACTGCTGCCAAAGATCTCAAAGTGGTGCTGGGCTTGCAATCTGTGCGACACAGAAAAGACCAACAGAAGTCCTAACCTACCCATTGCCAGTAGGCTAAAGGCAATTGAGCCATTCCATTCCTTAACATGCCTTACTGCAAATTGAAGTCCTCGAGCAAGGTCAGAGGATGGAAAAGGATGTGTGTAGGCAGACAGGATTTATAAAGGCCAGAGGCTAATCTCTTTCCAATGGACACAGAGCACCTCACTCTGCCGGCCAGGATGTGTTGTAGTCATGAAGTAGATGGATATTTTAATGGATCCTGGGACTTTGACCTCAATGGACACAAAATGTTTCACGTTGACTCAATGACTGCAAAATGGACTGAAGTTGATCTTGGATCTAGCTGGATGAAGAAGGTATGAGAGAAAAACAGGAATGTAACTGCTTACTTAAAAAGGACCTCACAGGGGGACTGCAGGTCCTGGCTTGTGGAGAAAAGCTGAAGCCTACAGGTAACTGGGATGAAGAGGAGGAAGCTCTCTGCAGATGAGGTAGGTGTGTGTGTGTGTGTGTGTGTGTGTGTGTCTGTGTGTGTGTGTGTGTGTCTGTGTGTGTGTGTGTGTGTCTGTGTGTGTGTGTGTCTGTGTGTGTAATAATATAATCACCATGAGTTCTTGGGTTGATGGCCATTTTTTTCTATTAATCATTTTGTTTCTCACCCTCTCCTATCTCATTAATTGTGTTTACATTGTTCTCTCACTGTGGTTCTCGCAGGCTGTCACAGTCTGAGCATCCTTTTATTTCCTGGTCTTTTTCCTCATTCTAGACTCACTGCTGCTTTTCATCTCACCGGATCTTTCTTCTTCCCTGACACCATCCTCACAGGTCAGCTCCTCTCCTGCCAGCAGGAAAGATGTGGTCCCATCATTGCCCTGCTTCCCCTACCATAGCTGCAGGAGTCTTTTGATGTCAGGGGACATGTTCTCTCTCTCTTCCTGCTTGGGACCCACCTAAACAGTTGTGGCTTAGCAACAGGAGTGGAATTCTGTGTGTTGCTGAATCACCTGTTAAGGTGATTTTTCTCCAGACTTAAGATCTGGTCATGACTCAGCCTGTGTTTCCACTTCAGCCACACCAACTGCTGCTCCAGATGTGGACAAGGCTTCATCCATGGCCATCAAGCCCAACATCTCTGTCCTGCTGATAATCCACCCCTACTCTGTTCTTCTGTGGTTTCGGGGGAGAATCCTTGATAATGAAGGTACTGAGGGCAGTGTTGGGAGTGGGGTAAGGGATAGATAGAAGGAATGAGGAAGCAAGAGGGAATTCCTGGAGTCCTGCTCTTGTCCCTCATCAATAGCATCTTATTGAGAAAGGAGGCAGGAGATCTGGTTCATGTCACCTGCTAGCAACAGTTCATGCATGCTCAGCCTTGACAGGACAGGAATCATTTCACAGACCAGTGGGAAATGAGGAGGGAACACAGCAGGTTCCTAATCAGGAGGGTCCCATGATGCAGATGTGGAGACAGCAGAGGCACAAAAAAATGTGGTGGTTCTACTTAGTTTGTAGAGGAAAGAAGATTCCATCACACATACAAAGATGAAAAAGATATAATAACTAGATGGCCCAATGGCAAGACCATTTGCTGCTCATGCATCAGACCTGGGTTCCATTCCCAGCACCCACATGGTAGCTTACAACCACACAGCACCAGGTCCAGAGGATCCAGCCCCTTCTTCTCTAAGAGCACAGGCATTCACACAGTGCACTTACACATGTGCAGGCTCACACTCACACACATAAACTAGAAATGAATCAAGCAGCAGCTGCATCTCCTCCAGAACCCCTGGAGCAGTGTTCCCACTGGAGGCAGGTGGGACTGAGCTGCTGCTGGAGTCTAAGGCTCCCATCTAGGCTGCCCAGATGGACAAGGTGGGGCAGGGACAGTCACACCGACAGTTGTGATGCCACTCTCAGATTTTGAGAGTTTCAGAATGAAAGGGAAATAGTTTCTGGAACCCCAATCAAAGCCTGGATAACCAGGTCCCAGTACCCTTTCTGGATAGGGCTCCTTCCTGCTCCTCCAGCCCTTAGCATCCGGTCCTGAGTCAGGAAGCAGAGCCACCCATTACCACTTTATTCTGAACTTCAGGTCTGCAGCAGGGCCTGGGGCTGACTCTGGGACATGGGGAAGAAGGGAGGAAGACAGTAGAAGCTCCAGGAATGCAGAGCCCAGGAGTGATGGAGGAGGGAACTGGATGACCTCAGTGAGGATGACTGTGGGGTGGAGATGACTGGTACAGGGCCCCCAGGGGAACTGACCCAGGCTGTCCTCAGACCCTTCTGTAGACCTGTTCCCTTGCTGTAGGTTGAAGATGCTCCAGAGAAGGTCGTGAGAATTCATCTGGTGCAGCCACTCTCCCTCTCACCGGCCTCAACCAGATGAATCATGATGTTTCCAACACAGTGTGTGTCACGATCCTTCACTCTGTGCTGGTCACTTGGGTCTTTCTTATCACCTTGTACTGTTTCCTTGGTGCTCCCTGGTGGGATTTGCCCTTAACATGGAACTACTTGAAGTAGAGATCTGGAAAAGAATGTGGCTATGTGCTGTGGAATATCCTCTTATATTCTGGTATATACATTGGTAATGGTCAGAAAAACAGCTGAGCAAAGGAAGTTAGATTAAGGGATATTGTTCTGAAAAGGTGAGATATAGAAATGATAGGATAAAAGGGTAGATTATTGAATCTACTTTAATCCAAAAAACAACTATTAATCTTATATAGTTTACTTTGGTATGGATTTTGGTTTATTAATACAAATTTAAAATTAATTTTGTTAATAGTCTATGCATATTTATACTCTTGTTTAGGGTATAGTGTTTATGTAGCTCATTTAAAAATATAATCAAAAAATACAGATTAATAATCATCTATAATAGCAAAATTACAGTCATATTAGATATGTTTTCAATGTCATATAGAGATATATTTAAGATAGATAGGCCCTCTTCAAACACTTTAAAGACCTACAGAATATGCATTTAAAATATTTTAATAACTTAGGCTTTTTGTAACAGTGAGACATGTCTGCTTCTGGCAGTACCAATCTACTTCAGAAAAGATAATGGGCACTGAAGAAACTCTGTATAGAGTTTGCTTTCTTTATAACAAGAGTTAGCCATATGGACAAAGAAACTGCCCTTGCCTCAATTGCTGACAATTACTGTCCAAATTGGACCAGCAAGATGCAAAGCAGGCAACTGCCAAACTTTTCCAAGACAAGATAGGACAGTCGTCCAAAAATCCCTGTTTCACAGGAAGTTTGTCAGACATGCTAGTTCTGAATGCCAGAGTTGGAGGCCCCAACCTTGCAGAGCATCTTTGGGTGACTGTCCAGACAGCTTCACGTCCCTGTCATTAGGCAACATTTCACATTTTTGAGATCTTTGATGGAATTGAAGACTAGATAGTTATAGTTTCCTTTAGTTATGATAAAAGATAAATTAGATACAAAACTTTGGACTCACCAAGATAGAGAATAGAGTATTTTCTCTAATTTTCCCAAATAAAAATAGACTGGATATTTTAACCTGAATTCTTACTTGATAACTGTTTTTGTTGTATATAATCTTACTATGTTCAAGTTAAAACCTTTCATTTTAATTAGACCAAAAGGGGAAATGCTGTGGAATAATCCTCTTGTACACTATAAAGATTTGTCACTTGAATTGGTTTAATAAAGCACTGATTGGGCAATAGTCAGGCAGAAAATATAAGCAACCAAACAAAGGATGATGGGAAGCAGGGAAGAGTCAGGAGTCACCAGCCAGATGCAGCAGGAGCAGGACATGAACATTCCATGTTAATAAAGGTACTGCCACATGGCAGAGCATAAATAAGGAATATGGGTTAACTTAAAATTTAAGAGCTAGTTAGTAATAAGCCTGAGCTATTGGCTGAGCATTATAATTCATATTCTGCCTCTTAGTGGTTATTTGGGACCCAGCAGTCAGGACAGGAAACTTACCCATCCCTAGTACCCATACCAGATCTCCTTAGTGGGAGTGTCAAGTTTTTATTCCTGTGTATATAACTGATCAGTATAAAAGTCAGTGTGAGACATACTAGGAATACCCAACCTTTCTTAAGGGTATTCAGCTGGGAGTCAAATTATGCTAATAATATTATTTGTAATAGATATTTATTATAACCAATCCTGTACTAGGCAGCCTTCTCGAGAACAAAATAAGGAATGTGTCTATTAATTATTTGTGATTTTATATGATAGAAATGGACTATTTCATAACAGAACAGGTGGTATTTGGTAATATTATTGCTATTATAGACTAGTTTCCCTGACATGCACTAGGTAGTCTAGCAATGCCCACATGCACATTGGAGACAGAGAACCCGGAAGCTGCTCAGTCCCACAGGCTGGCTGCCCCTGCTGTGACAATCTGGTCTGGCAGTGAAAGCCAGAAGGTCCTGGAAAGCTGGTGCTACTGAGTCCACATCCTCCTGATGCAGGTTCTGGGTCAGTGCTGCTCTCCACTGTGTGCAGAGAAGCTGCTTCTGCACATCCAGAACCTGTGATGGAGGAGAATGAACTCATCCAAGTTTCCTCTGACTCCACATGGGCACTTTTGCACAAGTGCACTAGCACTCACACACACTCATACACACAGTGAATATCAGTAAAAAGTAAAATAAAATATGGAAAGTATAAAATGCATAATTTACTGTTGAAAACAACTTCTTTTGAAGCAGGGTCTCACTATGTAGACCAAGCTAGCCTGGGACTCAGAGATCCACCTGCCTCTACCTCCACAGCATTAGGCTTAAAGGGGTATGCCACCAGGCCTGAAAGATCCTTGGATTTTTAGCTCTAATGGTGTGTTATTAAAGAATTAGAACTTTAAAACTGACTATTTCACTCACGTTAATTTGTAAACTATAGAGTGGCATTAAGTACAATGGCAATAAAAAATCTCAAGTATCACTAAAGGAAACCTTAGGGGTAAAGAATAGGCCAGGAGGAAGTACTACACCCTGCCCAAGGTCAAGAACGGGTGAGGATGGGTTGGAGGACAGGAGGGCTTTGGAGGTTAGAGGTTGAATGGACATATAAATGGGGAAGGGGCGTGGAAACAGTGAGTGAGTGCCCTACAGCTGGGGCTAAAAAGAAGGCAAGGACCTGGGCAGAGTCTAGACAGTAGGGGTAGGCCAGGATGGAGTGGAGGGAGGGGGTCAGCAGTGGGGGAGAGTGCAAGGTGAGACCGGCCAAGCTTGGGGACTGGGACAGGGACTGGGAAGAAGTGAAGAAACCCCCGCAAATAGCCTCTGATACTTCCTTTGTGGCTGCACAGGCCCAAAGAACCAACTTTATCCCTTGACTTTCTGCCCTGCTTCAGCTGCCTAGGGTCTCTGAGAGTGCAGCCTGTTTGTGTGGGGAAGGACCACAAGGAGTGGGGGGCCTGTGGACACCAGAGCCACAGAGACCAGGCTGCTCAGCTTCTGCCCAGGTGCCATGGCCTCTCTCAGGGAGAGGACCTGAGCCTCCAAGAGCCTTTCCTGGAAACTGATGTAACCACAAACCTCTAAGAAAAGAAGTGAAGAATATGACAGACAAAACTCAATTCTATAACTTCCATGACTCTAGTCAACAGGAAGTTACCATCTGTTCACAGTGCCTTTCACATGTGAGGCTGGGTTTAGAGAAGGGACCTATAGCCTTGGCCACAGTTACCTAGTTCCTTAACTGCACCCTGGCTCTCACACTCTTTCCTCAGCACAAAGCCCTCCAGCCTGCAGCTTTGAGGACTGCCAGGGTGTGGTGGAGCAGACTGAGTTCCAGGAAATGACCAGTGGAACTCCAACACTGCAACATGAGCCAGCATGCCTGCCTCAGAACCTACTTTTGTTTGTTTGTTTGCTTGCTTGATTTTTCTTTAAATGCTTTTTGTTTTTTCCACATAGTGGAAATAACTCAATGTTAAAAGTTATTTTATGGGAAATGTTTTTGTTGTTGTTGTTGTTTTGTTTTGTGTTGTTTTTTCCCCTCATAGTGGGTTTTGACTGAAATTCCCAGCTCACCCCTGCCTGATCCAGAAAGCCCTATTCCTGTCTCTCCAAACCCTGTCCTCTCAGAGAATTTCCAACAAGGAAAAGCTGTCAAAAAGTCTAGTTCTGCCTTCTTGGCAGCGATTCCTCCCTTGAAGTCCAAGCCCCCAGGGGAACAACCACAGTTTTCTTGTTTCTTTGTTTTGGGACAGGGCCTTTCCACCTATTCCTGGACCTTTTTGTAAATCAGGCTGGCCTCAAACTCACAGAGATCTGCCTGCTTTTGCCTCTTGGGTTCTGGGATTAAGGTGTGCATCACCATGCCCTACCTCCTCAATGTTTTTAAGTTACTTTTACATACATTCTTGTGAAAAAGTTTAAATATATATATATATATATATATCATTTGTAATTTTCTACAAAATAAAATATATATAAAAACTTTAAATACATATGTAATTATCCTAGTTAGGGTCATTATAGCTGTGACCAGACACTATGACCAAAGCACCTTGGGAAGGAAAAGGGTTTATTTGGCTTTCCCTTCCACATCACTGTTCATCATTGAAGGAACACAGAACAGGAACTCAAACAGGACAGGAACCTGGAGGGAGGAGCTGATGCAGAGGCCATAGATGGGCACTGCTTTCTGGCTTGCTCCACATGGCATGCTTAGCTTGCTTTC